>NC_086327.1:108269224-109469224 GCF_036172605.1 Pelobates fuscus | reverse complement strand
TTGGCGTGATGACGTCGGCCTCCGGGCACCATGCTACAAAAGGAAGAGACTCCCTCGCGGCCGGCGTTTGTGTGACCGGGTCGACCGCGAGGAACAGAGGAAACATGGCGTCCGGACGGATGAACGTCTAAGTCTCTACCTCTCTCGGAGGTAGAGACTTCAGGTACCCTGACAGTGTCCATCTCCAGACCATTCATTACGGTTACTCTTTTGGTCAATCAAACCACGATTACAACTAAAGCCTTGATCGATTCAGGTGCTGCAGATAACTTTATCGATGAGAAGTTTGCTAAAACCGCAGCCTTGAATCTGATCCAAAAGGCCACACCCTTGGCCGTTGAGGCCATAGATGGTAGACCACTTGAGAAACCCCTGGTGACCCATGAGACCCAAGAAATGGTAATGGCCGTGGGTGCCTTACACAAAGAAAGGATAACCTTCCAAATAATTGACTCCCCTACAGCTTCCATCATACTGGGCTTCCCCTGGTTAGTTAAGCATAACCCGGTACTTGATTGGGGTTGTTTGGATATACTCTCCTGGGGGGAATCCTGTCAACGAGACTGTATGGTCCGTTTACGTCCCGTTTGTTTACTCAATGTGCCTACAGCTAAACCCCTTTCTGTTTCTGTCCCCCTTGTCTATGCAGACCTCGCATTGGTCTTTGAAAAAAGGGAAGCTGATAGACTACCCCCACATCGGGATTATGATTGTGCCATAAACTTGTTACCTGGAAAGATGCCTCCTAGGGGCAAGGTCTACCCGCTTTCTGAGAAAGAAAACCAGGTCATGGAGGAGTACATACAGGAATCCTTACGTAAAGGTTTTATCAGAAGGTCCTCCTCTCCGGCTGGTGCTGGTTTCTTTTTTGTTGCAAAGAAAGAGGGCGATTTAAGGCCATGTATAGACTATAGAGGCCTGAATAATATAACAGTTAAAAATGCTTATCCTATCCCTCTCATTACTGAGTTGTTTGACCGTGTCAAAGGTTCTAGATTTTTTACCAAACTAGACCTCAGGGGGGCTTATAACTTGGTTCGTATAAAAGAAAACGATGAATGGAAGACAGCGTTCAATACACGCAGTGGGCATTACGAGTATCTAGTCATGCCTTTCGGACTGTGTAATGCTCCTGCTGTCTTTCAGGACCTCATCAATGATGTCCTTAGAGATTTACTACATGTCTGTGCCGTGGTCTATCTCGATGATATACTTGTGTTTTCCCCTGATCTGGAGTCTCATCATGCCCATGTGAGGAAGGTACTTAAGAGATTGCTACAAAATGGTCTTTATTGTAAATTGGAGAAATGTTTATTTGACCAAAAATCAGTACAATTCCTAGGGTACATCATTTCTGAACAGGGGTTCAGCATGGATCCTTCAAAATTAGAAGCCATGTTGTCTTGGCCTCTTCCTCAAGGCCTTAAAGCAATACAGCGATTTATAGGTTTTGCCAATTATTACCGCAGGTTTATTAAAAACTTTTCATCAGTCATTGCTCCTATCACTAAACTGACTAAAACGGGTTTGCACCCCAGGGTATGGACTCCTGAAGCCATTAAAGCCTTTGAGACTCTCAAAAAGGCATTTTCCACTGCCCCTGTGTTACACCATCCCGATCCTTCCCTTCCCTTTGTAAAGGAAGTAGACGCTTCAGAATCAGGTGTGGGAGCTGTATTATCACAAAGACTATCCTATAACGAACCCCTCCATCCCTGTTGCTACTTTTCTAAAAAAACTATCTGATTCAGAGAAAAATTACGACGTCGGGAACAGGGAACTATTAGCTATTGTGATGGCTTTTAAAGAGTGGAGATACTTATTAGAAGGAGCAAGACACGAAATCCTGGTTATAACTGATCATAAGAATCTCTCCTATATAGCTGATGCTAAAAGATTGTCCTCTCGTCAAGCCAGATGGTCCTTATTTCTTTCACGCTTTCAGTTCATTATCACATATAGGCCTGGGTACCGTAATGTCAAGGCTGATGCTATCTCCCGACAATACGAACCTTTGGAGTCTATTGCCCCCGCTTCTGAACCCATTGTACCCACGTCTAAGATAATAGCCGCTACCCGTTTGGTTATTTCGTCCCTTTTCCTGCATGGTATCAAGGCATACAAAACCCAAGCACCCTCTGAGACATCTGTTGATAGATTATACGTGAAAGAGATAGAAAGAAATTGTTGGTTTTATTTCACACCGCCAAAACGGCTGGTCACCCAGGGGTTACCAAAACATACAAGGGTCTCCTTCAACAATTCTGGTGGCCTTCACTTAAGAAAGACGTAGTGGATTATGTGCAGGCTTGTCATGTTTGTGCACAGTGTAAGTCCCCTACTGTTAAACCCCAGGGTCTCCTGATGCCTTTGTCCGTACCCAAGAAACCATGGACCCACCTATCCATGGACTTTATTGTTGATCTTCCTTCATCCGATGGAATGACAGTAATTTTGACTGTGACTGATAGGTTCTCTAAGATGGCACACTTTATTCCACTCAAAAAACTACCTTCTGCGGTTCAGTTGGCTCGGGTGTTTGCCAATGAGGTTTTCCGCTTGCATGGTATACCACAGGATATCGTATCCGACAGGGGTCCTCAGTTTGTCTCTCGGTTTTGGAGGGGCTTTTGTGCTGAGATGGGGATTTCCTTGTCATTTACCTCCTCCTATCATCCACAATCCAATGGAGCTGCCGAACGGGCGAATCAATCTGTGGAGTTGTATTTACGCTGCTTCACGAATGCACACCAGGACAACTGGTCTCACCTCCTTCCCTGGGCTGAATTCGCCAGAAACACCGTGACTCATTCGTCCACTGGCTTAAGTCCTTTTTTGGTTGCTTATGGGTTCCAACCCTCTGTCCTTCCCGGCGTATTCTCCGACAAGGGAATACCCGCTTTGGACGAGCACCTAACCTCCTTACGGAAGATGTGGGATCAGGTCCATGCTACTCTTTCTCGGGTGGCTGTTGCTCAGAAGAGATTTGCTGATCGCCGTAGAGGTGCTGCTCCTTCTTATGTTCCGGGTGATAGGGTTTGGTTGTCCTCTAAGAATCTCCGCCTCAGGGTCCCCTCAATGAAATTCGCACCCAGGTTCCTTGGCCCCTTCAAGGTATTGCGTAGGGTCAATCCTGTGTCCTACTCCCTGGCCTTACCTCCTTCCATGCGTATTCCTAACACCTTTCACACCTCCCTTTTGAAGCCCCTGCTCTGTAATCGATTCTTTGGTCCTCTCAGGTGTCCAGTTTCCCTCCGCGCAGCCTCTAGTGACGTGTACGACGTGGCTGCCCTGCTTGATTCTCGTTTTTCTCGGGGTCGCTTGCAGTATCTGATTGACTGGACCTGAGGAGCGGTCCTGGGTTTCTGCCTCTGACGTGAACGCGCCCTCTTTGGTCCGCTCCTTTCATGCGCGGTTTCCTTTGAAGCCTTCGGCTTCCCGCCCGTTGGGCGGTCCTCGAGGGGGGGTTATGTCAGGGGTCCGCGAGCGGCTAGTAGGGGAGGCTGCTCGCAGCTCGCAGCACTCACCCTCAGTCCATCGCCGCCCGCGGTCTCCCCTCCTCCTACCTGTCGGCGAGCGGCGTCTCCTCTCCGCCGCTCGCATCCGTCACGCCTCCCAGCGGCAGCATGTATAACGCTGCACGCTGGAAGGTCGTTGATTTATGCAAACGCCGGGGTCACGTGAGTGACCCGGCGTTAAAGCAACAGTACCACAATCACAGTGGGAGGCTTAGATATCTCCCACGTGTGATTGTTAATACTGATTGGAAGTTATCCAATCAGAATTTAACCTAGGGTATTTATACTCACCTTTCCTGTTCCTCCCTGCCCTGTTGTGGTCTTTGCTGTATAGTATTGATTCTGAACTTGTGATTTCTGGTTACGTACTCTCTGGCTTGTTAATCTGACTTTGTGACTTTCTCCTACCCTTTGACCTCGGCTTGTTTATCGTTATCCTGTTTTCTGGTTCCCCTTACTCGGCTTGTCTCCTGACTATTCTGTGTGTGCTTAGCCCGGCCACTCTAAGGTCCGGTACGGCACCTTTTCTGTGTGTGTGTGTCTGTTAGCGTGTTGGGTTCCCGGAAACGTGACATTTACACACTACTATACATACGCATACGTGACACACACACACTTTATATATGTGTATATACATTTTGTTTTTTTATATTTAGAATAGAATATTTATCATTAGTTTGGAGATGGGGTTTAGTGAGGGGACGCGTGAGAATTCTCGTGATATAAATCCAGGCATGGCTGGAAAGCAATCGTCCAACCCTAGTTTTATTTTTGGTGCAAAGAGACAATCTATTAATGTTTATTCACTAATGCAAAGCAACTACCATGCAACAGCTATTAAATGGATCAGACCACAGCTGTCTATCAGTGACTCCTACAGACTCCATTAGTTTAAACATAAACTGGAATATGGAGCTAGAACTGAGAAGCTGAAAGTGAGACATTTGTTTTGTCTAAGGTGCCAATAGAACTATCCAGGTTTGGAGGATTAGATCCAAAAGGGATAGTTCTGGGTCTTGTGAGCTGTTCCTAGTTTGTGTTAAGATCTTAATTATGAATTTCCTTGAACAACTCAGTAGAGCGTATTAGCAGCTTAGAAACAAAAAGAAAAAAATATGAATACTTATATACTGTCTGAGATGCATGTAAAATGTACAATTTCCCATCAAACCTTCGCCCTTCAGGTATTTCTGTTTGAGTTCAGAGACTCTTTCATAAAACATTCCAGCACACAGAGAAAATAATTCAATTTCAGTCTCTACTTCCCTAGTCAGTGACTTTATACATCACAAATCATCATTACTCCTGACATTTCCCGATTATTACACTTGGTACATCCAGTTATCATCAGCCAGTAGGAGAAATTGCTTCACCTGTTCTGTGTTGAACCATGTGATGCAGAATGGGCTTGCAATCCAATGTATTGGAATTCACAACAGTGTCACGTGGAGTTAAATGGTTAAGGGTAAGGATGAAGGAAAATATATAACCCGCGAATGCAAACAACTTTAACCCAGACTCCAAATTCCTCCGTTTAATGTATTTTAATTATCTGCATCACGTGATCACTTAAAACTGGACTCATGTTGCAGTCGGTCAGGAAACAAAGCATTTGTGTGAAATTAGTCACCCTTATAATATTTCCTGGCATGGAGCTCACACCTGGAGGCAGATATCTTTATAAGAACAGTTTTCTGGGGGGAATTCAATTTATATTCTAGAATGGACATATAACCTGGACATCTTTAAGAATTATTACATTTATGCATCAGAATTAGATATTTTGTAACGTATGTATTACCTGTTCTAAAATTGTCTTCCCTCTTAATACAGATCTTCGGTCTTTTGAAGGAACACAAACTCTTAATTACTATTGGTTCTCGTGAGATCTTCTCATTCATGGACAAGCCAAGGAAACGTACGTGCATTCTCACCCCAAACTCTGACATCACACAATGCCAGTGATTGGTAATGACATAACATCTGCATTTAAGCCTTTTTCACGACATTAAATAGAATCATAGAATGTGACGGCAGATAAGAACCATTCGGCCCATCTAGTCTGCCCAATTTTTAAATACTTTCATTAGTCCCTGGTCTTATCCTATAGCTAGTATAGCCTTATGCCTACCCCACGCATGCTTAAACTCCCTCATTGTGTTAACCTATACCACTTCAGCTGGAAGGCTATTCCATGCATCCACTACCCTCTCAGTAGAGTAATACTTCCTGATATTTTTTTTTTAAACCTTTGCCCCTCTGATTTAAGACCATGTCCTTTTGTTGTGGTAGTTTTTCTTCTTTTAAATATAGTCTCCTCCTTTACTGTGTTGATTCCCTTTATGAATTTATGTATTTAAATGTTTCTATCATATCCCCCCTGTCTCGTTCCTTTAACTTTTCCTTGTAAAAAAAAAAAAATAAGGTGGAAACTCAAAGGTTTAGCAACTTAGTTAATTAGGCAATCAAGAAGTGAATGATATGTAAGTTTTGTCATTTTGCATGAAGCTGTCTATTTTCCAAGCACAGGGTGGGCCAAAAGTAACTTTACCATTTGAAAATAAGATAACCTTCTTTAATTCTCAATATTATTTATTTGTTTTTTGGTAGTACTTTCAACAGAGTGCTCTTAAAACACCGTACCAAGGTCAGCGTCGCTGGTTTTTATGGAGGAATTATTTTGTGAAAACAACGCATATATGCTCTTTGAGTTAAAACAATGGAGCGCTGATGTTCAAAGAAAAATTCAATAATTTTCACACATTGTCCTGTTGTCAACGTATCCATTATGTATCTCCCAAGGTTAATTATTAAAGGAACACTATAGGGTCAGGAACACAAACATGTATTCCTGACCCTATAGTGTTTAACTCACATTTAGGTGGCTGCCCTCCCCCCCCTCCCCCTTAACCCCCTATAAAAGTTTAAAACTCACCATATTGCCAGTGCCGCGCGGGTCTGCTGGCGCTAGCTCTGCCTCCTTTGTGACATCATCAAAATGGCCTTTTTGTTAGCCAATCCAATGCTTTCCTATAGGGAAAGCATTGGATTGGCTAAAACCTGCACTGGAGCAGGGCCAAATGCCCTTTTGGCCAATCAGGACCTCCTCATAGAGATGCATTGAATCAATGCATTTCTATGAGGAAAACTCAACGTCTCCATGAAGAGTGTGTGCAGCCCTGAGCCAGGAAGCACTTCCAGTGGCCACTTGGAGGTGTCCCTAGGGGCAATGTAAACACTGCCTTTTCTCTGAAAAGGCAGTGTTTACATGAAAATGCCTAAAGGCAATGATTATACTCACAAGAACAACTACATTAAGCTGACTATAGTGTCCCTTTAATATAAGCCAATTCTCTTAATACAGGTAAATGGTATTGCATCCCTCCTAACCCTAAGCATCCTAATACTAAAACAAACTTCCCTTACCCTTTAATGATACTCCAACTTAAATCTCCCTTCACCCTACGTTTGCCTTACCAACATTTCTTTCTTAAACATAAGCTATTCTGCTGCCATTCGATAAACGGTCGGTTGCTCTTCAGCTGGAGACATTTTTAAATGAAGACAACTATAAGAAAAAAAAGTGCTAAATTCCCAATCAAATCAAATAAATAACTAAAGCTGCAGACTACTAAAAATAATATCATTTAAAATGTGTTAAAGAAGGGGGAAATGTAAAATATATATAGGATAGGATCTGCGCCAACAACATTTTAAAATGGATCTCACTGCTGCTATAAAATCTATTTGAAAATTAGTGGGAGGCCGTTTTTTTTTTTTCAATTCATAGTTTATTGAAAATGATTTTGGATATAGGGTACAGAAAGGAAAAAGGGGGGAGGTAAGGGGAGACACTCAGAGTTCAGGTACATCAGTAAACATGTTATAGTTGTACACGTTAGTGGGTGATCGGCAAACTATAGTCTGGGACCAGTAATCATTAGTTGTTACTTGTTAAACAGGCAGCAGGTAACAGTTGTCAGTTCACGGACAATATGGTCCTTCATCCAAGGATAGACATACAGTTTCAGTAGGAGGCCCTTTTTTATAGCTCATTCCTGCAAATTCATCGACAGAGAACACAGCAAACCTCGGGAATTGTATCAGCCATGTTGACATTACTTGAGTTGAATGAAAGTGGACACATATGCTAGAAGAAATTCACAACAACCGATACTTATGTTATTAATGATGACCTACCAAGTGATTAAACACTAGATCAGGGGTAGACGAGCTTCAGCACTCCCGATGTTGTGGACTACATGTTCCTTAATGCTAGTACAGCCATAATGCTGGCAAAGCATGTAGTCCACAACATCTGGAGTTCAGAAGGTTGCCTATCCTTACAATATAGAAACAATCAATGTGGCTGAATATCTGCCCTTATCATATGGGTTGTTAAATTAAATACAGACAAGTACAGAAAGAAAAGTCAATACAAATCTTGGGGGAGAAAAATATAGTCTTGTAGAGGTTTCACTTTTTTGACCACATCAGAGTTGAGTTGTCATTACAACATGGAAAAATCATTAAGGGTCAACAAGCTGTAATACCTGAGGGACTGAGAAGAGATGCAAACATTCCATTTGTTACGTGTAGACGTAGAACGATGTTTACAAAAAGGAAAAGAGTGCATGTTCTGGTCTGGAATAAATTAGATGCTTCCTCCAGATACGCTGTATAGGCCGGTCTTCTGGAAACAAATACAGAGAAATACTGCAACCGCATGATACTGCGGGAATACCTGAAGTTCAACTTGGTGGAGATATATCCCCTCAGGACAATTACGGCTAATATTAGTGTCCCAGATGTTCTCAGCGTATGGGTGACTAATGATCAAGGGACAATGTAGCTCAGAAATATATAGGGTGCCCAGATTAGCTATCGCTGATTTTAGATTACAAATAGATTTTGGAATTAAAATATGTTGATGCTTTATAAATAGTAATTACGCATAATTATATAACAACAAAAATTAGGTTTCTACATTCTGAAAGTGGGTAATTTAATGATACTATGTATAAAAAATGTAGAGAAAGAAAAAGAAGACAAATACTCTTACAAATAGCCTGAATAGCCTGAAGAAAATGTTGGCGTCTTTTCTGTGGGATATCATAGTGTAAATACAACCAGTGGACAAATACAGTAACTATGATGGAAAGGTAAAGTCTATAAGTAGTTGAGTTATTGGTCCCACCGAGTATGGGAACATGATGTGGAATTCCTTAGAAGAAGAAAATACCTAAAAAGAGCAAGCTTGGTTTTCAAACACGTGTGTGTGTGTGAAAGTTTCACTTTGGAAGGCTTTGGGTCCTTTTTTTTCAACCTGTTTAAGTACCAAGAGAACTGACCATTGAGTAATCAGGTTGCAGTGTAAAAGTTAATATACCAAGAGAGAACCAACATACACTACAATAAATAAATGCTTCACATACAAATGTAGAGCAAACAGGGATACCAGAATTACTAGAACTTGTCCGTGTATTAAAAGAGGTAGTCAGTATTAAAAGCCAAGTTGGGTGGAGGGAAAGGGGGAAACGGACGGGAAAGGAAGAAAAGTGGCCAGAGAACAGAGGGAAAGGGATGGGGGTGAAGAAGGAGGTGGGGTAGAAAGAGGAAGGAAGAAGAAGGGTTAAATGAAGGGAGGAGAAGGTGGAGGTGGAGTGGGAAAAGAGGGTAGGTAGAAGGGAATGTAGAGGGGTAAGGTAGGGTTAAGGGGAGCGGGGGTAGAAGAGATGGAAGTGAAAAATGGGGAAGTAAGGAGCATCAGCAATAAGCAATGGTAAGACAGAAGTGGCTATATAGAGGAAATAAGTAGGGAGCAAAAAGGATTTGGTACCACCCCAGAGTTTAAAAGTCAGGATAAAGGCATCACTGTTCATGTATGAAGTAGATAGGTCTTCTGGTTATGCCGGAGTTCCAGCACCTATGAGAATCTAGGTCTCCTTTCTCACTGTAGCAGGGTAACAGGGCATCCAGTGCCATAATGTTAAAAATGCAAGGGATCTGGCCACTTCATATTTAGGGGAGGCAGTGATTCCTTAAACTCTGGGAGGACTAAGAGCCGTAGATTATTTCACCTCCTGTGATTGTCTAAGTCCCCCAGGTTTAATGCCATGCCGCGGAGGTAGTCTGAGTAATGGGAGAGCTTGTCCGCCATTAATATGTGTGTAGGCTGCTGGTCACACGTGGCTTCCATGTGGCCCACAAGATTATTAAGGCCCTGCAGGTCTTCCTTCGGGCACTGTATGTTGGTCTTAATCGAGGCCCATGTGCAGCTGCCAAATCCTCCCAGGTCAGAAAAGCCATCAGCAAAGACAGCCAGTCTCACTTCTCCAAGCCAGGTGACTGGTTGCTGGCTGAATAGGTGGGCACTGATGAGAGGTCTCCCGGGCCATCTGAGGCCTTCACTGGTGTTGGCTGGTTCACCAGATCCAGTAGGGTCTATAGAAATTGTGCAACGACCATGTTATAGACCCTTTTTTAGGATGCCCATGCTTCTGGAAACCCAAGGATATGTGAGTTTTCCCCATAGTTTCATTCACGTCAGGGATTTTGTCAGTTGCAACACAAGGTAATTGATGAGAGAGGCGGGTGGCCATCATCCTTAAGAGTCCCTCCCCCTTGTGGGGTATTTTGGCTTTTGGGTTGATGTATAACAGGGATAGGCAACCATCAGCACTCCAGATATTGTGGACTGTATCTCCCCTGATGTTTTGCCAGCATTATAGATTTAACAGCTTTATAAGACATATAGTCCACTGCATTTGAAGTGCTGAAGGTTGCCTACCCATGATATATAAGTTTAGTTCACCCGACGCGGGCTTCATTACTATGAGACATCTAGCTTCCTGTACAAACGAGGATAGGCTCTAATAGACTAGGAGTAAGTCCTGACCTCAGATCACCTGCCTATTTCAAAATGGACTTTGCTTTATTGCTTCCATTCACAGTGTCTTTATGTAACCCGACAGAACATTTGCACCTTTTCAAAGTACCGATAAGCTCAGCATCGACATTATTCTTAGAAAGATAAAAGGCAAAGAACATGTTTAAAGGAAACAGATTGCATTTTAAGCTGCTGGATACACAGTGAGTGACACTGCT
Organism: Pelobates fuscus; assembly: GCF_036172605.1. Lineage (NCBI taxonomy): Eukaryota > Metazoa > Chordata > Amphibia > Anura > Pelobatidae > Pelobates > Pelobates fuscus. The sequence goes on along the minus strand of NC_086327.1, from coordinate 109,458,599 downwards.
TTCAAAGGGTGAAAGGCTACAGAATGATTGCTGTTGCATATAAGGCACGGATTAGCAACTTGTGGCAATATAATTGCAGCTGACTACATGTCCCATAACGCTCTGCTGCTTTACAGCCTTTCACACAACACGTTGATATTCACATTCTAGAACACTTATTACATGCATAAACATTAAAAGGACATGTTTCGGTATCATGATACGGTCAAAGCACAATTGAAGATTATGCTAGCTTTAGTGTACTCATATATAGTGTACTTATATTTTGTATATCTTCCTTTACTTAGCTCCATAGCAGCAAAGAAAACATTGAAATAAAGGAACCAATAAAAATCAAAAACAGTGTGTATATGAAGTGAAGTCGACCTAACCACCTCCTCTTTCTTAACGTGACAAAGATAGGCAAAACAGCAAATAATGACATAAAACAGTCAAAAGTAATTTGAAATCCAGGATTCGGCATCCTGTAGAACGAGGACTCCGACAACAGGTATTGAACTTAATGGGCATCCCCCGAAATAAATCAAATTGAAAAAGAAAAATTTGTAATAGGCTTAGCCATAAAAAAAACTATTGAATGTGCAACAAATAATCAAAACTTCAGTCACGAAATGATTAATAACCATTCATAATAAAAAACACTAAACCAGTGGTCACTCATTTTCAAACTCAGGGGACTCGCTGTATAATCTATTTGGACAACATCCTGGTTTTCTTTTTAGAGGTGTAGAGGCTGCCAAGACAGATTAGATTTACTGTGTACTTTCTCGAATCTCTCGGTTTCATTGTGAACCGATCCAAGTTTGCTCAGGTTCCTTCCCAGTTGGTTCAGTTCTTAGAATTTGAGATCGATGCGGCTTCATCCGTACTAAAGCAATTGACTTCGAAAGTCTTGTTGATACGTAGGAAAAACCGCAGAGTGCTCCAGTGCACATGCATCCCTCTCAGAGTGCTTGCAAGAACCGTAGGACTTCTTTCATCTTCCACACAAGCAATTTTCCCAGCAATACACTGCCGAACAATGCAGCTGCTGAAGGACAAATTTCCACACAGAAATCCTACATAAGACCAATCCGTATCACTGACGGAGTATGTTCGGATGGAACTTCAGTGGTGACTGGACAGCATACAGGCTTTGAACAGGCTTGGAGGGTATACATCTCTTGCGGCATTTCCTCGAGGATGACGACTGGTTAACGTGCCTAAACTTGAAGGATGCGCCATTTGTCCATACCCCTTCATTCACCTGGCTGCTGCTTTCTGCGGTTTCATTGGTGAGCAATGCCTTAGCAATTCAGCTGCCTTCCTTTTGGACTCAGCCCAGTGGTGCCTCACCCATTCATATCTATCTAGGGCTCTTTTAATATTCCTTTATTGTAACTTATTCCTAATTGGTAAGCAAAACTCATCCTCCTTCAATTCTAACCCCTACACAGGAGTGCTGCTTATTCTTTATCCATACTAACTTCTCCCAACCAGTGTCATTCTGTCATTTTCCTTTCTAGCCTCTCCCTAATAAACTAGTGCCATACAGGCTATTTACATTCTAACCTCATCCCTATATAACTATTGGTACTTACTCTCCTTCTAGTCTAACCTTCCCAATTATCACCCACTCTCTCTTCATCGTAACCAACCCTAGCTAACTATCACCCCCACTGTCCCTCCATTCTTACTTTGCCCTAACTATGCATCTTCCATCCATCTTCATTTCACTCTAACCTCTAGCACCTCCCCTTCTTTTATTCTAACCTCCTCACTAACTAAATGGTGCCACACATCCTCTCTTCATTCTAGCTACTGTAGGGTATTGAGACGTAATTTCGGTATGGAATGGTAATGGGTTGATGGTGGATAGACAGTTGATTTGCAGTTGGACAGAGAGAGCTGTGAATGAAAAAGAGTGACTAAGAGAGAGGCATCAAGTGGACAAGAGGAGTTGAAAAGGATAAATTACACAGAATTATTGTTTTGTATATAGGAATAGTGTAAGAAAAAAAATCAGAGAAGGGAATGAGATGAGAAAGCTAGGAGACATAAAGGTGGGGACCACCATTAGTCACCAATCTTAAATATTGATAAATTATTTTTTTTTTTTAAAAGGCCTTGGGAAGAAATGTGTTATATTAAAGATTGGTCAATTTGCCAGGAATAACCCAGGTGTCCATGAAAATCAAACAAATCTTTAATTTGTTTTTTATATTTTTTTCAGACTAATTCCATTGATATAGGTTGCGCTTTGGGCATATTCAAGCCCAGACATAGAGGGATTTTCCACACTTTGTAGCTGCTACGTATGCCGATCTCTCAAGTCGTAGGCGGTGGATTTAGCAGAGTTTTATGAACTAAATGCACAATTGGGAATTCACGCACAAAGCTCGGATTTTCAATCTACCTGCCAGCATTTCCAAAGCAGGCGGGACACATAAAGGGCTCTGTACCATGAAATGAATGCAACCCGAGAGACCTGTTATTCCTCAATTTTAAAAGAAAGGAAAACAATTTCTTGCTTTAAGCACTGTTAACAAAAGAAGAATACTCCACTCTGTTGGACCTTTTTGCTTTTTAAGAGCCCAGGCAGATTCCATTTCTACTTATAAAAAGCCTGCCTGGTTTGTTAAAAATAAAGGATTGAATCAAGAACAAGTTGACTCAGGTTCCAATGGGAATGCTGAAAATCAAAGCGCTTTGTATCGAGGTGTATAATATACACACGATTTTGACAAGTGTTCCCTCTAAGCATTTTTTTAAAACGGTGATCTAGAGCTCAAAAACAAAAGAAAGATGACTGGGTATGAAGCACATACCCTGCAGTTATTATCATAACAAATAACATTTTTTTGTGCCTAGGGGGAACACAACTTGCACCAAATCTGAATTCTTTACATTATAGTGCCTTCTGGCCCCCCCATCACATCCCCCACCGCCCCCCACTCCCCCCCCCCCCCCGGGTATTATAAAAGGGTTAAAAAAAACTTTATTTACTCACCCCGGGTCAGCACTCCACCTCCTCTGATGTCATCCGACAAGGAGGTCCAAAGCGAGCATTGCGAGTGCATTAGGCCTTCGACATAGGAAAGCATTGAATCAATACTTTCCTTTGGGGGTTTCACTAATGCTGGATGTCCCCAGCATCATTTAGGGCAGTGCTCCCCAACCTTTTTATCGCCGCGGACCGTAAACGTTTGATAATTTTTCCGTGGCCCGCTTGTTTTGATCTAATAACTTTAATTTAATTGTATTTAAACATGCCTTCAAAATAAAATACAGCTACACCAAAAAATGAATATAAAGTGATTTATTTTATTTAACTCACTAGAATGCCAAATCAATGAGAACCCTGAGCTTGTTTCTTTGCAACGAGACGGTTCCATCTGGGGGTAATAGGAGACAATGACACACGAAGTGTGTTGCTTATGTCCAGTTTATTCCGCTGTTTTGTTTTGGTTGCTGTCGCTGCAGAAAACCCCGCTTCACACAGATAGGTTGTCGGAAATGGCAATAGGGATTTAAGTGCTGTGGTGGCAATCTCAGGGTATTCCGCCATGACTTTAATCCAGAACACCGGCAGAGTTGTTGTCTCGAACGTAGTTTTAAGGCCACCGTCATTTGCAATCTCCAGCAGTTCTTCTTCTTCTTGCATAGACATGCTAGATTCGCCTGATTTGTTGGCAAATGGATCGCGGATCCATTCCTTACCAGTTCGTGGGTCTTTTGTGGTTGGGAAGTAGCACTCAAACGCTTTTAAAAGCAAAGACAGGTGATCGTGCACCAACTGGCAGAATGAATGTTCAAGCTCAGACTCGCCTAAAATCCCCGCTAATGTCTGAAACATGGCCAAAATGCCTCTGTTCACGCGCCGACCCCACAACTCCAGTTTGGCTTTAAATGCAGCTACTTTGTCTGACAACTTGAAAACAGTTGTCATTTTCCCCTTAAGGCCCAGATTGAGTTAATTGAGCAGGCTGAATATGTCACACAGGTAAGCCAGTTTTGCGACCCATACCTTGTCGCTGAAATGTGCTGCCAGCGGTGACTTCTTTTCTGAGAGAAATCTTTGCAATGGCTCTCGTAATTCAAATACTCTGGTTAGCGATTTTCCTCTGGATAACCATCTTATTTCTGTGTATAAGAGAAGGCATCTGTACTCTGCGTCCATCTCCTCACAAAGCTGCTCAAACAGGCGCGAGTTAAGTGCGTGTGCTTTGATGTGGTTAATAACTTTAACGACATCCATCAGTACGCTGTTAAATTCCGGTGACATTTTTCGGCTTGCCAGCATTTCCCTGTGAATGAGACAATGCGTAGATTCACTCTCAGGTGCAACCTCCTTAATCCGAGCAGTTAAACCAGACAGTCGTCCGGTCATGGCAGCAGCTCCGTCTGTGCATATGCTGACACAAAAGGACCATTTCAGTTTTCCTGATATATAACCATCCAGTGACTTGAACAGTTCTGCTCCTGTGGTGTTGGTTGGCAAAGATAGTGCACATAACAAATCCTCATGCACATCCTCCTGATATAGATATCGCACATAAACAAGTAGTAGTGCCTTGTTGTTGATATCTGTAGATTCGTTAACCTGGAGTGCATACCACAGTGATGTATTAATCCTCTCCAACAATTGTGCCTCAATGTCTTCGGCTATTTCCTCAATGCGCCTAGTCACAGTGCTAGCTGACAAAGGCACATGTGCTACCTTTTCCACAGCAGCCTCTCCTAGAAGTTCACGGCAAATGTCTTTAGTGGAGGGCAAGATCAATTCTTCACCGATAGTAAATGGCTTTTTAGCCTTAGCAATGCGGTTAGCCACTAAATATGATGCTCTCAGTGGATTCTCCCTTATTGATGTGGTGGCCCTCATAAATTTCTTCTGTGCTTCGTGCTCCCGTTTTTTTTCAAAATACTCCAGGGGCTTGTCTTTTATGCCAGGGTGCTTGGCGGTCAAGTGGCGAAGCAGTTTTGAAGGTTTCATTGCCTCAATAGAGAGCTTCTCGCCGCAAACTATGCAGAGCGGTTTTGGTGCGTGGGAATCACCTGTCCCGATAAATCCATATTTCAAATAGGACTCATGGTATTGTCTGTTAAAAGTTGCATGTTTATTTGATGTTGAAGGCTCTTCTTCTATCTGTTCACTGGGCCTTTTTTTCTTCCCAAGGAAACTTTCTAACGATGTCTGTTTCATACTCATTTTTGCTAATTTGTGACCTTCGTGAATCAATAAAATCATGTAAGTCTAATTACTTTGACATACATATTTAAATGTGTATATTTCGGTTTTAGTTAAAAGTAATTTCTACTAATTATTACTTTCTCATTGCGATCTAATACAAATGAAATTGCATTAATTTCAAAATCTTGTTTAAATATACCAGTTCCAAGGTATGGATCTTCCTACACACACACACATATATACAGGGCTCGAGTCCTGCAGGAACGCGTGGGAACGGCGTTCCTGCACTTTTTTCACAGCAGGAACGCCGTTCCCCCTGCAGGCACTCAGGGGGCGGCAAAAAATGCCGCCCCCAAATGCCCTCTGTTCCCCCTGCCACCTGATTTCCTGTCCCCCCCCCCCCCCCCCGGCGGGCGGCTCTCTCCCTGTCTGCTGATGCAGGGAGCCGGAATATGACGTCATATTCCGGCTCCCTGCATCAGAAAACGGCGCGCGGCGAGAGGGAGCAGAAAGGACATAGCTCCCTCGCCGCGTGTGACAGGGAGAGAGCCGCCCGCCCATGCCAGCTTTCCTGCAAGGTAGGGAGGCTGGGTGGGCAATGTTTATTTGAATAATTTGTATATATGTATGTCTGTGTGTATGTCTGTTAGTGTATGTGTATGTATGTCTGTGTGTATGTCTGTTAGTGTATGTGTATGTATGTCTGTGTGTATGTCTGTTAGTGTATGTGTATGTATGTCTGTGTGTATGTCTGTTAGTGTATGTGTATGTATGTCTGTGTGTATGTCTGTTAGTGTATGTGTATGTATGTCTGTGTGTATGTCTGTTAGTGTATGTGTAAGTATGTCTGTGTGTATGTCTGTTAGTGTATGTGTATGTATGTCTGTGTGTATGTCTGTTAGTGTATGTGTATGTATGTCTGTGTGTATGTCTGTTAGTGTATGTGTATGTATGTGTGTGTGTGTGTATGTCTGTTAGTGTATGTGTATGTATGTCTGTGTGTATGTCTGTTAGTGTGTGTGTGTATGTCTGTTAGTGTATGTGTGTATGTCTGTTAGTGTGTGCGTGTGTGTGTGTGTATGTCTGTTTGTTTGTGTGTGTGTATGTCAGTGTGTGTGTATGTCTGTTAGTCTATGTATGTGTGTGTATGTTAGTTCATGTCTGTTGGTGTATGTGTGTTTGTGTCAGTGTGTGTGTGTATGAGTGTATTTACGTCTGTTAGCATATGTACGTGTGTGTGTATGAGTGTATGTGCTTCTGTTAGTGTATGCATGTTTGCGTGTATGTGCTTCTGTTAGTGTATGCATGTGTGTGTGCGCGTATGAGTGTATGTGCTTCTGTTAGTGTATGCACATGTTTGCGTGTATGTGCTTCTGTTAGTGTATGTTTGTAAGTGTCTGTCAAATCAGTGAGAGTCTGTTTGTCATTTAGTGTGTGTGTGACTATTAGTGTGTGTCTGTCAATATGTTTGTGTGTGTCTCTCTGTCAATGAATGAGTGTGTGTCAGTGAATGTGTGTGTGTGTCAAATCAGTGACATCTGTGTGTTTGCCACGTAGTGTGTGTGTTACTGTCAGTGTGTATCTGCCAGTGCGGGTGTCTGTCAGAGAGTGTGCTTAGAGGGACACTATAGGCACCCAGACAATTTCAGCTCATTGAAGTGGTCTGGGTGCAGTGTCCCAGTCCCCTTAAACCTGCAAGTGTAATTATTGCGGTTTCTCAGAAACTGCAATAATTACCTTGAGGGGTAACTCCACCTCTAGTGGCTGTCTATCAGACACTAGAGGGACTTTCGGGTGGTTAGGTGACCCGATGCTGGACGTCCTCACCCCTGTGCATGAGGACATCCAGCATCTGCTAAATACCCATAGGATTTTAACCCCATCAGTGTCGAATGAGGGAGGGGGGGCACTACAGGGAATTATAGTGCCAGGAAAACAGCTTTGTTTTCTTGGCACTATAGTATTTCTTTAAAAGCAGCAGGAAAAGGTGGAGTCTAAAGAGGAAGGGGTGGGTTCTTAATCAGGAAGCGGTGCGCCCTTGACTGGAAGGGGTGGTAAATTTAGATTAGGGGGTGCTCAGGTATAGTCATGCCTAGGGCAGCACAAAATTAAAATACACCACTGTGTGAGTGTCTGAGTATGTGTGTGCGTCTGTGAGTGTCTGAGTGCATGTGTGTGTCTGTGAGTGTATGTGTGTGCATGCGTTTATATATGCATACGAGTGGGGTTTTTTTGGTGGGGGAGAGTTCCCACACTTTTTTTCCCCAGGACTTGACCCCTGCATATATATATATATATATATATATATATATTAATAAAGTATACAAAATAAATTTTTGTTTAGCATCAACCTGTACACTAGCTAAACTTACCATTTGACCCCTTTACCTCCACACCTGCTTATACAATTGTATCCTCATACTCCAGCTACTCAACAATTGTTCCACCAGCAGTACGTTAAATTAGAAAGTAACCAAGGCTATGGCTTTTAAATGAATATATATCACTAGAGGGGTTAACTATTCCATGCTTAGCACATAAAACATTATGTACATTAAATAGATTCTGCAAAAAAAAGTTTAAGAATTTCCACTAAAAATTCTAGAAAAAAGAGGACATGATTTGAAATCGGAGGGTGGAAGACTGAAGGGTAATGTGATAAATGCTAAAATGCTACTTCACATAAATGTCAGAATGGCACTGTCCCCCACTTCCTCTGTGCACTTACCTCACGGCAGCTTCTCTTCAGTCCCCGCGTCTCCGACCTCGAGTCCTCAGTCCTCCCACGACGCCTCCTCCTCGGCCAATGGCATGGGGTTTGCCTTTCGGCCAATCAGGAAGCGGGAGGACCCTCTCCCTGATTGGCCAGGAGGAGGATCAGTGTAACAATAGCGAATTTTCATTCGCTATTGTCACACAATGGGTGGGCTCGGAAGGGCGCAATGCTCTGCGCCTCGGCCGCCACAGTGAAATTAAAGTTCCTCGGGCAGCCCAGTACCGTTTGATCCACGGACCGGTACCGATCCACGGCCCGGGGGTTAGGGAACACTGATTTAGGGGACCTGGGGTCCTGTAAACTCCCTGAAGCCCCTGTAGTGGCAGTCTTAGCACTGTAATGTAAGGATTGCAGTTTCTCAGTTAAAAACCCTTTATTTACTAACCTTATCAGAGCGCTGATGTCCCTCGGTGCTGGGTCATGGCTCTACCTCTACTGAAGTCACACCACGAGCAGGTGCTTATGCGCATGCGCAGCGAATGCCGCTCCCGCTTTAGACCTCCATATAGAAAAGCATTGAATCATAGCTTTCCTATGGGGAAAAATCTGACGCTGGATGTCCAAACCATGCATATAGTGTCCATTTAACCCCTGAAGGACACATGACATGTCATGATTCCCTTTTATTCCAGAAGTTTGGTCCTTAAGGGGTTAAAGTCTTTGTACTGCAGGGTAGAACCTTTCATGTAATGAACATCAATAGGTATGCATGATATATGCCCATGGAAACGTGGTAGAGTTAGCACCCCTCTTTTGGAAACAGACACATGGACTCCTGAGGTCTACTGCACTGAAACATTAGGGAAAATTGTTAAACTGTACAAAAAAGTGCATTTGCAAGCATGCAACGGAATGTTTCTATACTGGTACTTTAGCTAAAAAGTTTTGTGTTTGTCAGAGCAATACTACAACACTTTTCAAATGGGCGCATCTGGAGAGTGAACCAATTGGCTAACAGTGAGTCTTTGTGTCCCTAATGCACATACACAATATGACAGTAGATTTGTGATAATGAAACAAAACAGCTATAAAACCTATGGAACATAAGTTACGTTTCCAAAAAAAAATTCAACAGAAACATTTTAAATCAATTGTCCCAACCTGTCAGTTCAACTGCAGGTTCTGGGATTTCATTTTGACTTGCCTTGAGAGTTGAGAGTTGCAGGCCCAACAGTAGATATGTAAATACGCACGCGTCTTTATAAACTGCTAGGGGGTCCATTGTTTGTTAATTGTATGCTATTTCCAGATTGTCTGTATATTTTTAGATTAATAATGTTTATATAAATTTATCTTATAATTCTCTATATACCATAAAGTTTGGACATAAAATATAATTTGGCAGTTTTAGTTTAGAATAAGCAGGTTTCCCCTTTAAGATCCTTGTTTAAAACAAAATTATTATTCAGGACAGCAAGGCTGTATGCGTTCCCTATCCATCCCGATTAAAAAGAACATCTGGTTACCCGGCATTAAACACATATTGGGCAGAACGTGCCTTTTATTGAAAAGTGGCAACTTTAAACCGAGGACAAAAGCAGAGACAGAAGTTCATTGGGGCAAGAAATCCAGCAAAGAACTTTTCATGAAACTCAAACAGCTGGCAGGTCCTTTCTTAGCCACTACATGGACAGCATTTAAATATAATGTTGGAAGAATAGAACTGACTTTTTCCCCTGCTAGGGCTCACCGTTGGAGGTAATCCGGAGATATTCGAAGACACCTGTTGCTTCTAAACCTCTCCGGGGTGATATCTTTTATATGTTTTAAACCACAACACAGCCTATGATAAGTCATTATTATTATTATTTTCTACCAGACTGAGATAAGATGAGAGTTAGAGACACAAATAAAGCAATTAAACTGTTACGGCATTGAACTTACAGTTATATTGCCATTTTTATGTATGAATCGATAAACACAACTTCATCTTTGGCATATTCCAAACATTTTGCTGTAAAGTAAACCGAATTGCTAAAAAAAAAGAATGGTAGTAACACAGCTTTTTATATTCTAGTTAATTTAAAACATCCACTAAATTGAAAGTGATAAATTTCCCAGATTTTTTTTTTTTTAGCAAGATCAGCAAATTCTAGGACCCCTTATCTTCCAACTATTGGAAGTATAAAACGGAACAGACAGGTATGACCAAAGAATAATTGTGATACCGATGCTTGCTGAGAAGATACAGAGTTATTTGTTAAATTCTGAATCTTAGCTAATTAATATAACAACAGTAACACTACTAACTAATAGCATTACTAAAAAAAAATAGTGTAACAAAAAAAATGATAACTGCACCATGTTGTTCAAAAAAAATATCTGTCACTCTGCTTCAAAGACGTTGGACAGCACTTATATAGTATATATATTATAGTCAGGCTTATATTATAGCCAGGCTTCACTTTTTAAAATGCTAATACAATACACTTAGTAATTGTATGCTATGGGCATTTCCCCTTTAACTGGGGAAGCTTGTTTAATAAATTATCATTCAGGGCAGCAGGCTCGCATGCGTTCCTCATCCATCCCCATGAAAAAGAACATCTGGTTACCCCACATTAGACACATATAGGGCAGAACGTGCCTTTTATTGAAACGTGGCAGCCTTAAGCTCAGGACAAAGGCAGGGACAGAAGTTCATTGGGGCAAGAAGTCCAGCAAAGAACTTTTTCATAGAACTCAAACAGCTGGCAAATCCTTTTGGTTTGGAGAGGACATGGATGGCATTTAGATATGAAGGAAAACAGAGCCAGCTTATGTTATCAGGTGATATTCAGCAACATCTGTGGGTCCTAAACCTTACTGGATGGATTGCTTTATAATAGGGCTTAGTAGCCTTTCATAGATCTATCACCATAGGTGTTTGATAGTTAAATGTCTAACTTTGTGGATTAAGGGCTTAAAATGTTTTCTAGCAGAGATAAAACGAGAACTTTAGATACAAATTAAGCAAATGTGTCAGCATTAAAAACAGTTGGGGGGGTTCTCCAAAAAAACTCCAAATTTGAGTCAAATTGATAAATCCAAATACAATAGCCACATTTGATGGAGCTATCCAATTTGGGACCTTACTAAATGCAATGTGTATGCACATTTGACTATGATCCAAGAAATGTTAAATTATCAGCGGTTTGGCTATTTGTCAGCATTGACTGGATTAAAAGAACATATTTGACCAATCTTTTTTTTTGGTGTTGCAAATAATAGCTCGCTGAGGTAATTGCAAAGAGTGACTGCATCCAGTCACCATGGATTGTATCCATGTAGTGATGGCCGCCAGTATAAAATGTAACTGCCTCTCTATGATCAGAACTGCTGTGAAAGTACAAATTTGTATTGGAACGCAGCTTCAGCCACATCACAAATACGCACAAACTTAACAAACCAAAAGGAATCTATGTCGCAGCAAAACATATTGTTTAAGATCACTTATTTATTCTTCCACGAGTGGGCTTGTTTAAAAGCTTCACGGGAACTTCTGATTGCTTTGTAGTAACCATTGTTTGCTCTTGGCTACCTGATCTTCATGGAAAAAGTAGTCAACAAATATATGCAATGCAAAGGAAATTTGGAATGTCCACATATCCCTAGATGTTTGTGGAATCTTTCCTCATTATGCACGGCTAGCCTGAAAGTTTGGGGGCAGCAAAAGAAGTCACACACAAGGCAAAAAGATGTGGCAAAAAAGTTCTAACTAACCAAGCCACAGGGACAGTAAAATACTTTTGCACCCAGCCATCGTTGACCCTTGGCTCACCATGCGCTAAGTGTATCGCCCAACAACGGGATGTATGAAATGACATATACATGCATATTTGGCAATCAGCCAATCAGGGCTGGATATGAACAGTCCCAAAACAAATGCCTTGCAAAAAGAATCGCACGATCCCAAGGGCAGTTGTTGAATTGGACACACAGTGTTTTGTCAGCTCTCTCTGTGTCCCTAGAAGTATGATACCATAAAAATATTTTTAAAAAAAGGACAGCTACAACAGAGTCCAAAATCTCTACTATCATATCTCAACCAGTTGGGAGGTGTGGAATTGGGTGCTATTCATAAGTTAACTATGTAGCGCAGCAACAAGTAGTTCAGAAAAGATGGATCGACAGACAGACCGTCAGACAGATAGACAGATAGATCCATTATTTGCGGCCCATTATAAAGCTCTGCAAAATATATGGGAGCTACATAAATGATAAACTACTACTAATAATGATAAGAGAGATAGATAGATAGAAATCTCATTAAATGTAGTCTATTCGTTACTAGACTTAGGGCAACAGATTTCCCCTTTAACCAGGGATGTGTATTTTAATTATTATTCAAGGGAGCAATGCTGCATGCGTTCTTCATCCATCCCCATTAAAAAGAACATCTGGTTACCCCACATTAGACACATATTGGGCAGAACGTGCCTTTTATTGAAAAGTGGCAGCTTTAAACTTAGTACAAAAGCAGAGACAGAAGCACATTGGGGCAAGGAGTCTAACAAAGAACTGTTCTTGGAAACCAAACAGCTGGCAGGTCCCTTTTTTTGCGAGTACATGGATAGAATTTAGATATTATGGAGAACAAACCTGCTTTTCCTCTAACTAAGCTCCCCACTGGAGCTTATCAGGTGATATTCAGAGACACCTGCTTCTCCTAAACCTCTCAGGGTTTATTGTTTCATGGCAGAACTTAGTAACTTCTCAAAAGTCCTCTCTCCGTACACCTCCATTGGTTAAATGTTGCTTTTTATTGATTAAAATATATAAAAAATGCTGCATCTTTAGCAAAACACAGTAAAATAAGACTTTACAATGTCTTCTAGCCGACAGAGATAAGTCAACAGCTTTAGAATCAAATAAATAAATTGCTATTAAACAAATTAGAGACTTTTCCATTATTTTTCTTTTTCTATTTGTAGCCAAATATAGATTTTGGAGAAATGATTTAATTCAGGTTTTATGTTATTTAAACGTTAATTGAATTATAAGCATATCCGAATTGTTTTAAATCAGCTGTTTGTCATCGAATAGACCCTAAACTGGCACAAGGCAAATTCTGGGCTTTCATACCATCCTCAAGCTATGAAATAATAATACTGCTGGCTGTATATGCTACTACTAAATAAATAAATTCCATTATCGTGGGGTATTGAGGACGTTGAAAATCAAAGACCCCAGATAGAGGTATACTAGAGTGTTTGGCACATGGAGCAGATTCCAAGCACCATACTGTCTACAGCTTACTGTAGTGGTTATGGTGCTGGTCTATGTGTTCAGTGCCTCACATTTTGTCAGACCATATTTAAGTGGTTTGAAAAATGCCCAGCATTGAATGTGCACCCAGTCTGATGGGAATGACAAAGTGAGAAAGTTTCACTTTTTATTTATTGTCTGAAAAATTTACACACAGTATAGGGCAAGCATGTCAAACTTGCGGCCCGCAGGCAGCATGTGGTCCTCAATGGATATATTTGCGGTCCACCTGCCCTGGGGCTACGGATATTTCCTGCCTGATTCTTGTCTTACCTCCCATGGCCGATCGCGTGCTCCTGCAGGCCAGCCAGTCCCCCTTCCCTCCTGCACATAGTGCCAGAGGAGTGTCTGGCCTGCTTGAGCAGATATGAGCATGGCTGTAACTGGTGAATGGGTGGCTCATCTTAAGTTAAGGGAAGAGGGGCTTGGGGGACCTTCCTGTGTAGCATGTTAAATTAGAGAGGGGGGAATTGTATTAATTTGAGGGAGGGAGGGGGTAGTGTATTAAATTGGGGAGGGAGTCGGCAGTGTATTCATTTTAGGGAGTGGGCACTGAATTAATTTGGGGGATGGAGGGTATTAAATTGGAAAGTGCGGGCAGTGAATTCATTTGATGGAGGGAGGGGTCAGTGTATTAAATTTGGGGTGAGAGTGGGGCAGTGTATTAGAGTGGTAGGAAGGGGGGCAGTGTATTAATTTGGGGAGGGAGGTGGGCAGTGTGTTAAATTGAGGGAGGACAGTGTATTAAATTGGAGGAGGGAGGGCGTCAGTGTATTCAACTAGGGGAGAGAGGGCAGAGTATTCAGTTAGAGTGCTGGGAGGATGTGCAGTGTATTCAATTAGAGTGGAGGGACGAGGGGCAGTGTATTAGAGTAAAGGGCAGTGCATTAGATTCGGTGGAGGGGGCAGTGTATTAGAGTGGAGGGAAGGGGGCAGTGTATTGGATTTGTGGGCAGTGTATTAATATTGAGGAGGGAACAGTGTATTGAATTTGGGGGCAATTCATTGGATTTGTGGACAGTGTATTAGAAAGGGGGAGGGGCAGTGTATTAGATTGGGTCTGCATGGAGGCGCTGAACACTCCCCATGGAGATGCTGATTGGCCACAAAGCTTTTTGCCACACATGCACAATAGCCTCCCAATGCTTTCCTATATGAAAGCATTGCATTGGCTGAGATCATCAAGTTTGATGATCTCAGTCAAAGTGAAGAACACACTCATAGGACTTCAAAATCAACAAGATAACGTAATTAGTTTGTTACAGTTGTGCATTCACCATTTCAGTCCCATTACCAAACTTTTCTTAATATGTCTGGGTAGTTGGACTGAAACATTGTTTTTTTGCAAATTTTGTTTACTTTGAAGCCCTACAAGCGTGAGGACATTCAGTGTCAGTTAGGCAACTATTTTTATACTGTACTTTTATAAATAAACAAATAAAAGTTTCTATGAAAACTGAAGTTTTTTTTTTTTGCGGCCCACATAAACTTTAACCTTGTTTATTTGGCGAGTGTTAGCCTTTGAATTTGACATGCCTGGTATAGGGTGATTCTTCCATGCCAATTTCCTGCAATTTCATGCTCGCCATTCCACACCCCAAGACTATCTAGAACAGTGTCGCTTTACTGTTTTAAATCAATGTTTTTATTTGGAGAAAGAATGATATAGGGCAGTGGTCTTCAAACATTAAATTAAAAAATGAGTAAACGAGCAGTATAAACCTAAATATGCAGGCTCCATACTCTATACACTGACCTGGGGGAGGTGGGGGGGGGGGGGCATTTCCTCGGGACTCAGCATAGAAAATGAAGCTCTGACCTATTGGCAGACAATCGGGTAACATCATAAAGGGAGGATACGGCTGGTCTCTTTGATATAAGTGGAACTAGCTGCATTTAAACTCGCACCCTAACTCTTCACAGTGCCTGCATCTTCTCATTGCAGCCTGTCAAGAAGGACTAACCCCTCCAAACAGAGAATAGGGACACAGTAGCTAGAATTAAGGTGATAGAGAGAGCGAGATACGTATACTGGACGTTAGAGTGACCGGGCTTAAAGTGTGCCCAAGATAGGGGAAAATACAGAGTCAGTATACAAGTCACGGTCATGGAAGCCAGAGGTACTCAAAACATGATTAAACAAGTCGGGGATGAAGATACAAGGATACAGAAAAACAGGATAGTCAGTACAAAGCCCGGTCAGTAAGTTATCAGGATGCACTCTCGGCTATACTAAACCATGACAGGGCAAGGATCCTCAGAAAGACACTTCACTCTGTCTTAACTCTTCTCCATTTTATTTTTTGCAAACCCTTGCCATAAACTTTGAAAAAAAATGGAAAAACAACAAGACACAAGGACCCCAGGGAAGCCATCCACACTGCTAGCTATACACAGAGCTGCAGAAGAAGCCACTCCTTATACCAATAATACAAACAGCCCACACACAAACACACACACAGTCTCCATTAAAAAAAACACAACACCACTGACAATCCAAATACACTCATACAACTCCACAAGCAGCCTATCATATGCAACATCACACGCAGTCGCACATATATACACACTACCGAACACACAGTATGACATATTGTCCAGACACACAATTCCACAAGCAGCCCCATACACAGCCCACATTCATCAGTATCATACATAATACCACAAACTACTCGTGAACATGTGCAATATAACAGCCCACATACGCACAAATACAATGCTACAAAGCAACTGCAGGAGCCATAAATAACACAAGCAGAATACAGCACAATACATACTTTAATTTAAAAAATTGAACCGGCAAGCCAAGGGAATTTAAGATTTTGTTTAGGCACAGTACTAAGACCGATATGGAAAGATGTGACAAGTCGGGATGAGGTACCACCCGGTAACACACTTGTAACCATTCTCTTTTATCGTAATTCAGATGACACCATGTAACAATAGTCAAAAAAGTTAATTCTAGGAATCATTTTTATATACCTTTCCAATATCTTTTCCCCAAAGCTTTAAAAATTTTTTTTTTTTTTATGTAACTATGTATGTGCTGTATTAGATAATAAGCCTGAATGAACAATACTAAATAATGACATACAAAGTACAGCAGCTAAATATCTAGGAGGGCAGAAATTGGTCTATAAAACTACAAAACCCCTAATGGTGTTGTGATAATAAACTGACAGTTATCTTGGTGTAGTTCTTTCAATAATCATTCATGAGTATACTCAGCCAAGCAAAGGAATATTATATATAGTCTATACTCTACTCTATTCCCTCCCTGCAGGGCCGGTGCTAGGATTTTTAGTTATGCAGGAGAAGATGCATTTTGGCACCCCCCACCCTCCTTAAAAAAAAAATGGATCACCTGTGTGTCTTTCCTCCCAAGCCACAGGCACACAGGCATACTTTTTCAGTCACACAGTCAAAGTCATACAGGTACACTGTCATACAAAGACAGAAATAATCATACAGAGACATACAGACACATACAGTCAGAGACATACAAGCAGAGACATACATGCATACAGAGACATGCAGGTATATAAAGACATACATGCATACAGAGACATACCGTCATACAGACACATACATACAGACAGGCATACAGAAACATACATAAAAAAGACATTCAGGCACATACATACATACATACAGAGACATACATGCATAAAGAAACATACATACAGAGACATACAGGCATGCAGACACATACATACATACATACAGGCATACAAAGACATACACACATACAGATACATGCATGCATACAGAGACATACTGTCATACAGACACATACATATATAGAGACATAAAGAGACATATAGGCATACAGAAACACACATACAAAGATATACAGGCATACAGACACATACATGCATACAGAGGCATACCGTCATACAGACACATACATACATACATACAGAAACATGCATACAGAGACACACAGACACATACATACGTACATACAGAGACATAAAGGCATACAGTTACATACATGCATACAGAGACATATATACAGACATTCAGAGACAAACATACATCCAGTTACATACAAACATACAGAGACATGCATACATACATACAAAATTACATACCTACATCTGTTAAAGCGTGTCCCCTGGGTGCATCCTGTCCTGCAGCCCAGCCTCATCACAGGGCACCAGCTGCGCTGTGTGGTACACAGGGAGCAGGGATATGATGTCGTTCATATCCCCGCCCCCTCCACACAGCCTGCGGCAGACACCAGCATATACATAATATACATGTCTATGGACACCAGGGTAGGAGGTTGGCGGGCGGAGGCTGGGATCCGCGGGCGGAACGATAAGGGCTGCGCTCGGCCACGCTACAAGTATTAACCGGCTGGAGGGGAGCGCAGTGCGCTTCGCTCCTTCCGGTCAGCCTGATTTTGCGCCCCCAGGTCCGGTGCGCCCTAAGGCGGCCACCTGGGCCGCCTTATGGTAGCACCGGCCCTGCCTCCCTGCCCTCCCTAAATATAGTATAATCTTACCTTCACTCCAGTCTGCTGCTGATGATTCTGCCCCTGATCAGCCTGCTTGGCTAACATCATCAGAAGTGTTAATCAAAGCCAATCACAATGCTATCCCATAGGAAAGCATTGGATTGGCTAAAACTGTTAAGAAGGCAGATACGGGGCAGAGCCAGCACAAGTCAAACACAGCCCTGGCCAATCAGGATCTCCTCATAGAAATGCATTGAATCAATGCAGAGGGTGGAGGCACTGAATGGCAATGCTGCACATTGTGCAGCACTGCCACAGGAAGCACCTCTATTAGCCATCTGAGGAGTGGCCAGTGGAGGTATCACTAGGCTGTAATGTAAACACTGCATTTTCTCTGTAAATACAGTGTTTGCTGCAAAAAGCCTGAAAGGAATTATTCTACTCGCCAGAACAAATTCAATAAGCTGTAGGTATTCTAGTTACTATTGTGCCCCTTTAATGTTTCAAAACAGATGAGCATGGCATTAGATTGGCAACCCATTCATTATTGTGAAATCTAGGATGGCAGCCCATTCTTCGGTTTAAAAATAAATTCTATGAAAAAAAACGCCTTCAATAGGCTTTCCTATTTGTGATTCTCACGATGATCTTTCTCACTGCTCTACTCAACCAATCTTATATTTATTTCAAGTATCTTTCTGTGATTACTGAAGTTATTGTGTCCCGATTCAGTTTTACTTGACTCTGTTGTAATTGGTCCTTTAATAGCCTGCAAAAAGATATAGTGAATTTCTTTTATACATACCCCCTCTAAAGCCATAAAATTATTACGATTTAAAAATGAAATCATACGCACCATTGTTACTTGTAAATTATAACATAGTATCAAGCATGTAAACAGAACTGAACATCCTTAAAAAAATATATATATATATATATATATATATATATATTTGTGTACGGGATTATGAAAGGGGCGCACATTTAAAGTGAGTGTAATTTTGATAAATAATAGTCGGTTGAGGTGTGCCGAAACCGACGAGAGGTTAGGCCTGCAAAAAAGAGGGCCCACCTGGATATATGATATGAAAAGAGGGTGTGGTGGGAGGGGAATTTCCGGAATCGACGAAGACAGGTAAGCAAGGGGTTTGCTGGGTTTATATAGGCCTTAAATCCCTCCCACAACTTCAGGCATACGCCTTCTATATATATATATAAATAGTTTTAGGTGAGTGTGAGCAGATTTCCCCATTGACTAGGGATGCTTGTTTAATAAATTATCATTCAGGTCCACATAGCATCATGCGTTACTCATCCATCCTGATGAAAAAAGAACATCTGGTTACCCCACATTAGGCACATATTGGGAAGAACGTGCCTTTTATTGAAAAGTGGCAGCTTTAAACCAAGAACAAAAGTACGGGGAGAGGCACATTGGGGCAGGGAATCAGAGAACTTTTCTTGGAAACCAAACAGCTGGCAGGTCCTATTTTAGTGAGTACATGGATGGCATTCAAATAGAATATAGAACAGGACGCACAGTTTCTGCTTTCCATTGGAGGTTATCGGGTGATGTTCTGATTCTCGTAGCTGCTGTTACTAAAAACCTCAGGGTTAATGGCTTAATAGCAGAGCTTAGAAACTCCAAAGATTTTTTCTGCACTGGTCTTTGGTGATTAAATTATGAATTGACACCTAGAAGATCTACTGTTAAGATAACCGCCTGAGATAAGATGAGAAATTTACACAAATAAAAAAAACATATGTCTATTAAAACACTTGGAGGTTATCCTCACCATGCAAGGAGGGTTAGCCTCCAAATTCACATATAATTTAGGATAATTTAGATTTAATGAAGACCGAAGACCAATTCTTATGAAAAAATATCACTAACCATATTGTTTACCATTTTCACCTATTCAGCACCCCCAGAAGGATTGGTTGAAGGCCATTATGGAAAATAAATAGATATGTTGACTTCATGAACTGCCAGTGGGCATGGAGTTACAAAAATAGTAGGGGTTGCTAAGGTCGCAAGTACAACAACGTCTGCTGAGTTCTGTCTGTCCCAGGGGGCCTATGAGATGACCGGCTGGGCCCCATAGGGTGCCCCAAGAGGCGGGTGGCTATGCAGTAAGACAGAGTAGGCAACGGTTTACCCAGATAACAGTGCCTTCTCTGCCAAAATATACAGTGCCCAGGGAGGTTGTACATGGACAGCGATGATGCTCTAATTTGTGTGCTCTTCCAGCTCACATGCCCTGTGGTGATGCTGGCCCCGACACTATAGGGGGCAGTGCAGGAAGAGCATGAAGATCCCCACTAGACCCCATGGACAGGATCCACTTCAGCTCTAGGTAAGGAGGCTGGATGGAACTGAATAGAAATAACTAAATATATATATAAATAAAATTAATTTGTGAGTGTGTTAGGCAATGGCTATGTGTGTGAGTATAACAGTATCAGTGAGAGTGTGTATCTGTTAATGAGTGTGTCCATCAGTAGGTGTGTGTGTGTGTTTGTGTGTGTGTGTGTGTGTGTGTGTATGTGTGTGTGTGTGTGTGTGTCAGTGAATATGTGTATAGTAGTGAGAGTATGTATCTGTCAAAAAATGTGTCTGTCAGTGTGTGTGTGTGTGTGTGTGTGTGTGTGTGTGTGTGTGTGAATGTGCATATGGCAGTGAATGTGTCTCTGGCAGTGAGTGTGTGTGTCTCTGGCAGTGAGTGTTTGTCATTGTGTATCTGTCTGTAAGAATGTGTGTGTCTGTCAGTGTGTATGTGTGTTTCAGTGAGTGTATGTGAGTGAGAATTGTAAGAATGTGTGTGTCAGGGAGTGTGTGTCAGTGCGTGTGTCAGTGAGTGTATGTCAGTGTATGTGTCAGTGAGTGCAAGTCAGTGTTTGTGTGTCTGAGGATGTAGTGAGTGCATGTCAGTGAAAATACATGTTGGTTATACAGTCTGTGTGCCAGTGAGTATGTATATGGGTCAGTGAGAGTGTGTGTGCATTGGAGGATGAAATGTTTAATTTAAAAAAATAGTTTCACTCAATTCCTGTGATTTGTAGTAATGAATATATGAGTGTATGTATTTAAATATGTATGATCATACATCCAGTGTATATACAAGTGCATGTATTATTAATAAGTGTGTAATATAATAAAGTGTATATTAAAGAGCATTAAATTCCATCTTTACATTGTGCTAGCAGATTTTAATTTACAGCTCTGTCAATGAAATCCTCAACATAAGACCGGTGGGCCAGTGGCACACAGGTTCTAATTACATAGATCTACTCCCTTTAACTGTGTTAGCCCCCCAGCAGGAACTTGCTGGGGGAGTATGGGGTGCACTGACACCATTGTGCAAGCAGTGAAGCCAGCACGTTAGCGTCAGCACAGGGTATTGTAATGCTTAGGGAAGTGACCCCAAGCAGAGCCAATCAACCCATACTCACATACAGCCAAACCCATATACAATCACACTCAGCCAACCAACACAATCACATTTTGCCTACACGTGCATAATCATGCTCAGCCACCACACACATCCGATTCGTGTATTGTTTAGCGGGAGCTGGGAGAGGTGAAAACGGGGGCCTTTTTTTATTCTTGCACCAGGCACTGTGATTCCTAGTTACACCCCTGTTGCATGGTCACAGAGTTCCAAACATCAGAGCAGATTTATGATCACTCTTTGGTGGCCACTGCAGGTTCTACTGCTAATCTTCTGAAAACGTGGTCTTACTGGTCATGCCCAAACGGTCTAACAGCTGAAGCTCTCCTGATATCAGGAAATGTCATCACCTGCCAAAGATAGTGCCAGCATTACACCAGGCCATAAGTGACTCACACAACTCATGCAATCAGATATATGGCTTATCACCTTCCCTCTCAAGGGGGGGGGGGGGGGTAGCATTTTGCAGAGTGAATGAAGTGAATGAATTTCCATCAACAAAGGATGACACCCAGAAGCTGCTTTCTGACTTTTTTTTTTTTTTAATTCTTTATTTTTACTGTGCATGAAGAACAACCGCTTGTCAGCAATGCCACAACAGCATAATCCAACATTTTGTACATACAGATTTGGTAACCGTTATATAGCATTTTGATGGGACATACACATTTTTTATATTAGTAAAGCAGGCATACGTAGGTTCTTCGCATTAATTATATGAGTTACATCTTCGCTTCGTAAGAGTAGATTATGATGAACATTTCTATTGCATATCCAGCATTGTTTAGGTATTTAGTGACATAGCGATGTAGGTTATGCAGGCATGATATATATATCACATATGGTTACATACATACATTACATGTGTGCAGACACTATTTATGTGTGGTGATGTTGCTTAACCAGGATTGCTCCTACGTGTCTCACCCGGGAAGGCAGGGCGCATGATACAATTACAGGCAGCGTGTGGGAACATATGTTAAACACTATGGCCTAAGACATGACTGTTGCAAGCTGGGTAAGAGTGTATGTTGAATAATGGTTTCTGCAGTGCTAGGGTGCCATGAGTGCTAACTTGGTATGTTGTACTATGGGAAGATTGCAAGTGGTATGCTATGGTCAGAGGTACAGCGTGTAGACTTGGGTATGTTAAGGCTGGGTAGCCATCTACAGGTAAAATATAATATATTATCACCCAGTCCGAGTAAGAGTTTGTTAGGCTTCATACACTGCAGGAATCACCGCCACGCTGGGTCCGCTGCCTCATGGGTTGTAGTGGAAATAGAGTCAGCCAGTGCCTTCCTCAGCATGTCGGCACGGCCCGGTGGTAGAGTTCTGGTGAGCTGGGGTATCCCTCCAGATGCGTCGCTCGGTCTTGCCTCTGTTGGGAGTCGGGAGGAGTGATCTCCGAGGTCGTCGTCGTGCGTTTCATGTTCTGGCGTGAGACACTTTTCGGTTGACGGCAAGGTCGTGAATGTGAAGCAGATTCCCCGCATATCGGTGTCTCCGCCACCGCTGCTCGTCTTCTCGTGGTTAGGCGCTCTGGCCGGTAAGATGTCGCTTGGGGAGCTGTGAGAGAGTCGGGCCACCCTCTTCTCCTGTTTCCTGGGCCCTTGCTTGTTTGTTGGTTGCACCGGGTGCTCCCAGCTCCGCTGCTGTGCCTTCCATTCCGCCATCTTCAGTGCACGTGGCAGTCGCCATCTTGTGCAGAGCGGTCGGGCCCTTGCATGCGTCTATGGCGCCTGTGTGCTCCGGCTGCCCCACCTCCGGGTGAGGACCGGGATCACCCCCCCGGTCCATAGGGGGGGGGGAAACAGGGCCGGATCCGCCCAGGTTCGAGCCCCAGGCCGGGTGCTGTGTGGCGGGGCAGTGGTGCGTCGGCCGTCCGCTCCACTTACAGCCGGAGAAGGCCCCGGTTGGGGCATCGCAGTTTTCTCCTCCAGGGGACTGTAGCTTGACAAGCCAGCCTCTCCCTGGCTCCAGCAGGCCTTCTGCGTTGGGCATTATGGTGGTCGGTCATTTTTTGGGCTGAATTTAGGTCGTTTTCTGCATATTTTGTGCTGAAACAGCAGGAGCTTCTTCTGCCTGCGACCGTCCAGCTCGGCGGTCCGGCCCCGCCCCCTGCTTTCTGACTTTTAAAACCGGTTTAAGAATCATAGCACCCAGCGTGCATGGAAGGGTGACTACAGTAGATGAAACGTCTTAAGGTTAGTTCAGAGACAATTCCCACATTAGCTCAATATATTTTGATTCTCCCAGTGGATACATAAGGCAGACATTAAGAGATGACAAAATAACATCTAACTTAATGATGTCCCTCAAACAGTAGTCTCACCAGATGTTTATAGTAATATTTAGCAGTCAGGTGAAGATGCTCACACATATTCTGCTCACTTCCCTTCTATGAAATCCCTACCTTCGTCAGGCATCTGGAACCCAGCCCACCTTCTCAAGCCTCATGCTATATCCAGAAGTTTGCCCCTTTCACCCAGAATCTCTAAAAAGTGAAAAGATGTTGAAAAGTCAAAAGAGAAACAACAATGTATTTAAGTAAATCCCCACTAGCAATTATAGTGTCACTTTTCGTTTCACTTATCTGTTACCGATAAACTTTGTTTTTGAAGGCTGTAGGATGATTTCTCTATGCAAAACCTGCTTTTTTTTTTTTGTTTTGCTGTCTGGCCTTCATTTGGTAAATACTTTTGAACACATCTCCCATCAGATAGCTGTTATGTCATCTAATGGATAGCTCTGCAACAATGCATTGTCGTTGTGAATCTTGGGCTTTAATTGTGACAAAAAAACGAACAAGCCATTGTCGATATGTTTTGAGTGTTTTGTTTTTTTCTTCATTTTTTTTTATGTATCTGAGTCGGCACTTGAACTATATTCAATTAAAGATATTTCCATCTATTATAATGCAGGGACTCATCTATTAGCTCAAATGTTTTCAGTGACTTTTATATTTAAAAATGTGCAGCATACCTTGCAAGTTCTATTGTCGTGTCTAATATGTTTTTTCTTTTAGCTGCCAATAATAGGAAAGTAAATACAATTTTTAAAAATGCTAACATATTTGTGAACAGTATTGTAAAGTACGAGTGTTCTGGAGTGGCCATGGCACAATGAGCCACAACATAGGCTAGTTGCCATTGGTGTAACTGCACCACTGGCAGAATCCAAGATGGCTAATATCAAATCTGCGCATATTTCTTGCACAGAATTTCATTCAGTGACTGAGAGTTCTCATCTCGGTAAATGCCGGTTAGCCTGCTTTAAACGAGGCTAGTTCCTTTGTTTTCTCATCTCCTCCTCGAGGAGAGAGAGATTAATAAGCAAGTATTAGTCTGCAGCAAGAAATGGTTCCAGTTGTAGCATTCTCCCAAGTTTTTCAATCCAGTTGCAATAAACGTGTGTCGGTACCCTGCTGAATAGGTTTCATATTCTTCACACAAATATGGCACTGTGAGAGTTAAAGGGACGCTATAGTCATCAGAACAACTATAGCTTATTGCAGGGGTAGGCAACCTACGGCACTAGTGCCATGCACGGCACTCAAGGTGTCTTTGCACGGCACTCAAGGCTGCTAGAGCCAAACAGGCTCTGTCCTATCAGGAGTCCCAGTAAAACTTCAGATATCTGCTAATACGAAGAGGTGGTGAAGGACAATCCTCAATTTAAGCATTGCAGCACATAGAGGAAGTGATCTCAGATCACTTCCTCCCAGCACTTGGGAATGGGAATCCACACTGTAGCAGAGCAGCCTGCCGCTGCTGTTGCAGCTCCTATACTTCTGCTATACCTGGCCGGCCTGGTCCCCACTGGAACCTAGGGAAGCCACCCACACTGCTAGATATACACAGACCTGCAGAGTAAGCCTCCCCTCATACAAATAATACGAACAGCCTACACACAAACATATACACAATCCCCACAAACGCAACACCACTAACAAACCACATACATGCACACAACCCCACATGCAGCCTCTCACATGCAATACCCCAAACAGCCCCCACACATACACACACTACCAAACACACAATGTGACATATCCATCCACCCACAATTCCACAAGCAGCCCTCATACACAGCCCACATTCATATGTGTTATACACGATACCATTAACTACAAAGCAATTACAGTAAAAATAACACAAGCAGAATACGGCAGCATACACACCTCAATTTAAAAAAATAGGATTGGCACGCTAAGGGACATCACAATCCTATATCGGCACAGTGCTGCTAAAAGGTTGCCTACCCCTGGCTTATTGCATTTGTTCTGGTGAGTAGAATCATTACCTTCAGGCTTTTTGCTGTAAACACTGTCTTTTCAGAGAAAATGCAGTGTTTACATTACAGCCTAGTGATAACTTCACTGGCCACTCCTCAGATGGCTGTTAGAAGTCCTTCCTGGGTCATGGCTGCCTAAAATGCATCCAAACATTCAGTGTCTCCTCCTTCCTCTGCATGCAGACACTGAACTTTCCTCATAGAGATTCATTGATTCAATTCATCTCTATGAGGAGATGCTGATTGGCCAGGGCTGTATTTGAATCATGCTGGCTCTGCCCCTGATCTGCCTCTTTGT
Organism: Pelobates fuscus; assembly: GCF_036172605.1. Taxonomy (NCBI): domain Eukaryota; kingdom Metazoa; phylum Chordata; class Amphibia; order Anura; family Pelobatidae; genus Pelobates; species Pelobates fuscus. The sequence goes on along the minus strand of NC_086327.1, from coordinate 109,432,895 downwards.
CAGTCTCAGCCAATCCTATGGGGAAGCACTGTGATTGGATCAGGCTACCACTTCTGCTGATGTCAGTAGGCAGTGTTCAGGTCTAAAGGAAACAGGCACAAAGCCAGCAGCTCCAGACTTGAATACAAGTAAGATGTACTATATTTAGGGAAGCATGAGGGGACCAGGGTGGCTAGATGGTGGTTTTAACCCTATAGGGTCAGGAATACATGTTTGTGTTCCTGACCCTATAGTGCTCCTTTAATGCTACTAAATGGATGCACCATGGCAGCTCACTCATTAATTCCAACATCGCTTATGCTGTGGGATGGAAGAATGTAATAATTGTAGGGACCTAATTGGAAGACCCCAATGCCCCCTCTAAATGAATAATTCCTGTTTGAATTTCAGTTCGCTCTGACTGCTGCCACTCACACTTATTTACCAGACTAGGCGATGGCGTGTGTGTCCTGCACTGTGTTGTGAAACCATTGGACTTGTTTGTACCATTGATTTCTTACCCCTTTTGAAGTGTCATGTAGGCATTTCCCAGGTGATACAGTCAAAATAATACAAAAAAATATACGCAACAATATAATACGGTGAGCACCATAGAAAAGTGGGTAAAGGTGATACAAAGACTTACCCTTAAAATTCTGAGATTGTAAGAAGACTCCCCATGTCTTCTTTAATGCCATATACAAAAACAATCTAAATAATGTAAATAAGACAGAACGCAAATAGCTTAATAATGCAAAAACACCAATAAAAGGACGAGGTAATAATTGCACTCACAAAGGTGAATTTGATAGCAGGCACGTAAAAAATACTTGATCGTGGAAAACCTTCTTATTTTCTTTTTCCGTTTGATCAAAACATAAAAGGAAGAAGGAGAGACAAATATATAGTGTAATATTCCAAAATAAAAGTACACAGCTTTATTAGATTGCACTCACAGGATAAAAAGTCCAAATCAGGCACATCAAAATCACTCTCTGGAACGAGTACCTTGCTGGGGTTCTTGGAGGAGATAATAGTGCAGCAACAATTTGTATGAAAAGTTAAAAAACACACTGGTACAAAATAAAATAATTTAAAACTGATATAAAACAAACACTATAGATGTCTCAAGCCCTACGTGTTTCATCCAATGCAGGACTTCCTCAGGGGCATCTGTAAAGTAGGTCTCCACGCTTTCCAGGTTTAAATCTCCATTTTTACGCCTTCCCGAAGTGCCATCAGCCAATCGGGAACGGTACCTTTACAGATACTTCCTTAATGGGTGTCAAGTCTCGATCCGGTTTAATAGTTTGCGTGATATCATATATCTTTCAAACGTTCCATACGTAATGGTTCACATGATGTCATTCGTCTTATGAACGCTTCATGCGTTTCACGCTGCGTTCTAGATACAGCTTATGTGTTCACCGTCCCGTCTATCATTAGACACTTTCGCCGCCATCATTGAATGCGAACTGAAAGTGTCTCATAGTGAGTCCGGGCAATATTAATGTCCATAAGAATAATTGGAACATAAAAATGGGAGAAAATAATAATTTAATGTATCATGGACATACATGACATCACAATAATGTAAAATATACAAAGAACTGTCCTTGCCTCTAGAGGTCTGAGATTGATGGTTCATATTTTACAATGACAACCTTTAAAACACATGATATACCTACCCATACTAGCATTTAATTTTTTTTGGTGTACTCCATTTTATCACATTTTATGCTTTTTTGCTATATAGAATTGTATGCCTTTGTATATTTTACATTATTATGATCTCATCTAATGTCCATGATACATTTGTAACGGACCGTTTTGCTCACCAGAAGGTTAAAACAGTTTAGGCGATGTTCCCCTTTCCAGATGCACAGGCAGCAACTGTAAGCACCAATCTCCCGAACTGCAAACTCTACGAATCCTGGAAACAGCAGAACAGGAAAACCATACGAAAGGGTTATACTCCTGGCAGTCAGCATACAATCCAATTCCCCCAATAACGAGACAATACTTTGTTTTGAGGTCAAGCAGAACCTGCCTGTACTGGCACATACAGTCTCTTTTATTCCCAATCCACAAACATAGTACAGCCCACAGGGTTTTACAGAACAACCAATCAATCCGTACAATACACACAGACACTCCCACACAAAATCATCTCCTCTGCCTGTGATATGATTACTGAACACATTGGGTAATCTCATTATCACAGGCAGAGGAATACAGTTTTTACACAATATTCATAACTTTGAAAGTATACATCACATTCATACATTTTCCGAATCAGCATACTCCAAATACAAACATATGTCAAAATCATCCACATTGGTCCATTGGTTCAAAAGATAGATTGAAGTCCTGGCTTTTCTGCCCAAAAGCAGTTCCACAGAGTCTTCTATCCTGGAGATAATTGAGAAGTAATCCAATTATCTCCAAGGACAGAGGCAAAACTCCATTAAGCACATGGCAGTAAAAAGACAGTAAAATACAATAAAATACATTTATACATAAAATACAGACATTCTACCTATCCCCAGATAGCTTAGATCTGAGCGGACGTTACTGAGCGGAGCACAAACCAGCCTTTCCGCAGGGAAAAAGAACAAGGGCCATAGTCTAAAGGGAGCAGGCGAGCAACCAGGCTTCTCCAGTGCACAGTGGCGAGGTTGGTTTCGCCACAACATTCAATTATTCTTTTCTCCCTTTTTTATGTTCCAATTATTCTTATGGGCATTAATATTGCCCGGACTCACTATGAGACACTTTCAGTTCGCATTCAATGATAGCGGCGAAAGTGTCTAATGATAGACGGAACACTGAACACGGAAGCTGTATCTGGAACGCAGCGTGAAATGCATGGAGCATTCATAAGATGAACGACATCACGTGAACCATTACACATGGAACGTTCGAAAGACGTATGATATCATGCAAACTTTTAAACCGGATCGAGGCTTGACACACAATAAGGAAGTTCAGCTGTGTCTACACAAAGGTGCCTTTCCTGATTGGCTGATGGCACTTCGGGAAGGTGCGAAAATGGAAATTTAAACTGGCAAAGCATGGAGGCCTACTTTACAGATGCCCCTGAGGAAGTCCTGCATTGGATGAAACGCGTAGGGCTTGAGACATCTATAGTGTTTGTTTTATATCAGTTTTATATTATTTTATTTTGTACCTGTGTGTTTTTAACTTTTCATACAAATTGTTGCTGCACTATTATCTCCTCCAACAACCCCAGCAAGGTACTGGTTCCAGAGAGTGATTTTGATGTGCCTAATTTGGACTTTTTATCGTGTGAGTGCAATCTAATAAAGCTGTGTACTTTTATTTGGGAATATTACACTATGTATTTGTCTCTCCTTCTTCCTTTTATGTTTTGATCATAAGGAGAAAGAAAATAAGAAGATTTCCACAATTAAGTATTTTCTTCAAGCCTGCTGTCAAATTCGCCTTTGTGAGTGCAATTATTACCCCATCCTTTTATTGGTGTTTTTGCATTATTACGCTATTTGCGTTCTGTCTTATTTACATATTTTAGATTGTATTTGTATATGATTTCCCAGGTGATGCCATGATCAAGTTTTTATTCCCAGACAGTATAAACTAGTCCTGATCACGTGGTAGTTCAGAAGGAAGATAACGGTGTTGGAGCACCTGTAATATGAAAGGAGGTTGTATAGAATAAGCATAAGAAGAGCTGCTGTGGGGAACTGACAGCTTAGAGGGACCAGAAAAGTTGCTTTTTCCCCGTACCTTATTGCACTTTATGTACATATTTGTCTAGTGGGAGTATGTATATTAACAAGTTGTGTACAAGTTGAGAACAAGTTGTGTATAATGCATGTGTGTATTTGTGTAGCATGTGTGTGATTGCAGGAGTGCTTGTGTGTGAAGTGTTAGTGCATGTGCATGCAGTGTGTGAATGCATATGTTTTGTGAATGCAGTTGTGTTTGTGTGAAATGTAAGCGTTTTTGTATCTAGTGTGTGCAAACAGCAATGTAGAAATTGATTCTGCTCTCCAGAGCATTCCAAAAACGGTTACATTTTATAAGAGTTATGTCACAAGATCAGGAAAACGTGAAAGACACATGACTGTATTCTTGTTTTCAAGGAGTCACCATGTGTTATCTACATAGATTATGACAATACTGAAGGAACCCTTTGGCTTTCTTCAAATATAAACCCACTGTGATGTAAAAAATAAGCTGTAATAGGCCTCATAAGACCATAATACTTTTTCCCACTGCGTCAAATTTCAGGTGTGTATACCTTACATCAGGTCATGCAAGTTGTGCTTTGGAGACAAATGATTTTGTAAAAGTTGTGATTTTGTTGCATCTGGGTCACTGATGTCCTGATTTAATTCTGTGTTATTTTTTTAGGTTTTTCTTTAGCTGTATTTATTCTGTAAGGTATCCATCTGCAACTGTCTGTAAGCTTTAACTTGCAATCATTGTTATATGTTAATGAAGTTAGTCCATAGATGGTCAATGCCATCATTATTTTTAATCTTTTCCCCTTAGTATGTTAAACAATTTGGTAGTTTATTTGTGACCTATACATCTGCAATTCAGGCACAAGATTTGATCAGGTTATTAGTGTAACTTTGAAAACTCACAACCAAATTGTTAATTTTCAGACTTCTTTTACAGCTGACACATATCGCTAATTAGCAATCAGCTTAGTGTAACTTACATTTCCACTGCATTAGTAATTTAAAGTAGCTACTTCGAAGTCAGACTCCCGTTCTTATAAGCCTTTTCCATTATTCTGTCTGCCCCCTGGTACTTAAAGTGTTAGACTGAGGTGAGCTGAATTGGAGATGGCTATCTAAACGAATTATCATTCAAGAAAGCAATTCAGTATGCATGCTCCATCCATCCTTATTAAAAAGGACATCTGGATACCCCACATTAGACACATACCAGGGAGAACGTGCCGTTTCTTGAAACGTGGCGGCTTTATAACTAGCACAAAAGCAGAGACAGAAGCACATTGGGGCAAGAAGTTAAACAAAGAACTTTTCTTGGACATCAAACAGCTGGCTGGTCTTTTCTTAATGAGTGCATGGACGGCATTTAATATGAGGGAGAACAGATTCTAGGTTCCTTTTGCTTTCTTGGTAGAAATTTTTTTTTAGATGAGGGTGATGTAGAGGGTTCTATAATAGTTCATTTGGACTTCAACTGCCATAATTCTAAGCCAGTGCTCAGAGTTGTCATTACACAGAGGCAGTAGTGACAGAGGTGTGCTATCCTGTACCATTGTTCCATTCGGTACTTGGTCACACTATAGAGGGGCCGTGGGTGAGTACAACCTCTGCCTGCTATTGTTTCAGCAGCTCGAATGGATTAACTGTGTTTCTGTTTGGCATACCAGGAGGTCTGACAGAGTCATTGTTGGAGCTTTACCCTGCCATGTGCTAGCCCTGTATTTGATGATTCAGTCCCCCCCAAAACCTCATAGCCATTCAGGGCAGGTAGGCCTGCAGAACTTGGCATGCACAAGCAAAATCTGTTTAGCATTGACATTGTTTTTTCTCTTGGCAGACCAGGTGCTGGTGCTCTCGGCCTCAGTGTAGGAGGTCATAAGGGAGAAAGTTAGGATGCGAGTCTGTAAACCAAGCGTGGTGGCTCCCCGAGGAGAGCTGGATGCAGAAAAATAATAGAAAAGCCCAGAAAGAAAGGAGAAGGGAGGGTCTATCAATCAAGCTCATTGAATGCATGGTTAGCAATGCTACCAGGAGGCCCAGACACATTGTAGTCAGCAGTTAACCTCTTCACTGCAAATAGGGATAGCAACCAGTTTCTGGGAATGTTTTTCAAAGTTAAAATGTTATAGGATTCTGGTCTCAAGAATAACAGATAAGCATCTGACTTTGAGGAAGAGAATGACATAAAAGTATATATTAGAAATTAGAAGAAAAAAAATGATTTGAAAAAAATCTAGACATTGTATAACAGATAGAATGCAATTTCACAGGCACTTGATAAATTGATAGCAAATGTGCACATGAAATTTTATTTTGTGAAGATTCATTCCTAAATGAAATTGAATTTGGTTTTCACTGCTATTTCAGGTATACACTAGAGGTTGGGACATCTCCCATGTCACCTGTCACAGTTGTCCTGTCCATTCTGCCCTTCCATGTTTGAAGAGGAGGAATCGATCTTCAGATGAGAATGTAATTTAAAGGAACACAACAGTGTTAGGAATACAATCAAGTACTCCTAATGCTAAAGACTTGGTCAACTAATTTAGATTCAGCTCCCCCACCTCCCCCCACATCCCAAAATCAATAAAAAAAATGTTTAGTTACCTTTACCAGAGGGTCGGACTTTTCTGCCACGCCTCCTTGTGTGACACCATCAATACATAGGGAAAAATTGGGAGGCTATTTTGCTGCACGCCAAATCACCACACTGTTGGGCTTTCAGCCTGCTGACCTGCCCAAACGATTGCGGGTGCTGCAGGCCCCCTCAGGCATTTCGTCTAATGCTGCACGCTTGCATGCAGCGTGTATATATATATATACGACTGAATAAACTACAAAATTCAGCGTTCGCCGAACCGGTAGACCGAATTCAGCGCATATAAATGACGTCAGAGGCCAGATTACGAAGGTCAAGTACCTTCTACGAATAGTATTCAATTCCAAGCGGAATTGGACCAATCAGAATTAAGTGATGCTTTATATACTTACTTCTCCCATTCTTTGTTGTCCTGTTGTGGTTCTTGGTAGCCCAATAGCGCATTCCTCTTGTGATATTATTTAGTGATATATTCTGGCTCTTGTCAATAAGCTTATGCTGTCTTCTCTACTCTTTTGACCTCAGCTTGTTATATCGATTATTCCGACTTCTGTACTCCTGTTTAATTCGGCTTGTTATACTGACTCTGTTCGTTTGTTAACCCGATCAGTCCAAGGACCGGTATATGGATTATCTTTGAGTGATACAGTCTGTGTGTTCAGGTTCCACTGACAATGTGTAAATGCATCTCCATGGGGAGCGTTCAGTGTCTACAGAGCGTGGAGATGCTGAATGTCGCTCATGCAATCTTTGCAGGACAAAACCCAGGAAGTCCCTCTAGTGGCTGTCAGAGTGACAGTCACAAGAGAAAGAGATGAAAACCGCTTCTGAAACAAGCTATATGCAGAAACAAGCTATATGCACCAAACAGGCTATTTGCACCAAAAAAACTGCATTAAGCTGTAGTGGATCTAGTGACCACAGTGTCCTTTAAACAGAGGTGGCTCTCTAATTAGGTGGTTTAGGCAGCCGCAAGGCCCCAGCTAGCGCGCCTAAGGGTAGACTGTGTCGAGTCCTCGGTCAGTGACCGAGGGCCCGACACCAAGCTATATGCACCAAACAAGTTATATGCACCGAAAAACTGCATTAAGCTGTAGTGGATCTAGCGACTACAGTGTCCTTTAAACAGAGGTGGCTCTCTAATTAGGTGGTTTAGGTGGCCGCCTAAGGATTCGCGCTAGCTGGGGCCTTGTGGCCGCCTAACCCGCCTAAGGGCAGACTGTGTCGAGTCCTCGGTCAGTGGCCGAGGGCCCGACTCCAGGAGGGGGCCCGGCGGCTTTCTCAGTATGCCGCCGGGTGGGAGGCCCCTCCAGTCTGCCCGGCCAGCCACCAGAGACACTGGTCTGCAGCTTTGCAGAGCTGGAGACCATGTGTCTTATGAGAACTGGACAATCAAATGCTGCAATTTATAAATGCATAAATCTCTTTTTTTGGAACCATAAAATGGATTAGAATTTCCAGCCTCTAGTCTGCACAGTATAATATTCTATGTTTGAAGAGTTTTGGTAGTTTGATTATCCAAATGTTAATGTTTAAATAAGTATATTTATTTGACACTGATTTGGTTGATAATTATGGATTTTGTCTTCCAGGCAAAAGACTTTGATTGCTGAGTAAACTTGTTTTTTTGCGGAATATATACAGTATGGATTATTTAACATAAAAGGATCATTCTTTAAGGTAAAATAATATTTGGTTTACTAAGTCATGGTGAACTGTCACTCATGCATAGCATGCAAAGTATATGTACTCTGAGAGCGAAGGGAATTATTTAGAGTTGGTTACACATAAATAGAGTACATTGACAGTTAAGAGCGGGCACTGTGTACTTATACAGGTTAGGCCAAAATTCAGAGTAGGATTTGACAGGTAAATAGCGTATTCGCTAGAAGATCAGCAGGTACATATTATAACTGAGTCTTGGGAGATTCATCAGGGTTCATTTTACTAAGGAACAATTTACAATTATAGTGACCTTTTATTTTCAAAACATCATGTGTTCAAGGAGCAGATAAGTTCAAGAAATTCCTAGCTAAATTGGCCACGTTTGCCCGACCTTTCAGCTCCCGGTTACTTCCTGTGGGTACATCTGAAGGAGCGGGTGTACGTAAACAGATTGGGTAGACTTCAGCAGCTCAAGGAGAATATCTGAGTAGAAATTCCAACACTAGAGTGCTAGAGAATCGAGCATTAACTTATGTTTCGAACAATGCAATAGAAAGAGCCCAACTTTGCGAGGCTGCAAGTGGGGCTCATTTGTTTCGAACAATGCAATAGAAAGAGCCCAACTTTGCGAGGCTGCAAGTGGGGCTCATTTAAAATGTGTCATGTTCTATACCTAGTCAAACAAATCTCTTTACGTAAAGCATTCATTGTATGTAATATCACTGAAATTGGTTTATTAATAAAAAAAAATGTATTGGCTGCTCAATCCCTACTCTGTGTTTTGGCCCACCCTGTATAAGGACTCTGGTTCTGTGCAGGGCTGGCGCAACCATAAAACGGCCCAGGCGGCCACCTTAGAGCAAAGCGTCCATGGGGGCACAATGTCAGGCTAACTGGCAGGAGGGAAGGGCACTCCACTCCTCTCCAGCCGGTTACTTTTTGAAGCGTGGCCGAGCACAATCGCCTCCTACCCTCAGCGCAGCACAGGTCTTACTGCCTGCGGATCCCAGCCTCTTACCGCCCGCCCAGCTCAGCCTCCTACCCTGGTGTATGCTGCAGGCTGTGTGGCAGTGGCGGGGATATGAATTACATCATATCCCTGCTCCCTGTGCACCATACAGCACGTCTGACCCCCATTGATGGGGCTGGACTGCAGGACGGGACTCCACAGAGCCAGAGAGCATGCACCCCAAGGACCAGATTGAATAGCTGTAAGTATGTAATTGTGACTGTCTGTATGCATATATGTCTATGTATGCATTTCTCTGTATGCCTGTATGTCTGTATGTCTCTGTCTATGTGTTTCTGTATATATGTATGTTTCTGAATGCCTGTATGTCTCTGTATGCCTGTATGTCCCTGTATATATGTGTCTGTATGCTTTTTTGTCTCTGCATGCATTTATGTCTCTGTATGTGTGTATGCTCTGTATGTCTCTGTGTGACTGTGTCTGTATGTCTCTGTCTCTGTATGTCTCTGTGTCTGTATGTCTCTGTATGATTATGTCTGTGTTTGTATGACAGTGTACCTGTATGACTGTGTTTGATTGTGTGCCTTTTATGACTGTGTGTCTGTATATCTTTGGGACGGTGTGCTTGAAAAAAATTGTCTGTGTGCCTTTATGGTTGTGTGTTTGTATGTTTCTGTCTTTGCAAATGTAAGCATTTTTGCCTGAATATCTATGTTTATTTGGCTTGGGAGGAAAGACAAATAAAGAGACCTGGAGGGGAGAGACACACAAAATGGACTGAGGGGAGAAAGAGATACACAGAGGTACTGTGGTGGAGAAAGACAAAAAAAAAGGGGCTGGGGGAGAAAGAGACACAGAAAGAGGCTAAGGGAGAAAGAGATGTAGAAAGGGGCTGGGGTAAGAAATAGACACAGAAAGTGACTGGGTAAGAATGAGACACAGAAAGGGACTGGGTACGAATTAGACAAATAAAGGGACTGGGGGTAAGAGACACACAAAGGGGCTAGGGGGAAGTAAGACACATACAAAGGGTCTGGGGGAAGGAAGAGACACACAAGAGGGAATAAAGTACACTAAAGCACAAAAAGAGTAAGGCATTCAAAAGAGGGGGTATGAAACACTAAAGTGGCTAAGAAATTGGGGGGGTTACAAGACACACAGGTGAAGACGCTTTTTTTTTTTTTTTTTGCAGGGTGGGGAGGGAGGGGTAACAAAATGTATCTTCGCCTGTGTAGCTAAAAATCCTTGCACCGGCCCTGGTTCTGTGTACGGGACAGTCTAACCATAATATAAATACAAATAATAATGTTACATATCAGACTGACAAACTGTTAAAACTCAGCTTTCCAAGTAATGCTCAAAATGTATTCAGGGTGTATTAGAGCATAATCATTGTTTTGTTGTTTACATAGGACCTACAGAGACCAAATTATAGCTAAATCTCCTCTTTGTAATGTTAACATTTTATAAGGGAAGTACAGTCCATAATGAATGGAGTTTAATGCACTAGTGCGTGTCAGCTTTTGTCTTTTAGATTTGACTTTCAAGCAACCAACATCTGCATAAGAATAGGTCATTCCCTGCAGGAGTAGAACTTGAATTATGTATCGTCTGGAAGGAGGAATGAGTTAATACACTCCTAGGCTCCTCCTGTTGTCCACTGGAACATCTGTCAAGGTCTTGCTTCTTTTTCAAAGTCTTTCGGTAGAACTTTCCTTCATCCGTATTAAGTTTGCCCATCAACTGCATTCACTTAAGGAGCATATATATTGCTACTAAACAAATGTAAGTAAAATTGGCAATTTCTTGTGGCCACCATTATGAGTCTTTAATAAAAGGATGGATATTGACAGGTGAAACACACGCAAGGTTGAACTGATTTATCATAATGAGCTTCTCCGAAGAGCATCTCCACTTCTGTCCACCTAAATGTTACTGAACCAGAACTCCCATGATTCGCTGGCCATCTATTGCATTCAAAGAATTCTTGGGAATTGAGAGGCCATCAACATCTGGAGTGCCAGAGTATGAGATCCCAGTTGTAGAAGATGGGTAATTCTTCCAGTTCTCTGCAACAACAGGAGACAAAGGACCATTCACCAGGGCACTGGCAGTTCTGAAGGGAATTAGGAGTTAAAGGGACACTTCAAGCCTCATAAACACTTCTTTCTCTGACAAACCTTTTTTGTTGATTAAAGAAAATATTCAGGAGTCCCCATATCAATGTTTGCCTCACTATCCTCTCCGTCACTTATTTGCAGCCTTAGCATAAAGTCAAATTATTGTTATACTGTTTGTACTGTTAGATACTACAATTTAATTGTTCTCTTGAATTAAGACTTCGCAGAGTTGTATTGAAGGTGATTTATTTTTGAGAGATGTTGAACAATTTCCCTGGCATATTAATTGTTTTTTTATTTGAACCTGACTTTGATTTATACATTTTTACACTTGAATTTTTTTTGTTGTGCTTCAGAGGAGCAGACAGTCTTGCAATGCCCCAACAGCAGTGGCAAGAGAATTAGTATACACAATTATATAGTATAGGGCAGTTGGTAATACAGCTCATTTTTTTTAGTGAGAATAGGTTTTGCGTGCATAGTGGTAGATACAGGCTGAGAGACATTTTAGCAGACAATTACGAGAATAAACTTGAGCGGTGTAGCTAACAAATGTCATAAGACATACTAGGAAGAATGGTTGCAGGCCAACATGAATTCAGTGCAGGCTAGTTATAGACTATCAGAGTATAGAGAGGCGCACTATAGGGACTGTGACTGATAAAAAAAAATCCTCCCAGGAGGCCTAACACATAAGCTAGGTATGAGTCCCTCATTGAGAACAGAAAGAGAAAAGTAAAAAAAGGAGTGCAGGAGGAGGTAAACTGATTGACTATTATGCACACGGTATAGGTATCTTGGGTGCATTGCTGGAAGACCATGCGTGAGATGGTGGTTCCTGCGCTCAGTCTCGAGTTCAGCCAATGCCCCACTGGGGTTTCCACAGTCCAGCCAGGAGAGTCTCATTGCCAGGCCCAGTAGCCCTCCCGCAGAGAGACCTGCAGGTATATTGTGGAGATAAGGCAGGCTTATTGAGGCTTGCAGGGTCTGTCCGAGTTGCCCCGAAACCTGGGGTGAGCTGTGAAGCAGGCTCTTCGTGATAGCCAGATCTGGATGTGACAGGCTTCTTGGAGCATGGTTAGCTGCAGTTCTCCATGATTGTGAGCTGGATCTAGGTGAAGTAGAAGTTTTCTTTTCGGTGGAGCTTAGCCATTGGCAGGTTTCAGCATATGGGTTTGCATGCCCGTTGGAGACATCGCCGTCTTTGGCACCATGTTCAGGCACTCTCTGTTCGAGGGAGTGCGCGTCTGTGAATGGAGTGTGCTGGCAACCATGGGTGAGTGCTCCTCAGGTCTGTGCGTTTTAGCCTGCTGCTCCCTAAGTGCCAATTTTCTCCAGAAGGCATTGAATAGGTCATCCAACCTAGCCAGCAAGTCAAGCTTCTCTTCGTTGTGCTTGGGAGCACACGTGGCTTTCGCCATTTTGCGGGACACCGCATTTACATTCTGCTCGCACAGCACCATTGTGTAGGTTTGTTGCAGGTGGGTTACCTCTCAGGAGGGAACCGGGATCACCCCCACCAGTCCAGGGGGGTACTGGTAGAATGTCGGGGGATCCGCACCTCCGTTGCAGGGACGAGGAGAGCGGCCATCTCTCCCCAGCTATGTCACCTACAGGATGCGTTAAACCACCTCGGGACCCCAATCACCAAAATCACTTGGGTAAAGTATCAGGCATTTCACCAGAGTACCCTGAACTCGGGTAGTGCACCACGGATATTGTGCCATCTCGGTTGTAGTGAATATTCTTAGATAATCGGCAAGCAAAGCGGGACCCCAGCTATCATGCAACTGCTCAGCTTGCTTGTTAGGCCCCGACCCCCTGATTTATACAGTTCCGTTTCCATGCTATCTCCTTTTTAGATGATTGGAGAGATGCTGCAAAGAGGGTGAGTAAATATTAAAAGGATTCTCCAGTGCCAGGAAAACATATTTGTTTTCCTGGCACTGCAGGTTCCCGCAGTGCCCCTCTCCCTCCCACCCCCCATCCCAAGTTGCTGAAGGGGTTAAAACCCCTTCAGTGACTTACCGGAGTCCAGCGCTGAGGGACATCAGCGCTGGGTCAGGCTCCGCCTACACTCCTCCCCCACACGCGCATTAGACCTCCCCGTAGGAAAGCATTATACAATGCTTTCCTATGGGGATTTCGGCGATGCTGGAGGTCCTCACATAGCGTGAGGACGTCCAGCGTCGCTGAAAACACTTTTCGTGTTCGATGAACACGGAAGTCCCTCTAGTGGCTGTCTAGTAGAATGAAAACTGCAATAATTACACTTGAAGGGTTAAGGGTAGTGGGAGTTGGCACCCAGACCACTCCGATGGACAGAAGTGCTCTGGGGGCCTGGAGTATCCCTTTAATGTCAAGATTTGGGGAAATGTTTTAAAAATACACCCACTGTTGAGTATAGACCCAGACCACATGCTTAGTCTGCTCTAACATAATTTCTGACATCAGCCATTGACTTTGCATCGGGCCATCTGATTCTAGATGTTCTTAAAGACAAACCATCTTTGAGTTTCCCTCTAATTGATCATTAGAGTATATTTTGTTGCAGGTGTATACAACCTTATCCAATTTGGTATATTCCCTGTCTGACTCTTCACATTCATTCCTACATGCAATATATTTTTTTTATCAAAAAGCTAAACTACATTGTGTTTACATCAATGTTAAAACCAATGTTATTTTAGTTACCGTTACCGTGTCAACTCTGTATATAGCTCTTTTTAGACATCGAACTGCTTTAGCCAATAATTTGCATCATCTTTTTGACAAGGAAGAGGTTAAAAATGGCTATTTGTGTGTGTTTTTACAAAAATGTAAAATGTGCTCTAATAAAGGGAAGTTTGCCAGATGGTAACATAACACTTGTATAGAGTTCAGAATGCCTTAAGTGGAATGAACAGAGAGCTGTAAGTGATTATTTTTCCATTAGAAAGCCCCCGTAATTAATCAGTCTTCTTTTGTTAACCTGTTCACTGTAAGAAGGTCTGACATATATTGCATTAAACAGCAGGCTGCGATGGTTTTTACAAACATGTTTCTGCTATCAGGTAGTGTAACATCTTAGGTATTTGTTATTGACCCCTGACTTAGTTACAGATGCGTTGCTATGGTAATCGACAAATAACAGACATAATTTTTGTGTTCTTTGTGTGAAGCCTGGCTTCACGTAGACTAGATGATTACGTTAGTCAGACAAACCCAATAACTTCTCCGTAACTCAGTCTTTAATCTCTTTCAATCCACCCAAGATAACCCAAACGGAATTGGTTGTATAATCTTCGGAACAGACAGTATGTGCTCATTGGGTGGAGGAAAAAATCCCGTAAGCAGCTTTGGAATCTGTGTACCAATGTAATGCATCAAGCTTTATAAGCTTCAACTTGCGTCCTCAAGTTTAATGATAATGATGGAAAAAAGGTGAATAAAACATATCATTGCTGTCCAAGAACAAATTGGGTTTTCTTTATAAACTCACAAAAAAATTGAGGTGGGGTAGGGATATCATTCAGTTTTTTATTGGAACATTCCAAATGAATACACATTGCTGCAATTCTCCAATAGAATGCTTCTCTTTGAGTGTCTTCACATATTTTTTGAGTGAGCACTCGAAGCAAGTAAGTAAGAGCAACCTCCCAGCTAACTGAGCTCATTTATAAAATTACATGTTTCATGAAATTTTTACTTTTATAAAATAAGAAAGAGTGGACCTTAGTTACCTCCTAGAGAAAGTTGAACTACATTAGGGGTCTTTACTGTTTCTTTATTTACAAGGTGGAAGCTCCTTCAACCCTTCTCCTGTAACCCTCACACAATAAGTGGTGGGTGAGAGATTAATACAACCCACAGCCCACTTGCAGAGGCAACTCTTGTCTTGGACATGAGTCCCCCACTCGGAACGTGGACATGAGTCCCCCACTGGCACCCATAATAAAATATAATGCAAGCGATAATAAAATTAATTGGCCAAGGTCCCTGGTGCCTAGTGGTGGGTATTTCTTCTTGTGTCCCCATTGCATATGGCACAGTTTCCTGCCAGTGGGTGATGGCATATTACTCCGCACACACAGACTTAAAACTCAGCCCACCCCAAAGGGCTGCCATCAAAACACTTACAAATACAGTTGTCGAGCCCTCATTAACATACACATGCACACACATCCCCATGCATGTGTATCCCTTCCCATGAGTGTGACACATAAACATTACATTACAGTCACACACATGGGGATACACCCACATACTCATATACAAAGTGCCAGACAGACATACATTCACACAGTGATTCTCAATGCCAGACACATTGACAAACATACACACATTATATCATAGCTATGTACAGGCAAACATACACACACTCACTGCCAGGCACACAAACACTAACAGACCCACACATATACACACTAACAGGCAGCACACTGACAGACACACATACACGAGCACTGACACAGAAACACACAAACACAAATATTTAAATTTAAGATGCTTTAGTCACCCTGCTCTTTGCCTAACTTTTTCCAGGAGGCCGGTTTCTGTCTTCCTACATGACCTCCTCTGAGCAATGAAAAGAATAGATTGAACATCACTTCCTCCCAGTGCGGCTGTGCATGTTGAGAGGCTCTACCTTGTCAGAAGTGCATGCTATTACTGGATTCCACAATGTGGGCCGGTGCCCAAAGCATGGCCGGTCCCCTTAACAGATTATGGGCTGTACCCTTCTGTTTGTAGCCGTGCTTCCATGGAAACCTCTGCTTACAGGCAGTTTCTCCCTCTCTCACCCCCATTCCTTCTCTCTCCTCACTCGGCTCTATCTCCATCTCTTCCACTCAGCTCCATCTCTCTCTCTCCCATCCAGTTTCATCACTCTTTCTCTTATTTCCAGCTCCCTCTTTCCCCTCAACCCCATCTCCCTCTCAACTTCTATCCCCTTCCAGCACCAATTTCTTCACCTCCACATAGCGTCATCTCTCCCTGTCCTCAAATATCCATTTCCCTTTCTCCTCCCATCCCTGTTTGTCCCTCTCCCCCAGCACAATAAATTGTTAAGCCGCTTACCCTGGTGGTCCAGTGCTACTGACTACTGGAAGCTGCATCACCTTCTTCTTCCCTCCAGAAGAGAGCAGCTCCAACGCGGTGTGATTTGTGATGAAGTCCTACTGAGGATGGACGGGCTTAAAATCTCATATCCTGCTCCTTCAGTAGCTTCCTGAAGTTTTGCAGTGTGAAGGAGCTGGCTGGTGTGGGCAAGCAAATACAGACCAGCTCCTTTACAGATATAACCTTCGCTCCGGCTTTCATCAATTATTGCAGTCTGCCTACAATATTATCTGATGCTCGTACCCTATGCTGGTGCTCCCCCCCCCCCAAAGCCCCTAATAGCGGGTAGCCCTCTAGTGGTGTCCCTCTTCTGCCTGCTCCATGCTACAGACCCTGCTCTTCAGTTAGGTGACTTAACCGTCTATGGCCCAGTGTTCTAAACTGTACTAATCTGCACAAGTACTTTTTAACTAATTGATGAGGGAGACAATGGCTATTTGCAGTTTTTGTTGCTGACATTTATGAAACTAAGTCTGTTTCTTAACTATTTGCTACATTTGATTTTTTATGACTGGGTCTATAGATTATTTTCTAGTGTCATTTCAATTTTGTTTCATTTTGTTTGTAGGTTTTTTTGTTTTTTTTTCTATATTCAGACATATTTATTGAAAAAACTGTGGACTATGTTCACAAAGCCGGAAAAACGACAAACCAAATTTTATTCCGAACTTGCCCAGCTGATAGTTGAGTTGGAGTATTTTTATTTTACACATTCTATTTTGAACTAAAATTCCCTTGCCAGTTCTCCACGATTCCAGTTTAGCAAATAAACCCCTGAGCCTTCAAGATTGCGTTCTTTTGCAATTACTGCAGTTCAATCTTCGCTACAGTGAATAACTCACCGTGCAATAAAAAAAGTCGTTTTAGTAGAAACTGAACAATGAGCATTAGCCCCCTGTTTCTTTGTCCCAGATCATAAATCACAATTGTATCATAAAAAATAGATCTAAGTGATGTAAATGTATCGGCGTTCGGTGTTGCTGATACACGTAACTCATATTTCAGTAACAAATTAAGGTGAGGTATTTAATGGTAAACATACGTTTATGAAAATCTGAGTTAATGAACTCTTCAGGCAATCAGGAAATCACTGTATATAAATTAAAGAATAATATAATGCCCGGATATTTTTATAGTTAGTGATATAGTTAGTGATGTCGCGAACATAACATTTTCCGTTCGCAAACGACGAACGTGAACTTCCGCAAATGTTCGCGAACGGGCAAACTGGGCGAACCGCCATAGACTTCAATAGGCAGGCGAATTTTAAAACCCACAGGGACTCTTTCTGGCCCAATAGTGATGGAAAAGTTGTTTCAAGGGGAATAACACCTGGACTGTGGCAAGCCGGAGGGGGATCCATGGCAAAACTCCCATGGAAAATTACATAGTTGATGCAGAGTCTGGTTTTAATCCATAAAGGGCATAAATCACCTAACATTCCTAAATTGTTTGGAATAGCGTGCTTTAAAACATCAGGTATGATGTTGTATCGATCAGGTAGTGTAAGGGTTACGCCCGCTTCACAGTGACAGACCAAACTCCCCGTTTAACGCACCACAAACAACCGCAAACAGTCCATTTGCACAACCACAAACTCCCCATTTGCACAAGGTTGGATACCAAGCTAGCCATGTCCCGTTCCTTGTCCTCACTGATGTCATTGAAGGTCTCTTCCTCCACCCAGCCATGTACAACACCAAGGGTCCCCAAAAGGTGACAACAAGCCACTTGGGAGGCCTGCTGTGCTTGGTCTTCCACCTCCTCAAAGCCACCTTCCTCCTCTGACTCCTCTTCTTAAGACTCCTCTCTCTGCATTGCCTCTCTCTTCGTTATTATAAGGTGTGTTAAGTAGTACTATTCCTATTAGTTTAATACCTGTTACGTCCCCTATCAGGGGACGTGTATATGGCATCGATTTTAGGAACCGGGAGATGGAAAAAGATGCTTGGTCGGTCCTCCTACTTCAAATTTGGGGCACTGCGCGTGTAATCTAATGTGCCACCAGATAGGAGTGATGTGTTAAGTAGTCCCCCTCATCAGGCCTTTTTTAGTCGAATGTATCTTCCACTGTCAGTCCCTTCGGGATCCATCCCTCATTCATCTTAATAAAGGTGAGGTAATCTAGACTTTTTTGACCTAGGCGACTTCTCTTCTCAGTGACAATACCTCCTGCTGCACCGAAGGTCCTTTCTTGAAGCGGGGCAGGCCAGAAGTTCTATCGCAAATTGGGATAGCTCAGGCCACAGGTCAAGCCTGCACACCCAGTAGTCAAGGGGTTCATCGCTCCTCAGAGTGTCGATATCTGCAGTTAAGGCGAGGTAGTCTGCTACCTGTCGGTCGAATCGTTCTCTGAGGGTGGACCCCGAAGGGCTGTGGCGATGCGTAGGACTTAAAAAGCTCTGCATGTCCTCCATCAACAACACGTCTGTAAAGCATCCTGTCCTTGCCGGCGTGGTCGTGGGAGGAGGAGGATTACTTTCACCTCTTCCCCTGTTAGATTCCCATTGTGCTGTGACATCACCCTTATACGCTGTGTAAAGCATACTTTTTAATTTATTTTGGAACTGCTGCATCCTTTCTGACTTGCCGTAATTCGGTAACATTTCAGGCACTTTCTGCTTATACCGGGGGTCTAGTAGCAAGGACACCCAGTACAGGTCGTTCTCCTTCAGCCTTTTTATACGAGGGTCCTTCAACAGGCACGACAGCATGAAAGACCACATTTGCACAAGGTTGGATGCCAAGCTACTCATGTCCCGTTCCTCGTCCTCAGTGATCTCAATGAAGGTATATTCTCCCCCCAGCCACGTCCAACACCACGGGTACCAGATAGGTGACAACGAGCACCCTGGGATGCCTGTTGTGGTTGGTCTTCCTCCTCCTCCTCAAAGCCACATTCCTCCTCTGACTCCTCTTCCTCACAATCCTCTTCCAGCGTTGCCGCAGGTCCAGCAAGCGATGCTGATAAGGCTGTTTCTGGTGGTGATGGTGACCACAACTCTTCCTCTACATGCTCATCTACGGCCTGATCCAGCACTCTTCGCAGGGCATGCTCCAGGAAGAAAACAAATGGTATGATGTCGCTGATGGTGCCTTCGGTGCGACTGACTAGGTTTGTCACCTCCGCAAAAGGACGCATGAGCTTACAGGCATTGCGCATGAGCGTCCAGTAACGTGGCAAAAAAAATCCCAGCTCCGCAGAGGCTGTCCTAGCACCCCGGTCATACAAGTACTCGTTAACGGCTTTTTCTTGTTGGAGCAGGCGGTCGAACATTAGGAGTGTTGAATTCCAATGTGTCGGGCTGTCGCAAATCAAGCGCCTCACTGGCATGTTGTTTCGCCGCTGGATATCTGAAAAGTGCGCCATGGCCATGTAGGAACGCCTGAAATGGCCACACACCTTCCTGGCCTGCTTCAGGACGTCCTGTAAGCCTGGGTACTTATGCACAAAGCGTTGTACGATCAGATTACACACATGTGCCATGCACGGCACATGTGTCAACTTGCCCAAATTCAATGCCGCCAACAAATTTCTTCCGCTGTCACAAACCACTTTGCCGATCTCCAGTTGGTGCGGAGTCAGCCACTGATCCACCTGTGCGTTCATGGCGGACAGGAGTGCTGGTCCGGTGTGACTCTCTGCTTTCAGACAAGTCAACTCCAAGACGGCGTGACACTGCCGTATCCGGGATGTGGAATAGTACCTGGGGAGCTGGGGGGGTTGCCGTTGATGTGGAGCAAGACGCAGCAGCAGAAGAGGACTCAGCCGAGGAGGTTATGGAAGAGGATGGAGTAGGAGGAGTAGAGGAGGTGGCAGCAGGCCTGCCTGCAAGTCGTGGCGGTGTCACCAACTCCTCTACAGAGCCACGCATTCCATGCTTGGCAGCCGTCAGCAGGTTTACCCAATGCGCAGTGGAGGTGATATACCTGCCCTGACCATGCTTTGCAGACCAGGTATCAGTGGTCAGATGGACCCTTGCCCCAACACTGTGTGCCATTACTTCCTTTTGCACAATCGAGTACAGGTTGGGGATTGCCTTTTGTGCAAAGAAATTTCGGTCGGGTACCTTCCACTGCGGTATCCCAATAGCTACAAATTTATGGAACGCCTCAGACTCCACCAGCTTGTATGGTAAAAGCTGTCGGGCTAAGAGTTCAGACAAGCCAGCTGTCAGACGCTGGGCAAGGGGGTGACTTTGTGACATTGGCTTCTTACGCTCAAACATGTCCTTGACAGACACCTGACTGTGGCAGAGTAGACGCTGTAGGCCTGACACACATGCTTGCAGACAACTAACTGCTATTCAATCTATTACAGTCAAAATTGTTTTTGAAAATTTTGTTTTTAAATGTACACTACTGTTACACCAGATATGAGTTGCACTGGTGTGACACTGTGCCCTGGCAGGCCCTGAAACGCACACGCGTGAAGGAAACTGACTGCTATTATTTCACAGTCAAATTTCTAGTTTTTTTTTAATTTACACTACTGTTACACCAGATATGAGTTGCACTGGTGTGACACTGTGCCCTGGCAGGCCCTGAAACGCACACGTGTGAAGGAAACTGACTGCTATTATTTCACAGTCAAAAAAGTGTTGTTTTTTTTTAAATGTACACTACTGTTACACCAGATATGAGTTGCACTGGTGTGACACTGTGCCCTGGCAGGCCCTGAAACGCACACGTGTGAAGGAAACTGACTGCTATTATTTCACAGTCAAATTTCTAGTTTTTTTTTTTTAAATGTACACTACTGTTACACCAGATATGAGTTGCACTGATGTGACACTGTGCCCTGGCAGGCCCTGAAACGCACACGTGTGAAGGAAACTGACTGCTATTATATTACAGTCAAAAAAGTTTTTTTTTGTTTTTTTTAAATGCAAGCTATTGTGACACCAGGTATGAGTGGTGGCACTGGGCAAGTGGGCACAGTATACGCTGTGAGCCTGACACACACGCTGGCAGGCAGGCAACTGCAATTCGATTACACAGGTAAAAAAAAAAAGCAGACTGATGTTCTAGCCCTAAAAAGCCCCTTCAGGACTGTAGTGGACACTGAATACACTCGCCTAGCTATCGATTTCCCTATTAAATCAGCAGCAGCACACTGTCCCTCCTCTCACTAAGAATGCAGCTTCAGAATGAATCTAAAATGGATGCTGTCCAGGAGGTGGGAGGGTCTGGGAGGGAGGGCCTCCTGCTGATTGGCTGGAATGTTTCTGCTGACTGTGAGGTACAGGGTCACAGTTTACTCAATGATGACGAATAGGGGGCGGACCGAACATCGCATATGTTCGCCATCCGTGGCGAACACGAACAAGCTATGTCCGCCGGGAACTATTCGCCAGCGAACCGTTTGGGACATCACTACTTAAATTTCATGTTAGTCACTTTTGTTCATGTTCATGTATTTGGAAGTATAGGAAAATCTGTCTCCCTAGCAGTCTGTGCTTTAAACTTTTCAGAGTCCTATAGGAACATGTCTCAATTTTGTTTTAATAGCTTGTTTGTCTTCATTGGTGCTAAAAATAAATATATATTACATAAACATCCATACACTTCCCAAGAGATGTGTGCTACAGTGGTACAGACCTCATTGTTCTTTTCTACATATTGCCCTCTGGGCTATTCTATAGAAATTATTTAGCCAAAATTCTATCAGGAAACCTAGCTGGCATTGGGGTTGTTTCCTCCAATTTGAATATATTCGCCTACATTTTGTAATAGTCTTGTGAATTCCTGACATCTCAAGTTTAGCAAATTACCTTGTTTGCAGACCCTTTTATTCCACTATACAACCAAATATATATTTTCCATCTCCTTCATACTGTAAGATTATTTTATTCCCTGTGACCTTGATGCACATCATCCCATTAGATTGCAAGCTCAAGTGCCCTGTTGTATAACACTTTGTATAAAAGTGTCAGAAATGTTAGTTTAAAGCCCACGGGACAGGTTTCACCACTCTTTTTGTAATCGCAAAAATTAAGTGTTTCAGTCTAATTGTATATTTCTCTGTCTGTAAACCTATTTTTTGCCACATTTGTGAAAAAGAGCATTAAATAAGCAATGTTAAATACACAATGATATGATCCCTTTACATAATCACCTACTGAAGGAGAAAAGTGGCAGTTTCTCCTGTTGGACTGTAAATGCAACCTCTGTCCTTGCACTTTTAAATAAGACCAAGAACAATGTAAACCCAACACGTTTCATTTACAGAAACTAAGAAGAAAAAAAGTTAAGATAAGGCACACAGAACAAATAGTTCAATATCTAAAAGTGCAAAGTAGGGAGGGTAACAAAGGAAAGAAAGATTTACAGTAGACAACATGTTAAAAAGAAATATAAGGTAGACATTGAGGCAGAAGTAAAGATCCACCTATGGCAGGTATTTAAAAGAATTACAGAAGAAGGGACAAATTTGGTGAAGACACCAAGGCACAATACAAAAATTATAATTATTATTGGTATTTATATAGTGCCAACTTATTCCGAGTCGTTTTACAATATCATAAAAAGGGGAAATTGTACATGAGTTTGTTACAAAATGTTACAGAAACAATAGGTTGATGAGGACCCTGCTCAAACAAGCTTACAGTCTAGAGAAGGTCTGGTATAAAACCACAGGAGAAAGGTGGGAAATTAGTAGAACTGGAAGGTGATGGTAGAGTGTGGCCCTTTAGAAGATAGCAAGAGACAAGTTTGTGAAATAGAAGTTACTCCGAAAAGTCATCAGTTTTTTTTGAAGAGATGGGTTTTGAGGGATTTCTTAAAGTATTAAAGGACCACTATAGGCACCTAGACCACTTCAGCTTAATGAAGTGGTCTGGGTGCCAGGTCCATCCAGGATTAACCCTTTCTGCTGTAAACATAGCAGTTTCAGAGAAACTGCTATGTTTACATTAGGGTTAATCCAGCCTCTAGTGGCTGTCTCATTGACAGCCGCTAGAGGAGCTTCCGCGCTACTCACTGTGATTTTCACAGTGAGAAGACACCAGCGTCCATAGGAAAGCATTGAGAATGCTTTCCTATGAGACTCGCTGAATGCGCGCGCGGGTCTTGTCGCACATGCACATTCATCCAATTACAGCAGAAGAGGGAGGAGAGTCCCCAGTGCTGAGGGAGCCCGGCGCTGGAAAAAGGTAAGATTTTAACCCCTACTTACCCTAGAGCCAGGCGGGAGGGGGACCCAGAGGGTGAGGGGGACCCAAGGACCCTACAGAGCCAGGAAAACGAGTATGTTTTCCTGGCATTATAGTGGTCCTTTAAAGATTAGGGGAGAGTCTGATTAGAGCTTTATAGGTAAGGGTAAGTATTTTGAATTGATTCCTGTAGGATACAGGAAGTCAATGTAAGGATTGACAGAAGGGCGAGGTGTGAGAAGAGCAACGGGTGAGAAAAATCAGCCTGGTGGCAGCATTCATTACAGACTGTAGCAAAGAAGTATGGCTTCTGCGGATACCAATTAGGAGAGAATTACAGTAATCAATGTTAAAAATTACTAAAGCATGGACACGATGATGAGAACAATACATTCATCGGGTCATAAATAAAACAAAGTATCTGTAGCAGTGTATTTGTGCAGAACTAAGTTATGAATGGACTCAAACGAAATATCCAGAAAAAAGAAAGGTGTAATACCAAGTGTAATATTTAAAAAAATTAAATTAAATCCGTAGTACAAGTATTACATAATGTGTTAACCTTAGTTCCAACATCAACTTACTGAAACATGATCACAAATCTGCTTCTTCAAAATGGCTCTTTTGCCCCCCCCCCCCCCCCCTATAAAGAGAAAATTTGGGGGAGACTAACAATGTCATCCCCTGCTTTACCCCACAGTTGTCCTTTATACATAAAAATATGCTTTTTATCTACTGAGCACATATGCGCTCCTTTATGTGTGAGTACAATACTTGTACACAGAATTTACCACCCCATTAATGTGTTTGTTACGTTATTATACTCCTTATTTATTTTTATTTTATGAATTATAATTAATTCTAAAACTAGCAGAATGATTTCAAGTACTCGGGTGTTAATGTTGTGTAAATAAGCACCTTAATCAACATTACTTCTAGTAATATATTTATTTTATTATAAACAGGTTTTATTGAGATTGTTGTTGAACTGTTTAGATAGAATAAAAATTAGATATTACAGTTTGGTTTAATGTAGATGAATATGGTTACATAAGAAATTGTAAATTCTCTTTTTAACGTTAGAGCACTATGTATCTTAATGCATGCAAAGCTAAACCTGTACACCTTTCTCTGTAATGCCAAAGTTGTAATCTGTTATGTGAGTGTCCAAATACCTGGTTAAATCAATAACATTTTGTCCTTCTCTATCTATATATTCAGCACTGATTATGTTTTTAAATATCCTTCATATCTCTGCTTTCTGCCTACCCTTCACATTTTGCTGTTGACAAAACGTTAAAAGGTCACTTTAACCAATAACTCAATTTTTTTTTTATCTTCGATGGCTACCTAATCCCCAGACGTTCCAGAATCAGGGTTCTTCACCAAAGTGAGAACTCAAAATGAATTTCAAATTCAATGTCGTATTAGCCAAAATGGAAAAATCCTTTAAGTCAGCTATGCTTCTCGTTTGGCTTCTTTGACCTTAATTTTGAAATTCTCGCTAGTAAATAACCCTGTAATACTCATCCTTACGGCTCCTTCTTCTTCTGTACTTGATTATAGAAGATCACATACATCTAGTTTATATAAAAGTATCCACCAAGGAGATGATGTAGACAGAACTCTAAAGTTTTCACATGTCGACTAGTTGGAATCCACCCCTGGTGCAGCTGCCATGGATCCCCCAGACTTTCGACAGCAAGTAACTATTAGCAAAATTGATCATAGGAACCACACTCACCCCCGGCGGCCACCGGTGCTCCGGAACAGGACCATCAATCCCAACACGTTAAGGCAGCAAGAAGGATTCCCAGGCACTCAAAGTGTGAATGCCGCAGGCAGATTTATTGAAACAAAAAAGACAGCAACGTTTCGACCTACTGAGAGGTCTTTTTCAAGCTACAAAAAGACCTCGAGCTTGAAAAAGACTTCTCAGTAGGTCGAAACTTTGCTGTCTTTTTTTGTTTCAATAAATCTGGCTGCAGCTTTCACACTTTGAGTGCCTGGGAATCTTAATTGCTGCCTTAGCAAGTAACTATTAGGCCTGGCTAGAAGACATTTTTTGAGAATGTGTCCTCCTTGAATGATACAAGAACCATTAGTTTTGTTACCTTAGAAAAAGTATAATAATTGCGGTGGAGCTTCACATCATGTATTGCTCTTTTGAAAACAAAAGGAATGCGTCTGGTTGGCAGATCCATCTCGGCATTGTAGTTTTACAACAATCTCGGAGCTACATAATTGCTATCACTAATCTTAGGACTTTTCTTTTGATCTAAAATTTTTAGTTTTAGAACTCATGGAACTCCAGATATTACAACGTTAGGCCTTTGCATTATTCCCACAAAATGTAGTGCTTTGTAAAATCAAGATGGCATTAAGCCTAGAATGTTAGAATGCCTTTCGTTTGAAAAGTGGAGACAGGCTTCTCCCCTGTTGTAAGCCTTGTGGGTCTATGAAGTAGAACAGACTTAGAAGCACTTTGAATGATGAGGTATGATTCTCTGGAGATTAACCTCAGTCATTTAATGGGTCAAGAATGAATTCCTGTGTCACAGCTGGGTAACGTCAATCTTAAAGATGAGTGTAAAACAAATTCTCAACACAATCACCATAAGACCTTTTGCCCCCCGAAGGCAGTATGAACAGGTAATGATGACACAGAAAGAGTAGAGAGAGACATATTTTTTTTTTCTGGACAAACAATTTTATTTTAGGTAATGCGTCTATACACTGTACATTCAGTCACTGTAGTATATAAGCATAGCTATTTTCATACATAATCTCATAATGTCCTTTATTTTACAATATTATCTTTGTGAGGGCAAAAGGTTCTGGAAAAAAGAGGTAAAAAAAGGACTGACAGGGTACACAGCGAAATAGATAAATATGCTAAGCTTTTTTCTTATTTTTTTTTAATCAGGCATTTATAAACAAGAAAAGCATACATTAATTACATAAAAATAGTTCTAGAATAGTTGAGTAAGTTTTAATATTGTCATTAGCAGCAGCATAGAATAAAACGAGATAAAAATGTGTTGAAATGATATTGGCTATAACATATGTCGATTTGTTTTCTCTCAAATGAAAAAAAAAGTCATTCTTGTGAATTCTTCTGATACAAAAAGCCCTCTAAAAATGTGAGAAATGATGAAAAAAAAGCAACCTTTTTTTTATATAATAAAAATACTTTACAATGAAAATATGGACACAATGTAATGAGGAAAAAAAAACCATTAGCCTAACATTTATAAATTGCAAAATGTAATTTTTTTTTTTCTATCAAATTCGGGGGTTAAAACACAACAAATTAAGCCAGACAATTAGCAAGTAATAAAGAGCTTCTGAAGAAAAAAAAAAAAAAAAAAAGAAAAAAAAAAAAAACACCATATACACTTATAATACAACAGTGTAAAATGAAGGGGGGGGGGATCTATTTACAAATAAATTGTGTTTCTTTGTACAATTGGCTAGTCTGACATGTAAAAGTAGGATATTATGTTTAAGATTTATCAGTTTTTAATAGATATGAATGTTATTGCTGTTGATTTAAGTTCCCTTTATTATTTATTTCAGTATAGAAATATGGTTAATATATAGAATATACATTTATCAATGTAATGTGTTGTAAGCAGAGGGAGAATTAATAGCATCTACAAGAATGGGCCAAGCAGCCTACACAAAATTAAAATACATAGAGTGGGGGATAAAACTAGCTAGTTACTGCAATGCAGTATTCCACACACAGACATTACCCACCTGAAATACTCAGCCCATATAACCTTAGAACCCTTAACATTTGTGATCAATCTCAACATTTTATAATTATCGTGTCTCTATCCCAGATATGATTTGCTAGGTGAATTTTTGTGCATACAAAATGGTCTTATGCACAAACTGCCATGCGGTTTTGCAGAACATAAATGCATTTTTTTATTTTATTTTTTTAAATTAATTAAGAAAATGCGGTTTTAACGTCCTGTGCCACTTCTACGGAACAATGGCTGGCCGTGCATGTAGCCGCACGACTGAATAAGGCAAATTGAGGTTAAGAATTTTGAAAAGCAAATTTATGTTAGACCAGTGGCATGTCATTCGCAGACCACTTTGCAAAGGTTCACTGAAGTTTGGTCAGGTGCATAAAAAAAAAAAAAAACTAAGAAAAAAAATAAAAAAATACAAAATTCAGGTTGTACACTAGAAACAGGTATGCAAGCCCTTCATACAAAGAATCAAAGCAAAGCAATCGAATTATCCATGCAAAAAAAGTCGAAAATAGATACAATAATGCTCACTTCACATACTGGAAAAACTGCACACTAATTTGGGGGCTCCTGTACGTCAACATTGGAGCAAGTCTGATCACTCACAATCCTCCTGTAACGTTTGCATCTGGAGAGGCTGAGTTTCATTTCGAAAAAGCACGGTCAAACCTTTCCAAATGAAATGTGGTATAATCACGAATCGAGAATTTACCACCCAGGCATACATTGTCCACATCTCCCGATGGTCCATGGATACGTTCAACCACAGATCAACAGGCCTACACTTTACAGGCTTCCATGATCAATCAGTGAAGGGTAACATTGGATTGGTAGTTTTATATATATATATATATATATATATATAAGTTATCCACACATATTAAAATGCATCATTCACCTGGCATCAGAGGAGCTGTGCAAAAATTCTGAATTAGCATATGGTTTATATATAGACATTTTGTCTAATAATAATAATAAAAAAAAAGCCTCCGGTATAAATCCAAATGCAGCTTTAACAGGAATTCAAGCTTTTTGCGACCTGCTTGTTTTGCAGCAGAGATATGGCTTTTTTTTTTCTTTTAGTTAAAATATCTCCTCCCAACCACACGCATACTATGATGAAGGATCCATAGTGTTTGACAATACTGCAGTTCCATAGTGAGACGTTTAGCTAATATCAGGAGCTTTCATGTAACTAACAGAAAGGGCATTCCAATAACTCTTCTGTTAACCTGACAGTTCCTTACATAGACTAGACTGCTGACTTCTGGGAATGGATGTTCAAGACTGATTTTGAAGGCACAGACATTCACATGAAAGAAAGGCACAGAAATACAGTGAACTGTATATTTTACGTTTGGGACACTCCAACTCATTCCCAAGAGGCCGTTTAATCCTGCCAGATTTTCAAGTTGGAACGTGTAATTAGCAAACGGCTTAATAAAGCATTAAGTTATAGTCTACTATAAAAATCTGGACTATCTTCAGGCCAAGAGGACTGAAAAATGAAAGCCCAGCAAGTAAAACTAAATTTTCAGTTTAAAAGTTAAAAGTTGAGTAATTTTAAAAAGTGGAAAAAATTTGGAAAAACTGGGGAGATTTTTATATATATATATATATATATTTTTTAAAATGGTTTTTTTTTTTTAACACATTTATCTCAGATTATTGGTCTTTTAATACAGTGTAGTAGTGCCTAGTGTCAATATTACAATCATTAAACAAATGTAAGTAAGACTTAATATTTCTATGCAGGATGAATATTGGGTTTTGTCATCTCCTTTGAAGGAGATTTTATTAAGCAGCAACGGAACAAGTGTATCCCCTACACTTTTTGACTCTCTGGCTTAACCTTACTGCCATCTCTGTAAAACCAACAGTGCAGGTCTGCCGTTTATGTCTTATTTTATCTTTACACAGGCATTGAGCACTGCAAGACGTTAACTGTGTAAAAGGATAAAAGTAAATTACGCTACCAAATTAAAAAAAAAAAAGTATTGACTCCCTCAGAATCTGAAAAAAAAGGACTGCACAAAAAAAAATATACAAAATGTAAAACAGAAAAAACAAAACAGGTATGTGTGTGATGTGTAACACGAAAAAGTAAAAAAAATAAAAATAAAAGACTAATGCCCAGTTTTGATGGCAGAGAGTTGAATTCCATGCATATATGTATTGTGTTTAATAAAAATCACAGAAAAAAAAAATACACAAAAAAAAGCAATAACTGTAACCCTGTGTTAAAAATAAAATAAAGTAACCAATTGTTTTTTATCTGCATTGCACTTAATAACAGAAAAGCATTTAAATGCTGCAGGGCTCATAACACATGCAATTGTGATGCAAGACCCTCCAGTAGCAGAGGACCCATAAATTCTTCTCGGAGTACTGTACAAAGATCATCAGTATAAGTGAGGTTACTCTGGGGGGGTGGGGAGGGATATGACCTGTAGTGCAGCCTTTATGGAGTTGCATTCGATACCACTTAAATGTTAAGGGACCCACTAGCAGCAAAAGGGTGGGCCCCACAGAGACATAATGAAATCTAATAAAACACTAATGAGATTGTTTAATTGCATTGAGTGTGCAGTCATTCTCACCAACCCGAGTCTGTCAGTGACATTTTTCAAAGGTGCAGTGACACTCCTACACAACAGGGGTGGCAACAAGGTACCCAGCCATTTTTAAATGATACCGTCAGACATTAATCTGGGATCACTTAATGGAATTTAATACAAAAAGGGGAATAGCAAACGGACATTGTAGTGCCCTAATTTATTTTATATTTTTAATTGACTTGCAGAGCATACTTTTTTTATCTGGGAGTGATGAACACTATTTTGGCTTAAATTTTACCAGATTGCTGCCACCCACCTAGTGTGAAACGGAATGGCATCTTTGAAAGGAAACCAAAGAAAGCAGGTTATTTGTTCGGCATTGAAATAAACAAATAGCATACTGGTTACATTGGTAATATTAATGTATAAGATCAGCTAGGACACGAGCAGGGGGGATAGCTTTGGTAGAATCTCTTTGAGTATCAGAGGGGGGTGTGCAAGTTTGTTTGCCCCATCTATACTAAAAGGGATAGGATAAAATTCTTGCAGTCCAATCAAAAATGCATCTGTTACCAAAAAAATAAAAAATAAAATAAGTAAAGATTAAGTTTTGTTTGTTTCAGACACTTCTCAATCTTATAATAGATTTAAAATATAAAAGTTAGTAAACTTTACACTAGAGTATAACTATGTCTCATGCATAGCAAGAATGAAAGCCCGTTTATTTTGTTTTTTGTTGTTGTTTGTTTGCTTGTTTGTTTGTTTTCAACATCTGTTAATCTGAGCATGAAGCCTCATGGAGGAAACAATTCTAGAAATATGTTTAACCAAACCACATAAAAGAAAGCAAAAGAATAAAAAAATATATATATAAAACATACTAAAATGTTTGCAGTGACAGAACATTGGAGTATAAGATCTCCGATAAACCGAGATCCTCATCAAGACTTGCGGCAGAAGTTACTGCTGTAAGTATACAGGCTGGATCAGTTGAAACCTGTTCGTGGAGACATACTTTAAAAGTTTACTCATCGGGTTAGCATTAACCCATTCTGTATTCACCCCCGATATGTGATTATCATTCCCTTTGGTGAATACATTTCCATAACAATCACTTGCTAATCACCCTTGATGGTCAACTCAAACACAGAAGTGGATACCTTTCAAGACACATTTTAACACCGTATAAAACAGCCAGTGTTATGAAGCCAACAAGAATAGCACATCAACCATTCAACCAACATCATTTCCAGAAGACGCTCGGAAGTAAATTCTCACTGGGCTTATCATGATACCTCCTTAAAGGGCTATTTCTGTTACTGTATTCTAAGAAGGAGGCACCACCCCAATGGACAATGATTAAATTCACTAGGAGGTAGGCAGCAAATAGAATAAAATAACCGATTGGAGTAGAGACAAATAACCAATTGGAGACAAAAAAGGTAGAGACAGATTTTCAAAGCAACACCTGTTCTGCATGTATCTCTCAGGTCTTTAAAACATTAAGGTAGGTGCACTCAACTCTGAAAAGGATACTGCAAACCTCACTCGGCAGCAATACTGCTCATTAGCTTTTGATCTGAACTGGTACATTTGACAACCAGAAATACAGAATTTCCTGTCCATGAAATCTCCTGAAAGGAAGTGGCAACCGTAACAATCACATTTTATTGTATTTATTTTATTTTGGATGATCCATTTCAGAGTAGTGTGTGTACGTGTGCATATGTATACATTATACATATATAAACACACACATACACTAGAGACAAAAGAGCCTGCATGTATCAAATAAACTATAACTAGGTTAACGCTAACAGTGTTGAAAAAAAAAAAAAAACAGTGGGAGTTACGAATGAAGAGAAAGTGTGGGGCAGAAAGTGCCAAAAGCAGAGCTGTTGCCATGGAAACCAATGGAATGCTCAAACATTTTGCTCCACTTTGAGAAGTTTGCACCAGAACTCCTCTTTACCAGCAGTTCCCACTGTTTCTTTGTTAACAGCAGCAAAACTGTTTTGTTTGGGGTTTTTTTTTTTGCATTCCCTAATATTCACAGCACAGAGGTGAACTTGAAGATTAAATACTGAATAGAAACAAAAATAAAAATGTAACAAATAATAAATGTTATCCAGAAAACAAAACTGATTACGGATTACATAGGAAGAGTTTCAAATACTAGTTCTTTCAACAAACTAACAGTCCAAACTGATTCTTTGTTCCATTCTGGTCTTTTTCCCTTTGCAAGGTTCCATGGTGGGTTAAGAGTCCAAAAGATGCACCGCATACCCATAGATTTCTTTACAATATGGCGGAATTAAAAAACACTGGTCAATAATTCCAAGCAGTCCCACTTATCTCTATATAGATGTTTTTTTTTGTTTTTATTATAATTTGTTTTCTCTAACTTAATTTTTCTGTCTGTTTCCAGCCCTCTCTTACATGCGCACAAACACACTTGTTCCTGTTTAGAACAGAAGAAAAAAAAAAAAAGTAAAATAATTAAAAAAATATATATATATATTTATTTTCCATTGTTTTTAATATATATATATTTCTATATATTAAAAACCAAAATGGAGCAATATTTCCAGACGAAGAGATCCGATGCTGAAGCCATTTGCTGCAGGAGAGTCTATGTTTGATAGGGCTTGACAATGATGGCTTGACACAAATACATTGCACAGTCGACATGAATGGCATTGAGACTTGGGGGTGAGAAGGAGTAAGAAGCGTTTCTTTAAGAAACTCCAAAAGCCTGTAACAAGTCAGTTAAAATTGTGCATCAAGATTTTCAGGTCCATTATACAAAAAAAAAAAAAAAAAGAAATTCTTGTGTGATAGGTTTTATTTTTTTTTGTTTTCATTATTTTGTTTTTGTTTGTCTGTATTCAATATCAAGTCTTTAAAATGTCCTCATCATTTGAATATATATATTTTTTTGTATTTCATATTAAATAGCTTATAAGAAAATGTAAATCTCAAAGTGTTCCAAGCACGCAATAACAATGGTGTAAAAGTACTGCTCATGCCCGCTTGTTTAAGATCGACTTTGTTGAATGCTGTAGTTCTCGTGTGTAGTTAAATTGTAGAAAAAAAAAAAAAAAAAAAAAGAATTTCACTAGAGAGCCAAAGGGACTCTTGATTATAAACACTCTGTATGAGGCACAGTAGATGTTGTGCTGTGTGGGTTCAAAAGAGGCATAGCTCAGTGCTTCTGTTGTATAGAGTAACATTTTCTCTCCAACTAGTAAAGTTCAAATTTATTTGTGCGTGCCCAGGACACACACACCACACACTCACACATGCATCGCTTCATGTATACTTCGCTCATTCTCCTCCTCTTCGTCCTGTGCATATACGTAGAATTCTGTATATGAGTAGATAAGGTATTTTTTTGTTTTCTTATGTTTTTAGTTTTCAATGTCTTTCTGTGTGTGTTCATTGCTGGATAGGTTGCTGGGTTTGGTCCAAAGTTGCTCCTGGAGGTCCTTCACAACTTTTTCCAAATGTTCCCTTGCTTCTCGTTCATGTACAAGGTCTGTCCGCAATTGCTCTCTGTCGTTTTCCGCAAGCTGAAGTTTAGACTGAAGATCTTCAATCTGCAAATTTAACGAGAAAAGGAATACTATGGTATCAGAAAAATATTACGTAGCAATAAAAAAATATCAACATGTCAAAAGTTTTAAATATTTTTCAAAGTATCCAAAAAAACATTAAAATATTTGAAAAGCGTATCCAGAAATATTAAATTACGTCCGTAGTTGGGCAACAAATAAATGGACCAAAACCATACAAGGTAACCATACGAGGTAATAAAGGATATGCAATCGTATGCAGAGATACATTTGGAAGTAAGTTGAAAGCTGGAAATGATCTTTGCGAACAAAGGCCACAAAAATTGTAGTTATCCGAAATAACCTAAAACCACCCATCAGACATCTGTAGAAATGTGGAAGGTTAATTAACCACTTAGGGAATATTACGGAGATGGCTCAGACAGATCAGTGACCTTTAATGGGGTGAATGTAACAGTAATGTAAAGAATAGAAAAATGAAACAGAAATCAGGTGTCTACCAGCACATAGGTGTGATAAGCCGGTTTAAAACCTTATATAAATCTGTGACAACCTTTATTACAAAAGTCACAACGCAAAGGTCTTTGTTTCAGAATACATGAATTCAACTTTTCTCTGCTCTCTTAGCATTAGATAAGCACTAGCTACCCTATTGCGACCTTGGCAGCAAAAAAATGCCATCCCCTAACTAAAAGCTGAAGTACGTCTCAGACAATTATTTCACGCAGGCAAGAAAGCCAAGAATTACATTTGCATATTTTTTTTTCTTTGCGCTTTGTAATTTAATTATAGTACTGAACAAGGCAGTCACTGTGACAGAAATGTTAATCTAATTTTGGTACGCATCAAGCGTTGAAGCAAGGATGGCTATCTTAAGGTCACACATAGACACTTTAAAACCTGGGCACTCTAATTCACAGCTGAAAGTCTCTAGTGAAAACTTCGCTACCAGCACTTGAAGGCAAAAGAGACATTGAGGCGCCCAAGGGACACACTGAGCAAGCATGTGAGAGAGAAATTTGCATGAGAACAAGTGTGACTTTTTTTTATGGAAACTGTAGGACAACGCAAGTGTACCTTGAAGCAGCGTTGTTAGGGATACAGGCAAGACTGAATTCTCAAGGCAATTACATGCTAGGAAAACACAGTGATAAGCTGCAATTTGGCATATTGTTGCAGTGGAAGTGAACGGCAGGTAACACCCATTGCAGTTCTCACTGTGGTAATGTTTAGTCTGGAAGCCTCTTATCAGCCTGATGCTGGGGAGGAAGTCCACATCATTTCCTGCTTCTGGTCTCCTGGTTTGGTGTGTCTCACATCAGTAGAATCAGCCCACTCCCCTTCCCGTTATTGACTGAGTATTTCAAAGAAAAGCACACTGTTTCATCCCTTCCCTTAGAGAGGGCTGCGTTTAGAACATTATGTACTGCTGGAAACTGGTTAGCAACAAATGTAACAACGCCTGTGTACACTCCTTACTGAATGAGTGATTTATACACAGATCCTGCGCTGCACTGTGACAAGGGATGGCTACAACTGAGATTCCGAACTGTTGTAAAACTACCACTGCAATGATGCCTTGACAGCCTACAGGCAGCCAAGGCATCATAGTAGTTGAAGTTCTATGACGGATTCTATAAGGATTTACTCTATGGTATTCTTTGATTTAAACCATTCACAAGCAAACAAATACATAGTGATGGGTAAGTCTGAAAAGTTACCTGCGCTGAGTATTTGACCCGTATCCTTCCTGCTTCGCAGCCTTTGTCGCATACTCTAATCTGTCTGGCTTGCTCCAACTCTCTCTTTAAACGTAACCGCGATTCATTAGCCTCTTTCATTTTCTTTTCATTCTCCGCTCTCAGGCGTTCAATTTCTTTCCTTAAATTGCGCTTGGCCTCAGTCGCTTCTCTCAACTTTTCTTTCTTGGCAACACGAAGGAACTCCAGCTCCTAAGAAGGTAATGGAAAGCAGAGGGTTCAATTTAAAAGAACTGCTAGATTGCAGACATGACCATTTAGGATAAAACAGAAATCAACATCAAATTAAAAAATGTGAAAATCCTGGGGTTTCCTCTCGCCATGAGAGCATCCTGTTAAGCATTTACAATGCACAGCACAGTAATGGCTTATGCGTAAAGAATCAGAACTGAAAGATTGGAATTATTCTCCACCCTCCCCGTTACAGTGAATGAACGTACGTACACTGTAACATTGTAACATAACCACAAGCACTGAATACAATCCAGAAATGGTCACTAGAAATGGATTTTGGAACAGATCACTTAAAGGTCATTAAAGCAAACATATACGCATAAGAAATCCATTCCTGGGAAAAAGGCTTCACAAACGTTCAGAGGTTACCACTTGATCTCACTGCGAAAGGATTCACAGGATAAAATAAAAAGAGGAACAAAAACAACACAAAATAAAACACACAGAAACAGACCAGAAGTGAGACTTCCTCTCTATCAGATGCCAACATGCATAACAACATATTTCTGTTAAGTAACACCCTGCGGCCAGATCATGGGAAGTCCTTTTCCCTTCCTATAATCTCACTTCCCAGCCAACCCATTGTTCACTCGGCTACAGCACATACTTTCTCTTAACCAGAATTAGAAACCGAGCAAAGTAGGGAAGGAAGCTGTCATGATTCATCTTGTACGCTGCAAGGAGCAACAGTCTCACGTCTGGGGTACGGTATCATGTCACAGCTGGGGAGAAATCTCAGTTTCCTATTATGGTATCATCATTTATGTAAAATATTTGTATCTTGGGATCACAAGACTCTAGTATTTGTAAACTGCCTACAAGATTCCAAGATGGAATTTTCTGTTTTTGTTTTTGAATTTTATTTTATTTCTGTACTTCCTTTGAAATCATACTGTTAATTGAATGCTCTGCTGCTGCTTAACATTTATATATAAAAAAAAAAAATACACTCTCATGACGCACATCACAGAGTCATGTTTCTAATTCACAAAAAACAGCCTATACATGATGCCAAACGAAAGGTCGCCAAACGTCCTTACTTAACCTAATGCTACGAGCTTCTCATAACTGGAAATAAGGCAAAAGATACTCTACGGGAAGAGTAATCACACCGGCGTTGTATTGCTTCTAGACTAGGGGTGACCAATTAAAGGTAAAATACTGGCATTAGCTCGAAACACAGTACGGTTATCCAGGCATGCAGTTCGTACCTGCTGAAGGCTTCGCTTGGCCTGCAAAGCAGCATTTAGTTTTTCTTCTTGTTTTACTCTCATCTTAACTACTTCATGAAGAAACTTTTCTTTGGCTTCCTTAGAATCCAGGCCACTGTCCAGGGCTTGCCTTAAGTGCTCTAACTCCGCCTCCAAACCGCTGCTGTGTGGGTCAGTGTGAGGTACCACGTCATAGGAAGGGTTCACCACAGGTGGCGCTAGCATTCCTGGGGAGCTCAACTCCTTTGCTGAACTGGATGATGTGAAGGAAGGAGATGAGAGCGAGGACAGCGAGGAGGTAACTAAAGGGGAGATAAAAATGCAAAGTATAAATATAAGATCTAGAATCTAGTTTTCAACAATTTCCAGCATGCTTTGCCCTAAATTTTGCAAAGTGATTGTCGAATTGCCATGATTCACTCTTTGGCAAATTAACTGTTTGTTTAATGGTGCAGGTGGGGGTAGAGACATAGTACATTAAAGGGTCAAAACTGGTACCATAATCTACAATTTAGTTTACAAAATCAATCTAGGCATCTTTTTGGAATCAATGCAGCATTCATCTCTCTGTGAAGCAAATATTAATGTTTATGGCTTTAAATATTTTGAAGCATTATATGGTTGGCGGTCTTCATTTCTCAAAGAAATACCCTCCCTGATCACATTCAAAGCTCACATTTCTGCCGATTATCATTGTATGATCACTTCTTTGCTGAAGGGACTAGTGAAGTATACAGGCTCGAAACAGGAACATTGCGTTAAAAATGTAAATCTTAATTAATGCAATATTGGTAAATGGTGACAACGTACATTTTCAAAACAAAAAACAAGCACATAAACGTAGGCACATCCCAGTAAGCATCTGTAAATAAGAAGGTTGGTGGCCTTCACTGGTTAGGGCATGTGTTACAGGACAAATCACTACGGATCAAGATGACCTACGTGTGACCCAATGAGTCATATATTCAGGCAAGGCGATACCCCAGGGCACCAAAAAAAACAACAAAGATTAGCTATTGGAACTTGACTCGTCAACATAATAAGTTTAATCAACGATCGTGATTTTATTTCATCATCCACCCAAAGCACAGAAAATAAATGTTATTTACAAGCCATATTTTCACAGTTAGACCTTGAGAACATGCCTGAGCAACAGCTACACTGATAATTTACAAAAACAACATTTATTTCATACCAAAAAAAAATTTCCAATTATATTTTTTATTTATACGGATAAACTGTTAGTTCTGTGTACGTGTCACAGGTCATTAAAAAATAAATTATCTTGTGGCGTGGCCTAACCGCTGAAGCGAGAAGACGCTAATCTGTGCAGCTCCTGCTTCATAACGCGATTTAAACGGTTTCCAGCCAAAAAAAGGGACCTAATCGGCTCAAAAAGGCCACCAGGGGACAGGTGACAGGGAGAGGCACAGGATGGTGCCACACAAGCGACCTTTACAGTGCAACTCACCTGCTCCTCCTGCAGGGCCTACACGCGAGATCGGTGTGAGGGAGACGGCCTCTCCCCCGCTGACATACACAGCGGACAGATCGAAATGAGGAGATATGGGATACGGCATACTAGCGGCACACAAAAGAGACGATATCCTGCCTCTCTTATGCCGTTAATCTTTGTCTCTATATTTTTTTTATTTTTTTTTTATTTTTCCAAGCGATGCAATCCTGGACTCTCTTAAGGGAAGCAGCAACATGGTTCATTTACTCATGTTTCCTAAGTGCCTCCAGTGCATATACACCGCCCCTCACTTTAATATTACCCAGCCTCTACAAACACGTACCAAGGGTTAGGACACCATAATACACCACGTATATTTAGGCGGACCAACACCGCCTACCAATACTAAACACTTGTCTCCAACCTCCCGGAAAAATCTCTTTCATAAGCTTACAAGCTTAAGTTTTACTTTATGTCTGACTATCACCACTTAAAAATGTGAAGTAATTACAAATGCCATACTGACGTTATACATGTTACAGATGCGTTTGTCCTAGCTGTAGCGGCCTCCTATATTTACAAGCTGATGTTTTACTCTGTTTGACTATCACCACTTAAAAATGTGCAGTAATTACAAATGCCATACTGATGTTATACATGTTA
Organism: Pelobates fuscus; assembly: GCF_036172605.1. Lineage (NCBI taxonomy): Eukaryota > Metazoa > Chordata > Amphibia > Anura > Pelobatidae > Pelobates > Pelobates fuscus. The sequence goes on along the minus strand of NC_086327.1, from coordinate 109,394,356 downwards.
CAGATGCGCTTGGCCTAGCTGTTGTGGCTATCCAAGCAGGTTGACTGCGGTTTTATGGTTGTTACAATTATACAAGCCCCCGATGGTTTGGCAGCTAAATGCAACAGGATAGGGCACTTTTTATGTTTCAAAGACTCCGACTGAGCATGGTAAAACTGCCTTCACATATAAACGTCACCGGTAAAATGGATCGGCGTGTAAACCGAGGGGAACTTTTAGTTGTGGCATTAAAAGGAGGGAAATTATTCTTTACAAAAATGTAAGAAGCAGAAGGTAAAGAATATATTAAACAATTTTACTGTATATTTTAGACTGTCATTTCTTCGAAGAGAAGACCAATCAATTATGAAGAGACTTTGAGGAGAAGACCAACCGAAGAGAAGCCCAACCAATGTCCAAGTTTCATGCTTTACAATCTGCTGCTCGCCTCCTGCACTAGCCTTGTGGTGTGACTTGTTACAATGTATAAAGGAGCACCAGTGCAACTATATGTCAACAGTGCTTATGAATTGTAGCCTCAAGATTGTCATTCCTGAATAATAGATGTTTTCAATAATTTCTTCAATAGAGGACAGAAAAAATAGGTAATAAAATTTCCACTCACACTTACAGTCTTCTCTGCTTTCCACTTCGATCTCAGTTTCAGACTCCTTCTCTTCTTCCCTGACTGGGGCAGGTGGGGCTGGTGCCTCTGGTACTGGCGTTAATTCTGATGTCGGCCTCCGTTTCCTGGATTGAGCTGGACTGCTGGATATCTGTGCACTTCTTGGCACAGCTGGAGCACATGGTGGGCTTGTGATCACTTTCTGTTGGGCAGGGGGGGCCAGGGCAACATTGGGAGCCACCAGGTTCTCAAAGCTTTTGTAATTGTAGAAGCTAAAATGAGAAACGTAACATTTGCAGGGTTTGTAAAATGGACCATGTATACAGAACATTAATTTTAAGCACACTTTGAACATTAATCATGCTTTGCGTGCTCCAATAAACTGTACTGGTTACTTTGTATCTTTTAGAACATGTACAGCCAAAGTGAAACACTTCAGTTGGCTAGAAAACGCACGGCTAATTATGGGAGGTTTATTTAACAGATGGAGAGGTACCACTGGTTCTGTTACAATTGTGTATACAATTACCACTAAAGCACTTTCTTACCCATCTCGGATAAGGACAGGCAGGTGGGCCGAGAGCTCTTTCTCACTTGCTGAAATGGCTGGAGACCAGGGCCGGAAAGCAGAAAGACGTTGGCGATTATGGGCATATCCAGAATTCTAGAGAAAGAGAAGGAAAAAAAAGTGTCAACAAGTACAACGTATATTTAAAAATTAATTAAAAAACAAATTACAACTGGGAGATCCCATGAAGATTAAGTAATAAAGTAATTAAGCAATTCATACAAAATAAACACTATAGCCACAATTTCAGGCAGCATTAATCCATGAAGAAAATCTACTGGTATAAGAAAAATGAGCATAATGTAAAAAAAAAAAAAGAAAAGAAAAAAAGAAACAGCACATTCTACAGACAAATCTTGGAGACAATTCTTGGATGCTTACGTGTCACCACATTCTGAAGAAGTAGCAAAGAAAATAAAATGTTTAATTACCATCAAGAATGTATTCATCTGGAAATTTCACCTGTGTTGCACACCTGGCAGGAGATATTTAATACAGCCTGTGCTTTTTTTTTTTTTTTTGGCAAATATCTGAGTGCACATTAACGTAAGCTGCCTGTGTTTTAAGTCCCTCAAGTCCCTTCTTAGGTTGCCTTGTTAGGCCCAATTGCTTAGCAACTTTCACTGCAGAGAATGAGCTGGATTAGGTGTAAACCCCAGTGCAGTTGTTGCTTGCCAATAATAAATATGAAGTCTGCAGCAGGCCTTGTTGAGATTGTGTGACGGGGACGCTGAAGCTTCCGGTGTCTCTAAGGCATTGGAGAGTCACTTACCTCATCCTTGCCTGTGCCAAAGCAGTTCAACAAAGCTGGACAGACATTTTCCAGAACTAGCCGCACATCGGAGTACAATGCACATGGCAGTCTGGTTTCCATAACAACTAACAAAAATATACCCATGCCAAATCTTTCCCTGTTTGCTGAAGCAGAACTGTCGTGGCGATTTTGTTTTTTAATACCTAAACAAAAACGTACCTTGTTAGAGTTGGACAAGTTCCGTAACCAATTGGATGGCTTGTCTTTCTCAACGGAGTTAGGGGAGTGAATGATTGAGTCATCAATCTTGAACTTTTTAGAGGCTGGTTCTGCAGACACCTAAAGATAAAATAAATTGAAAGAAAACATGATTAGAAATTGCTGTCTTGCATATTTCATCAATTTTTTTTATTTTTTTTTTTAATTATGCATGAATATTTTGTGTTGTCAGATGTGATTGTTCTTTAATAAACAGCCCCAACATTACTATATTCCTTAGTAATATTCAGCACTATGACTGGCACAGCACTATGACTGGCAGAGCACATACATTTAATCAAGGGTATATTATCACTGAAAAGGGATTAAACATAATAACTTGACTCTGACAAAATAAACATCCCAATAGGATAAATCGAGATGGGAACCCGGCTTGCTTACACAGTAGGATATGTGTGTTACTGTAATCTAAGAGTGTTATTGCTAAGGCAAAGCAAACTCGACTCCACGACAAACTTGCAATAAATCTTTTTAAATGTATTAGCAGGGCACAGGTGGCATCACCGCAGAAATATACCAGCAAGACGCAACACAAGTTTTAGGAATGACCAAAATAAGAGTGGTCAACCAGGACTTTACGTAGAAGTTGAACTGTATGTGGCATGAACGAAGAACAATAAGGGCGAACAGTGCAGACTGTGTTTATGTTTGCAATGGTTGTTATGCGGATGACATCACTCTGCCACAGCTGCACTGGATTCTGGGTAGGTTGCCAAATCCTGCTTTGACTTTTCCACAAGTGGCTTGACGCTTGGACTGTAAATCACTTTAAAGCAAAGAAAATTTATCTTGGCAAGACTACATTTCCCTCCAACACACAGAGGTTTATTTAAAAAAAAAAAAAAAAAAAAAAAGGACGACTTATAAACAGGTGCGGCAAATTATAACATCACAACTTCCATTCTGTAGGTGTAGGGAGAACCCTGAAGACTGCGCATGATGTTTCATTTTATAAATGCACAAATTACGCACAACGTCTTGCTTTTTTTTTTTTTTTTTTTTAAGAAAATCTCTCTAAACTGTGTGCTATTAAAACAAGTTAACTGAGAGAATTGTAGGATGCTCCAATCAACAATTAGCGAAAGGACTTCAAGCTATTTTAAAACGTTTTTGAGATTAATTCGAAATTTTTAAGCTACAAATACAAATGTCAGGAAGAGGATGGGGGCCAACATTATTTAGAGGAAGCAATTCACAGCAGATAAATTGCTGTAAAGCGAAACAGACAGAGACCAAAACGAAAATGTTTCACAACCATGATTGTCAAGACAATAAAATGATAAAATATACTGGCTACAGTCTGATGCCTGTGAATTAGAATCCACCTTCCTGGAAATTCATGTTACAATGTGGCACATGCTAGGACACGTCAATGGGAGCTTTTAAGATTCAAGATGATACACGCAATTCTCTTTTCACCAAAAGACTTTAAAAAAAAAAAACATTAAAAAAATGATTTGGGTCACATAAGTTCACAAGCCTTGGTCTCTAGTACTCCAGCCCAACAGCACCAGACTGCAATTATATCAGATTTGTAGATAATAGCAAGTTAGAGACACAATCAAGCAAAACCAGATTTGAACCAATGACCTTGCAGTGGAAGTTTCTTATACTTGCTGGCACTGATTATTTTTTTCCAAGGAGACCTGTTATTCAACTTCCATAACATTAACTTGTGGGTAAAGAAAAATACAACATTAATCAACAAAACTAACCAATTCCATAAATCATGTTGCAGCTCCCTTTTCATTAGCGGGGTGTTGGATAGCACAAGAAAAATAACCAAATAGGATCATTTTCTTCTGTTAGGATCTGTTGAAGCAACAAGTCGCCTGGAGCATGGTTCAAACAACACTGAATTCAACAAAAACAAACACACACACACACACACACAAGAAAAACGTTCAGTGTCTTACACCCAGTATTTACGTGGTTAATGTGAGATATGTGAACTTGTGACATATCAGATATTTTATGTGTGATTAACAGGCAACGTAAAAGTTATTCTGGCATTGAAAGACTCAATGTAACACCCACGTATACTAAAAAAAAAGTTTAGTTGTGTATCTTCTAGGTTTTGTTTTTTTCCATCCTTGGTGGAAAAACCACCACATGGTTTTATACATTACATAGTATTAGTAAAAGTAATTTCTCGCTATTGTCATGACGAGACAGTATTTCTTCCATGTTGTAAGTTGTGTAGATTGTGATATTGTAGATGCAAAGAATGATTTTAGAACACAGTACACACCAATAAACTGCACCGTGACCACACACCAGCAGGCAATTCTAAGTTGCTGACCACAGTTATCTCCGACGTTGTACCAAGAAGCATTAAGAGATTAGATTTTATGGCTGGTTTCAGTTGAGTAACTGACCACCTCTGCCCAAAAAACCATAGACTTGAATTTAAGTTTTTTTTTTTTGTGGGTACGAAAGGACTGATTACAGCCCTGGTTGGCTGCCATGAAATGTTGCAAGCTATGAAATGCTCCCACAGTGGGCGAATTGTCAGAGCTGACACACTATCTGCTTTTAGTTTCAAGAGCTTTTTTTTAGTGGATGTAGCAGAACAAATGAGTTTCGGTTCACAAGTCATTTTTGTATCTTTTTTTCCCCTCTTGCAGATGGTATATGCAAAAGAAATCGTCGGTATTTTTTTTTAAGTAGTCATTAGGGTGAGGCCTTCCTGTTTCGGTAAGGTCTCTTGTGAGCAGTGAAAAAACTGAGAGGTTCTCACCAACAGCAAAACCGCAATGCCAGGCGCCGGTCTGATAGTTTTATTTATTTGCTTAAAGAAAAACCTCAGTCACATATATATATGTTTGATCTATTAGGCAAGTGCCAGACAATTAGGCTATAACTGTGGAATATAATCTAGTGTTTGACGCACAGTTAGAATATTCGTCAACTGTTTTTTAAAATACAACACAAAAAGGGTCACCACTTGGCAAGATCTTCAAAACACCAAGAAAACGAGAATAGTGGGGTAGGTCCTCCTGTAATCTTTAAACTGATTAGAAATTACTGGAAATTTTAGACCACAATAGAAAATATCTCCTGTTTGGGCACCACTGCAAAACTGTGATCCAGGTGTTGCTCGCCCCAATTTGGCCGTGAAGGGGTTTATTGTTAAACGCTTAAACGGATTGTGATATAGTTCACAGAAAAAAAGAGAGCAACTTCTTACAATCAAAGAGTCTGACTCTTAGAAGAGGACATAACATAGCTCGCAGCTGCTTCTAGGCAAGCCGTGTCTGGATACCATTGTACTAGACAAAACAGACTTCTCCACTAAACTTTGAGAGGCAGCATGTGTAATCAGAGCCATTCTGTGTCTGAAGAGTGGATGAGACAGTGAGATAAAACAATAGCCCTTCTAATGTCTCTTCCTGTTCTGAGACATCTCCTTCCCTCTGATACTTTTACATTCTAGGGGTAAAGCAAGCTGGAACCAGTTATGAGTACAACTGTATGGCGTGGTAACTGAAAGCAGGCCTCTGCCCGCTGTTTCAGGAATACAACACCCAGGATTCTCTACCAATATCTCTTTTTGTATCTATCCTCATCCTGGATTAGAGAAAATTAAAATTAAATGTGCCAAAAAAAAGCATACCTCCCAAGTGTCCCTACTTAAGAAGGTCAGTCCTAATTTTGGGCCAAAATCGCTCTACCCACCTTTTCTGTCCTAATGTCCCTCTTTTCGAGGAGCTCCACACTGTTGGGGAGTCTAAGTTTATAACAGAGTTCCGCAAATATAATACTCCCAGTAATGTGTATTTAAACTACAATAAATGTGTTTACAAATCAGTCTGTGTAAATAAGACACATTGTTTGTTCTAAATTGCATTTCATTTGCATAAATTGTTATTAGTAAGTCACCTACATTTTCTCAGAAAAGCTCTGTCCCTGACAACACGCCTAAACATTAACGTGTCCCTCTGTCTTTGTAATGTTGGGAGGAATGGAATGCACATTACGCAATGAGGGTGGAATGATACACCAACCTTGATGTACCTCTGCTGCTTAGCATACCTTAAGTAACTAATTTAGAAAGGGCTGGAACTTCTCAGTGCCACGAGGTTACTGCCAGGCTCACACAATGTGTAGTTTATGGGTTAACAAAAAAAAGAAGAAAGTTCAATTAAGTATAGTGGTTTAAAGAACAATATGAGCTGTAATAGACCTACTTAGTGGAGGAGGAAAAGAGAAGAAAAAAAGCTGAAGCAAGGTGATTCACAGACAGTGACTAAGCCACTGATGAATGGATGAGCCCCCCAACCCCCTCCAACAAGCTCTATTTGGATGTTTTGAAAAATTCCTGAATGATATGAGCCTGCCTGTGTTACGAACCAATAGCTTCTATGGTTTTAGTATTGATGCCAATGGCACTGCAGGTCGTTTAAGAGTTGGCCTGACCTGGTTAAGCATCTTCATTGACAAGATTTGCCAATACTGTACTAAGAATTGGACTACTCAGAAATTAAAATGAAATAACAGGTTTACTGCCAGAATAGGACTGATCACAAAGTGTCAAGACGCATCACAGTGGACATGTTTGTATCATTCTATTAGAATGTATGTATGGAAGATATATACACAAAGAAGCACACATCTATACAAGTTGCTGTAGATGTAATTTCTGCTACATTTCCATACAAACCAAAAATGTAAAAGTATTTTCTTTTTTTTTTCTTTTTTTTTTTTTTTTTGGCACACAAAACAGAAGGAACCGAATACTGTCAGAATCTGGACTCAATCGTGAACCCTCCTTGCTGTGACTCCCTCTCTGCTCATCACCACATTAAAAACAAAAGAAAAATCTGAATGTCCGCAGCTGTTTCCAAAAACCTCCAACAGAAATGATTAACAAAAAAAAAAAAATGTGGGGGAGTAAATTGTAGCTCAGCTTATTCTACAATAGCTTTTTTTTTTTCTTTCTTTTTTAGATAAAGGAAGGAAATAACCATCTCTGAGTAAACTCAGTAAAATGCAGACAATCTGAGTCTCTAGTTACAGTTGAATCACTGCCTCTAATCCCAGCACCGTCAGAAAGGCCTCCTACAAACTGTTTAACGAGTGCGTTGGCTGTGTTATTGGCAGTGATTGGGTTAAGCTGGAAGATCAGCCGATCTCCGATATAAATGTCAGACTGAGTAAATTGCACCCTGAATCACTTGCATGAATGTATCTCATCACATAATGAAACAGAAGCAGAAGTTTACCAATGTATAGAATTCTTCTAATAAACTGCAGTACTTGTTAATTACCTTCACACTTCCTATTTCTTGTACAACAAGAATTGCAAGACACTCAAGGTACTGTCCCCTCTGCATGTTGTCCCAATTATCTGGCTATATTATGATAGCCAAAAAAACCTTGCAAAAATATAGATAGTGTTATTTAAGATAATGTAACTACCGGTAGACCTTGCTGTACTGGTCTGGACTAACAAACTCAAGAGCAAAGTGTCAACTGCAGGGAGACCACACAAAAAAATCACTGAGCACATATCCACCAAAATTATATTTACATTGTAACGCGATGCAGTAGGCTATATTGATTCACTTTCATTTAAGCATCCATCTTGAAGGAGATGGAGAAGAATAGGTATTACTCTTTTTTTTTTTTTTGAGGATTTTAGCAGGCCGATATGTTATATATGATGAATGAGGTGTTTTTTATAGGAGTGTGTGCAATGATTATATACAAACATTTTTAATACGAGAAAAGAGCACTGATCCTTGGCATCATGCCAACATAGCATCAACAATGGCAAACCCATTGGGAAAACTCTCAAATAGGGTGTAATGTACCATGCTGTGTCCTTGCAGGTCATATTGATTCTATAGAGAATACAAGTCGCATAGAACAATTCTGCATAATGACTTCTGGCAGGGTAAGAGTTACCGTTCTATTTAATCTTTCGGAGGTTGCATAGCGTAGTCTACCCTTTTGAACCAGTGGGTGATGCTAGAGATGAATTCAGGACTATAGTTATTAAAGGCAGGTTACTGGACAGAAGTCCCATGGGTCCATTGAAAGCCGTTATGTGTGCATTTGACATATATATCCGGTCGTCCGTGTATAGAGCACAGCACTGCAGAGATGGGTCTCGAGTCTAGAATGGAATTTTGCAGCAAAACTTTACCCTTCATAGTGATAATGAAGTTGAATTGCAAGATACAAAAGCAGGCCTATACCAGTCATAGTCATGAGGATTAGTTTGCTTGAAGGACATCATTCCTAAAATAACCCTGCATTATTCTAAAGCTGTGGCTTTCATATGTCCGCAGCACTATAGCCAATGGCTAAGAACACGGAGTTCAGGAACTGGGCCAATTCAAAAAAATCTTTGGGGATTTAGAATGGTACAGTAACACAATCATTGCATTCAGTAGTAGAGAGAAATGTCTTTCTCGAACATGAACTGCTGAGAAGCTTTTTATTTTTTTTTAACCTAGATGCAATGCTAATGGACATTAAAATGTATTGATTTGGGATCAAAAGTAGTCAGTTTAACCTGCATTAGAATCTCGTGCTTTCCCGAAAACCATTAACAAATTACAAACTAAACAACATGCTTTGTACATTAACCCATGCAGGCATATGCAGGTTTTATCAGATTTGTTCTTTATGCCTGGAACGTGGTCTCTCAAAATACTGGCTAAGGGTTAAGGTAATAACAAGATGCTAATGATATAACATCTGGGTAACAGATTGCATTAATACCACTTTTTGTTCAAAGTATATTTAGATGACAGCATCCTGTTCAGACATTGATAAAAGCACCTTGGGCAGATACTGAAAGCCAGGTTCTAGATCTTATCGCTCTAGATACACATCACGTTTCAAAAGTTTTACTCCCCACCTACCAAAAACTAATTGAACCATAATGAACCATGTTAAATCATGCTGTTTTTTTTTGTGTTTTTTGTTTGTTTGGTTGGCTGTTTATTTTTTTATATAGACCATTAAAATGTCTGTTTAGAAAATAGCTCATTCAATGTAGCGCAAGGGGAGGAGCTTTACAGTTAATAGGCAGTAAAGACATGATACTGCTGTCAGATTTGATAGGCTCTTCCCACAATTCTGTGAAAGGGTGGCAGGGGGATTGCACTCACAGTGCCATATTGACGATGGTGCAGGGAAATCTCTGAGCGTAATTACCTTAAGTAATCGTCATGATTTCGGAAACCTCCTTGCAAGAAGACAAAGCCGACCAACCAATTACGGTCTTAGACATCCAAAGAAGATTTTGCTTCTTCCTTTAGGAGTGTCACGTGTTGGCTGTGCAAGTTGCTCTACCCAGAGGGAGACTGAAAAAAAGCCTACCTGCTAGTCTCTATGCAATTATCTAGCACAGTGTGGAAGGATTTGATTTTACTCTGCGCTTAGAGGGATGGAACGTGTCTTAACAGGGTTTGTGAAAGCATTTAGATCCACACTGTATAGGCTTAGACACACTGTGTGCGGATTCTTAAAAACACACAGCATGCTGAGGCTCGTGGGAGATTTAAATGGTAGTCTTGGAGGCGCCGGGGAAGACTAAAAGACTTAACTAGTCAATTTTAGGTGGAGTTCTTTAACCATTTACCTGCCTATAAAGTCTTGAAGAATACACGCCCCACGTACTCCACTTGCTTACAGACACATTTTCTTTGGTTCTCCCCTATCTTTGCTCGTAGACTCCTGATAAAAATGTTTGTGTTCCCAACCGCATGTGAGATTTAACATCATGATGTCACTGCGCTTCTTTTTTTATTAGAAAACGTGGATTTGTATGTTAAACTGTTATTGAACGGTATTGTTTGGCATGCAGGATGCCTTACCCGTGACTCAAAAGGTCAGCAACTTGTTACATTATGTTTTCTTTCAGCCATTGCACTGTAAGCAGATGTTTTTTTTTACAATGTATAATTACAGAGCGCACAGTGCAAAGCTTTCTGGTATAAGTCATACGTTCACTTCCTACACATATGATACAGTCCCAGACTTTCCTGCTTAGGCAGTAATTAAATTCAATGTAACCAACATTACAGGTCCTAATGGCACACACAGGCCAATTCTTCTGACCAGTACCTGGTAAAAAAAAAAAAAAAGAATACATAAAAAAAAAAGGGGCAACCTCCCTCGCCCCCCACCTTTCCTTCTCCTTCCCCCCCCCCAACCCTAGTTTTATTTTTAAAAACAAAAACAAAATCTGTTTAGAGTGGACAAATGTGTCGCGCGTATATGTTACCATATAACCGAAACTTTTCCTTCTGTAACCATTGAAACTGCACATGAACTTGTACAAATGATGTTCACTGTAAACTTGAAAATTGCTTAATAAAAAAAAATAAATAAATAAAAAAGGGGGGGGGGGAACGTTAGCTATTTATGGCCGAGAAAAATGTCATATCCCCGACGGGTACTGGAATGGTTAACCGTCTCAGCAATGTGTAAGAATGTTTCATTCTTTTGAGTTCTAACCTAGTTCACAATGTATAACACTTTCCTCGATGAGTTGTTTGCAAGTCCTGTGCTGTTTTTATGGTGGCAATTAACGCTCAGGAATGTCATTTCCAGGTTCAAGGGGAGGCACATTTGTTAAGCAGATTTCCCTACGATGAAAGGATTTGCCCAGGTCAAAGCAGTGATCAAGGCCCAGACAGATCGTTCAGTCCTTGCAGGTCAGATTGCCGCATTAAGCCTCACTTTTCAAGACCAATTACATTTAATGTCTGCTTCCAGGCCAGCGGAAGGGGGCCGATTAAGCTGGGGGCTCTTCTAAGCTCTTTTGCTGCAGACATATGTCTCTAGAGCTGGGTTTAGGGAGAAAAATTAAATATATTTTAGGGACAACTGGAGGCTCCATGTGATATCCCAGCTAGCTTCCTTAAAGGCTTCTGAGTGGAAAATTACTAAAGAATCCGCACTCTATTCCCAAGGCAACAAAATGCGCAGCTATCTGCTTCCATAATGGGAATGTCTACAATTCCTATTCTCTTCTACTAGCAAACAAGAAAACAAACCTCTATAAATTGTTCGTGGTTGGTTTTGTCACAGTATAATTAGTATGGTGATGCCGTTAGTATATATAGCATCCATTTTTTTTTCCTACTGAGGTCTAAGGTTTAAAATAACAGTACTGTCACCAAGCATTTAATCAACAATACATTTGCTCGTAGTCTCTATTTACAAGAGAAGAATCAAGCCAGCTGGTACTTGTGTGTCTGTATTTAAAAATGAAATAATAGCAAATGTATGTATAGATATAAAAGATACATAATAGCGTTCTGGGTAATATGCTAAATAACACAATACTTGAGATTCCATTATTTTCTCACAATACACAGTTCACCATTATATATCTTTCACTGAGTAATTTATGGCTAGGGTTAGTATAAGTGTAAGTTAATATAGGGGTTAATGATTAATGTTGGGGGTATTGTAGAGGTTAATGTTTAGTGTTTGTGTAGGGTTAACATTTACTGTAAGAATGAAAACTTGTTTTTTGTGTGGGGTTAATGTATTGTGAGGAATTAAAGTTTGTGCTGTGCAGGGTTAATGTATTGTGATCATGTAGCATGTTAGGGTTACATAATGTTTAATGCTTAGTGATAGTGTAGCGTTTTAAGGTAATGTAGGGAATAATGTGTAGTCTTGTGTAGTGTGTTAAGGCAGTGTAGAGGATCATGTCTACTGTAGTGTGTTAGTGTGGTGGATAACATTTAGTGATAGTTTAGGGTAACGGCTAATGTGTATTTAGTGCAGTGTGTTATGGTAGGGTAATGGCTAATGTGTAATTTTTAGTGCAGAGTGCTAGGGTAGGGTAAAGGCTAATGTGTAATTTAGTGCAGTGTGTTAGGGTAGTGTAGGGCATACAGTTTAGTGTAGTGTATTAAGGTAGATTGGTGTAGTGTATTAGGGTAATGCAAAGGCTAACATGTAGTTTGGTGCAGTGAGTTAGGGTAGTGTAGGGGATATTGCGTAGTTTAGTGTAGTGTATTGGGGTAGTGTAGGGGATAATGTGTTGTTTATTGTAGTGTATTTGTGTAGTGTAAAATATACTGTGTAGTGTAGTGTATTAGGGTAGTGTAGGGATATTGTGTAGTGTATTAGGACAGTGTAAAGGATATAGTGTAGTCTATTAGGATAGTGTACCTGGTATAGTGTAGTGTATTAGTGTAGTGTATTAGGGTAGTATAAAGGATATCGTGTAGTGTGTAAGGGTAATGTGGGAGTTAGGCATGGGTTTCACTGTAAGGGCAGCACTGGAACATGCATTTTATGCAGCAACACAAAAGGAACATTTTGAAAAACTACGTAATTTTTTCCCCACCACTTAAAAGTCAAACCCTGCAGTTAGCCTCACCAGAAATGCTTGGGATGTAACCCTTTCTGCACCTCTCATCGACTTGTTTTCTTCACACACATCAATATAGATTTACGTCGCACCCTTTGACTAACACACCTAGAAGCAACTGGAAGCCAAATACTACAGTAATAAAACCCATCAGACTCTTGTCCTCTGTGGACATGCCGTATGGAATGTGTTTATCGCCAAAGGGCTTGTAGTCGACCAGCTACTAATTTCTGCAAGTGCAAACTCCAAAGGAAACATGAAACTGCTGTTTACATATTATCACCTTGAACGTTATGTCAGAGATACTCGGCTGCAGACCCTACGGTGAATGGGAGAGCAGGCTTCATAATCCCATCAACTGGAAACCCTGGAAAAAACTGGGTACGGTCTAGATGGAACACCAATTACTAATAATATAACAGCAATAATCATATACATAATATTCATTCCTAAGATGCAGCCAACAGGAAAATTTAAAGCAAACAAAAAATGCTTGGCGCTGATGACTACTATAGGCATTGCCGTTGCCCAGGAGTAGTGGGAGTTTGAGTGCAGGGCTTAATTTTGTAGGGAAATGTTTAAGTTGCATCCACAATTTTTTATTAGATCATCAAGAGGATTAATTAAGATACAACACAATAGTGTTAGTAATGCAAAGCTGTATTCCTGACAGTATATTGTCCATCTGTTTCTGCAGCCCACCCCCACCCCAGTTAATCACTTCACTATTTCCAGCACTGATGTCCATCGGTGTTGGAAGACGTTGGGTCGGACTCTTCCTCTGTCGATGTCAGCGATGGGGGTATCTAAGGCGCATGTGCAGTGAGTGACGCGCACACTTTAGGCCTTCCCCAAAGATTTTCTATGGAACATTTAAAGATGCTGGATGTCCTCATGCAAAACTAGTCATACTCTGTGTAAACGCAGGAATCCCCTAATGTAGTCTTAACACGGCAACGTAAACATTGCAGTTTCCCTAAAACTGCAATGATTTACATTGCAGGGTTAGGAGACAGGGATAGTGCACCCAGACCACTTCAATGAGATGAAGTGTTCTGGGTGACGATAGCGTCCCTTTAGAAAGAACATTGCAGGCAAAATATGCTGAGCCCCTATTGAAAAAAATGTGCAAGACCACCATACACACTCAAAAGCATAACTCACAAAACATAATATAAACTCAGCATTTAAAGTGAAATGACACTAGATGTTCCATTGAAAATTAACTAGAAATTCATTATGTTAATCACAGCATTTCATAGGTTTGTAATTGTAAATTACAGTGCTTGTGATACCATGTCAGAAGGCTGGCTAATATTTGTGGGAAATGTAGTTTAAGTCGTTATGGCAAGGTACACCATTATTTTCAGCAAAGCATCCTACTATTTTCTTGAGAAGTCACAGTCCAGTTAAAGCGCTACAAATCACGTAAAAGCAGAAGACTGCTTAAATGTCACACACAAACAAATATATTTGTCAACTGGAATTGAGACACTTGTTCAACACACAACGTGACCTATTAATAGCATTTTAATTCTATCAATGAAAACCATCCGTCACAAATCTCAACATCAAAAATGCATGTATCTAAGGCTGTATTCTCTGCTTACAAACATCATGCATGGCCCAAATGATGAAACATAAGCGCTCTGTCTTGTAGGTTTGTTTGAGACATCTACGTGTCTGAATCACTGGAATCCTGCAGTATGTCAAACCTTTACAATTTATCTGAACGTGATGCATAAGGGCTGATTATAAATTTGACCAGCATTAAGTATCTTGCCATAATGTGTGATCTCAACAAAATCTGTTTGAGCTAGTAAAGGGAGAATTTTCTGAATACGGCCACAGTGTCTCCTAGACTACAGAAGCCCCATTCATTCTCATATTACTGGAGATTCCTCTGACCCCCTTTTTTTTTGGTAAGGACTGTGTGAGTATGCTTTCCTGATGAGAAATAAGGGCTCTGCTAATGCAGTGCTGAGGTTGTAGCTTTTTTTCTCCTGTCCTCTCTTTCCTCTTTGCCTTATGTCAAATCAAATTACACGAACAATCAATTTTTCTGTCTAGCCATTTTTTTTTTCCTGTACGCTCGCGCCTTGCGGGGGTGATGGGGAGGGAGCTGGGTGCCTGGACCCTTGCCAGAGATTCATCAATAGGCAGTCTCCATGTGTGGTGGAACGGTTTGGCGACAACATGCCTCTCTCTCTGTCTCTACGTTATTGCTGGACGCTGTCCAACGCTCACACCTGCTTGGTAACAATGGAGCCCACTCACATTTAGCAAGGGGTGCGAAATAATATTAGGTGGAGAGGCAAAGAGCGAGAGGTGAACTGTGGCGGTCAAGGACCCAAGTCATATTCCTATTGACTGTGCCTTCTATATATGTCGGAACCTCTTGTATTCCAATTAAGCCATAGGGAAGTACACTCTGTGAAATCTATAATTATGTGGGTGGTTCCAGTCAAGGCAGCAACAGTGCGATTAGAAAAATGCAAAACAATGTTGAAATACATTTTTATATAAAGAACGACTGCAGAGAGGACTGCAAGCACATTATTACTGGAAAACAGGTGAAAGGGAGACACATCCACTTTTCCTTTTTTTTATTTATTTTATTTTTTTTTTTAAAGACAACACATTGGGTCAATTAAAATAAGAACTGGGTTGGGTAGAATTTGTAAAAAAAACCCCAAAAAAAAAAACATTACAAGCCTAATTTTTACTTAAAATAAAAAAATTAATAAAAAAATAAATTACATTAGCCAATTTTAATCCCTAATTTATATCACTACATAAAACGTTAAACAAACGAGTTAATTAACTAAGTTAATTCCATTAGGAAGACTGTAAAGGATTTAACTCCAACTAGTCTGAATCTAAGTAGCTGCATATAACAAATCTCAGCCACCAATAAAATTAAAACCATGCTAGTGAATGTGTATGACATTTGTGTCTAAGGGGAAGTTGAAAGCGTAGAGAGAGAAAAACAAATCATCTCCCTAAGGAGACAGAAAACAGAATGAAAAATCAAGGCTTAGAATGAACAACAATAGCACTATGGAGACAGGGAGAGGTGAGGATAGGTCACTGCCTTTCAGTAGCATTCTAGTGGATGTGCGAGGACCACGACATAATGTTCCAGCCCATAAGGTCATCAGAGCCCTATTAATGGACCAGAGTTCAATGTAAGGTAAATGGCTAGACAAAGGACAATAAAGCATTCTTTAAGAATGGGAAAGACACCAATGCTTGAGTCTTTGTTCAAGCTGATGACCAAACATAATAAATGAATGATAGTATAATTTAACTACAAAGAGACACAAGACAAGACTGGTTCGAGATTGTTTAAATCTCGTGGTGAATATTTCAGGCCAACATCATTGTACTTGGGCATTCTGAACCTTAAGGACATATAGGATTGTGCAATGTATCCAAAGGGGAAACTTTCAATAAATATGCATGTTAACAAACTTCTTCCACTTAAGTTCCATTCTGTTTCAAATAAGACTAAAAAAGAGCAGAGATAGATGATGCCTAATTTAATCAAATCAGACGTTTATAAGGTATAATGCAACTCCGACAACTTTGAAAAATTCATCTTTACACGTCTGCATTGAGATTGTTATGTCTTATTAACTAATGCTACTGAGGGCGTCAATAAGCAACTTCCATCTGGATGCATGTTATAATTTGGCAAGACCAATTCCCATAACTCTATGACATCCAATTATAGAAACTGCAAGCTAAAACGGCAGGGGCCGTGGTTCAGGAAGCTCGAGTTGGGTGAGCCAATGTTGACCTCTACATCCCCCCCCCCCCCCCCCCCACACACATACACACACACGTTTAAAGAAAAAACCTACCATGTTAGAATTTGGTAAATAGAAAGAGGGGACAATTTATTTAATTACTTAACTTGGAATCCAACATAAACTAAAAATGCATATGTGTATTTAAAGAAATATAGTAAAACATCATCTTTAATAAATTTATATATGTAATAATATTTGTGAAAAACAGGTTGATACACATTACACCCCTTCAAAACACAAAGAAAAACATATAGAATAGAATGCTTTCTCTTACAGCAAAAGATGTCCTTTCTTTTAAGCCTAAGAGGCTGTTTCACATCAGACATTCCAGAGACATGACTTGCCAAAGTTGTGGGGTATACAAGTTAATGGATCGCTGGCACTTTGCCCTTCCTTACAAAGGATCAATATGTGACAGCAAACTTTTCCATTCAGGATTAAAGGAAATGTTGCCCAAGATGAAAACGGCAGAATGAAACACAGGATGTTGTGGTTGCAGCTCTTGGAAGGTTTATATACTAGGAATCCAACTTAATTAAAAGGGAATGTTTTAATATTAACATCAAGGAAGTGTAGCTCTTGTGCGCGGATATATGGATACTCAAACTGCTTTCTGTCGCAATAGAAAACTAAGAGAACAGGGGCACTTTAAACCAGGCGGCGTTACAACCTTACGTTTTGCCATTTTTGGTGGACGTAGGTCTTCGGAATCTAGTGAATTAAGGCAACACAGATATTTGTTGGTTTTAATTCAAATATCCGTTTCATTAGCATAATTTAAAATGATGATACGTGAATAGAATAGTGGTTAATACGTCTATGCTAGGATGCAAGATGCTGGGCTGCTGTTCTACTGAAAAACACAATCGTGAAGTCACATTGGTACACCACCTTAGTCCAAAAACATCACTAAGCATTTAAATAAGGCAAGAGCCACAATGCCGTATTCGCACCCTTCAAGTCAATAGTATCCGGATGGAATATGTCACTCCCCGTTACACCAGGGTTTCAGAACATATGGACAGATCTGACATCATCGGCATTCCTGTCCTAATTTGAAGGGTTTACAAAGATTTATTTCTCTTGGACAATTTTTCTACATATCCGCTCCTAACTGTTCCAAATAATTTAGCGTTGCACACTACATTAAATAAGAAAAAGGATACTTTGAATTCTTTGTATTTTACACATCCATGTGTTTGGCGTCAGCAGTCTAGGCTGAAGCTTCCATCTTATCGGATTGTTTTCGTTTTTTTTGTTTTTTTCTTGCATCCGCTTGAAGAGATTGCAAAGCTATTTGCTAATGTGATGTCCTACGTTCTTAAACAGACAGTAGCTATTCTAAATCCTGTCAAATGTTGCAGTTGCACAATTCTTTAGCATCGCTGTGCCACGTGTAACACAGTCACGAACAACACTCAAGATGACTTGATACTCTGAAAATCTTATCTATATATAATATCATTGCAAAGAGAGAAGTGGGACTTAATTAACAGTAAAAACGGAAGTGCGTGCAGCAAGTCACCAGACATGATTTTAAGCAGCGATCCAATGCTAGAAAGGGGGATACAGTCAAAGATCCTACAGACCTAATGCAATTCCTGAGATATCGAACAAAAAGAGTTGGTATTTGTTTGAACATGCACGATTAGTAACTAAAGCATTATTCTCAATGTAGTTAACTCTCCAGTGGCTCAAGAAGCCTGCAAGGTTCTGAAGACATGAAAAAGGGAACAAAATTTCTCTCTTGTACTGATAACAGTTTTATCATCTTTCCCTTTGGTTGATAAAGCAGACACACTGTACTGATGAGAGTTGCTCAAACACACAGTCACTAATGATATGGAGATAAATATATAAATTGGTATTTTTGTCTATATATATATATATATATATATATATATATATATTTAATTTAATAATTTTTTCCCAAATCGGATATATTAGAAAGGCAACATTTCAAACATACTTAGAGGAGCACTATATTTAGTCAGACCACTTCAGCTCAATGAAGTGGTCTTGATGCCAGGTCCCCCAGGTTTTAACTCTGCAGCTGTAAACATAGCAGCTTCAGAGAAACTTCTATGTTTACATTGCAGGGTTAATCCAGCCTCTAGTGGCTGTCTCCCTGACAGCCGCTAGAGGCGCTTCCCCGACTCTCAATGCGAAAATCGCATTGAGCATGCAGAACGTCCATAGAAAAGCATTGAGAAATGCTTTCCTATGGGCGTTTTTAATGCACGCGCGGCTCTGGATGCACATGCGCACTCGGCTCCCCGCAGGAGCTGACGTCGGAGGGGGAGGAGAGGTCACCAGCGTCGAGGGAGCCCGGCACTGGATTAAGGTAAGTGGCTGAAGGGGTTTTAACCTCTTCAGCCCAGCGGGAGGCAGGCCCTGTGGGAGGGGGGACCTAAGGATTATATGGTGGCAGGAAAACGAGTTTGTTTTCCTGACACTATAGTGATCCTACCTCTTTCTACAGACCCATGTTACCTACATTTTTGTGGGGTTCATTTCCATGAAAGGGGAGACTCACAATGACTCACAGCAAGAGTAGTCAACCAGCCTTATGCCAACTCCCGATTGCCAAATATAATGAAGTCAATAAATACAAAAGGGTGAATGTCTCTATAAGATACATTAGAGCCATATAGTTGAAGAAATATAAAAAAAATGAAAACATCAAGGGCCGGAATTAGCATTTACTAAATAAGCAGTGAACTATGGAAGGCATTCCTGCGTTTTAGCTTTTTCAGCAAGCTTGTCAAGTTTCTACGCAAACAAAAATCTTTTATTTGGTAAATTCTCACAAGGTCTCTTTCTGCATCACAAAAGCTTCATGGTTCACCGAGGGTTGATGAATTATACATTGCAAGTCAATTACAGCAGAATATTCGGAAGGAGAATAAGAAATTATTGTAGCCACAAAAAAAGGAATTAGAAGGATGGAATAGGGGGATGCACTGAAACATTTTGGAAAAAGTAACAACATGGGAGGAGAGAGTGGAACAGAACACATTTCATCAGAAGAGACAGTCAAGGCTACCCAACCCTTCAGTTACAGAGATGACATGGTAAGGATGTTCTCTTATGAACAAAGATATCTCTATCCATGTGACTGTATCAGGGCATAGCACAGACAGGTGAAGGGATGGTTCATCACAGAAAGGTTAAATGATCACTGACACCTTACTAAATATGTTTGCAAAATATCTGAAAAGGTGCACAGAAAAATTGAAAGTTCAGATATGTCAGCGCTGTGGGACGTGTTTTTTCTTTCACTTAACTTCTGCAAGAATTTAGAAGAAGAAAAGTCATAAGAGGGACAGGGAGACAAAAAATATCTATATACTGTATGCCTATGATAGAATGAGAACAGCAAGCAGCCAATCGGAATGCGGCTTATATTCTTGTCACGGTTAGAGAGTTCATGCAACATTTAAACAACACACCAGCATTCCGCAACTACACATATTATGAACTGTGGAACGTCGGTCCTTTGGGATTGGCCGGATGCTCATGCTGCTCTGTAGATTTTGAAACTTAACGTTTGGAAAGGCAGAATTGTTGGCTCTATATATCAAAATCCAGTCCATATCTATATATTGTTTGAATAACTTCATATCGAAATTTTATATTTGCCAATTTAGACAAATAATTCCATTAGAAAGAAGAAGCAAAAAAACGATAGGCATTAAAAACTGTCGAAAAGGTTCACTGACCTATAACTGAAAACGAGGTGTCACAAATTTCATACGCTGAACTGATGCATGGCTGATGAGGTTAATACTTTTTTTTTCCAGTGGAAGGACCAAAAAACTCATCTCAATTCATCAAAATACCTGCAGTTGATCTTTTCATAGATGGATAAAATAATAGCTTTCCAACTGACTAGCAGAAAGGCTTGGCATTTTCACTTCATTACCTTGCTTAATGTAGGACCCGCAAGGAAATGTAATGTTCCTGATCAGGTCTGTCAGGAGGTGGTTAGCAAAGACTATCCTTTCATGTGACACTTCCCCTAATGGGCACTCAAGGAAAAAAAACAGCTGCCCTCCACAGGCCTCTTTGAGAAGGTTTTTACACATCAGAAATCTGACTGGATTTGGATTTGTAGCTACAAAAGGACTATGGGGGGTTTAGGATAGATGTTCTCCAGTCGAATGGTACTCATTTTTATATTTATGATTGATTTATTATGTGCGTGAAGAATATATTTTGGCACTTTCCATAATTTCTTTCCTATTTTTTTTTCTCTGTATTTTGCCTTTTCCTTTTTAAGAGGAACAGTTATCTTTCAGATAGCAAAAAATAAAAATAAAAAACACTTTCTTTTTCCGTACCTTGGTAAACTGTACTGAAGTATTTGAAGAATAAGTGGCGATTACTCTCACAGCTTTTCAAAAAAATTATGCCAATATCTCGCTAAGGTAAGCCCCATGCACATTGGCACTCAGGGCTTCCTTAATTCCATGCGCATGCATGTGCACTAGGGCAGTCCTGTCATGATACCATTTGAACCCTCAAAGGCCAACATGACTGCACATTGGGATTACTGTGATTTACAGCATTTGAGATTTTTATTTTTTTTAGGTCAACCCACATTCAGCTCACCGTTGCGTTGTGATATTATCTTAGACATGACAATTCAATTTTAAAGTGAGCAGTTCATCCAAAAGGTGCATTGGAAGGCGTTGAATGTTTTCTGTATTTCACACCTGGCTAATTGCCAGCAAATGTATACATCACATTCCCAAGTGTTTCACAGCCAATTTCTGTGAACAACCATTTTTATTTTGCAGTTAATTTAATCTAGAATATTTCTAGTTGACACCACGTTGCAAGAGCTGGAGCAAGAATCTGGCTTTCACTTAGGTTACCATAAAAGAGGGGTAATCGAGTACTAGAAGAGCGGATAGAAGTATCGGAGGCTTCGGTTCAGCGTGAGATTCCTGCAAAGATCCACTAAAAGGTTTCCCGTGGCAACACAAAAGCAGAGGCCGATTCCTTCACCAATTTTCAACTTTGTGAATAAAAGTGGAATGAATAGAATAATTGGACAGTTGTTCAACCTGTCTGTTCAATTTTACGCCACATTTTTGATTCAGTATGGGAAAAAAAAAAAGGTCTGATCAGCTTAGCTTTTTTTTTTTTTCTTTTCTCCTCCAAAGGCAAGGTGAGGAAAGAACAAGGGAATAAAACTGAATTTAGAGCATAAGAGTGAAAGGTGTTAAAAGAATAAAAAGCCCCATAAATCAATCTGGATTTTCAGTTCCCTGTAATCCCTTCTCTCTCATCTCTCTCTCCCCCCCCCCACACACCCTCCCCTTCAGGCCGCCGCAGTAGAATGCTGATCTGAGCGTCTTTTGAAACATTAACATTTAGCAGAGATTTTGTGTCTGTTGAATTCCAAGAAATAAAAATAAACCATAGTCTAGCTCTGGCTGCCAGGCAGAGGCCTCTGTTTACTAAGGGGAACATTTGGCTCTCTCCGGTGACTGCCTACTCTTGGATCACAAGTGCACCTTGATAAATGACGTACTAGCCTCGTTCGACTGAGAACATTGCAATCCTAACATCTGTGAAAGCCAAGGTGTATACAAGTAGGATGTTTCAACCTTATACTAGTAAGTTCAAAACCAAACAGAAGCCAGGAACAAGCAGCAATCCTGTCTCGGGATGATATATACAGAGACTATTGTCTTTAACAGCAAAGTACTAACAGTGGACACCTTTCATTACGCGATCCTTCCAAAACGGACCTTTATGGAATGGAATGGAAATTAAAAATGAAAAAGCAGGAACTTTGTACAGATTTTCTGCAGCCTAGTGTGAGCTTTTCCCAATAACGGCATAAACTGTAGGATTTTAGAAATGTTTTTGTTGTTGCAAGACAGCATTTATTAACCACAAAAAAAAAACTGATTTAAGATTTTTGGGGAGTCTATCTTTCACAGCTCTTGGTCTCGTTGAGAGAAATAATCATAATAAAAACAGAGTAACTAAAAATATGTATGGCTAAAGGCACAATTTGTTTACATGTAATGAAATTTACATCCTTTAAGACATAGTGTACACACAAAACAAACATCCTTTAGAGTCTATTTGAAAGAGGCACTGTCACGTTAAATTATTCTATAAATCATCTTCAAATAGTGCAGATTATTTTTATATCAGCAAGCCAGAGTAAATTTAGTTAGAATTACCAAATGGAAATCTGTCAATACGTTTGCAATGTGAAGGCAGCCATATTTTACAATTCCATAACAATTTTCAACCTCTCAAGAGTCCATAAAAATTTGCAGAAAATATGTTACATCATCAGCCAATCAAAATCTCTGCTTGAAAGGTTTTCTAATTCATATGAAGCAGTGAATGTTTCTTTTAATTTTAATATTTACCGGTAAGCTTTTTAAAGCTGAATAATCTGAAAATGAACAACCTTCAGACAGTATTTAAAACGCTATATGTTGGTGCATGGGCTATGTACGATGGCAGAGACACATTAAATATTCACAGCTTTGTGCAACATTTTAAAGTGTTCGCTGGGGTCAATTACGTATTAGGTTACCAGATGATCAAGCATGCGCATGGGAATTATGGATGTCTGCGTGTGGGAGTTCTAGATAATAACAATGATGTATATTTGGCACTGCAAGATAATTTTTCCTTAAGACCAGAGTTAATATTGAATCTTGAGTTTGCTGCTAATCCACCACCACTTTAAGGCCAAAATACATCCTCTCATCTTTGAAGAAGAAGGAGAAGAAGAACAAAGTTCTCTGTAGCACACGTCACGGAAATATTCTAGAGGGAATGAGGCATCATTGAATAAGAAGGAACTATCCAAGCCACGGCCTTTCTAAAAGAGGTGGAGGGTATATTTTGGACTGTGTTCAAAGGAAAACACATTCATGTTCTGATGCGAATATCCTTGAATAACATATTTAACAACACGCTAAAGGCTCTGGCGCAAAATTACGTGCGCTCGGGAATAAAGCATGGCTTAATGGAGAGAGTGTGTTAACATAAAAACAAGTGCAGATGGATATCTTTAAAATTCAACATCTGAAACAGAGGAACAAAGTGTATCCTAAGCCAAATTATTATTATTATTATTTTTTTTTAAAAAAGGCAGAAAAGGCGCACACTGATTTACGTAAAAAAAATAATTCTACATTTGAGTCCAGCCCTGAGTCATATTTCATAAACTGTCAGAGAACATGGGAGAAATATGCAGTGTACTTCATCCAAATTATTCAAAACGTAAATTAAATAGGTCAATGTACCTACGTAATAACTGCATGGCTTCGTTTACTAAACGGTGAGCTATTTTACATATTGTATAACTTAAAGTCATACTTGGTGGAGGGAGGAGGGAGCAAGATTGTTTACTGAAAGAATTAAGGGCACCATTATGACAAATACAAGAGTAGTGGTAAATAGTGGTACATTTCAAGTCCTTTGCTATTATCAAGGACCTAAAAGTTACCTGCCAGTGGTGAAGCCTTGGCACACTCACCAGGGTTAAATTGTAATCGCATTGACTTAGTCTAACCCTTTGAAATGAAGGTTATTGGTACCCCATGTGTAAACCAGTTGGTGCTCAAACACAATAAATGGGTGCTCGACAATAAAGAAAACACGCATTTATCATATTGGAAAAGTGGGCAGATGGGAATTCTCCAAAGCATGGAATGAACACATGCCTGTCCCATTATTTTCTGTTGATTCAATGATTCTTCTGTTTCCTAGTACAGAACAATGACATGCAGCCACATTGTAGCAAATCCCATAACACTTAACCTAGAGGGTATATTTGGGATAAGCTGCCTATTGTAGAACTATGTAGAAAATGGGTTAAAAAAAAAAAATCGAAAAATAAAAGAGTACAGAAGATGATGATCTGTCAGCACACATATACAGTGCTAATGTTAAGAGTTAAAGTACAAGTTGTATTTGGACTGAAGGATCCTGCAGGGATTTTAAAGAAAACCTGCTCTAATACCTAGTACTCAATCAAATCCCAGGAAGCACCCACGTTAGCACTTGAAAATCAGACAACAGCAAGGACAAAATCCCGGGCCAAGACCTAGCACCTTCCTATTAGATTCCTCTCTCCTTACAGCTTTCATGTACTTTTTCTTTTTTTTTTCCTTGTACCCTCCCAGGTCTGGCAGGCGCTGTGTGTTTCTTTTTTACTCTCCATAGAAACCGACATAACAGGGAGTCTGAGACAACTTCATCTTAAGAAAAAAACATCACGGAGCTGGCCCAGCAAAACCGCCCAAGACCAAGTGCATGTGCCAGCACACGTGACCTGCAGAGGTATTCTCCAATTAATTCCTTTCTTTTCTATTAAATGAACATTCTGTTCCCTAGCCTCTGCCCCATTTCATTAGAACCTCCGTGTTTCTCTAATAGTGACAGATGAATGCGCATGAGAACTCTACAGGAGTCAGCATGCTCTATTTTCAAAACTACAAGTAGCTGCTTCCATTTCGACCACAAACTTGCCTTTCACTCCACTAAACGGCGTGGAAAAGATGACTCCCTAACCGAAAAAAAATTAAAAATATAAAGGTAACAAAAATGGTTTTGAAAAAGAAGAAAACAACAAAAACAAAACGAAATGTTCTTTAGCCAACTAACCCTACAAATTATATGATCTTTCGATTTTAAAAAATTACTACCAAAAAAATGTGTCCAATTCCCATTCAGCTACTGCATAAGGCAGTCTTCTCTCCACTATCCCCTTAATTCAGCACTCTTTTATAACCTTCACCCCTCCCCTCCAAAAAAAATCCAAAAGCAGAGAGAAAAAAGTGGAAAATAATCGTTTTCCCCAAATTGTCACATGTCATATCAGAAAGCAGGGCATAATTCCAAAAATACAAATTAGGCATATTTTGTTTCAAACTGAATATTAAAAACAAAATTTTTGAATGCTGACATGGTATCAGAATTATATACAGATCATGCCAGAATGCACAAAACACTGGATATGAACACACACACAACAGGGACAAGCAATCTCTTTCAATCGACTTGCATTACAACTTCCATCAATCAAGGAAACCGGCTGAGGGTAATGAGAATAGTGTCTATCGTGCACACAGAAGAAAATCGTGTTAGGCAGACGTGAATCAAAGAAACCATGATGCACATATTGATGACTTTTAGAACAGAAGATGGAAAAGGGAATAAAAACAAATACCCCAGATTAAAACATAGCCCACAGGTCTGAAATTCTTTGATTATTTTCCATTTAACACTAGAGAAATCTTCTATCAAGCCACAAAGGACTTTATATTGTTGAGGAACACCTTAGCACAGCAGAGGACAGAGGTCAACTAGCATAGATGATAATTCATTCTTATTGATCCCGAGCAGGATTAAATGCTTTACTGCGTGCTCCAGCAATGAAGTAGTTAAAATGTCCAATGCCAGCCGTTTCAATAACTGCTATTTGGTTTTACAATACACATTTCAAAAGAGGTTGTATATCAAATATACTCAAAGCTTCCAAGATCCACCTAAACGAATGTGAAACTTTTGTGTTTTGTTGTTTGTAAGGCTAACATATATGTTCCGACTTGCACATCGTTTGGCCCTAAAAGATAATGATGGTTTTAAAAGCGCCGGCTCGTAAGGAGACAGTAGCCCATAAAAATCAGGGTAGTTGTTTGATGTTTTAATAGGAACGCTGCCCAGTTGTTAGAAGTTGTGGTTGGGTAGCAAAATAAAAAGTGGGATGCTAAGATGCCAAGATATGGGATGCCACAATGCTTGGTCAGTGCTTTAGTCTTGAAATGATATACAGAGGGGGGGAAAAAGTATCCTACTTTGAAAAGCTCTGATGGACCCTTGGCGGGATTGTTCAACCGGCAGCCAGTGGAACAGACAGCGCTCAAAAATACTGATGTATCTTTCCATAGATTGAACTTTAGTGGAAATGTCTGCTTACAAGGCCATGCAAGCTAACCCATACATTGCAAAACTATACGGTAAAAAAAATTATGACGACCGATAACCAGTTGGCTTATCTTGCGGGTGACTTCGCATTTTAAGGACAATATGACTTAAACAAACATTTACAGGCTTATTCACTAGAGTGAGAATTTAAAGTAAATTCCAAAGTCTAGGTCAAAATAGCCAAATTGGGAAAAAATCAGCAATGCTTTTAGTTTGGCTACTCTGGCCTTAAATATGAAATTCACTTTAAACCCCCAATTTAGTAAATAGCCCTCTTAGAAGGGTGTTACGGATATCCCTGGTGCTTCAACATGTACTTCCTCAAATCACACGCAGTGGAAGCCTAGTACACACATCTACCATGCTTCAAACCAAATATTAGCCAATATATGGATTTTGTTACTTAAGAAGAGAGTATTTCTTATAAATTACATTTAGAATTCATGGTTCATCATTTTGTGTAAGTCCAAGGGTCTCCTGTGGGAGCTGTAATCACAAAATGTACTTTGGAGTAAATAACACGCCACACTGTGTGAATTGTGTGTTAAGGCCCCTTTAACATAAAAAAGGTAAACTACTAAAATCTTGCATAAATCCTCTGTCTTGTGCTGTGACCCATTCCCATCGTACATTCTTGATTTAAGTCCATTAAACTGCTGCTGCAAGTCATAAACAAACGTCTGTGTTCTTTCCTTCACTGGTATGTTTTGTCTGGAGCTTACGTACAAAAAAAGAAAAACGAAATTCCAGACTGAATTATCATTGTCCATCTATTTTCTTTTCCTTAAATACTATGACGGCAGCTTTCTCAGTAAGACACGTTTTTCATGCTCAACAGGACAATCCCAGCTTAAAAAACGAATAACTAGAAAATTAAACTAAATAATTAAAACTAATATTAACTTAGTTAGCCAATTATTCAATCACCAGGTCTCTAGCCGTTCATAGGTTGCAGTTCACAAGATTCTCCACAAGTTTCTTAAAGTTCTACAGATGTTTGTGAATGGCCAGATCTTGAGTGGATCATTGGAATTAAAGTCTGTCAGCCAATGGCCTTTGAAGCCTTTTTATCAGAACTTTAGAAACACTGTCTACCAGAAAATCACTAGCGATTGTTTTAACCCTGCAGTTTCTCTAAAACTGCAGTGTTTTACGTTTTAGGGTTAAGGGGACAGGGGCACTGCATCCAGACCACCACAGCGGAATGAAGTGGTCTGGGTGCCTATAGTGTCTCGTTCAGTTTGAAATTTACATTGAATTCACTTTAAATTCCCACTTTAGCAAATGTCTGTCCCTTGTGAAATTCAAAATGCAGAACTTGTACTGGCAGAGAGAAAATAATAAACAAAAGTCAGAGGCAAGCTAATTCAATATGGGCTAGGCAGAGGCAACGTCAGTCAATCCAATGATCCAGGCAGCAAAGGTTCAGCAACGGTGAGGCAGTCCAAGGTCAGGTAAAACAGGAACACAGGTAATAACAGGTAAGTAGCACAGAACAACTGAGCAATGAAAGCTCAGCGGTTCTAGGCTTAAATAGGGTGCCAGACAAAAGGTGCGCCTATTTAACAGTCTCCATAACACCCTATTGGTGTATGGGGCTGTCATTTACTTGGGGTTGCCACAGGAGCTTGCAATTACTAATTATGTTCCAGCCGCGCTGTCCTGTGGTGGGGTACAATCGTGCTGGTCTCCCATGCTTCTATTGTTGCCTAAGAGACGTGACGCGATCAGAGTTTAGGGGTTGAGGTCCGCCTCCTGCAACGCATGCACGCAGGGAGCAGCAAGGGAGCAGCGAGGGAGCAGAGAGAGCGGAGGTAAGTCGTGACAATAACCCTGCAAGATCTGAACTCTCACATAGGAAATAGTCTTTTCTCCTGTCTCGCTTCCTTACATAGCCCTGTAAGACAAGCATTGGGATTACTAAAGGAGGAACACAAAAATAGTGATTTCTATCAGAGACCAATCAGAGAGTGAGCAGGAATGCTGGTATGAGTTGAAAAATAGGAACACGGAAAGAAAAAAGAAAAATCTGATGTCATTTTCTTCAACATAACATTCTAAAATGGCCAAATTTATAGAGACAGCTCCAAAGTTCAGATGGACCAGTCTGATTTGGCAACTAAGCAGATTTCCACCAATAGGCTGGAAATTCACATCCAGTTCTCCCATCCGAATGCAGCTGGGGATGTCATTAGAGAGAAAGAAGAGGCATTTCCTGTGTTTCTTTTTTTTTTTTTTATTATTATTATATTTTTCCACATTCTTGGCAACCAAAAAGGGAGGGAGAGAGCAAGCAAAGAGATAGAAGAGGAAGCTTGGCCCAGCACCAAAAGTACTGCGAGGGGCCCCAAACTGCAGAACAGGGACAAGTAACAAGTCACAGTGTATTCACACAATAGGCTAAAAGGTACTTAAGGCATTTTAAAACCCACTAAAATAATTTTATTACAAAAGCGCTATAGATACTACTTGAAAAAAATGGAAGAATAAATAATATTGTAATTATTTGAGCTGTAAAAACCTAATATTTCAGGACATTTCTATCTTTCGAAAGATTTGTTTTTTTGTATTTAAATTTTTTGCGGCCTGCTTTTTGTGCGCTGTAACTATACAACTAACCGGTATAGATAAGTTGCAACTTTAAATTGGGAATTTAAAGTACCAACATCAGGCATTGTACAGCTTGCAAAGGGTCGTGGGGGTTATTCATTAAGAGTTAAACAATTGCCGTTCGCCTGCTACTCTTGTATTCACTTGCAAGATGAGCGAACGGTAATCATTACCTGACAGTGCGTCAAACCAGATTCTGGGTGGTGTTACTGAGATGACATCACTGGACACAATTCTTGCTAAACTAATGAAAATATAGCCTGCCAGCTTCAACAGCCACTGGGAACTTTATAACTCAAGAGTGTCTATTATGGTTTTTGCACAACTTAGTAACCAAAGGTTAGCTATTAGTTTGGGGCACTTTTTATCTTACTTTTTTTTTTTTTTATGATTTTCATATTGATGCAATGTCATATCTAATGCTGCAAAATTATAACCTAGTGTAAAATTTAAATCTCCTGGTATACATTAATGCCATACATAATCATCAAAAATGCTTTTCAGCACTTCCGGTGACGCCTTTTACGTTTTTATTTTGCTACATAGCACTCCTTAACTCCTACATAACGCCAGCCCTCAACAGCCTCCATACTAGACTTAGAATAAGTAAAAATGGTCCACTACACTAGACTGTGTCACCCTTTAATAATGTTTGTACTATGTCCTTATTCTCAGATGATATAGCACTGCATAACATGTTGAAGCTCAATAGATAATAATAAAAAAAAAGTAGTTTGGGAAGACATAATCAAACATTTTTTGTGACAAGGAAGACTAAACAAATTCCTGCGGTACAGAAGCATACCCCGCTAACTGAAAACATTTCTCTTTTCATTGTAGACCGTATTTACATGATTCCATTTGAAAAACTTGCAAGGCAGAACAGCAAATACCTCTCTGTAAAATTTAAAAACCAAATGACAGCTAAATTAAATGATTACAGGGGTGCAATTGTAATTGCCATTGATTTCAAGCACTTACGGTATTTCAAAAAGACAAATGACAAAACGTTAGAGAGACATGATTAGCCCTCTCCCCCCACCCCCAACTATTGTTAACAAAAATGGGAACCCACACTACATACACCCAGTTTTTTTTTTTTTATTTACAAAGTTAGTTTTAAAAAATGAACAGATTTTGAGCAGAGTATTTTATATTATGGGTGATTTGGTACACAGGAAACCATGAAAGGATTCTTTGTGAAATGACTACAGTCCAATGTATCCTCCTATTCATTCAAAATACAAACAACACTAACAGACGTCCATCGCCCAGACCATATCGGTCCAATAATAATATAATTAACAGCCCACAGTGGAGCCATGCAATATATCTCTAGGATCTAAATAAAGTGCATTTGCAGGGGTTACTAGGATCAGAACGACTAAAGTAAGGTTAATGGTCTACAAAAAAAATAAAAAAAAAT
Organism: Pelobates fuscus; assembly: GCF_036172605.1. Taxonomy (NCBI): domain Eukaryota; kingdom Metazoa; phylum Chordata; class Amphibia; order Anura; family Pelobatidae; genus Pelobates; species Pelobates fuscus. The sequence goes on along the minus strand of NC_086327.1, from coordinate 109,363,974 downwards.
CCTTCAATTCCCATTTACGAAAAAAGGACATTCTGACCGGATAAGTCCACATGCAATTATTCATCTTCCCACGGGGGAGTCTGAGCTTTTTTTTATTCAGCAGCGGAAAGGACGTTTTAAAATAAAGAATATTTCCCTATTTTTATATAAAAGGGATGCATTTTAATGGAGGCGGTGTGAGACTATCCAGATCTTGTATTGATTAAGCTCCTCTGCTAAATTGGTATTGACACCTCTGCTTAGACCAGTATATTCCTTTGAGGGAATTAATTTGTCGTTATCTGTAAATGTCCACAGTTCTCGAAGGGGCGACACTAATATGCACTTGGCAAGAAGTATAGGAATGGCTTAATGCAACCTGATTTGAACACAATTTACTGGTTCATGTCGTACTGTGAGACAATTCATTCCGAGCAATGATTTTCTCTCAGGGCACTGAGAACAGTAAGTATTTATTTTATCTGATACAGAAACTAACTATGGCCTCTGATTGACATCAAAGAGCGCGCTGATTAACACATTCTTTTCTGCAGTGAACAATGTAATCTATTTTTGTTGATGTTGGTTTGGGGAGGTAGGAAGGAAGGAGGACATGTAGTCGAGTCATTTTGCACAATCTTTCACATTTCGCATGTGGAACAAATACAATTCAATCGAAACAAATATTGTGATAGAAGCAGATTTTTTTTTAGATTTATTCGTAAAACTGTGAATTGTACATAACTAATAAAGTAATTGGATTTTTTGGGTCAAAAAAAGATGAATTAGACACCTAAACCATGTTAGATTATCTGAATTTTTTGACATGTGTTTCAATGTTCAAATCCCAAATTTGCATTGAGATACGTTTCCTTTAGATTTGATCCATTCTATACAATGAGCCTTTATAATGCGCACTATGTATTGCCTTCCTTCATTATGCAAAGGAATTCTGCCCAACTCTTTGCCCCACCAGGGGAGCTTGGTGTGTTAGCCAATTTTAGCAGCCGAGCAGGTTGTCAGTCAGGTGGGATCAAGGGACATGGATTTAAAACTTCCTCTTCTGCGGATCACCAGTCAGTCATGCACTGAGCCTTCACTGTGCTTTTAAAACAGGTGCTGGGATGCCATATGTTCAGAGACAAGGAACATTGCTCTGCTCAGCTCTAGCGCAAATGTCAGGAATCCCACAGTTATGGAGCTGCTCTCATTAAATTATACAAAGGAAAAAGAAAAATAACATAGTGTATGCCCTTGGCAGCATCAGGGTTCTATTTGCTTTGAACCGCGCTTCTCAAAATTGAGCAATGTATCTCTTTGCTGAAAACTGTAATAGCATTAGCACTGCATTAATATCCTGTCGATAAGGACAGAAAGCTGGCATGGAAGGAGATACTGCAGTAGTTTGCCGGAAGAAGCCCTTCTCTTAACAGTGAAAAAGATATCTTCTCAATAGTGGGCCACGATCCACAACGGTTGGGAAACAATCCATTCTAAGGCATATCCTGTATTGACTGATTCTTTTTTTTTTTTTATGTCCTCTCCATAACAACTCCAAACTTTTCTTTCCGTAGTACGCGTCTTGCGCGTACAATATTTACCTTTCACTACAGACGAAGGTTGTTGTTGTTTAAAGAATGCCCTGCAGCCCGTGTGAGAGTCAATTTTCACGGAGTAGGCAGACAAGAAATTCGAGTCTTCTGAGAGTAGCATTCACAAAATGGCTTGCCCTTGTGAGTCACAGGCATCTTTCCAGCCCGCATTATTCCAATGCAAAACCGCGGATGTGGTTTAGGATTGTGTTATCGATATCTATAGTTAACAGCGTACAGGAGATTGGCTATATATAATACAGTGTTTTACTAACTCAATGGCACTCACTTTATTGACATGGGAAAGCTGAAGGGCTGGTATGACCATGCGCGAAACCGAAATTGCAAACCTGAGTTAACATATTTAAACGTTGTAATATTAGCAAAGATAGTCAGGACATTTAAAAAGTGATTTAATTCAACAAAACCAAGCATTTGCAATAATGTACCACTATTTCCTCGGTATCCCTCAAGATGGGAAGTTCTACTGCATTGCAGAGATCAAATTAGGAGTTGGGTTCATTTTTAATAGGGGGGAAAAGTATAAGAGAATAGCAGTGGTACAGGCAACGCTAAATTTGAATCGATGGAGAATAATGCACATTGATTTCTATCATTCATCTTTATGAGATGAGTGAAAGGGCCTAGAAACGAAACGGCAAAAAAAAACACACAAAAAAACAACATGAATGGAGAATAGGAATGAAAACGAAAGCAGCGAATACATTTTAGATGTTATTTTGTTATTGCCATGTACATTTACAGTGGAGAACAGAAGCAACAAACGGTTTGGCCGTCTGATATTTACATTTCTACTTTTATACATTATGAGGATGGTCTGCAGTACAATGAATGTCACTATTAACGTCGGCGTGCCACATACCGAAAATTAGACTGTAACATGCCGAGAACAGTCACCGCAAGAGAACCAAATGTAGGAGAGAGAGAGAGAGGGAAAAAAAGGAGAAATACACTGGAAGTTATTAAGCAATGTGTCTTTTTTTTTTTTTTTTTTTACATTCCAATTTAAAACCAAGTTGCGTTCTCCTGTCATTTAGGCCACCTTCTAAAAAGGTTTTATTTATTTATTTATTTATTTTTTTCTTACCCAAGTGCACATTGCCTGTAAAAATTCCTGCTTGCTATTTGCAGGCAAGGTCACAGGGAAAGGGCATGGCTGAAAGCCAGGGTGTTATTCAGCTGAGCTGCAGGGAGGGGAGGAACAGCTCAGGAACTCAATTATAAGTTTCTGCAGTCTAGCCAGGAGGCTGGAAGCCCAGACTGTGGCTGTTCTGTCCTCTGTGCCCCCTCCTTCCTCTTCCTGCTCCCCACCACCTCTACACGCCTCCTCCCTCTCCTCCTCTCTCCCCACAGTCTGCCAGAACTGTCTGCCGCCTGCAGCTGACGCATGCAGTAGAATCATTTAAAGCTGTAGCACAGCTCAGCTTCCCGACGGTACAGAGCCTTTTTTTTTTTTTAAATTCATTTTAAATATGTAGTAGGCTGCTAGAACTGCTAATGCAACGCACACATATGACCCAGTTCTGAAGGGCTAAGACTCTATGGGAGTTTGTTAAAAAGATTTTACTTTTTTTTTTTTATATGTACAAATTCAGGAGAAAAAAAAATCTACATATGCACGCACTTTATTATATACTTATTGTTTGCATTCTAAGCAATCGATGTTTAGTTTGGCATCTGCATTGGTAGTCAAATAAGACTGCTACAAACTACAATATATGTTTTGTTATGTTCTGTGATAAATTGGTCAAGGCTGGGATCAGAACTCCTAAAGATGCAGATATAACATTCATGGTAGAGTACGGAACACTGATCACAGTTGGGGAGCTGGGGAAACCAGGTGTCTGAGTCTATTTAACATCATTGCAACAGGTTAACCGACAGCTGACTTAAAAGGTAAAAAAGCAGTTGAGAGACATTGTATCACGAGGATCCGGAGCTCACTATGAATCACACATCCTCAAGAAAGATAGCCACCAACAGTGTCCCATCATAGTATTAAAGGGCCCCTAATCTCAATGAATCATCACAATACTGAGACAGCATTTCTTGGGGCCCTAGGTCGCAAGACAGATCTTCTCCCTGCCACATGGTGTCTCAAAGCAGGACAGAATGTTGGTCTGGATTATCTTAGCCAGACCAATTAGAGAGCTGGATATAGGATCTGTTGGTTGGGATAACTTTTGGCAAACCTAATTCTTGTAACTACCACTGCGGCAAAAATGTAGGCAACAGACACGCATCTTTTAAACAGGATAGATGCAAGCAGAGGGGAAATACGCTTTTGAAAACGCATTATTATTTCAAAACGCAGGCACACAAATTGGGACATCACAGATGTGTTTTACATTCATAAACAATTCCCTCTGTAACATTTCCAAGGCACCCAGACCTCCTGGGATCAAGAATAATCTCATGAAACCACAGAAGGAAGTGGGGAATAAAAGTAACCTATTGTTCTAATACAAATAGTGATCGATCAAACTGCGCTACTTATTTATAAAAAGAATGATAAAGAGGGCGGGTGGGATTGGAGAATTAGGGGAAATTGTAATATTACAGAATTCTATTACCGAATCCCTACCAGGCTCAAAATATAATTTTAAATGTTCCCACTAAAAATGTCATGATTTTTTTTTAATTTAAAAGGCCTGCCTCTCTATGATTGCACTAAAAGTATTCAATTCAAAATGATCATTGTGATAAAAAGAAAGAAAAAAAACAAAGTGACCTGCTTTTGGTGAGTGACATATAATTGCAAAAGCCAGGTGACCAGATGGCTACGGATTATAAGGAATATTTCCTGCCGCTTGTGGTGTCCAGTTTATTCGCTACCTACTATGATGCTGGCAGTCTTGTTAAAAACTGAAAATGAAGAATGACATAAAGCTTTGGTTTTATGGGTTGATTTTACAGATCCATCTCCATTCAGAGCAAAGGACAATGACTGAAACAGAGGAGAATATAGAGGGATGAGGAGAGAATAAGTGAATGTAGAGACACTGAAAATCCATTAAAAAAAAAAAATAAGATTTGCAAAGAACCACAAGATTGTTTTTTGTTCTGTTTGTTTGTTTCTTTTACCTAGAGATGGTATTTAAATATGAAATGAAAATGGGTGGGCAGTACTGACTACGCCAAAAGAGTTCTGAATTTTTAGAAAAAAATTTTTTTTAAATAAAGTTTAATGTATATGTATCCAATTTGCATGCTGGGTAGTTTTCTCCTAAGCCTTTCATCGCACTCTTTGTTGTACATCTTAATATCTTTGGCTATCTCAGTACCCATATCTTTCCATTATTTTTATTTTTGTATTTTTATAAAGCCAAGTTCTTTTTCACAAAAACACTTTCCACATAACAAAAGTAACCAGCACCCTGTGAACTACTGCAGTACTATGAAGAGACATAACAATATATCAAAACAATAACAATAAGTTTGCAGTAAATTTATTTTGTTTAGAGAAACATGGAGGCTAAGCGTTCTGATTACTGCAAACAAAAGGCACAATTGCAGTTTTAGCTTCAATCTACCTCAGATGTTTGCCTGTCTGAGTTTTTTCTGTTTAACCTCAATGAATAAAACTGACCTCTAACCTTTGCCCTCTACATGCTCTCTGACTTGTTCACTGTCAGGGGAGCATGGGACATCGGGTTTTATAGCTATAATTAAGGCTTTTACTGATAAATCAAAGGCTTGAAAAGTAGGAGAATTAGCAACAAGGCTTGTGAGAGATGCTTATTTTGCAAAATACAAGGATGAGTCCACAAGGCCCGGAATTCAAGTTTTAACTTAATCAAATCAAGTGAGATAGATGTCTTGATACTGGGCTAAGCTGGGGGTTAAACGCGAAAGAATGTTACGGTACTACTGTAACATATACTATGAGATCTGGCAAGAATGTATCTATAAAAGACTTTGTTTATATCACGTCAGAGGCTTGAGATACCAAATGATTAACTTGATGGTTTAACCGCTCAGGGATATCGCTGGTTAAACGCGGAGGCAAAACCAGGACACTTTGAAACCTTGAGCAAACAGAGGCATTTTAAATGCAGGTTTACAAGCATGGAATAACTAATCATAGAAAAGCAAACAGAGTTGTATAGCTACGACGACTGTTAGCAACAAAGGCGGTGAACTAACATCCAGGCAACATCATCTATGAGACAAGCTTTACAGCACAACTGGAAGGGGAGGGGAAGAAAGACCGAAAAATATATATATATATATATATAAAAACTGAGCTAATGTAAGTTACATTTTTCATATGATTGGCCACTGCAGAGTGACCTATGCTGCCTGAAGCTAACATATGAAGCCATTTTTATATCCCACTAGACCCCAGCGTTCCTTCACCATTGTGTCATTTTATAACCATCTGGTTGGAAAGTTTGGTTGTCATGGCAGCTCCCGGAGGTTATCCAATGTATCTGTCCCACATTTCTCATTCTGAGGAGACTTTTCTTTTTAATATGAATCATTTGATGAAAGAAACAGTGTTTGGAAAGGGGCAAAATCCAGCAAAATTGGGAAGTTCTGCAACACAGGAAATATTTGTAGAAGGTGCAGACAGAACAGGACGCAGCACAGTGCAGATGTATGTACATTCTGGATTCATTATGACAGCTCACAGGAAAGACAACACATGAACTTGACCAAAAGATACACTTCACTCCTAAAGCACAGAAAAACACAGCGGGTGACCTCTTCACAGAAAACCTCCTTCCATACAGGAGGTACCGTACACCCTAATCTAAACAAATGTCCGCTCAACACACAAAGATACGCAAACGAAAACATTTGCAATAAACTTCGCTGAGAGTTGGCGCAACTTTGTGGCACTTAACCGATATCTCGATTTCTTCTTAACAACAGAAAGCGCAACCCTAATCATTCTAGGATGCAATTTGGTTTCAGCCTTCAAATTTAGTTCATCAAAATAGACACATACAGACCACTTTGGCATTTCTACACCTGTCAAAGGTCGATAAATTTTGCTGTCGTCAGTAGTGACACGGACAGGCAAACTACAGTCATTTCACCATAATAAATACAGTAAAAGCAAAAAATGATACATACACAATAATTTGTACAGAAACATGCTGTGTAGGTGATGCTAGAGACAGAAATTTGAATTGTAGCTTGCTTTTTCTGCCAAAGAGGCGCCTTAACACCTCTCTTTGTAGAACAGGATGACTGCATAGCCCCATCTTTCTACTCTGAGCCTAACCACAAAAAGTATGTAAGGTTAATTCAATATTTAGTCAGCACTGTACTTTTTGCATTCCAATAACTCAAGCTTACTACTCTTTCAAACAACAGGCATGTCAACATAGTTGACATAGTCTCCATAGTCTATTCATAAAAGGTTATATATCTCGGCACAACTCCCACCTTGTCAGAAGGTAGGTATTAGCTGTTTAATCTGTCCCTTGTCTTAACATTTTATGTGACGTATAGGGTTTAGTAAATACTCTCCAAACCCTTCGGGATCATAAATGACCATCTGATCAACAATACAATTTTTAAACTGGTTTCTGGTGTGTATGGGCCTGCTTTCTACAAAAGCCTATAGAGCAACCACACTTATGTGAGCTGTAAAAAAAATGTTTTTAAATTGGATATTAACTTTTTTATGACTGTAACTACTAACGACTGCTGAACTGCGTGAACTTTAGGGGTTTGCAGGTAATGCACTGGGCTCTCTTTTACCACGTCAGAAGGATCTCCTCAAAGCTAGTTTTCCTCTCATATATATCCAAAAAAAATTATCTATGATCTTTTATATGGAGTTTTACTAGCACTCAGGACTGGAAATGCTGTAATTATTACAGTATGTACTTCCTTCCACAGAGAAAAATACCAAATAATTGTGTTCGCTCCCACAAGATCTCAGAGTAGAAATGGTGGTGAACAGATGTCCAGTATTTTTTTTTATTACTATTATTAGGTATTTTTAGCTTTCCACTACGTTTCCTTTGTAATGTTTTTCAGAGACGTGCCTTATGTTAGATTGTACACGGCTATTACCATCAAAGCACAAGGTGGATGCGCTCAAAGAGATTATCTGGCGACGGTTAAAGGACTTAGAAATGCTGCACAGCAACATTATTTTAATTTTTTTTTTTATTCTAAGAAAAAAAGATTATTTTTGAGCTGTTTGGAACAATAACTTGCATTCTGCAGTGAACGGGAGGGAGTTAAATATTCGGAGTGGATGTATGTGTGTGCAGGTGTGTGACAGACAAAAGCTAGTCTTACCTGTTCACCCACATCCAGCGGAGGACCAAAGGGAGATATGAAAGAAAAGAAGAAAAAAAAAAAAGGATTTTGTTAGAACATGTAAAAATCCTTAAATGAACTACTAGACTGTGTGTAGTTTATAGACCAATTCACTCTCAATGGATTCTGGGAACATTCTTTCCTACTCAGTCACACTCAGACTTATTTAAAGAGTCAGACAGACAGATATAGATCACTGATTTTCACTAGTCAAAGGCATTTAACTACTAGTCATGAGGAAATTGGTTAGCATTCTATCCTCACAGGAAATGTACTATAAATCCCTGACAAAAAATACACAATACGTACAATTCAAAACTTACAGACTTTAAATGCTCTACTGTTATGATAAAACCCCTATCACACTCATTTCGTAGAATTCTAACATAGAGTAAACCCTGACCAAGTTGTCAGGTTCTGAGGAAGGTACGAAGTTATCTTTACACACACACCATTCTGTAGGATTAACCTAAAAGGGAGTCCCCCCCCCTCTCAAAAAAAATATTGCTTTGTGTATTAACCCCAGACACTGATACACATGTGCAAACCAAGGCGAAAGGGTCACAAACATCACAATGATGTATGCAGCCCAGAGCCCGGCTCTCTTTGTAGTCCTGTCTGGGCTTATTTGTTGATTGGAGAAAAGTATTTTATGGGATCCTTGAAAAGGATTGGTTGTAAAATAAATAAATGAATGGTGATGACTTGTCCTTTAGACAGACAGTGCTGTAAAACCGATAACAACTGCTGACCTGTCTGATGGCCTAAGGACGGGTCACCTCTAAAACACAAATGGGGATAATAAAACCAAAAACAAAACATAAACTCAGGGTGGTGAACTTTTCAACTTTATCCTTTACTGTAGGTGAAAGAAGGACCGAAACAGAGACTTCATGGGTCTTGTTTATAGAAACATACATAACCCAAGCTTTGGGTTTCACAAAATAGATCTGATTAACATGGCATCGGATTGGGGCATTGGCTGATCGGATTGGGGCATGACTTTAGAGTGAAACTTTATTTACAATGTCACAATGGAAACCATCTACCATCTCAATATACCATGCATAAAACAAATATAACAATTGAAATGTAAACATATAAACAAATAAATGATACACAAATGACACACAATAAGTGTTAACAATTTCTTTTTCATTTTAAAGATAAAAAAAAAAAAACGTGTACTATTAAAAAAAAAAAAAAAAAAAAAAACCCAAAAAATAAAATTAGAATTCATGTTAAATGATAAACAAATTTACAAATGAGCACCCGGGGGTGGGGGGATAGTTGCAAAACAATGGGGATTTCAGCTGAGTGGAGCAAGAGATCGAAAGGGTACAGAAAGTTTAACACACTTTGAGTACTTCTGGTATCTGTACTTTGAACACCCAGGAAATGACTAATGCGCCTGGTCCACATAGATTGCAGAACTTCCCCGGCGTGTACAAGTTCCTTAACTGCTCCAATAACAGGCCGCTTCTAAAGGCTTCAATAGACTAAAGTTACAAATATCTGGTTACATTCTATTTTCTAGCGTAGTGAAAAGTGCTACAGACCATGTGCATCGTGGGCAACAACTGAACAGCCCTACAGACTATGTTGAAGCTTTATGAGAATTCCCGTAAAACAAACAAAAATATTTTATACAGAGAACTTTAGCCAAGATTGTAAGTTTCCTTACAGGGGGAGGTGAGAAGGATTTCTTTACTTCCAGACAGCAATCAGAGTTTTGGGGTCTGAGATAACCTATCCAACTTGTCTATTGTTTACTCCTGGGCAGCTTTGCACCTGAATAGTTTAGGATTAAAAAGCAGACCATTGCTGCATACAGCTCACAGTCTATAATGCTTCTTTAATGGAAAGACGAGATGTAATTTTTATATAAATTATATTTTCTAAATATAAATGGATGTAGTGACCCAGTCACACCACCTAGCAGACATGTTTAGCTTTCCTTCCCATGAAACGAATTCATTCAAATCCATGCAATAAATAATTAGTGAACAAAAACAGATATTAAGTATTTAAAGTATGAGAACAGGAAGGATATAGTCTATCACGCCTGCATTTGGTAATTAAGCAGTTAACTGTTCCCTGAAATATAAAATGTGTAATATTTACTGGTCAAAACAAAAAAAAATAGATTAGGGCCAGGGTATATCATAAAGGCATAATTGAAAGGTAAATGGCGATTGGACCTGTGCACTGTTAGCGATAGGAATGCAATTCTTTAACCGGTTATAGTTTAGCAAGCCTTATACCGGTAGTTACAGTACATCAATCACTAACAAGCAATGGACACAACAAGCACACCGGGAGGGTGGGGGTGTGGGAAGAACTGCTTTTGATCAGAAATGGAGATCAAACAATAACACCTATTAAAGTCCTATTATTTAACCAAAGAAACCCTAAGTACTGTTTAAGAACAGAGCTTTGAGGTCATCAGTGCAGGTCAGAAGCTTATAAAGAGAAGTGGTTGAGCAGAGCCAAACGTTTTGCATGTTATAGAAGTTATGTAATTTTGGAGAGCATAAAAGATAAAAGATTACGATAACTGATACCAAAAATATGCTACTTAACACAAAATGTATATGAAATACAATACAAAGTGTATATTAAAAAAAATTCTCAAGTATATATATGTTTATATTTAATGGACTCTCCAAAATTGCATATGGCCTATAAAATATTGAGTTATTCGTTAGATAGATTAAGTTGAATGTTTATTTGGTTCACTATAGAAGTGATGAGCTCACGAGAGACGGCTCTTTATAAGTGGATGTAAAATGGGAACTTCATGCATTGCAACCACTACAGCTCAGTGAAGTGGGTTACGGTGCAAAGAGCCTGTATGCCTCTATGCTAAATTTGTATATTTGTAAATTGCAAACAGCAGTACATAGGGAATTTGGCAGAAAGTCGCGTTGCAGAATAACACCGAACAGATGTAGCATTTGCATTCCAAAATCTTTGCTCATTTGAAGGTTTTGTAATCAGAAAGCATGGATGAAAAAAAAAGAAAGATAAAAAAAAAACCCCACCAGAAACATTAAACAGGGTCAAAAACAAAGGGCTGGTTTGAAAATAAGGAGCTCTACAAATTTGTGAAATGTGCTGGGGTATTGTGCAGAGGGAATTTCATTGGTTTGGCAGTTACATTTTCCAGTGGGGAGTAATGCCAATGTTCTCCCGTCACTTGTCTTGTCTCTAACGCAATACAAAACAAAATCTTTATTTTCGATTTGAGTACAAAATCAATAGGTTCAGAAAGCTGGAATATCCTGGGGTCAAATGGAATTGCATATGGCAGAACTTGGGAATGGAAGCCAAGAAACTTGGCCCACAATGAGGGCACGTTAGGACATATAAACCGACATCAAAACATTTGCAGGAGCGGTTTTGAAGACCTATATTCTGTACGATTAATGCACACAAACAGTGAGGCAGTCACGTGACCAGATAACACGTGAATAAAATAATTGACTCTGCACTGTGACAGAGGGATACAAAATATGGTGGTCGCCATGTGACATACCTGGCCGACATGTAGAGAAAGAGGGAGCTATACATGATTCTACCATATTAATTCAAAGATGGGACATTGAACTTGCTTATTCAAGAGCTTTAGTAACCAGATCCTATCTTTCAACCCTCAACCAAAATCAGCTAATCTGTGAAGGAAAGAAGGGAGCTAAAGGAACCATTTTGCAAGTTCTGCATTCCAGCCCCTGCTCGCACACCCTTTATCTCTAAAGGAGCAGGGGAACGGACAATATGAACTTTTGACCCAATGTGCAGCACCGAAGATTTAAAGAGTCGTAAAAAGTTGTCTGCTAGTGACAAGTCAGCTGCATGTTTGACTACCAACACCTCTCCCATAACCCCCACCCAAAAAAAAAAATGTGTATTACCCTGTTATTTTACGATTGCCAGATGGCAGACCCTGCCCCCTGTCACCCAGTGACCGTCTGACCTCACATAAAACTGTAAACAACGCCAGTGGACCCAGATCTTTAAAAATGTCTCAGTCTACCATCTGCAAAGAACTTGATGTGGGCTTCACAAGACCAAGACTGGATGTGTAAGACAAAAGACTACAAAGTGTCAATTCACGAGTGATCAAGTCCAAAGCATAATCAGTTGATTTGAGAAGTTTATGCCCTCTTCCCGAAACATCAAAAATGAATGTGTGTGTGTGTGTGTGTGTGTCCACACACACATGCCAATACACATCCAAGAGACCGGTGGAAGAGGCTTCTCTTTGACCCAATATTTTTCAGTTAGACTAGATGAGTTACCCTTTGCATAACTCTTTTTTTGACGTTAGCCTTCAGAAAACACAACTGACAGCGAGTTCACTACCTTGTTTAGTGATTGTGACAATCTGATCAGCAGAAAATAGCTGCAGAGTGTTTACAAATTTATTACCTCATCTCATTCTCGCCATCATAAAAATGAAGAAAAAAAAATCCAATCAAAATGGCCATTCAGGAGGCAGAGCCTTAGAATTAATGTACCCGATCGCAAAACACTGAAAGGCCCATCTCTCTTATTTATCTATACTGCCACCAGAAGACTCATTAAATGTTAGGGCACCAAAGTATGTTTTGGAAAATATAATATATATTTTCCCAAATTCAATAAGATTGAAAGTGCGAGAAAGTGCTAAAATAGTAAATAGGTGCAAATATGTAGAAGGGGAGGAGTCACCAACAGATGTGCCTGCTGGTTCCACGAATTTCCATGGTGATAGCCCCACTCTTAGCACTTTAGAACCTTTTTTTTTTTTTTTTTTTTTTTTTTTAGAACAGAGGATATTGATAAATCTCCACAAACACTCCTCCATCAAGATGGCTGCCACAATGAACAGGATGCATTCACCAGTCACCTAACTTTCAGATGAAGATTCTAATGGTGGAATTCACGTGTAACTTGAGGAATACATATTCTTTGCTCAAATAGAAAAAAAATAAATGTCTCTGGTCAATTGATATATGAGTTGTAGCTTTATGTTTGCTGTTCCAATTCCATCCTACCATAATGCTCCAGGGTTTCATGCATTTTCCAACAGGCCAATAAAATGTTTCCTTTCAAAGTGCAGCCATTTATTTGCAGCTAGTTTAAAGGAGTCATTTCACTTTGCAAATAGTATCACCATGGAAATAACAATAAATGTCTATTCTACAGAGTACAGCATAAAATATACCTTATATGTGCAGTTTTATTTATATATAATCATCCAGGAAATTCCACAGAATCAGAGAATATTTCATAAGAGACTTCTGGCTTTTTTTTTTTATATATATATAATTTGGGTTTAGATCCACCAACCATTAGGAAAACTATTTTTCTTGAGTAGGGATATTGGTATTGACGTTCTTGATATAGAACTAGATATCATCGAGATTTGAACATTTTACCATGCATTGACGGTTTGTACGCAGCTAAGCCAAAGAATATTGTATTCCCTATGGTAGATGCGTTCAATACAAAAAAAGAATACTCAATTTAAATACATACATTCTCATAGTAACAGCCCCCCAACCCAAAATTCAAAAAAGTCAAAACAGAATGCTATAAATTTGCAGTCTCGCATACTTTGCCCTACACGGTATGCCACAGCTCACTAGTGGCTGTAAATAAATTAGTATTTAAACATTTAAGGCATGCGACTTCTTGTAGTCTCTCAGTCACAGGGATCCGTCATTCTTAGGTTGCCTAAGCCTAATGACAATTATATATAAAAAAAAAAGATTAGGGGGGCGGGGCCTGAGAGCCAAGATGGCCAGTCGCACATTCTACTAGCTCCTGCAATAAGGGGGCCAAAAACGTCGATAGCGCCAGATCCACGAGAGATAGCGGCAAACGGTGCTCGGAAACAAATACAGGACGACCTAAACGACAAATTGATGCCTGACCGGCACCGGAGAACCGCGGACAACTCTGCACTGGCCATGAGGCCTAAACCGGAACACAGCCTGAGGCACGGGGGTGCTGGTCGACCTCCCGGTACGGGACAGGCTCACTCTACAGCCCTGCTACCCCCCCCTATGGACCGGAGGGGGTCATCCCGGTCCTCGCGGAGGGCGAAGACAGCTGCTTCACTGCCTGCCCAAGCGCCAAAATCCACGGCCAAACGGGGCCGCAAGGGCCTAGCCAAGATGGCGGCACAGAAACAGCCCAAGGCACAGCACGCATTTACTCAGCCGCCAAAACACGTGCAAGAGTTCTTTGACCGGCTATGCACTCACCTCTACACGCAGTTCAAAGCACGGAGACAACTATATAGACAGGCGGTGAGAAGGGTGGTGGCATGGATCCGCCCGGCTGTCCGACGTCGCCTGCAGGGGAATCCCCCCTATGTCTCCGGAGCAGCCCCCCGCCGGAAGTATCGACAGGGTTCGGCGAGGCCGGACAAAGCACCTTGTCCCCCAGACAGCAACACTCACACTCTCAAGCGGCAGACCGGGGCCCGCCGGCATCCAAGACCTGCCTACCACTCAGCGCTCCCAGCAACGGCCGAACACCACAGCGCAACCCAGCACACAAGACGCCCTAACACCCACTGCGACACTACCCACGATAAAGCAGGGCCGTCCACCGACAATCGATACCGGCAGAGAGCCTACCCACCGCCGAACAAGGAAAGGATAGCGGGGGGGCACCTTTCCTGCTGCGCAGGACAACACAACTGCACCCCGCCAAGCAAGCGTGCAGCCCTCAGACGGGGCACCCCCATGCTGGTCAGGTCTGTATACCCGGTGGGCATAGGCTGAAAGGACCTACTTGCACAGCAGATGGCACTGGGCTCCAACCTCTGCATCAGGCACCATCCGGGACATTGCAGCCGTTGGTACCAAAATACCGCCCGGACACTCACCTCACAATAAAGCTCCTTACGGAACTGTGGACTAAACACTTTCATTTAACTCACCTTCAGCGATGACTTCGCTTTCTTAGTTTGACATACTGGGGGCACACAAACATACCTGCTTGAGACAGGGCAGGCGAGATTGCTGACAAACCTGTGTCCACATCAACTGTTTTTTTAAAAAAATAAGCACTGCATTAATACAAACCTTCGTATGTATATTTGTTGTTTAGCATAGTCTATACTAGTTACTCCAACTCGCACACAGATAGCAACTCAGTCCTTCCTTAATGCCCATCTTTACTGAATTGATACCTACTAATGTCTCAGCTGAGCAGCTTATCTTTAGGAGCATCACTGTTTAATGTGCCTCTGTAGCCTACTATGTTTGTTTATGATTTTTTGTTAATTAACTAGTTAACCGCACCACTGTTTAAATACTAAAGCGATGGCATTCAATATAATTGTTAACCCCAAGTTACTGTTACCAAGCGACAAATAACTCAAAATGACAAAGCCATGTTTAACCCTTAATCGTTTAACCTTGTAATCCACCATCTATCTGCTATCATATTATGACAACTCTTGGATAAGCAATTGTACTAAAAACTTGTATAAAACTGTGAGATATACAATGCCACCTAACTGTTGTTAAGCTATGCCAAAACTGATTACCCTAGCTGTGGCGACAGTCTTTGCTTTCACCAGTTGAATGTACGTGTAACCAATTTTCTATAAAAATGTGCCTGGCATCCCAATGTCCCGCATGTTAAGCGGTGTAAATTCTTGAGGACTGCTCTCGGGGCACCTCAGGCCTGTCTGTAACCCATTTTGCGCACAACAAAAATAAAGAATTATAAAGCTAAAAAAAAAAAAAAAAAAAAAAAAAAAAAAAAAAAGATTAAAATTAAAAAAACAAGCATAATTTTGTTACTCCATATTAATGATCACTTTTTTATCTGCACAAAACCAAACCAAGAAATCTGAGTTTTTATATATTTTTTTCCTGTAAAATTAACAGAAAAGGCATGTGTCTCCCTGTGTTATTGGTTCCATTTCTGCAGGCCTTGTCAATATAATGAATGCCTGCACCCCTGTCTGCTCAAATGCGCTCCAGGCACTGCAGTAAATCCTCTGCACAAATGGCTCTCTCCCCCCCCCCCCTGCATTTTGCCCCCCTCCAATCTGATTCTAACTCTCCAACATCTGGCCAGCAGAAGGACTGATATATCCGTTTATATATTACGCTGATGTAATTTACATCCTAATCCTAAACAAAAACCATATGAATGAATCTGCTGGAGCCAAAAAGTCGACGATTTTAACCCCTTAATTCCTGCAGGCTACATTTGAATGAGGGTGTGTGCATTCAAAGGGCACTCCAAGTGCACAATCAGAATACAAAAATATAGTTTCACATGGTACCAAAATTTATAAGAAGTTCTTTTTCCATCTGTGTTTACTCCCCCTGTGTGTTTCCCCCCCAAAATGTACACCTCCTTGTTTCTCTGTCAACAGTTTTGCTTTGTCAGCAAAGCAGTAGATCATGTACAGTTTTACACTCGCATTTGTGCATGCAAAGAGAGCCACTTGTACATGCGCAGCAAAACTGTAATTGACTCCCAGTGTTTCCAATGGTAGAATGACTGCTGGTTTAACCCATGCAGCATTGACTTAGCATTGATATTACTCAAAGGTCTCGCATGACGCAAACATTTAGCAGCTGCAACAAAGACACAAACACACAAATCCATCCAATACTCCCAGTGTGCACATCTGGTTGGGAGCACCTCATATACTAGAATCTCCTGCATTTCCTACCAATCATTGCAAAAGTCGAAAGAAGGAAAGGAGAAGCCATTCTAAGCAGCAGGAAAGCAGATAGTTTAATCTACAGCCTGTTCTGCAGAGCACTCGTTTGGCTCCATGTGCATTAAAGCTCTGCCTGTTTTTTTTCCAACGATTCTGGAACTAGCACAAAATTGTAGAACAACGCCGAGTCCTGCACCATTTGTGAATGTGTCTGCTACGCCATAAACCCAGGGCACTGAACCACAATCTCTTGGTTCCACTGGGTTCTGGAACCTATTTAACCTTTACCGTTATGAGAGCATTATTTGTGTTATTATGCAATGTGTTTTAAGCCGTGGCGCAATACGTGTTAACATCCCGTTTTACTAGTGGCTGGCAGAATGTCTCCCTTCTGCAAAGCTGGGACGTGTTAAATAATTTTTACTGCTTAGAAATGGTGACAGGAAGTTGTTTACTGAAATCAGCATGCACATTGCCTATAAATAAGTTAACACCAAGGGGGAAAAAAGTCTTAATTGACTAAGGGCAGCGAATTCACTGCTGCCTCTAAGAAACATTGTGTTGGGGTTAGAACAGACACAGCTATAATCTATTAAACACCCAATGGCTCCCGGCGTCAATTAAGGAGGTAGACCTACTGAAGTGTAGGTCTTATAAACAACTCCATCTTGCAGGTTTCTCATAAAAACAGTAACAAGAAAATTCATGGCATGTGTTTCACACACAAACAGGCTTACTAGGGTTTTTTTTTTTCTAATGAAAATATTCAGGGACTTGGCTACTGCATTATTGTAATTTAAAAGTGTATGTTTAATGCATAGAAAAAACATGCAAGATTTTAAACAAGCACAACGAATGGTTCGCCTCCATGTTCATGTAGGAATCATGATGTTCATTTTCCCCACCTTATCTTTCTTACGCTAGTGACTCACTCAGTCTTTGCGGGCCTTTGTGCAAACACCAGAAGGATTCTGGGATATGTTGTCAATTACCAGTGATATTTGCTCGAAAATCTGCTTTTTGTTGTACCTTGGTAATAATGCTCACAAATCTTTAGAAGGCTCAGGTCGGGATAGATATGGAAAAGGGGCCTCAGTAAACGTGTTTTAAACTAAAGAAGAAAATAATTGGTAAATCCTCTAGATGTCCAATCTGCCTGGTTATAACCTCCTGCCTCACTTCCATTTTTTTTCCAGGACACAGAGTTGCATGCAGGTTTAATCAAACTTTATCGACATCTACCCGTCATTCCCTGCTCCATGACGTTGCTACAAAATGTTCCATCTCAAGCACATATTTCTGGGAGGAAAGTCTTACGTTTTCTGAATGGTCAATTTGCGCCTCCCGGTACCACAGACAAAAAAAAAAAAACTCGTTTTGGGAATTGTGACATTTTAAAACTGCAGAAATAACTTGTTAAAATATCTCCGTTAAAAGAGACGACACGCTGAATTTTTAAAAAAAAAAAACAAGACATTTAAATGTATTTAAAATGAGGACAAGTTCTCCAAGGACTATAAATTTGCTTCCTTTTGTTATACTCATTCATTCGCTTTAACAATGGTAAAATTATGAAGAGAAATAAATAGAATAGGGCAGCAGGTTTGCACTTTTAACTGTCAGCATGTGTTTCATTCAAAGATGCAAACGGTGATATTAGGAGGCCAGGCTAGATCAACTAAAACAGTATTTTAAAATGGCAGATGCCACAGTGTTTTGATACACTGTTAAATAAAAGTGTTTTAGTTAAGAAAATATATGTATGTGTTTTGTTTTCCGGTAAATAGCTAAGAATGTTATTTACATGGTCATTGTTGGAGATTCTAAGTAAATTTTAAATTTTAGGTTAAAGTGAAAAATAATCGAACCAAAAAAACCTGCAGAATATATTATATATAAATATATATATATATATAAATATATATATATACACACATATACATATATATATACACATACATGTCCCCCTATTTTGTCTGTTTTGGCATTTGAAATCCACTTTGAATTTCCAACAATGGCCATGTCAGTCTGCCATAAAAATCAGCAAAATGAAGCATTTTAATAAGAGTTTGACACAATCATTTTGTCGATATCATTCTGGTAGCGAAGCATATATTGCTCCAATAGAAATCGATGATGTATACTCTGAAATTAGGGGAAGCTCAGCTATGTCCCCCGTATTCCGAAATAAAATACAGGTTGACCGTAATAGTCCAAGACGTCACTCCATCTCTACAAAAGAGCCAAAAGGGGGCCAGTTCAACACATGGTCATAATCACAGGTTATAACTCCTAAAGGACTGGTAATACCTTGCGCACTGCAACAAAGAAATTAGATCAGTGAGTCTCTTTCCCATAGGGTCAGATGTCTATTATTACTCAATTTACAGCTGACTGAACTGAGACTAAACAAAGGCCATGCACCGTTTCTATATCTCAATCTGAGGTCTGGCAATAAGTAGACAAAACCCACGTTAATTCATTATTTTGAACCGCAACATTCCTTCCTGCTTAAAAAAAAAAAAAAAAAAGTAAAAGATAATTCTCTTATAGCCGAGGAAGCAATAGTTACCTGGTTGGACCTGTTAATCCCTAAAGCTGCTTTAGGTTTAATTATACAGCACGTACGTTTCCTGTCGGAGGTGTAGGGCTTCTCTGTGAAAACGCACAGTATAATAAACTACTGAGTATCATTGCTACGTTGCAAAGAAAGAAAAATTGGAATAGAGGAAGTACCACTGTTGAAAATTGTATGTTCACGAAAAAAGATAGCAGTTTCAATGTGAACTGTACAAAAGGATTTTCCAGATCAATTCTAGCAAAAAAAAAAGAAAATGTGATCACCAAGTAAGGTCATTTTACTGTACGACACATTTCTGAAGACACACAGAGTGGCCATTTTGTTAAGTACACCTGCTCGTTCATGTAAATAGACTAGTACACAGACATGATTGAAAGGTTCAGTTGTTGGTCAACTATGGCGATATCTAAGTGACCTTGACACTGGTAAATATTGGTGCTCAGAACAATTCTCACAACCCCTGACCTGCTGGTGTTTCCACAAACTCCAGTTTCTAGAATTTACTGAATATGACAAAATGAAGAAAAAAATATATGAATTAATTGGCCAAAGAGACCCTGTTAATAAAGAGATTGTATAAAACATCCAAACTGGCCCAACCTGACAGCAGGACCACAAAACATTTAATTAAAATCACTTAACCAGGAAGGTACATTTAGCTTGTACGTCTTGGTGTATGGAGGCTATTATAACCCATGTTAATGCTACTCATTAAATTGACCTTGGAAAGATTCCTAAGCATCGTAACATCCAGTAAAGTAATGCTCCATGTCCAAATACCTTGATCAAAGGTATCTTTGGGTGCACCGTCTTTATATCTGAACACAATAAGCACCTTTGGGTACAAAGTATGGACCAAACTCCTAAAGAATGTGTCTAGAACCTTTTAGATGCATCACTGTATCAAATAATTCAGGATGCTTTGGAGAACAGGAGGCCTAACCGGTACTCTATAGGTGCATCTAATAAAGTGGCCAATAAAAAGGTAAGGATGACTTTACGTGTTTTATATGTAAATACATATATCTGAGATACATTGAGAGAGACAAGCACCTGGTGTCAGGGTACTCACCTGTGAGACAGACGGCCAGACGTGGTCGCTCCTGGAATTCCCAGCAGGGGACTTGAACCGGGGTACTTGTCTATCCCAGTCCTGCTCTCTACCTCTGAGCCACAGCGGCTTTACCTGAGACTTCTGATTCCGGCCTTGTTCATCCTGGCTTGGCTACTACACCGGGGGCTGCACCTTGACTTGTCTGCTTCTCACCTGACTCTGATCTTCATTAGCAGGGTATTTAAACCCAGCCTCGCCCTGCACTCGTTGTCAAGTCTTTGATCTGTGTTCCTGTGTCGTACCAGTGTTCCTGTTTATTCTGCTTCGTATATTTGACCTCGGCTTGTGACTACGTTGTTTCTAACCTCTGGCATCCTTTGACCTCGGCTATCCCTCGACTATCCTGCTGGTTCTGCCCTTGCCTGTCCTGCGAATTTGGTACTGCATCCTGCACAGCCCCCGTGCACAGACCCACAGGCCAGGTGAATTCTTACCTGACCACCTTGGCCTGTGGCTATCTGCAAGGGTGAGCGACATATCTGCGCTACAGACTCCCAACTCAGGTAAGACCCTGACAAAAGACTTGACCAATATGGAGTCCGCAGAAATGTGCTCACCCTCACTCCAGCAAGTGTCCAGCCTGGCCCAGATTGTTTCGGAGTTGCAGCAGGAACTTTTTTCTCTTAAAGGCGCAGTACATCCAGCTCCGGAACCCTTTGTCATCATGCCCGACAGATTTGATGGTAACTACACGTCCTTCCAGTCATTCAGGATGGATTGCGAGGTATTGTTCTCTTTAAAGCCTCGAACTTACGCCACGGATTTCATCAGGGTCAGAGCGGCTATCAACCTGTTGTCTGGACGCATTAAAGTTTGGGCTTACCAAATGTTGCAGAGGAAGAGTCCTGTCCTTGTCAGCTGGGAGTCCTTTATTATTGCTTTGGACTCACAGTGCAGGACCACTAAGCCCAAGCCAGCTCCACCTACTAAAAAATCGCGGAGTCTACGTCACCACACCCCGGTGATACCCTCTTATGATCCAGTTCCCAGGAGAACTCCAGAGGTATCCTGTGTTCAACTTGATCCTGAGGAGCCTATGCAAATTGGACGTGTCCACTGCAAAGTCACACCGGGAGAGAGGGACCGAAGGAGAAGCCATGGTCTGTGCTTTTACTGTGGAGAAGGTGGACACTTCATCACGCTTTGTCCTGTTCGCCCTCCTAGACCCCCTGCTCCAGAGTCGTCTGCCTTTACTACCAAAGTTGCTTCCTGTATTACCACCACTACTTCCTGCCCACTTGAAAAGGATTTACCTAAGGATTGTGTCATTGCTTCTAATGGCACTACGGTCTGTAAAAAAGACTTGGAAGTGTTCGAAAAAGCACTGCTAGCTGCGAGCACTGTCCCTCCCGAAGTTGTGGAAGTTTTTGTCACCCCTACCCGGAACCTAGACCGATCGTCCGCTGTACCAGAAGCTGGTACTGGGAAATCCCGAGCTAATCAGGGATCCCATACTGAGGACTTTCACTATGGGGACTCGACGGATTCTGAGAGTGACTCTGGAGAGACGGATTGTTTCAATGAGGAGCCTACCTACGCCCAGAGGTCGTTTTTGAAGGGGGAGGTACTGTCAGGGTACTCACCTGTGAGACAGACGGCCAGACGTGGTCGCTCCTGGAATTCCCAGCAGGGGACTTGAACCGGGGTACTTGTCTATCCCAGTCCTGCTCTCTACCTCTGAGCCACAGCGGCTTTACCTGAGACTTCTGATTCCGGCCTTGTTCATCCTGGCTTGGCTACTACACCGGGGGCTGCACCTTGACTTGTCTGCTTCTCACCTGACTCTGATCTTCATTAGCAGGGTATTTAAACCCAGCCTCGCCCTGCACTCGTTGTCAAGTCTTTGATCTGTGTTCCTGTGTCGTACCAGTGTTCCTGTTTATTCTGCTTCGTATATTTGACCTCGGCTTGTGACTACGTTGTTTCTAACCTCTGGCATCCTTTGACCTCGGCTATCCCTCGACTATCCTGCTGGTTCTGCCCTTGCCTGTCCTGCGAATTTGGTACTGCATCCTGCACAGCCCCCGTGCACAGACCCACAGGCCAGGTGAATTCTTACCTGACCACCTCGGCCTGTGGCTATCTGCAAGGGTGAGCGACATATCTGCGCTACAGACTCCCAACTCAGGTAAGACCCTGACACCTGGTAGAGATGCTGAGAGAAATGAGAGGAAATATGGCTAGACTAAAGGCCCTTGGATTACAAATATCTCTACTTTTTTTGATGTTCATATGTCGACAAAGGCCTCTGGTGACACTATAATTCAATATGCTTAGATTACTATTACAAGAAGCTATAGAAAACAGAAGTAGGCAGGCATTGGAAGGAAAAAGCCTGCAATGCAGAATGTTCCAGTCTTTCTATTGAAAAGGGAATATGTCTTGCAGCAAGCCAAGGCCAGGAGGGGAGGGAAAAAAAATGAAATGAACTTTTGTTTTAATTCTAATCCTCATAACTGCCTCAATGTGCCCCTTGAAAAAGAAAGGGAACAAATCCTTCCAGACAGCCTTTAAGACGAGATGAGAAGGCTGCCAGATCGAGACAGCTGCCTCAAATGACCTCTCCCTGCTCAGGAGACAGTTTCGTAAGCTGGTACGA
The DNA here is from genome assembly GCF_036172605.1 of Pelobates fuscus. NCBI lineage: Eukaryota > Metazoa > Chordata > Amphibia > Anura > Pelobatidae > Pelobates > Pelobates fuscus. Next base: position 109,341,117 of record NC_086327.1, on the reverse strand, counting down.
AGAACGTATGAAGCGGAGGGCGTCGGAGGCATACATGATCAGGGATGTGTCATCTTTATTAAACCTTGTGTTGCCAAAGGTCATGTACACCACATTACAAGCACTGTCCTCCCAAATGAAGCACTCTCAATATGTGTCGTTCTCACTCAAAATAAATGGCATAATGAAAGGCGCAACTCAATGCCAGGAGACCAACATAAAAAGCAGTTGTGGGGGTTATTTTGATGAATTATTGTCGTGAATTTTTTTTTTTCTATTATGAAATTGGCAAAGAAAATGTAAATAAAGAATATTTATATTTCAAAACTTCATGCACTGTAAATAAAAAGTAAAACAAGCACTAAAATATTAAACTATAAACAGTGTTAGTCCATTTTCATCCTTTTCCTTTTTTTTTTTTTTACGGTCAGATTTGGAGAATTGTATACCAACATTAAAATAGATCACCCTAGCTGCAGAGCTGCTGACCGAATGGTTCCATGATTTTTCCGATGCCCTGGGCTGTATGCTGCGGGTAATTTAATTAACAGTTTACCGTCTGACATACATGTCTGTTAAGGGGAAATAGAAACTTTGATGTTTTGGAATACTAAAATCCCTTAGGAAAGTAGCAGAGAGCGGATATGTTTACCCAAACAGAAGTTTCCTCTGCAGGCAAAGGTTGGCAGAGTGTACTAAAAACTAGGAAGAATCTGCAGTCTCACACAGGTTTGCCTGCCTAGACCTTAATCACAAAGATCTATACATGACATGGCTATTAATCATACACTACTTACCACAAACATACATGTCTTGTCTGTGTGTCACTTGTCTCAGGTATATATAACCAGACCCGGAAGCACCACCCAGACATCATGAAAGAATGAATTAAAATGAAATAATTTTGACCAGTGAAAATCACGTTCTCTTTCGGCAGATCACGGGGTTGACGTAACATTTTATTATGAATGAGAAGCAGACATCAATATCATCGTTGCAACACAACACAAATATAAAAAGCACACAAAAACATTTGCTGTCGACACCCAAGAAAAATATTTAGTCAATGATTCACAGAAGCAATACGTAGAAGATGTACAAGACAATACAGAGTTTCAGGGTTCTGTACATAGTATTCCAGATAATAAAATTTTATGTACCTTCATTGAAGTTATTTATAGATCTTCATTTATCAATGGGAAGTTGGGTAATTCATTGTACATGCACTAGTGCAAAAACATATGAGACATAGAACAACTGTGTTAGGTAGAATTAGATTATATTATCAGCGACTTATTTTGTCTTTTTTATTTCAGATTCAACGGATGAGGGTCTATCCTAAATCTTAAAGGGTTACGTGTATTACGTCCGAGGATTTTCTAATACAAGCCTTTAGTTATTGTCACCCCATCCCGCATTTTTTCCTATTGGATTTCATAGTATATTCAGACTTTTTAAGGAAGCCCCTATTTGTACGACTGTCACTGTTCAGTGGCCTTTATGTCAATAGAAAAAAAAAAAAATCTGCTTTGTTTTGCTTCAAATATCCTTTTCCTCTTTCTCCCGCTTAACGTTTCCCCACTTCATTTCCATTTCGCTGACATTGCACTGATATTAATACCTCCAGCAGGATCCCAAAGCATTGTCTTGGACAATTTGTTCCAGTAGAGCTGAACTATAGGATATGACTTTTCCGACTAGGGTAAGTCACGTGACTCTATACTTATACAAAGTGACTTCCAGCCACAGGCCATATCCCTTATGAGCCGAGACGCTCATCCATGTTGGGGGTAGGCGTAACACGACAGTTGTCGCATGGGTTTTGTATAAAAGAAAATGTCTTTAACCATTGTGTTTCAAGGAGGAAAAAGCAACAAAGTCAAAATTCTAAAGAGAGAAGGGAAATGGACAACCACTGAGAAAATAGTTGGGGGGTGGGGGGACTGCTCGCCAACCTTCAACCAAAATCATTCATAGACCAACTGACAGATCATAAAACAGGCAATTTGAGACAGAAAAAACAAACACTGACATAAACACAATATCAGATATTTTGTTTGTTTGTTTTATTTCTGCAGTGTTTGAAGGATCAATATCTAAACAAAAATATATGCAGAAACAAAAACTAACAAAAAACACAACAGGGAAAAACACTGTCATAATTGCTTACGTGATACAAAACCAAACCAAACAAAAAGCATTAACTGACACGGGTCAACGTTTTGATTCCCTAAATATGGGCCTGCATCGGGGCCCTTTGGTCACGTCTAACTTTTTCCATTTTTCTTAAGTGTGTTGTGAAACATCGAACTTGCCATTTCATAGATTGCTTATTACACCTTTGAAAACCACATATAACACATGTGTCAGAGTTAGATCAGCGACGGCGAGACATTCAGGAAGGAGTGTCTGTGTAGCAATTAAAAAAACAAAAAAAAAAACAGCAAGACTACAAAAAATGTACAAAACAGATACATATCGAGATGGTTTTGCTGCTCACACCTTCAGCAAGCAATATTTCTTCTTTTGTGCAAAACAACTCTTCTCAAAGGAAACAACGGGTTACTAAGCACACACCTGATGTGCTTACTGCAGTAGAGGTAACTTTAAAGTCTCTTATATTGGCTAAAGACTTTCGCACACAAAAGAAAAAAAAAAGATTGGCAAGCTAAAAAGGAAAGAAAGAGTTAATAGAGACAAATGGGGTTAAATGTGGGCACCTTCACAGTGACCTGTACACTATTGACAGGTCACGCCATGGCAATCATGTGATGCACAGACGGCCAGAACTGCTCCAAATGAGTAAGAGAAACACGGCAAACAATAGTTCACCTAAACTCTATGGGGGTGAGAGAGCTCAGTGTACAGCAGTAACCTGGTCCAGAGTGTTCTCTTTTGTGCACTGTGTGTGGAGACTAGGGACAATTCCACTACCATCAAATGCACAATCTAAACAGACAATGCAAGCCGTATCAGAGAACTTTATTGTGGAATACACTAGACTTCTGGCAGTTCTGTGTTTTTTTAAAGAAGTTTTTAAAGAAGTTCAAATTCAGTCACTCAGTCTGGTATAAACTACGGAGGTGAGGGAGCTATGTGACTTTAACATTTGGTTAAGACTCTTTTACCTGTGATTTGAATCATTATCATAGTTACACAGTGTAGATCACTGGACGTGGATGCATGGCTACCAAAAAGGCAGGAATTTCAGCCTGGAAATTCCATTTGATTACCATTGCAAACCAAGGATGCCTAGATGCCAGGGTATGCAGGTAAATGTCATTAAAGGAACACTAGCTATGGAATACAAACCTAAGCAATGTGGACTTGATGCGCATGCACACATCCCACCTCCCTTATAGGAAAATAGCATGCAATCCTTTCCACGTCATGTGACTGAATTTTTTCAGGAAGACAGTCACTAGAGGTATATGTAACCCTGTAATGTAAACATTGCAGTTAAAAGGAAACGACCACAGCACCAACACCACTTCATTGAGATTGAGATGAAGTGATCTGGTTGCCTTTATTGTCTCTGTAATGACCCTGCAAGTGGGAGATCATAAGTAAGAAAGAAGATCCCTGGAAGGTGGCGCATGGCTTCTAAATCAGGACTGTCTCGCAAGATCCCGGACTGTTGGAACATGTGATTAATGTTAAATTTAATCTGTAAATTGCCATGTTGTAAGCATAATCACAATCTCTCCGAAAGAAGCGAGTGCAAAAACATTCATAACACAGCAGCAAGAATAGGGGGGAGGGGATTTAAAGATAAGAGGAATTCTAGTTAAAGTTTAATTTGTATGTCTAGTATGTTACTGGGAACATGCAAGGATACAGATTGTACGAACGATTCACAAACACGGCAATATTTGTGTCACATTCCACTGAATGACTTTCAATACACATTGTATACTGGTTTGATTCCGCGCAAATATTGTAAAATACGACGAGTCTACGCTTATCCGACAACAACAACAAAAAATATTTTCATTAAAAATGCCGGGAGACTTAAGAAAAAGAAAACACAAAAGTATCGATAAAAATCTGAGAAATGGACATGATGCATAAACACACAAGTAGACACATACTTTCCTTTATATTGCAAACCAAGTTTACCAAAAAACAAGAACAGCTTTTGCACAGCTGAAACAAGCATTATTAATTAAAAGAGGAAGTAAGAACAGACACCAAGTTGACTTCGTGGAGACAGAGAGTTCCCTGTCTGATATTAAAAATACATCTGTCAGAAGGTTATATTTAAAGGCAAAACATGTTTTCTTCAAGATAAAAAAAAAATAAAAAAATAAAGTGTATAATTTATGGGTTCTGAACAAATCCACAGTTCAGGGGTCAATTCAAAATGTTAATAATTAAAAAAATAAAAAATAAAGTTTGTATTTCCCTTATAGGAAGAAAAGCCACTTACTAAACCAGTTCTACAGAGGGGATCTTGCACCCTAATGGGAGAGATTCACCAATCAGTCATTATACCTTCTTTGTCAACATTCTACAGACCCTATTAGCGACTTCTATTTACAAGCTATTTAACATACAGTTTGATACAAAGATTCCACACAAACAGCCTTGGAATTGGAGTGGTTTCTCTCACAAGTAGAGGTTTATAAAAGCCCAGGGAAATATCCCCTAATAGTCATCAGCGTACTTAATGCTCCGTTCTATTCAGCTTTTACTGGATCACACTCAATTCTCAGCATGTTACTATTGTGAGACTAAGAACTTGCCAGACAACTTTACTGGCTTATCTCTTAAAATAGTTAATCATGCATTTTAGCACATACGTTGCTGTATATAGGATGATCTTTCTAGAGCACAGGCCGCAAGCTTTCTTTCTACGTGGAAATGAAACAAGTCTTAAAGGGACACACCAAGCACCAAAAGTACTACATCTATATGTAGTGATTTAGGTGCAATGGCCTTGTCGCTTTTCTTGGAAAAATGTGAAGCATTGCGATTTTTGGGAAAATGCTTATGTTTGGTCAAGAATATATCACTAGAAGTACTTCCTCCTTAAAACCTTGAATTTTTGAAGGTTTTCATGTTAGGCATCATCATGCGCGGCATGACTGCGCTTATTGTGGTTAATGCTTCTCTATAAGTTTAATTAGATTGGAGGTTAGCAGCATTGCCGTGCAGGCACAATAGGTCCTGAGTGCTTCTATAACACAACTACCTGATTGGACGGAGAACGTCAGAATCAGGGGTTCTCAACCCAGTCCTCAAGTCCTAAAGTGTTTGTTCTCCCACCCCCTAAAAACACATTAGACACAGCAGAGTAATCCCTAAATCCTGGACAGTTTGGGTGTCCTTGAGGACTTGATTGAGAACCCCTGGTCAGAATTGATGACCCCATGGGTGGGAGGTTCGGACTGCAGAAGCAAGACTGTCTCAGCGCTGAAATACAAGTTTGACAACTTTTTTATTTTTTTGACTTTTAATTTTTTTAAATGGGGACCATAAACGTAACTAAGAAAGGAACACTCTAAAGTTAAAAATATATATATGTATGTTTTTTTTAATTTTTAACCACTGGAGTGTTCCTTTCACACTCATCTCCCGGTGGATCTAGCTAATCACTTGTTGAATTTCAGAATCTATACAGTGTATAATTGAAAGGACAGACAGGCCAATCCTTTACTTGATTTACTCTGGAGCTTCATGCTTTTTACAAACCAGAGGACTTTTAGCTTCATTGTTGGACTATAATAGCCAGAGTAAGCAGTGGCACCTGCTCAGGGTGCGGGCCACAAACACAGATCGAAGTTCTTCACAAGAAACTCCTAAGTTGCATAACTACTAAATGCCTTCCCAAACAAGGTTTGACTGGAGTGCTCAGTACTCCTAGATGGGCGGAGGGAGGGATTACCATGGCAGCAGTTAAGTTTTGTTTACCATTCTCACGTTATTTGCCGCTGCTTGGGTTACATCCTGTAGGAGGTTTGGTGGATGCTACTTTGTCATATGAGAATCTGTAGTTTCTGTCACACAAAACTCGTTCTGCCTTTCTCTCGCCTGACCTACACTTTTAGATTCCATTATCTTCTAATGACAGTTCTGGACGTGCCAATCTTTTATACAGGCAATCTCCAGTCAAAACAAGCTACCTGCAGGGAAAAAAAGTGTAATATGCTATCTGCACACAAAGGGATCTATTCACAAAAACGTAAATGGAAACAAACATGCAAAAAAGTAAGCCAAATTACTAGAGTTGCGCACACACAAAAAACAAAAACAAAAAAAATAACTACGCAGGACAGCGGAATTTTTTTTTTTTTTTTTTAATGCCAAGTTAAATTTTGGCTTTATATCACTTGTAACCTCCTCTTCTTCCAAAATCTGATTAAGTGAGGCTTACTAGACCTGAAAAATGCCCCCCATGCTTTGTTTCAAAGGAAAATCCAAGCACACATTGCTGAAAAGTTAGGGTAAAATCTATATATGTACAAGACAAAAATGGGTTATATTTATGAAATGTGGAATCCTAGAGCAATTCTAGAATACAGTGATAAATGAGAAGCTGCTACCATGGAAATCAGTGGAGTACATCAGCCAAGTAGACCATTCTTCCTCAGAATTAGTTACACCTACAGAAGTTCTATAACAGTTATGTTTCCATTTTAGTTTCCTATTGAAGCAGAAAAACTGTAATTTTGACCTATACTGTAAGCAAATGGAAAAATATTTGCAAAACAAAAAAAAAAAATAATCTTACGGCACAGGAAAAAAATTGTGTTATAATGAAAACGCCACAATTTCAGCCCCTTAATTTACCCTTTTGTCAGACTATCCCTTAGCCTGAAAAGGGCCTTACTCTGCCCTCCCCCCCCTCCACAATCTAAACAGAAAAACCCACAAGGCTTACTGAGCATGAGTGGGGTGTAGGAGAAAAGGGAGAGAGCTTCCTCAACAAAGGAACACTGGCTTGTATTCATGTATATCATGCTTCCCATTCTAGATAAAGCTTATTCGGAAGCTTTACAAGATAAAAAGGCAGCTAAGTGTCCCGCAACGGGGGTAGGGGGCAAGGGAGGGATTTAAAGCTGAATGCATAAAAGAACATACACTAGGGTCACTCTCTGGACATTTAGAGGCAAGCCACACTGCTCGCAAACTATTTTCTGCTTGTCAGCAAAGGGAAAAAAAAGTTGTTTACCCAATCAATTACCTATCAACAGAAAAAAAATGAGAAAACAATTGCTATTTAATGGGGCCTTCTAAATGAACAAAAACAAGCAAAGAAAAAAAAAAAGAACTCTAGATGTGTAAATACAAAAAAGCAAAAAGCAATGAAATCATTTTTTATTATTATTATTTTTTTTAGTTTGCTATGGGTTAAATAAAAAAAAACTTTAACAAAATAAAAAACTTTATTTTTTCTACTACTGTAACTTTGGTACAGTATAATTCTCTGAAAGCATGCGCCACAGATGATGTGCTGATAACGTGCAAAGAGGTCGAGCTCATTCGGACAAGCACACAAGCTTTCATCAATGACAATATTAGCAAAACAAAAAGGGCAAGACAGAAAAAAAAAACAGTTACCCCCTTCCCCCTTCACCTCTTCAAGCACCAGCGACTTGTAACCAGACCGTGCACCCCTTTTACATTAATATTCAACAGCGTTAAACAAAGCTGCACAAAGGGGACAGTCACCCCAGGACCGAGAGAATTCATTAATCCTTTCAATTTTTCAATTCAACAGGCACTCCGATATAATCAAGTGAAGCTGGATAGCAAAGCTGTGGCCATTTTTTGGCAGCCCTCTGGGTCACGGAAGGGTAGCGAATATCCCACCATAAATCCACCATGCTGTGACAAGCAAGGTCCGCTACTATGCAGGGGACAGCATAGGGGCAACAAGGACGCAAGGGTGTCAGAAATGCAAGCTGAAGAGAAATTAGTATTCTTTTCTAGATATTTTTTCTGGCTTGTGGTTATTTATTCAATCTTAATACAGTATTGCATAAAACACTGGTCAAAACTAAATTATTTAAAAATGTACATACAGAACTTCGGTCTTCACGCAAGCAAAAAGTTGACAAATATTTGAAGTCGTTCAAGGCCACATGTAACCCAATGCTGGCCTATCAGGCGGTTGGACAGTTTGGAAAACAACATAATGTGGTTAGAGACTTATAAAATTGCAACACTATTTCAGGTCTGTCAAAATGTTTGATGATGGAAACAAAGTGACAATATGAATGATTGTAGAAATAAACACTATACAGGTTTAATAAGTCACATCAATAATGTATGATAATGCCTTCAGTTTTGTCATTTGATGGTGGACACCACTATAGCACACAGTGAAATATCTACATTACAGAGAGCAGTTATCTAAATCAATGTGCACAGGTTAAGTACGGATTTAGTGGAGTGCCTCACTCCTCCCCTAAATACCCCCAAATAGGCAGCCTAATTTGATCATTTGGAGAAAGAGTCAAAGGGACAAAAAAGACACTGGAAAAGAGAGATAGACAGTGAGTGAAGACTTAAATTAGGCATAAGAAAAGAGACAATGGATCTCATTTTAACCCCTGCTGTTATTTTACCATCTGGGATCTTAAAGAAGGAGTGATTGGTGAGTGACTGTCTGACAGGACTAAAACAGAGCTACTATGTTAAGTAAGTATCCAGGTATAGAAAGTGGTGTTGTCTGTGCACTCACAGTGCCCCAAAAAGACTGTTCTCAACAGTAACAGATGTGTCTAACACAGGCTATCCTGCCTGACACAGTCTATTCTAGTTAGCTTAAAAGGACACCGTATATTTCACAACCAATACAGCCAGCTTGCAAAGTAAACAAAAAAAATCATTTTAGTGTAAACTGGTCAAATTTCTAGGAAACCCAAATTGTTTTTTTGTTTTTTTCATATTGTTGTTTTAGTCACACCATTTTGGAGTAGTCTCTCCCCACCACCCAGAGAATACCCTTTATCAGCAGCCTTGATTAGTGTAGAGTCGACTTTAAACGTCTACTTCACCAATATCTATTCCGTCCAAAGATGTGGCCAATGTGCTTCGAAAAAATAAAATGGCAATTTTAAAAGTTTGGCTCTTAAAATTGTGTGTTCAGCTTCTAAATATATATTTTTTCCAGTCATGCTTCTACGTAGACTCCATACCACCTGAATAATGAACGCAGGTGCATCCAAAAAAAGCAAACACTCTGAACCGCTGAAAATATGTTTTTGCATAGGAATGGCATTACAAAATAAACAAAATTAATTGGAGAAACATTCAGACAGATTGGACGTGACAACATTCTACCCTCATAACTCACGAATTCCACAACATTTATTGCCAGTTCTGAGAGCCAGTGGTACAGAAATAGTTAACTCTGACAAGATGATGGAATATTGACTTTAACGTATCCTCACCGCTTGCCCAGACTAGCTGTCTGCTGACTGGAGAATTTCTAACAATGTGGCTTCTGTAGACAACCCTGCCTGCACTTGTTAAATTATTCACAATCCCCGTCCTATGAGAGATGCAGAAGTGAGAATAAATTCTCAGAGCACGTACATAGTTCAGCAAGAACTTACAATCACGATACCCCCATAGCCCCTTCTGCTCCCTCTGGGTGACTAGGGAATGTTCCACTTCTATCGGGGTGCGAAATCCTGCATCCCCTTCCGGGTCAGGGATAGGCAAATTTTTGTTATCAATAGTACTGTCATGTTGTTCATCCTGACGTTGTGTGCATGCATACACACGCATATACGGTACTATACACACACGCACACATACTTACGTAAGTACACAATTACATACACTTCTAAAAATATCAATCTTTGACCTATCCCTTGACCAAAGTTTTAAGGGCTTTGTTTCACAATTTGTTCCAATTAAAAACCTTTCCACATAAAGAGCAGTTCCACACCCAGTGACCATCGAATTGTGTAACAGTCACCAGTGTTTTGCAAAATGTGAATTATCTAGTACAAAGGAATGCAACTCCGAGACATCCTACGGAATAACATTCAGGTCTGCTTTGTTATTATTCGTGTCTGCACAGTAGACTCTTTTAGGTAATTTACAATCACTTTTATAGTTCTTAAATATATATTTAGCTTGGATGGCTTGGCTCTTGTAATTGATGTTTGTATTGGGAATACGTACACATATATAAATGTCATTATGTGGCAGAGCTGCAATGGTGCCCGTGCACAGATCTGCTAATAAGAACTGTCAGTTGACCGGGCACAGGATTTAAGAAAACAAGTTCTTGAGAATTGTATAACCAGTTCCGCTTTTGAAGAAGAACAAAAAAAAAAAAAAAGAACTTTCGCGATCTCTTGAAGAAGAAATGATAAAATGTAGGTTTTATTCAAGAGCTGGAAAAACAGAGTTGGATAATTTTTCCACGTTGAATATTTTGACTTACAATTTGCTATTTCGTGTGTGTGTGTGTTTGTGTGTGTAAAGCATCCCAGTGGGAAGTACTAGTGGCATAATGCTCTTTTCTACAAGACTGACAATAGGTCAAGTTTACCCCTTTTTCTTTTCAGTAAGGTGAAAAACAGAGTCCACTGGAGAGAATTGTAGGACCCCTAGCAGCTAAAATCCATAAGCAACACACTCCAAAGTATTGTATCATTCAAGGAGCAAGGCTTGAAGAATCTCTTTTGAATCCCAGATTTTACACTCCAAAGCTGGACAAAAAGCACTTGACAATCAAATGTTCTGTAAGGAGAGAAAAAAAAATTCTGTGTGCACTGACTCGATCGTTATCACCATACACTATAAATATTGGTCAAATTCATTTGAATGGATGAGATAACGCCTGCAACTTGTAAAAACATAGTCTTCAGAAACAGTCTGTGAGAAGAGTAAAGTAGTAAACAAGGATTGCCTGAGATTTCTCGGCCACTTCCTGGTCAATGTAGATCATGTGCCTTCTCTCCAAACCAAGGACAGGACATTTGTAGGTGTGTTAGTTTATTGTTTTATTTACGCTTTTGTCCTTTAACCATTTTTACTTTCCTACTGCTCCATCAACTAGGCTTTTCCCAAAAACTGCATTGGTTTAGGTATTAAAAAAAATACTATATAACCACTAGACATTTCTAAGAAAAGGATGAAAACCGTAAGTTCGCAGTTTTTTCAGTTATTCCAAAACATCCACACAAAAAAAGAGAAAACGTTGCAAATTAACAACGAAACTGTGAAGAGTGATTAAATCTAGGCACTTCACACATGAACTTAAAACCGTTAATTAAAAACATCCCACTTAATTGACTATATTTGCATACCACTCAGCCTAAAAAGGATCATTAAAAAGGTGGGGGTGGGCTGGGAATGACAGTCACATACTAAAAGGTGGGAAATATATTAGAGGGAAATAAAACCCCAAAATAGAGCACGCATGGAACTCTTAACGAGCTTCACGCGGGTTAATCTGACATGATTCAGACAGCCTACTGGAAATGAAACCCTATTGTCTGTAATGAGCTCTTTAAGGGAGGGGGGGGTGGACTTCAAAAGTTTTTTTTTTGTTTTTTTTTTTTTTAAAAACTCCTTTGCCATGAAGACTAGTGAATGGTTTGAAACTGAGATAGAGAAAAAAAAAACGGGGGTGGGTTGGTAAGTAGAAGCACATTTCAAAATGTTTTCAGAGGCCTTCTCAAAAGGAGCTCAGTTTTTTTACCTGGTTCTTTTCATGGTAGGGCTCTGAAGACCTCTTAACTCCTGGCTTCTTCAGGGACCCCTGCAGATCTCCTATTAAAGCAGACAAGCAAACTGTGCATCCTATTAAATGGGAAGTTAAATGCTTTTTTTTTGAGGGGGGGGGGGGGGGGGGGAGATTCACTCTGAGCACTGCTCTATAATACAACAACACCATCACTTTATAGTAAAGAGATGTTCCGGAAAAAAACCTATACAATATCACAAGGCTTCACAAAGCTTGCAGCTGCTGTGTGTGTTTGTGACACCCCTATGTTTGTGCGGGGAGATCCTCTTGCACTATCTACTATGTCTTTTTTGAAACTGCTGTGCTTTGCATTTAAAGCAGGACGTTCCCCCCCCCCCCCTCCTTCCTCACCATACCACCACCATTCCTCGCAATCCTACAGGGAAGGCACTTCCTCCCCCTCAAACAAGCAGCCCATTCAGCAGAAATGGAAATCCCACGATGCACTGCAGCAGAACAGCAAGAAGAAAAAAAAAAAAGATAAAAAGTTACAACACTGCAGTGAGAGCATTCCATTTTACAAAAGGGGAATGACAACCAGGACATAACCCTCTACACATCTGCCCGTAACAGGGCGCGCTACATCGTTTCAGTGTTCTGGGATCTGGGATTAACTCACCGTAGGCCAGAGTGCTGTGTAAAATAAATATAGGCAACAAACAAAATCACGTTTAAAAAAAATAAAAAATTCCCATGCAAATTAGCATGGCCGGAGAAATTCACTGCAAGAACTGTTAATAGGGCTTTCATTGAAGCAAGAACTTTCATGATCTTTCATGGTTCCACATTCAGCACATTAGCGTGCCATCAGGTGACAGGACTTGCACGCATTAAAACCTTGCTCGGACTGGAAAGCTAAACGGAATTTTCTGCATACATTGCTAAAGCATAGGGATTCATTTTAAAACATGTAAATTATACAGTCTATGTATAGCTACTAGAATCTTAATTCAAATCGCCACTCGGGGTCAGACGCCCGAGACCAAGGATAAATCCACAAAATAAGCCAGACATATGACAGACTGAAGCAGGGCAGTGTGCAGATAAGGTGTACTCTGCACTACTATGAATATTTTATCAATATACTACAATTTTAGCTTGCGATATGCAGGGCGGCAAATACAGCCGTGTTGCAGGAGCCTTAAAGGGAAGGGACAAATTACAGCCAGAGAACCAATGCTTAAGAATTGGCAACAAATTAGCTCCTACACCTGTGAATGGATTTGCAATTGCACACCTCATTAAGACCCCAGATCAGTACCTTCAGACAAGCGTGGGAGCGAATTTAGGGAATTTGCATGGCTATTACCTACAAGAATACAAGGCTTTGCAAACACAACACCCTCTAAAAAGTAACAAACTCAGTTTGGGGCCAACTACCCCCTCCTCCCCCAATTCCCCAAATTGTATTGTTAAATAAATAAATAAAAGAGAGATTGCTTTTGCGGGAACTTTGAAATTAGTAACAAGTATTATATGCAAGTAGAGTATCGGCCACACATATGCCACCCAACCCAATTCTATTCACAATGGTGGTTATTTTGGTTTTTAGAAGACCCCCTGTTGCCCCTGTTCTGTAACACTGACATCACTACGCACGGCAGGGGAGCATGGCCAGAGTACAATCGCAAGCTCTGTCCCAGGGCAGCCCCCTACGAAGCCTCCAGGGTCTGTTCCAGGAATTCACACACAAGAGACACAAGGCTGCCTCAAATGTTGTCACCACTCTAGCACCAGGGGACGTTAAAGTTATAGTGTCACAGAACGGGCATCATGGTCACCATTAACAAGTTTACAAGTATATCTAAGACACAGATACAGTTGTAAGTTCAACTGGAATTTAGCGTATCCACTTTAACCAAAGTTGTATTCAATAAATAAATAAAAAAATGTAACTTATTTACTGCTCCTTCCATGTACACTAACACCTCTCGGATCCTTCCTTCAATTTATTTACATTCTTTAAAAGAAACATGACAGTGGGGTGATATATGTAACTTTGCTCTGATAACAGACATTCAGCTTCATTAACACCCAAGGTGTTACAAATGGCTAGCCAAGCACAAGATAATCCATTGTGGGAATCCACAATCAACATCACCAAGCCAAGGCAGCAAATGGCCCCTTAGTGCAAATAAATGACAAGCAAAACTCGCTCCCTTTACAAAAATCTCCCGGATTAAATACTCAACAGGCATAAGAAGTTGGTGTGTACAGCAATATTTGAGTCATGACCAGACACGAACATCAGGCAGTATCTGCACACCTGCCTGATATTAAAATCAATCATTCAACTCTTTGCGGCATTAGCCCGAAATTCAAGTTCTTTTAGTCACTCTCCTACTCTTTTGTTTGGGTGTTAAAAAAGGGGCTGTGATGTACACAGCCTAAAGCAATGAAATGAAAGGGATTAAAAGCAGAGGGAGTTGAGAACAAGAAAAAAAAAAGGGTAAGAGGCCAAAAGTTGTTTTATTTGCCACACCTTTTGTTTGAAAATCTAAATCCTTTGCAAAAAAAAATGCATTTCACTCCTTAAACCCCCATGACTACCCAGAAATAAAACAACATCCCATTTATATGGACCCTGGTGGAATGGGGTAACTGTGGTTGGGAAATGGTAACAGATATCCTAGAAAGTATAATATAATCTCATGTTTCGGATCACAAGATCAAATGCAACAGGGTTGACAAGCGAGGTTTCAACGAAAAATGGCATGGGATCCGTAGGTGTAATTTTGATTAAATTTATCTTGGCTGCAACTACAGGTCTGTGCAAGCCCAGAGTTCTTCATGTTTTAAATCACATCATCACAATATTGTTGGGTTTGTCATGCTCTCAAGGCATTAGCAAGAGTGTGTTAGAAGAAGAAAAAAAGAAGCCACAGAACATCTGTAAAAAACGAGATATGGGTAAAACTCATCGGTCTAAATGAAGATAGTCTAGATCAGGAATAGGAAAACAAATCTTCCAACTCAGAAGATGTCTCGCGCCATCGACAGGTGTTTGTGGACAAACTACAAAACTGGCAAATCCTTATAGAAGATGCAGACGTCTAACATTCAGAGATGATAACCTAACTTTGGTTAAGTCAACCAATACATGTGAACCACATCCTGTGCTTTTCACCTAATAATTACAGAAAACAATTTACAGTACAATAATGTACAGATAAAGTCTGCATCTTCTGGGCACGTAGCCAGACACCACTCTAGAGCAGGGATATATTGTAAAGTGAACCTGTTGAGAAAATATCAACTTACCTGAAATCGCTCCCATATACATCATATATCACATAGATACATAATGTATTTGATGTAAAATATAGAAATTTACCCTCCTCTCCTCCATTCCAGCGCCACCATCTTCAAGCTTCGCGGGTGATACACCCACCTCCGGCCGTCCTCCACCTCCTCCTCTTCAATTTCATTGCAAACCTCCTCAGTGGTGCCGGAAAGGAGTGATGTCCTGTCACTCCCTTCCTATACTCTTTAGCCGTCGCTAGGGAGTTTCCATAGCAACCACAGCACATTAACTATGCGTAGGAGAGCAGAAGGACCACCTGTGGGAGGTCTATCTCCCTTGACAGTCAATGCTGCAGCACGCCAAGGCATTGATTACCAGCTGGGAGAAAAAAACTATTTAAATCAGTTTGTTTTTCCTAATCTATACATTGGCTAGAAAATTGCTAGCACAATGTATAGATAGAATTTTACTTTCAATCTAATGAGCATAAGCTGTTTGGGGTACGAAAGGTCCCCTTTAATATAAACGCTACAGGAAGAGCATTTCCTTAATACATTTGTCTGTCACGTTTAAAGTGGTAGTTTCAGCAACATGTTAAAATTATCCCTTCTGTAGTAATCAGCATGAACACATCTTATATTTTATTTAATGTTTAGCCCTGTGTAGTAATTAACCAAGTTAAATATATAAAAAAAAAAAAAGGTTTCTGCTAATCAGTTAACTAACATTACATGTTTAATTATTTGGCTACAAGAATGGCATGGATGATGGACGGTTAATATAAAAAAAATAAAAAAATCTCCATACTACTTGATAAATGGATTGTGTGGCTACAAGATTCCTTACAATATAAATTTACATTTCTTTTAAAAAAAAATCACTTTCTAGAGTACATTGTGCTAGATAATTGCTACTAAACCTATGGATTCTGTTTCATTTCTACATGCAGTTTTTGCTATTGCCTCTATCAACAGAGGTTTAAAGCACAAATATGGCTGCTGAAGAATTGTGGAATATTCACTCTCCCTCCTGGGAGGGAAAATAGAACATTTAGCCACTCCCACGAGGAACGCCATTGGGTTCGTTGTGTATACCTACTAATATTTACCAATTCAGCATGTACACAGTGGAGTGGCACTTGCTCAAACTTCCCCTGCATATTGCCTTCAGACCAGGGTGGACCATTCCCAGCGTATCAATTCTCATGAAGAAAGTTAGATAAAGGCTCATCTTGGAGCCGAAATGTTCTTCCTGATTATTAAAATCTACAAGTCATCTTGCAGTCACACTTTAGTATATAACACTCTTAGGCTCCTGCTACTCTATACATAGTGTTCCTTAATACATTTTAAATAAACACTACACAAAAACATAAAAACATTGGAAAAGTTCAGTGCACATTAAGCAAGCAGATATTTTTTAGCAGACATAATATTTATAAATTCCTGATTCTTCAGAAAGACAAACAAATTATTCATTCTCATGGCAAACCACAGTCTAGCATGCGACTGGAAGACTAGTAGTCTCTGCTATCAGGACATTTCCCGTAATTACTTTTCCATTGAATTAAAAAAATTTTTTTTTTTTTCAAAATTCCCTTCATACGAGACGTCTAGCCTTGTGCAATTCTGAGGCAGCACATTCCTAAACAACACACTAAATGGTCATGTTGCAATTTTATTTCCTGCCAATCTCAGACGTGTAGAGTTATTACATTGGCTCAAACTAATAAACCAATAACCGCTGTTAACTGTGCAACTATGTAACTGATGACCCCTGTAAATGAACTGCATTGTCTAAAGGTCCTATTACTGCCATGTTTAATACATTTCATCTTTCGCAGGTCAATAAAGGTTCTAATATTGAGTTGGGCAATAATACAGTGTATATTTCAAGATATAATTAAAAGATAAACACTCACAGCACACCTTCTGGAAAACCCCTTTTTTAAAAAAAAAAATATATATCTGTGGGATATATCTGTTATTATATAGAAAATAGATTTACAGAAATATTGTTCTATAGAAATATCTTACAAAATCTCTCTTGAAGCATATGAACTAGTACAGTTATAATATATATGAGCAGCCATTCAGAAAAAAAATTAAGTAAAGGGGTTGGGCAGACGTTACAGCGAGGTCTTAGTATAGAGTCTCTCGGGCAGGTGATGTTATAATTGAGTTAAAAGAAGCCGCTAGTCTGCGTCTGTTTTAGGAAAGACAGACTTCCTAACACTTGATATCCTGTCTGCTATTTCAAGCCACTTGCTCAATTCTCCAGCAGACATTACACAAAAGATGCTGCAAGACTCCACCAACCAAGGAACAATTTAGCTCTGACTTTAACTTTCGTTCTTATATTAATCCAACGAGCTGAATATAAAATAAAAACACATTTTCACAGGACAAAGAATATATAATGAACATCATTGTAGCAGTGTCTTTGCTCAGGGTAAAAGTGGACAATCAATGCTACATATAAATACAAAATGGAGAGCCTTAAATAAGCGTTAAACTTCCTGGATGTCATGGACTCGAGGTACCAACATGCTTTGCAAATTTCCTAAATAGCAGAGCCCGATGTGAGTTATAGTGCATTGAGAATAGTAACAGCAGGCCACCTATGGACAACGGCATGTATGTCAATTGGAACGCTGAAGAAAACACAAACGAAATCTGATTGGTTAGATGTGAAGTAACTTTAGGGAAATGAATAATGGAATGATAGGTAAAGAATTATCCACACAGATCATATTAATCCCTTAGCCCCCCTCCTCCCCTCACCCCCTCTTTACCCATAACAGCAAGATTTCTTTTGAGCACTGGATAAGAATTAAATAAAATACACGGGAATTACCATGTCTCTGGTACTTTCATGGCACACCACGTGGGTACACTGAAGCTTAGGCAGTTGGCAAATGGACATGACAGTCTCACAATGACATGCTAAAGTCTGGCTTACATGCAGTGACACCTGTGGCATACCGTCTTTTAACAGCTCTGAAAAATGCGGCACAAATTCTACAGTGTAAGACATAAATTGTGGTAAGGGCAGCCATCACATCTTAAGTGCCCCCCACCCACTAAGTGGGACTGGAGAGCCTGCATAGAGAAGCCATTGCATATAAGTCCTTCACATGTGCTCAAATATAAAGAAATAGGCAACGCCAGGGGGGGAGGGTCAGGGGGAGTGAAGGCAGATGAGATCTACCAAAAATTAATGGAAAGTTTTGAAGGAGATGGAAAAAAACTCACAAAATGAAAGATGACCAGCCATGCCAGTTAACTTGAAAGTTTGCAAACGAAAGAGATTTTTTTACACGATCTTAATAGTTAAAGTGTTACACAACACATGGTTTGTAATATTTAGCTTTATTCATAACCTGATGATACATGCAAACAGCTTTCATTCGTCTCTGTTAGTGCTGCAGACGGCTGGCACTAACAGGGATTAAGGTAGGTGGTACCCTGTGTGTGGGTTACCCGATGGAGAGTTAAGAGCATAAAATTTGCACAAAACAAAAAACACTTTGTCCCCTTTTATTTTTGTGATCAAGGACTGTATGCAAAGACAATACACACAAAAACAACTTGAAAATGCACAGTAAATAAAATAAATAAGAGAAAGAAACTATTTTAAGATGCTTAAGGCATGGCTGCTATTGAACAAGAATGATGCTTTCATGATTTCAAAAACATCATCTGAGTGGAAAAATTATTTATTAAATTTTAACAGAGACTCAAGGCATTAGGAGGACATTGGCAAGAAATGGCAAGGTACGTGGAACATTAGCCTTTGGAATTGAAATAAAAGAAAAAAACAAAACAAAAAAAAAATTTAAAATAATAAAAGACAAAATAATTTTAAAAATACGCCGCTCCTCCCTCCCTCCCCCCCCATTATGTCGGTTTGAAACCAGGCAATGCAACGCTTGTGCAGCCATGAAAGGGTTAAACAACGGTCTCCCAAAGCCAGCAACAACAACAAAAAAACGGGTCCATTTGTGCCAGACACAACTATTCAAAGCTACTACCTCAATCCATGATTAGCTGGGGATAGACAAGCTATTAAAAATGCATCCACCTCCAACTATCACAGATAATGCGCCTCATTACGGTTAACATCGCCACAATAGCTCTGACACACGGTTGTAAGAAACTCCTGGGGAAATTGGAAAGGAGTCTATTCAATGATAATAGGAAAAAGGCAAGAAGAAAAAAAAAGGAAAAAAAAAAAGGATTTAAGCAATAATGTGATTTAATTGGCCTCCCAAGAAGAGATCAGTAAATGCAATTTTATTATGCACTGGGAATAATAAGTGAAAGGAAATCAAGCAAGTCACACATTTTACGTAGAAAGGCTATGAGTGGCAAAAGAGGACAAAATAAAAAAAATAAAAAATTGGAAAGCAGAGCTGGTTTTATCATTAACCCTTGTCACATAGTATGCAGTCTCAGCATGTCATGTCTGGGTAAGCTGCTTTCCTTGAAAGATTGTATCTTATCTTGAACAAAATGAGGTGAGGATAGGATGGTGAGAAAGTGTTTTTTGTTCTTGCAATATACTATACCATCATTTATTAATTGGCTGTTAATGGTCCGACGTAAAGAACTACATAGTAAATGAGCTAAGAATGGATGCCCGTAACAGTATCATCTATAGCATGGCTCCTCAGTAAATCTAGGGCTGAGTGTGGCATGGCTGCGATTTGAAAATGTATTTTTACCAAATGAAACATTCTGCGTTTTTAAGTACAAATCTTATCGAAATCGTGAAACGTGAAAAATAAAAAATAAAGTAAAAACAAAAAAAGGTCATAAAATATGTTTTTAAATATAGATTGGACAAAGTTTTGAGGCCTTTATATGCTGCCCAGACAACCACGCACTACCCTCAAAATTGGCATCCACATATGGCTGAGCCCAGACATCTAAAATAAACCACTAGTGTCTGGACAGACCGTCTGGGTGGCACGTCTTCATTGTAAGCTGCCTGGTTATGTATATACCACCTACTCACAAAGCAGAACATCACTACCCGTCTGGTGCCAGGTCTGACTGGGCAGCACAGCACAGATATATACACTGACATTCCTAGAAGGAGATGATGATCTCACGTGCACAGATAAAAGTGAATATGTGCATCTATATATAGTAATATTTCGACCCAGACAGAGGGAGAACCACTAACCACCACTGAGGCTGAATGTATGTCACTGCAGCAGAATCAGCCAGATAGGGTTCCAGACCAGACAAATATAGGCTGCTACAAAGGATTATCTCTACGTAAAAGAAGCAAGTGACAAGTCGACACTTTGAACGCTAGTCTAGACCAGTAGGTGAATAGGAGGATAAACCTTACAGATACAAAACCACGCTCTGGCATACAGGAAAAGAGGGTACTGTGGGTCATCAGCACCTGCTATGTGTCCATATCTCCACTTGGAAAGACCACAGCTGCCATTCCACACAGTACATACAAATAGTAAACTAATCAATAAGCACATCAAGATCATCACTTTTATCAGCAGTAACATCTACACTTAGGTCAAACACGGTTGCCACTAGGTCACTGCAGGTTGATGCTCTTTTAAGCAAAACCTTTTCTCACTACCCCAACCCAAAAAGTGACAGATGCCCTCTAATATGACAGTTTTGTGAGTGTTCTTGTTTTGGGTTTTTTTAATAGACATTTTCTGGACTATTTAAGATGAAGAACTATAAAACAGACATTTTTGAAAAGTTAAAAAAGCCACATTTGGGAATGAATCAACTGCTTTTTTTTTATTTTGTTGTTTTTGGCCTAAAATTTTCACTTTGATTTTCAATTCTTCACAATCGAAGACAAGTGAACAAACCCCCCATTAAACCCATAATTTCTACTAACTCCAACATTGAAATAGACTAGCTCTTTATTGACGGAAGGCAGGAGTGACAGCAGTCACCCTACCATCCTTAATCGCAACCTAAAACATGAAATCCATGTGCTATGCCTTTGACAAACTTAGCAACCCAATTTTTTTAAGACAGCAACTCATTTGTCAATAATGCATCCATTCAATTACATTTTACCTTGGCATTCTCCAAATGATTGCCCATTTAACCCCTTAATTCTGTCAACTATACAAAGCATCCCTGTAGCACAATTAACAGAGAAAAACCCTGAAATAACCACACTTATCACTTTTGACACATGAATGCCTAAACTGAGAAACTGTGGTGGTCTCCAAAATAAAAATAGGGGGATTTACCAGAATTTATTCTGGAATTTAACGATACTAAAGTAAAGTAATAAGATTTTTTTCTGATCTTTTGGAAGGGTTAATTCTAACCCTTTCATGGTTTTGCACAATTTGTCAGAATTTTGCCACACTGCCCATTTTTATATACCACATGTTTGGAGTATTTTTGTTAAAATTTTTGTATTTTTGTATTTTTTTTTTTTTAAATCCACTGAAACAGCTCACCCTCTGATTTTGGGAGTAGACACCTACCCTTGCAATTTTCCTCTTGTACTTTTTGCTGAAGTCAAACTTCTCCTTCATGTCCTCCAGGAGTCGTGCCATCCTGGCCTGCTCCTCCTCGTTGCTGCTATAATCCTGAGCCAGGAGGATGTACGCCCTCCAGTTGTCAGAGTCGAAACCCCAGTGGCATGTCCTGTTCTCAAGAGCCTTGTGTGAGTGCACCACAAACTTGTTAGGTGGGTAAAGAAGGCGGCAGTCCAGGCACTGGATGCAGGGGGCATTGATGTCGTTGTAGAGTTCAGGAATGAACAGGCCTTTACACTTGCCGAAACATTCATGATAGACCCTAAAGCTCTTCTCTGTCAACTCCAGCTCCAGGGAAACCTGCATGTCCTTCTTGCACCTTGGTGGGTAGGTGCCCCCATAGAGCAGGGCATTGCACAGACGCTCGGCATCTGTCTTGGTAATGAGGCCACAGGAGGGGGCAGAAAAGGGCAGGATGCCCATGACTTTGAGGATCTCCAGCTGGTCAGCAGTGCATCGGGAACAGTAGACATGTAGCTCATCGCACACCGCATTGATCTGTTGGAGGGTAAATTCGCGCAGGACAGAGTTCAGGATCTGGGGGAGGCACAGCCTCTTCTCCCCACCGACTACAAAGCACGAGATGGTCTCCCCATCCAGGATGGTCTCACACCTCTCTGTAGACCTATCGGATGGGATGAATAAGGGGCCCCCAGGGATGACTGGGGGAGGCTGAACGGGCAAGTGGAGGATGGGCTCCGGTTCCTTGCCACTGTCCTTCTTGTACATGTCCTGTGCCCAGCGTGCTGAGAAGGCGGCTGGACCCCCTAAGGAGCTCATGGAGCTCAGGTGGAACTGCTCCAGAGTCTTCTGCAAACCTGGATGAGGCTGAAAGCTGCTCCGGCTCACAGTCTCCATGGTAGAAGAACTTCCAAAAGAGAACAAAATCCAGGAAATGGGGTCAAATAAAAAAAAAAAAAATTACAAAATAAGTAAAAACCACAAAATAGCACTTAGATCCAGCCTCTATGAGCAGCTGAGGACCTCCATTTGTTCCACGCAGAGATAATCAATCCCGAGGCTGGGGTTTTGGATAATGTCCCTCAAACTCTCCCCAAACTGTCCTGCTGCAGTGACACCACTTCATCCAGCTGACTCCACCACTTCTGCAGTGACCTCCCCACCCCACCAAGAAATGTGTATTTAAAAAAAAAAAATGAAGATTCTAAAATGTATCTCTGAAAGAACACTCAATAAAGTCACTGCAACAGGGTGTCTACTTGGTGGGGACTAAACGTGCCCTTTCTTCTTCTCGCTGATGTCCATAGCTTCCCAGTCGATAAATGGAGAGAGAGGGGGGGTTAGAAGGGAGTCTCTCCAGGAGAAGTCAGTATTAGGTAGATCTGACTCCACAGTTTAGAAAAAGACAGGGGGGGGGGGGAGAAAAAAAAAAAGGAAAACAAAAATGTAGAAAAAAAAAAAACAGTACAAAAATATCAGATAAGTTCCAAAATGGTTTTCAAGTCTCTGGTGCTGTTTTGTTAAGAGTTGGTCTTCATGTCATGTGTAATTCTTACTCCTGGTAAGTGGAGAAGCCATGCACAGCTCCTGCCTGCTCAGTTCAGAG
Source organism: Pelobates fuscus (assembly GCF_036172605.1). Classification (NCBI taxonomy): domain Eukaryota; kingdom Metazoa; phylum Chordata; class Amphibia; order Anura; family Pelobatidae; genus Pelobates; species Pelobates fuscus. The sequence continues at coordinate 109,318,064 of NC_086327.1, read as the reverse complement.
TGCTTGAATGCTTAGCTGATACACTGTCTGCACTGTGCACTCCTCCCCCCCACCACTGTCTCTCCCCTCTCCCCCCCTTCTCTTCCCCTCCCCTCCCCTCTTTTCCTCTCCACCCCCTTTCTCTCTGTTTGTTGGTGTCTGCCTCAGTCATTGAATCCCAGCCAAGAATGTGACCAACTCCCCAGGCTGGCTCTTCCAGGAACAACCTCCCCTCCCCCTCCTTTTTTTTTTTTTTTTTTTTTTTTCTGCTGCTGCAAAGCGGAAAAAAAAAACTGGTCTGTGTAGAAAGCACACAGTAAAACTTATGGTTCTCAGAAGTGGAAGAGTAGAGATACGCGCGAGGGAGAGCAGATCTTTTTTTTTGTTGTCAAAGTGGTCAGAGGAGGGGTTGGTTTGAGCTGGGTTCATTCAGGTAATCGTTCACATCTGTGCCTTTTTGACCTTTCTGGTGTTTTCCTGTGATTGACTCACATATTTTAGTTTTTTGGTTTTTTTTCCCTCTCTATTTTCTTTGTGTCTATGCTTACAACCAACATGGGAAACACAGAGTTTGTATGTTTATAAATATTATTATTATTATTATTATTATTTCTGGCATTTGTAAAGTACCGACTAATTACTCAGTGCTGTACAATTGGGACAAATACTGTAAAATATACACAGACAAATACAAAAGGCAAATTTCTACAATGCTATTTAAGATTAAGATTTTTATTATCCCCATTGTACAGCGCTGCGGAATCTGATGGCGCTATATAAATAATAAAATAATAATAATTATTATAATTAATAGTTTTAACAACAAAAAAACCCGCAACGTATGTTTTTTAAATATAAACACAAGAAAAAAACACTATGTACATAACTCGTCTTGTTGCAAATACATGTCTGTTAGTCCACCTATTGTACAGCGCTATGGAATTTGTTGGTGCTTTATAAATAATAATAATAATAATAATAATAATAATAATAATGTGAATGCATATTTTTGCATTTTTTTAAGGAAAGCACTAACATACCTCACAGAGCTGTACAGCTAACAAACTACATTTAAATCTATTTCATTACAAACCAAGTTTACGTACATAAAAAAGATGGCATAGCCCTGCTCAAAGGAACGTACATGGAAGTAGTCACTAAACCACTGATTGGAAAAGGAACCACACATTTTTGGCCATAATACTAGAATGGGGAAAATATGTAAAATCAGCTAGTTTGCCATAACCATATTATTTTGGTTCTTATATTTTAAAAATACTTGTCAACAACTTATCATGTTGCATCTTCTTGTCCTTTGTATAGCACTGTCAAGTATGCATGTGTGTTGTAAAAAAAATAAAAAAATAAAAAATATATATATATACATATACGGTATATATATATATATAACTATTCTCTCATTTAAATTACAATTTGGTGGCATATCTCCACTGGGTACAATCCAAACCTAACACAAAAAAACATAGCAATATTAACCCCTTAATGACACAACTTCTGGAATAAAAGGGAATCATGACGGAATATATCCGTCGTCTGTCCTTAAGGGGTTAAAGTATGTGATAATAACATTAACCAATTACTGTGCACACTGTATATTGCTTAAGGAAATCTGTCAGCAGAGCCATTTAGGTCCCCAGGTATACGTGGTATTTGCAGGAGACCTCATCAAGATTATTGTTATTAATGATTAAAAAGATTTTTAGCCCAGCTGTTCGATATTATTGATTTAAACATGCTTGTTTCTAACTGAAGCAGAACACTACTGTTTAAATCAGAACGGGGCAATTGTATCCCTCGAGAGACACAGCAAACTAGGATTAAAGAGAAACCCTGCTTGCACGTAGGTGAGGATCACAGGAATCGATTATTTTGATTGACGCTACTATACACAAGACTGTTCATGATGATAAAGGTTAAAAATTGTTTAACAGCACAGGAAATGTTTTGGTTTGCTCAACTCCTGTTATTGGAGGAGGGAGCTCTTTAAATGTCTTAAAATAACCATTTATTTTTGCTTTTTTTTTTAACAAATAAAGAGGTTTAAGTGATGCTGTTGCATGAGCTTTGTAAACCATACACATCACCAGGTCATTGGATGGCACCAACAGCATCAGTAGCGCAGCCTAGTTAGTCAACAGCAGTAAACTTTACAGAGAGAAAAATCGGGGGGAGAGGGTGGGTGTTATAGGTTTTCGCGACTGTATGGAGTAATTGGCTAATGGGATCTAGTTAGTGTATGATTCCATCTAAAGGGATGCTCAAGTCCCTCAGGCGGTTTTAATAAAAGGCCAGATTTCAAGAGAAAACAGCACTTTTGTGAATGCCTAAACAGGGATACTAGGGAGGTATGCAATGCACAGGTACACAAAAATGTGAGGCAAGCACACCCAGAGATCCTTGGCAATGCTTTCGTAACTCAGCCTACATTACTATGGCGATGCAATAATACCCCCTGATGCCCAGGCTGTCTGGCCTGGGTCTGACCCTAAATTTTCTTTTTGCAGAAAAATTTACAAATGGGACATTAAAATGTTGGTGCCTTTAAACCGGAAGACTGTCCTGGTGAAATATACCGTGCTGGACCCTACATATGTTCCCTCTGCTGTTTATTTTTTTACCGACTAGCTTGAGATATAGTTTAACAGCGACCACTGGCGTCTTCTCAAAATCATAGTGTCTTAACACCTGAGCCTACATGCAAACTGGACATCATCAATTTACACTTCTTGCTTCCAGTGGACATAGTAACGAAGATACACAGATAGTCCTTCTTCAGATAGAAGTTCCAGATCAACTCCCAATCTACTTTTTTTTTTATTTTATTTTTTTTAACTTTGATTTTTTTCACCCAAATTTCTCAATTCACTTGTCTTGAACTCAGGTCGTACAAAGTAGTTTGAAAGACCCCTGGGTGTCTGAGAAAAACCCAAAGGGATTTACTTCTATAGGGAAAAAAAAGTTAAAAATAAAAAAAATAAACATGTACTTTGCCATAACAGCACAATACTGCAATAAAATGTATTTATCCTTTAATGAATAGTTTACATATTCTATTCCCGGACATGGAATTTTTTTTCTGTCATTTGTCATGATGAAAAATCTACTTTACGTGAAATTTATTTTTTGTAAAACTTTTTTTTACATTTATACTTTTACAGAAAAAATAAATAAAAAATAATAGATACATTATGTATTCTAGATTTTTTTTTTTAAAAGGCTGTATTGCTTTTTAAATATTTATGTTTTATAAATCAGACTTCCAAATTAATCCCTAATCCTTTTTTGCACAAAAGCCTGCACTCAAAGACCATTTCTGTAAACATACAGTGGCCCAGGGTTTGAAGTTTACTGAGATCTAGAATTCCTGAAATCCCATTAGCATAGAAACAAGATAAGGTGTACTAAACATTATCACCATTAAACATAGCTGTACCTACGTGTTAGTACACAAAGCATTTTATTGTGCTATACAACACCATTTCCTCATTAAAGAATGATTGTTATAGCAATCTACAAATTTCACCTAACCAATGAAGATAGTAATAGAACTAACTTGCCTAAAACAATATATAGATTTGCAGAGCTGGTGGCTGGGCTTGAATAATGGGCGTTGCAGTCCAGTAGTCCCTAGTTTGCTGCAGATTATATAATATGGCTATTAATTCAAGTTAGAATTGTCAAGAATTCAAAGTTAATTTCAAATTTAAGGCTAAAATACTAGAATAATTGCTGACGTGGACAATTAATCTAATTAAGCTATTTTGGTGTTAAATTTTAAATTCACGTTGAACTCCTGACAAGTGTCACTTTGGTGACTTGCCCAGTAAATCTTTAGTTAATATCACGGTCAGATTTGTCCACCAGCACATGTATTGCTGTCTGGGATTGGGCCGTGAAGATTGGAAAATATAGGGAACACATTTATGTCGCAGTCCTGGATAGAAATAAGATACACTATGCACTATTTAATTAGAGGGACAGTCTTAGCCACAAAATCACTTAATCACAATGATGGGAATAGGTTCTGTCCTTGCAGTCTTGTAAACAAACACAGTGTCCTTAGTGAGAAAGAGCTGTGTATATTTTTTGCAATGCCCACGCTGTTAAACATTTAAAAATGTGTGAAGACAATAATGGAATCTATTTGACATCTAGCGCTCAGCTTGCATAGTATATAGAATTGGCGCATTGAATTGTTGGATTGTTGAGACTGCACTGCATGCGCTGTGTATCTCATTTATGAGAAGCATATGATTGGATAAAAGTTTACTGAAATTTTGACTCATCTGAGGAGTATCGTCCAGCCCTAAAGAGCCTTTGCTGGTGCTGCAATAAAGGTATTTTATTTAAAACTAGTCTTAAAATAAAGAAACACATATAGTTTAAAAATTTAATATTTTTTTTTTAAAATATATATAATTATATATATATATATATATATATATATATATATATATAAAAGAATTATAGTGTTCCTTTATCATCAATGCATTTGATATTACAATCCGTAGACCTCGTGTAATTGTCTGTAAGGCTGTAAAAAGCCATTTGTGCATTGCAGGTGTACTTTACATCCACAGGTTAGACACAGATTGCTTACTTATCAGCTGTACATACTAGTACAATCAGCACTGTGACGAAAATAGTGTAGATCTTAAATTGATTTACCATAACGCATCATTAGTTCTATCTACAACCCAACCCTGACTGTGTGAGGTTAATCACTGACCCTGACATTGAAATCATCAGACTGCCATTTGTGGCATGTCACTGCGCTGGTATTGCTAACAAATATTCCCTTGTTAAGTTCACAAGGAACATTTCAAACCATGTATCATTTTTTAGTACAGTACATGATGCAACAGTAATATCGGGCTGGTGATTGTGGTAGATTCAATACATATTTTATATTCAGGCGAGGAGCAATAAATCCACTTCTTGGATCATCATTTTAGCTCAGACTTTAAAGTTGCCTCTTATTCATTATAGATCACCAACATAGTCTGCAGTGTTGTACAATAGGTGAACAAACGAAATTGTGACAAATAATTTAAAGAGAGACTGCAGGCTTGAATTGCCCCTTTTTAATGTATTATGTAGATAAAATGCAATAACGAAACAAAAAAACACTCACACACACACAAAAAAACACCGGTGAACATTTTGCTGTTCGTTCCATGGAAACAAGGCAGTAAATGACCAGTTGGCAGCCAATCAGAGGTCTCCGATATAAGCGACTCCCATGACATCATACACGTGCGTCAGTGTGTCCATTTTGCATTCAAAAGCAACACTGAAGGTAGACCTATACATCCTACAGAGCGTTTATGAACATTAAGGAGGAGCCATCGCTTGACAGGAATTTCAACACTTTGTTTTTCAATCTTCTATATTTACTCAAAATGCATTTGTATGGTCTGAAAAATAAAATACATAAATTCTGAACTAAGTATCCTGGAACTGCGTGCCGCCATCTTGGCTCCGTGTCAGCCATTGCCATAAGCTCTGGACTTTACACTGTCCGTCAGCATAGTGAAAGGTGGAGATTTATAAACAATAAACATGGAAACATGAGGCGGAGTCACCAATGAAATGTGCCTGCTGGTTCCACTGGTTTCCATAGTGACTGGCCCACTTATAGCATTTTAGACCATGTTGAAATAACCCAAAACAAGCAGAGTAGAGCTGAGCCGAGCCTAAGATCCTTGCAGTTCAGTAGAAACCCTTTTATTAATGTACAGTACAGAATTATAGGTTTGTGTGACTTCAAAAGAAATTTCACAATTTTTGCCAAAACAACAAAACCAAAAATGCAGCTCACTTGGAGAATTTTCCCAGATTTGGCTATTTTGGCCTAATTTACTTTTAAATTCCAAACATATTTTATTTCATCAAATTGATTTTTTTTCAGATTGTGTCCACTGGTGTAGCTAAAATTGTGAGCGTGAAATAAATAAAAAGGGTTTCGTTTCACAAAATAGTGAATTTTGAAGAGTTTACTTAACTAAAAGTGTCTCTGTTACGCCATACTTACCTTTCTAAATTTGTTTCCTCTTCCGTTCTCTGTGCCTGTTCTTCATTTCTTCAATTTTAATCTCTTTCTCATGAAATACACAAGACAAAGTAGGAACTTCTTTGTGGTATATATTTTTCCTACACTTGAGAAATTTTGATGAAAGACAAAATATTCACCTTCCTGTCGTGTCCCTCGTCTATAACCTTGTGATTTATCCTTACTCGAGCCTCTCGCACACCCAGTGCACTTACCTTTGCATTTGGCTTAGTGGGCACGCGCGGTGAGCGTCAACATGAATAAGAGTCAGAAAGACGGAGGGGGAAGCGCCGAAGTAGGCAGCTGCAACGCGTCAATGGCATGCTTCTAAAAATGGCAGCAGATAGGATCCAGTGCCAAAAACATAGAGTTTTTTAGAGGTAAGAACAAGGAGGATTGAATGTTGGTGGAGAATTAAAGGACAAATAAGTTCAAGGGGGTCACTACAAAAACCAAACAACAATTCCACGTGAAAGAGCCGCATTAAGATATAAAATAGATGAATAGGATACATTCTCAGGCAGAGGTTTATTCAGCTCAATTATTTTGGGATAAACATATCAAGAACCCTCTGTTCTGATCACTTAATTTCAATACACACAACGTCTTTTTTTGTTTTAGTTTTTTTGTAGCAATCCAAAGTTGGGGTCATTAGTATGAGTCTCGCAATTCGTGTAGTCTGTGTTCATCACCATGCAAAGTGCAGACACACTGGCTTCATAATAGATTCATTTTTATGCGTGTTACCTTTAATATGACGGTATGTTGAGCTTGTTACAAAACAGGGTTGCAAATCCAGTCACATGACACATTTAGTATTGTATTGCAGAAAGGAGATTAAAAGAATAAGCATGTTTACTGATCCTTACATGACCCCGTGCGTTATCACTCCTGTACTATGTCAAACCAGACAAGCAAGGGATTCATTGGTTTGCAAACTATTGCCTACAAAACTGAGCACAAAAAATACACTACCCGAGCTATCTACCACTCCGTAAATCAGTTCATACTTTGGATCACGGTGGCCAAGAAATTCGATTCCGAGATATTAAAGACGTAAGGCGAGCAAAGCACTGGGTGTCATAGTTTATTTCTGCTTTTTACTCTCTCTGTAACTGTCTCCCGTTAAAGGAAACGTGATATAAACTCGCTGACCATAAAGGGGTCCACATGATGCCTAGATGTATCCATTTTTCATAAATAAAGCATTACCTTCGTAGGAACAAATAATAACTCATTAAAACACGCACTGCTCAATTTTAAAAGCAATTGCTGTATTCCATATCACATGTGACGTATTGTTTTGTTCATGCTAGAGACATATTCACCATCTGGTTGCTGATAAACAATATTCAAATGAAGAGTTGTAACAACAGAGGGGCTTTATATTAGGCTCCCAAAATTGCATCAACATGTAGCTTTTAAAACATTTTATTTGTTTATATCTTTGATGTGTCAGACATTACATTGGATACATATGGCTAGGAGTTTACCTTTAGAATATCATACAATGCTGGAAGACCAGGAAGCCAAATGCAGATTAACATATACTAGGTTTGTACAAGTTTTTAAGGACTGCCAACATTCAGAGTAATGACTGGGTTAAGCCGAAAAAACAGATTAGCCGTTGGGTGGCTGCTCAGGGACCTGGGCTCCCATTCAAGGCAAGGCCTTGTCTTTGCATTATCTCTGTTCCTGTAGCTTGACCCAGCTGTCATTGCACAGAGCTGAGCTGTAACCGTCCTGTTCAGCCTCCGCATTGTAAACCCTGCGCGACTGGCCTTTCTATGCTGAAATGGAGGTGAGAGTTGATATCACATCACTTCCCTGCTCTCAGAGTCCTGTTACTTCCTGGTTTGTTTAGCTCAGTGGAGCTAAACTCAAGAGGCAGCAATTGCTCAGAGTGCCTGACTTGCAAAGACTTCTCATTGAGCTTCATTGGGAAGTCTGTGATTGGACAGCCACAGCAAGTTTGGGCGGGGTTAGAAGGGGAGGGCTTGCAAAGGCTGAAAATAAGAGAACTACAGGTTTTGCTATTTGTTTTTATATATACCCCCATTGATAAAATATGTAATTAAACATATACATGCTCTCAATGGGGTTATATCTACTAAACACTATTTTCTTTTTTATCTTTGTTTGGGCAGTGGACTGACACTTTAAGTATGCAGTTGACCCTCTATCGTTAAGACAATACCAGCCTTTTATTATTGCTATATATGTATTATATGTATTATTTGTTAATGTGAAAATATCCACCCACATGTTAGTAAATTGCTCTCTGTGTGGTAAATATAACTTAATTCCCAGAAATATCTAATGGTGCGTCAACCCCTTGTTATACAAATTATAAATGTATATTTTTATGGACTTCCCTTTTGGCCTATTCCACATCCCTATGCTATTTAGCCCACCCTACAGGGGATTTAATTTAAAGTATCAGTAAAATGTGAATTGTTGTAAACTCAAAGTGAATTCCACCTTTTAGGCCAATTAGCGGAAGTGTTAAAATTCTTCAAGTCAGCAATTTTTTTTTGTTTGGCTATTGTGAACTAAAATTTAAAATTCACTTTAATTTTATAATAATTAGGTTTTTTTTAAACTCTTAACCCGTTAGTGTGTAGGGGACATCTATGTAGAGAATAACAGAGCGAATGACAGTGCACTAGTGGCAAAGTGACACATAACAAAATTAGTATTATTGTTTTCGACACATAACAAAGCTTTTAAGATATTAGTCTATAGAATTCCTATCGCATACACTCACATTAGTCTTTTTTTTTTTTCAACAATAACACCAAATAAAACCGTAAACAGTAACATAATGAGTGTTATATAGTGAGTCAAAACTAAAACGTAAGAAGGAAATTCTTAACCTAAAGAAAAACACTTTTTTTCGCCTTAGTGCTGGGATACTTTTTAAAAAGACCTGGATCTGTTTATGTGCTATATGAATTTATAGTTTGAGCCATAGCCTGCACTTGTTTGATTTGAGCATTTGTGGGAACCTCTCCTCCTTATTTCTATGACCGAATTGAATATGGGACACTTTTTAATACATTTGCTTCGGCAGAATAAAAAACTAAACGGCAACAATTTTCAAATATAGCCTACTCAAATAAGCTTAGCAATTTTTCTGTATAGGTGATGTACCATTCCTACAGAATATTATCACAAGAAGTCTGCGACAGTTTTATAATATTATAAAGCTGATAATTACAGAAGACTTTTGCAGCGGTGTACAATGTTATCCAAATGCCAGGAAGTACCAGGATGTTATTGTCATGTTTAAAAAGGGCATTGGCTTATGGGAAAAATATAATTAGTCAGTAGACCCCCTGATACATAGCTCCCAGCATTGTGAATGAACAAAGAGGGACTCTTTTGTTTCAGGAGAAATGCCTAGAGGTGTGGTAAGGGGCAAGACATTACCTAGAATATTTAGGGCAGATTGTTGACCTATTGATATGTAATTGAGAAAGTTACTTAAAACAAAAGCCATGTGTGTTACTTACACAAATTAACTTCTAAGCATGTTTAGTGCAGCTAAAACACATATCAGTATGTTATTGCAATAGAACTGTGTGATGTACCAAAACTAATTAATGCACAGCGAATATTCAAAGCCCCTTTAAAAGGGGGATCTAAAAAGAGCATTGTTCTTTAAATCTGCCTTCAGCATAGAACAATGTGACTATGTTACTGCTTTAACACAGGTAAACTAATCTGGGGCTCGGTGGTTTTCATTAACAAATACACTGTATAGCAGGGGTGCCCAAATGTTTTAAAACTACAGCTTCCATGATGCTTTGTCTTTCTAAATGCATTCTAAAGGCATGCAAAGCATCATGGGAGTTGTAGTTCTACAATCTGGGGCTCTACCTTTTGGCCACTGCTCTATAGGAATACTCCAAGCTACATAACCACTAGTGCCTGTAATTTTAGTGGTGATGGTGCATTGACTGGTGCAAGTATAGACTTTAAGCTCGTTTAAGCAAGGTCCTCTTTAACCTATCATTTCTGTAAGTTTTCTTGCAATTGTCCTATTTATAGTTAAATTCCCCCGTATTATTGTAAAGCGCTATGGAATCTGTTGGCGCTATATAAATGTCGATAATAATAATAAAGTACAGTTTGATAAGTTACCTGGGTCCCACCGCCACCGGTGCCCATGGGCACATCCTGGTCTTCTGGTCTTCTCCTGCAGAATAATATTGTTAAGGCTACAGGGCTAAACAGGGCCAAGCAAAACCCAGGTAAGTTTCAAAATTGTTTGGCTACCTAGTGTGAGATGGCTTCACGACACTCCTGGCAGCATAACCACTATGGCAGCCTGTAGTGCAGGGCCGCCATCAGGGGGTGACAACCATAACGGTTGTCACGGGCCCGGCGGCCCTGGGGGGCCCGGCCGCCCGGGCCCCATGTGTAGCGCATGCTGATGGGGCCCATCGGGTGGCCCACTCACTTAGGGCCACCCCATGGGCCCTGTATCTTCAGGGGCCCGGTCAGCGCTGCGGCCGTGCAATAGCGCGACCGCGCCCCTTTAAAAAAAATCCCAACCGCAAAGTACTGCTGGGAGGAAGTGGCCGTCACTTCCTCCCAGCTCCCTCCCCTCCCCTCAGCGCCGCGCGGGAGGCAAGAAAGACAAGCCGCAGCCCGCAGGAGCCACGCCGACTCCCATCAGCCACAGCCTTCCACCTGCAAAAATAGGTAAGAAAAATTAGCTGTATTTGTGTATGTATGTCTGTGTGTATGTCAGAATGTATGTATTTCAGTATGTATGTTAGAATGTCTGTGTGTATGTTAGAATGTCTGTATGTCTGTATGTATGTCAGTATGTATGTTAGAATGTCTGTGTGTATGTTAGAATGTCTGTATGTATGCCAGAATGTCTGTATGTATGTCTGTGTGTATGTCAGTATGTATGCCAGAATGTCTGTGTGTATGTCAGTATGTATGTCAGTATGTCTGTATGTATGTCAGAATGTCTGTCTGTATGTCAGTATGTCTGTGTGTATGTCAGTATGTCTGTATGTATGCCAGTATGTCTGTGTGTATGTCAGTATGTCTGTACGTATGTCAGTATGTCTGTACGTATGTCAGAATGTCTGTGTGTATGTCAGAATGTCTTTGTGTATGTCAGAATGTCTGTGTCTATGTCAGTATGTCTGTACATATGTCAGTATGTCTGTACATATGTCTGTGTGTATGTCAGTATGTATGTAAGAATGTCTGTGTATGTCAGTATGTCTGTACGTATGTCAGTATGTCTGTACGTATGTCAGTATGTCTGTACGTATGTCAGAATGTCTGTGTGTATGTCAGAATGTCTGTGTGTATGTCAGTATGTCTGTACATATGTCAGTATGTCTGTGTGTATGTCAGTATGTATGTAAGAATGTCTGTGTATGTCAGTATGTCTGTACGTATGTCAGTATGTCTGTGTGTATGTCAGAATGTCTGTACGTATGTCAGTATGTCTGTATGTATGTCAGTATGTCTGTGTGTATGTCAGAATGTCTGTGTGTATGTCAGAATGTCTGTGACTGTCTGTGTGTATGTCAGTATGTCAGTATGTTTGTATATATGTATGTATGCCAGTATGAATTAATGTATGTCTGTGTGTTTGTATGTAATGTCAGTGTATGTATGTGTAAGTCCTCATGCATGTGTGTCTGTATGTATGTTAGTATGTGTCTATCTGTCACTATGTATGCCTGTGTGTCTGTATATGTGTGTATGTCTCAGTATGTGTGTGTCAGTACGTATGCCTATATGCGTGTATTTCTGTTTCAGTATGTGTGTCTGTTAGTATGTATTTTTGTGTGTGTGTGTGTGTCTGTGTCCTTTTGTATCAGTGTGTGTTTTTGTGTCTGTGTGTATTCCTGTGGGTGGGATTTGGAGGCGGACCCTGTGGGCGGGATTGGAGGCGGGCCCCAGGGGGCCCAGACCCTGAGCTGAGTTAGGGGCCCCGAAATTTCTGGTGGCGGCCCTGCTGTAGTGTATATGGTACCTAGACTAAACTGTCCCTTTAAGGTTTTCATTAAATAGGTGATACTTTCTGTGTTCTCTTAAGCTTAGTGTAGTGGTTATAGTTTTATGAGTCAGTGGTTGACGTATTTTCTGACAAACGCTTTTGGAGCAGTTTCACAAAAAGGAGCAATCAACAGCACTTCTGCAGCCACATGGATTGTGTTCAAATTACAATTCCGCATTATGCACACAAATCCTTCCAACCCTGTAATGATAGATTGAATGTCTTATGGACTGCTTGGCTTAGCACTCTCAGCCTGACATTACCATCACACTAATGATGTAGAAGTGTAATCCCTACATTTCCTGTTTGGAGGCAGAGGGGGTGGATGCTAAGTGCTAGGTGGAGCCCTGTTTTTGTGAAACAGAAATCCGGGAGGTTGGGCCCGAATATTCATAGCACCATAACCACTACACCGAGCTAAAAAATAATTCACTTTTTTTTTCTAGACTTGAAGCAAAACAACAGAGTCAAAACATATTTTTTTTCTGCCCCACTGGATGGGGATAATGAGAGTTGCAGTTTCTAATAATCAGCGTGACACGTAAGAATACGGACGGATTTTACGGTTTTCAATTTTTAAAATAAAATATCACCAAACCCTGGAATAGTGCACACATGTAATCGCTAGTACCGTAGCAGTAACATAAGAATGTATACACAATACACAAACATAAAATAAATTCCTTTTTTTTTTTTTTTTTTTTTTTTTTTTTTTTTACTTTATACTTTGAAAATGAGTCGGATGCTGAATTACCTCTCCTACTTTGAGACTTTATGTTGACTTGTGACACTATACTCATTGACTTTGGAAAAGATCTAATTCTTTCACTAGATAATTTCTTGGTTGCTCTAGCTGTGGGCCCTCCCTTGTTTTGTTTGGCAGTAGCTGGATAGACTGAGTCTTTCAGTTGACTCAGTAATTTCATTGGCCGAGTGTCCCCTGTGCCCCGTAATAAGTGAAGGAAAAGTCTTTCATAGCTTTATTAATACAAACTGCCGCTTGTCGTAGAAGACACACGTAACTAAGACTCTTGATGAATGCACACAATTCTCAGACAGGGAACCAAAACAGAGACACTTGTGATTTTCTGCATAGATCAATGATTGTGCAGGATTTTCAATAATGATAGAAAATAAACTAAATAAATCAGGGAGCTGCCAGAGGGAAAATAAAATGCTTGATAAAGGCATCAATTTATTTAAGACATGTCCTTGTAAATCAAGATAGAACATTTTTCTATTCTGTCTTAATCTAGAGATTCACCGCATGTTCCAGACCAAGGCGTAAAACAACGAATGCTATGCAGCCATATTTAATATTGCATGTGAAATAAATAAATAAATAAATATTTTAGCAGTAGTTTTGTGTGTTTCTCATGTGTCCCAGATCTGGAGGGGGACGGTCTATATTTGGTGCTTGGTCCCCCTCTTTGCTGCTCCCCTACCACTCTCCCAGTGTCTGCTACTCCGAACATCTGTAAAAAAAAAATGTTTTGGTGACTGGTTGCGATTATTTTGCATCCATGCAATTTGATTAACTAAGTATCTGGGACACATACCTTTTGGTAGCAACGCCCCCTAGTGTAGAGGCATTAAACTTTGATGCACAGATCCAAATAGAATGGCAGATGAGATATACAGTGTATATCACACATTCACGCACACTTCTTATGTCTGTCGCTCATTTCCTTCCTATTTATGTCTCGCGGCCCCCACCCTTGCAGTCATGTGCAGTAAATATGAGCTCTGCAGGAAAAAAAAACCCTCATTGTAATGTGTGGTGTGTAATAGTGCATCACAGTTCCCCTGCAGTAATGTGCAGTGCTTGTGATAGTATAACAGAGCTCGGCAGTACGAAAGTTCCTATTAATGTAACAGTATTATGAGACTATGACAGAAGTCTATTGCTTAAAACATATAGTGATATGAGGTGTGGGAGGAGACTGCAGAGATCCAAAGCAACAGGCATCCCAATCGTACCGATTTCAGTGCAACAGTCCTGATTTCAGGGTTCCGTCTCACCGTCCTGAGTTTATTTCCTGCTATCCTGGTTTTGGGGACACCTGGGAACTGTCCCCAAAAAGTGTAGTCCGAGTACACCATTAGTCGAGTTCGTGCAATGCTCAGGGCTCTAGGATCCTGCAGAAAGAGCTCAAACAGCGGCCCCTCTATGGACCACCCCAGGTGGGCTAGATTGCTTGATTGGCAGGCAGCCCAGCAAGAATGAACAGCCAATTTTTTGAGGTGACCTGCCCCCAGTTTTGGTCTGTGCCATGGCGCAAATCCATGTATTTTCCTGCCAACTTTTACCACCATTGTCGACTGTATGAGTGTATCACAGAGCTCTGCAGTAATAGAGGTCACACTTATTCTGTGTGAGATATTACAGAGCTCCCCAGCAATATAACGCACATCAATGTTGCCTGTGTACATCATGGTTTCACAGCAATGACACAGCCATCGCAGAACACAGTATAACAATTCATTGGTAGAAACATGTATGTGTCTCTCCTTCACCTGGTCCCTCGCTCTGTAACAAACTCCACACCATATATTTTTACTATTAAATTATACGATATTATATTATACCTCAAAATTATACTCACTGGCAATAAATCTCAAAATTATATTAATTGTTTGTCTCTGCAGCCCTATATCCCAGCAATTACAATTATCATTGGCTATTATTTGAGCTCTCTTGCTTTTTTTCACTTTCTGTTAGTGGAATCTAGCGGAAAACAAGTGGAAATGCAAGAAGTGAGCATTTTCATTATTAGTTCTGCCTGTCTCTGCTCTCATGCACCATGCTGTGTTGAAGGGCCTTAAGGAGATATGACTCTAGGATATGACCACCTGCGTGTCCCTTCACACAGCAGCCGGGTCTGCAATCATTAGAGACGCCGGCCGCTGCAAGTCAGAGCCTTTTAAGGCTCCAAAATTAACTCTTCAGTCCCTGTCTCTTGGGAACATGCGTGTGACTTCGCAAATGCACGTTCCGATGTCACATGCCCCCCAGTAGCCAATCATAGAGACTCTTAGGCTATTTAAGCCTTTTTTTGAACATTTATCAGTGCCCTGTGGCGGTTTCTATTGTGGTTATCCGAGAGCGCTTTTATGGTATTGTTTCTAGTGTATTTTGACTTTGGCTTGTTATTTGACTATTCTGACTACTGTATCCCTTGACCTTTGGCTTGTTATTTGACTATTCTGACTTCTTTATTCCTTGACCTTTGGCTTGCCTTCAGTTTATGTACACTCTGAATTCCTGACCTCGGCCTGTCCTGTATTTTTTTTTTTGTACGTTAAATCCAGACATTCTAAGGTCTGGTAATATACCTTAGGGTTTCTTTATTTTCACTTAAGTTCTGTGTTTTGGGCCTTTAGTGTACCTGACATTCCCACAACCCTGATGTATCCACACTGCTTGATGACATGCACACAGTGCATATGTGTACCAGTCTCTCCAACGGGAATATTAAAGATATGAGGGGCCCCCAACCATCCTGATTTAGAAAAGACAGTCCCTATTTCAGGGTTCGGTCCCACCATGTTTGGCTCCCTTGTAAAACGCTTTAGAGGACACCACTGGCCAGCACAGTGAGAACGCATCATTCTGAGCACCCGAGCTGAGCTGAGGACACTAGGATTATACAAAGAGGGCTTCCCTATGAGTTCTCTCCACAGCCGCCCATGAGTGCAGCCAGCCAAGAAGCTCTCAGTCAGCCTAGCGTGCATTAGCGCCAAGCTGAGATACCCACTTCTGTTCGCAGGCCTGTCCACTATCCACTATTTGGGCACCGCCAGTGATGTAAGTTGTAAGATATTTGTATGATTTAGTAAAGAAAAATATATTACAGTATATCCATTGGGTGGATCATGCCTGCATGTCAGTGTCGCACTGGGATATACATGTACTAGTCTGCATGTGATTGATGCACTGTATGTAAGATACATCTCTTTGCTGTCTGCTTCATGTTTTAGTGTGAACCATGGGTCCTTGGTGAATGCAGTTGAACTTAGAGGCTTACAATGCCAATAACTACAGTTTTGGTATATTTATGTATGTAAACAATATTACCGAATACGGAAGGTCCATGTCTCACTGTAATGATTGTAAGCTCTTTTGAGCAGAGTCTTCTTCACCTCTAAATATCCCCTATTTATCCTTCCAAAGTGCTGCGGAATTTGTTGGCGCTGTATAAATTATAATAATAATAATAACGGAATATCACACAAAATGTATAGATGCCTGTCACAGAAAGCATGTGCAAATGTTTTGCCGTTCCTGCTGAATTCTGCGCACACCAGATTTGCTCACAGTATCCTTTGCATGGGCAAAATTGGCGGCCTGAATGGCAAAGCACATGTGCACACCAGCTCGCCTTCACACCAGGGTAAGGTTCTCTTTAAATCTTGGTCTAATCATATCAATGAGAGCCAGCCTGCGAACTTGACGCATATGTATAAGCACATTTTGTTATGCAATATTATATGGCAGTCTTTCTTTTTCCACTTTGTGTCATTTTTTTTTTGTTTCAGTAAGACTCCAATTATGTATTTATCTGGGTATAATCTCTCCTAACTGGAAGGCAACTTATCAAGAAGCCAGCTGAGCGTGTCAACCCAGCATGCTAGCTCTCATTTTTGCCAACCAGTCTGCTAGATATAGACGTGTTATATATTTTTTCCGGCATTTTATGCCATGGGTTCCAAAAAATCATGAAACTAGGAAAATAGCCAGGAAAAAAGGAACCTAAATCTCAGATCTGCACAGTCCAGGATGGACATCATGGATATCTATTCCTGAATTAAAACATTATCATGTAAGGAATAGCCTGATTAGTTTATAAGTATTAGGAAGGATTAAAAACTGACATATTTTTTCACTGTAACATTGATCAGCGATCCACTACATAGCTCCCAAGTAGAACTCATTGGCAGTCCAGAATTTTTGTTGTGTATGGATTGAACACAGTGTACCAGAGCAATGGACAACACTGTACTGTCTCTTTAAACTTCAGTATGCATACTAGTTTGTAGACATACACTAACCCCATCAGTCTTGTTCTAAATACCTTATCCAGTTATATCTGAGATCAGTAGGTCACGAAGTCTACAAACAATTTGAGAAATGTATGCAATCTTTGTAAGTTTTACAAATTGCTAAAGTGTCAATGTCACCCTCTCTCCCCCCTGAAATTCCAAAGGACCCATCGGGTGATTGAGGTGAGTAGAACTTACCTTTCACTGCCCCCCCTGGCTACTGGAACCCCTGCAGCGATGTCACTGTTGGGGGAATTTGCCAATTCTGCACAGTCTCCTGAAGGTGACAGCGCCACTTTAAGGCAGCAATGACAGACTTAGCAGTAATACAGAAAGTTTGGCATTGTTATGAGTAAGAAAAATGCACAGTGATTAAAGATCTCAGAGTGTATTGATATGAAATTGGTTACTGGTATACAACAAGCTATGAGCAGCTTTTCCTAAAATTACTATGTTTCTATGTGTATTATAATTCTTAAAATGTCATAGATATATTATGTAAGAAAAACAAAATTGCTCCTAAAGATTTTGCCATTTGTTTCTGTATAATTTGAATTTCTAAAAAAAAAAAATATATGTAGAATCTCACAGTCACCGGTACAGTTCCCATGTCAGCCTTTCAGCCTTGACATTTTTTTTTTTTAAATTCATTAAAAGGACATTATAGTAACCAGAACAACTACAGCTTATTGCATTAGTTCTAGTGAGTAGAATCATTCCCTTCAGGCATTTTACAGTAAACACTAGACATGTGCAATTCGTTTCGGTCCGAATTGAAATTTGGACACATTTTGGCAATTCGGACATTCGGATTCTTCCGAATGACCGAATTGCCGAAGTTCTGAAGTGCTGAATTTCTGAAGAGCCAAAGTGGCGAATTTTGGCAGTGCCAAACCGAACCGAATTGCCGAATTTCAGAAGTGCCGAAGTGGTAAAACAGCAGAGGGAGGTAAAATTAAGGGAATGATGACAGGAATCAAACCATAACCCTACATTTAACCCTACTCCTAACCCTAGCCCTAACCCTACCCCTAACCCTACCCCTAACCCTACCCCTAACCCTACCACTAACCTTAACCCCTAATCCCTCCCCTAACCCGAACCCTACCCCTAACCCTTACCCCAACCTAAGGAGTTTGTGACAGAGCAAGGAACCAGGTGAAGGAGAGACACATACATGTTTCTATGAATGAATTGTTATACTGTCAGGATTACAGTATGATCCAGCACGTAGAATTGTGTAACACAGAAGACTGATAGGTAACATATACCGGACCTTAGAATGGCCGGACTAACGTGCCAAAGAATAGTCAGGAAAAGCCGAGGTCAAGGGACACAGAAAGAGACACAGCGATAAGGAAAAGCCAGGGGTCAGGGATGCCAGAAAACAAGGAAGTCAAAACAATGGCAAAAGTCAAATAACCAGAATTACCAGAATCAATAACGCGTTCTCGGACAACCACAAGGAAAACCACGACAGGGCACTGAGCAGGATAAGAACTGGGCCTAAATACCCATCCTCTGGATCTGATAGGCTGTAATCAGCCTTTGACCCTAAAGGCAGTTACCAGGTTCCCATTTGCATAATTGCTGCTCAGCACAAACCCTCCTGTGGATTTGATTGCTGCTCGGCACAACTTTTCCTGTCAGGACAGTAATGTTGTTCGGCACAACGTTTCCTGTCTGAACAGTAAATTGCATTAATCACATTTTTATAAGCGGATGAATATGTGACATATACTGCGTTAGGGTTAGGGTTAAGGTTAGGGTTAGGGTAAGGGTTAAGGGTAGAGTAAGGGTTAGGGGTAGGGGTAAGGTTAGGGGTAGAGGTAGGTTAGGTGTAGGGGTAGAGTTAGAATTAGGGGTGGAGGTAGGGTTAGGGATAGGGTTAGATGTAGGGTTAGGGTAAGGATTAGGGGTAGAGGTAGTGTTAGGGGTAGGTGTTTGGGGTAGGGGCAGGGTTAGGGGTATGGGTAGCGTTATGGGGTTGGGTTTAGGGGTAGGAGTAGGGTTAGGGGTTGGGTTAAGGGTAAGGTTAGGTAACTGCTGAAGTCTCGAAGTCCCGAAGTGTTGAATTGCCGAAGTCCGAATTTCGGAAGTGCCGAACAGAACCGAATTGCTGAAGTCCCGAATTGCCAAAGTCCCGAATTTCGGAAGTGCCAAACCGAACTGAATTTTGTGCCCATGTACATCCCTAGTAAACACTGTCTTTTCAGAGAAAATGCAGTGTTTACATTACAGCCTAAGGATACCTCCACTGGCCACTCCTCAGATGACTACTAGAGGTGCTTCCTGGGGCAGTGTTGCACAGTGTGACTGACATTCAGTGTCTCTACCCTCTGCATGGAGACACTGAACTTTTCTCATAGAGATTCATTGATTCAATTCATCTCTATGAGGAGATGCTGATTGGCCAGGGCTGTGTTTGGCTTGTGCTGGCCCTAACCCTGATCTGCCTCCTTGACAGTCTCAGCCAATCCTGTGGGAAATCATTGTGATTGGCTCAGAACACTTTTGATGATGTCAGCCAAGCAGGCAGATCAGAGGCAGACCCAGCAGCTGTAGACAAAAGTAAGTCAAAAGTAAGATTTTTACTATATTTAGGGTGGCAAGGGGTCTAAATGGTGATTTTAACACTATAGGGTACATGTTTGTGTTCCTGACCCTATAGTGTTCCTTTAAGTTGGGTAAAACATGTATATTAAAGTAAGAAATGTGGGGAATTTAAAGTGAATTTGAAGTGAATTTCACATTTAAGGATAAAATAGCCACACTGCAAACAGAACTGACTTATTTCTATATCAGATATTTTTTGCATATCTGATTTATTGTGCCTAGATTATGCTATTTATAGTTGTCTGGAACCATGAGATTCCATCAGCCTAGTATGTCTTGTTTACCTTGGAAACCCACTAGAAGTCGTCTATTATTGGATAAATGTTTCCGTTACCTGTTGTCACAATTCGGGGAACCCAACACGCTAACACACACACACACACACAGAAAAGGTGCAGTACCGGACCTTAGAGTGGCCGGGCTAAGCACACACAGAATAGTCCGGAGACAAGCCGAGTAAGGGGAACCAGAAGACAGAATAACGAGAAACAAGCCGAGGTCAAAGGGTAGGAGAAAGTCACAAAGTCAGATTAACAAGCCAGAGAGTACGTAACCAGAAACACAAGTTCAGTATCAATACTAGTAAGCAAAGACCCTACAGCGATCAGCAAACTTCTTCTGAGCAGCTGCTGAACGAGACAGCGCAACATGGACCTGATCCCACATCTTCCGCAAAGAGGCGAGGTGCTGGTCCAAGGCGGGCATTCCCTTGTCGGAGAACGCACCGGGAAGGACAGAAGGCCGAAACCCATAAGCAACCTCAAAAGGACTTAAGCCAGTAGACGAATGAGACACCGTATTCCTGGCAAATTCAGACCACGGAAGGAGGCGGGACCGTCTTGGTGCGCATTAGTGAAGCAGCGCAAATACAATTCCACAGACTGATTAGCACGTTCGGCCGCACCATTAGATTGCGGGTGATAGGAGGAAGTGAATGACAAGGAGACCCCCATCTCAGCACAAAAGCCCCTCCAAAACCGAGAGACAAGTTGAGGACCCCTGTCAGATACGATATCCTGAGGTACCCCATGCAAGCGGAACACTTCTTTGGCAAACACCTGAGCTAGCTGAACCGCAGAAGGCAGTTTCTTAAGCGGAATAAAGTGCGCCATTTTAGAGAACCTATCCAACACAGTCAATATCACTGTCTGACCATCAGAAAGAGGAAAGTCTACAATGAAATCCATGGATAAGTGGGTCCACGGTTTCTTGGGTATGGATAGAGGCATCAGTAGACCCTGGGGTCTCACATTAGGGGACTTACACTGTGTACAGACCCGACTAGCCTGTACAAAATCCACTACGTCTCGCTTAAGTGAAGGCCACCAGAACTGTTGAAGGAGGCCCTTATAGGTTTTGGTAACCCCCGGATGACCAGCAGTTTTGGCGGTGTAAAATAAAGTCAACTACTTTTTTCTGTCATTTGCTTTAACGTATAGTTTACCAACCGGCGTCTCAGGGGCTGCTTGGGTTTGGTATGTCTTAATACTATCAAGGAAAGGAGACGAAACAACCAAACGGGTAGCAGCTATTATCTGAGACGCAGGTACTATAGGTTCAGGAGTCGGGTTAACAAATTCTAATGGTTCATGCTGTCGAGAGATAGCGTCTGCTTTGGCATTACGGCAACCAGGTCTATAGGTGATCACGTATTGGAAGCGTGAAAGAAATAGAGACCATCTAGCCTGTCGGGCAGATAACCTTCTAGCATCCGCTATATAGGAGAGGTTCTTATGGTCTGTTATAACCATCATTTTGTGTCTAGAACCCTCTAATAAGTACCTCCATTCCTTAAAAGCTACCACTTTCAGTTTCTGTCCCTTCTGTATATGCAGACCTTGCCTTGGTTTTTGAAAAAAGGGAGGCAGATAAGCTAACTCCATGCTGAAGACTCCCACTTAACATCAGGCATAATGGGTCCCGGTCCATGCCCTGCCACCTGGACACTGTGTCTGGGTTCCGGGCACCGGACCGCCACCCTGACACCTGTTTCTTCTGTCGCCTGATTCCACCCCCAAACCCTTATCCTATCTCTTGTGGGCATAGTTCATCGCTCTCTGCTGTGAAGACGTAGATAGTTAAACTAGCCTTTCCTGCCGTAGGTACTGGAACATTGTAGCTTCATCCCGAAAGTCTCTATGTGATTTTCTTGCCTTGAAATGTTATTGATTATTATTATTTAATTCCATAGCATTGTCCAATAGGTGGACTAACAGACATGCATTTGCAACAGGATGATAGGGAACAGCAGGATGATATGGAATAGAGGGTGTTGAGGGTCCTGCTCAAACAAGCTTACATTCTAGAGATAGTGGGATAAAGTGACACAGGAGCTAAGGGTCGGATGTGTTTCATGTATGTGAAAAAGTATGTTATTGGAATAGTTTACAGTGAAGAGTGAGTTTATTGGATGACACAGTTGCAGGAGAGGAAGCAGGGTGGGTTACCAAGGTGTGGGGAGGGAAAGCTATTAACAGTTTAATTGATATGCTTTCCGAAAGAAGGTCGTTTTTAATGATCTTTTGAAGATCATTAAAATTACTGATTAAGACTGAGACTGGGTGAGAGTTTAACGGAGCAGTAAAGGGAGTTCCATAGAGAATGACCTGGGCTTCATCCTGGATCCCACCTTAGCACTTCAGTTTCTACCTTGATTAGGTTCACCTGCTGTTGTCAAACCCTTAGTTTGTAACTCGGACTGTCTCCTTGCTTGTATTCTCTTATATCATACATATCCAAAGGCGATGCATGTCTCGAGTCCTGGGACTCAACCCGAGCAAAGATCCGTTCTGCTGCCCTGTGAAAAACTTTACATGTACTCTTCATGCGATTCTTGATGTTAGAAAGGCTGAACTTGATGGACGCATGTCTCTTTTCAGCTATGTAACTATTTAAGCTGGATAATTAATGGGCTGTTCCCTGATTACCAGTGACCTGTTTACTGCCTGTTTGGTTGTTACACCCTTTGATCTCAACTTGCCTTTACTTCTGCTTGGAGTAAACTCCTGCATTTAATTATGCATGAACGCATGAAAACAACACGCAAAAGCTTCAGATCTTCGGTCTGCAGCCTTTGCAAGCCCTCCCCTTCTAAAAATTTTTCCTGCAGCTGTCCAATCACAGCCTTCCCAATGCAGCTCAATGAGAAGTTTGTACAAGGCAGGTGCTCTAAACAATTGCATTATTTTGTAAAATGAAAACAGAGGACACACTCTTTACACGTAAAGCACATAAAGCAAGCTAAAGTGCTTTAGGAGTCTGAAGTGTCTTTTTAACTAGTCTGCTTTCAAACCATTTATAACCAAGGATGGAATACCATAAAATATTAAAACTGTACAGCAGCCATACGTCGCATCTTCTCCCTGGTAAAATAAAACCACATTTTTGATTTTCCAAAGTCTCACAACCTCATCATGTTTTCCATTTCTCTTAGTGTTTCACAAAGTTTTAGTATTTAGTTTGGAATTCACCTAAGCACCGACATGGCTGTCACTTTCAAAATAATTTGAAAAGCATGCAGACAGCCAGGTAATTTGTAAGTCTAAACACCTTAATTTATTGCTTTCTACAAAGAAACATTCCAACTGCAAAATAAATGATCGGAATGGTCGAATACTTTCAGACTATGCAGACTGTCATAGAAACACCTAGGGCTGGGGTAGGTAACCTGTTAGCAGCACTGTGCCAAAACAAGACTTTGAAGTTCCTCTGCATGCCGGTGTTATTTTTTAAATTAAGGTGTGTATGTCACTGTATTCTGCTTGTGTTATGTATGGATGCTGTAACTACATTGCCTCGTATGTGGGCTGTGTTATACTGCGTGTTTACCTGGGCAATTTGTGGTATTTTGTTACATTTGTATGTGGGCTATGTATGGGGGTTGCTTGTGCATTGTGTATGTGTGATATGTCGTATTGTTTGTGTGGGTGCTTTCTTGTGTGTGCTTGTATGCGGTTATCAGTAGCGTTGTGTTTGTGGGGGGCTGTATATGTGTTTGTGTGTGGGCTGTTTGTACTATTTGTGTGTGATGGAGGCTTCTTCTGCAGTTGAGTGGTCCACTGAGGACCGGGCTGGCCAGGTACAGGTCTAGGGCTGGAGCTGTGATAACTGCTGTGGGCTGCCCTCCTCCCGTGCGGACTCCATGTTTGGAAGAAATGATTTGAGATCACTTCCTCCAAGCATTTCAATGAATACATTGAGGGCTGCCTTTCACCACAATGCTGCAATCGCCTCTATTTCTAAATGTTCAGATGATACTAGCAGATATCTGAAAAAGTCCCTCGGGGACCTCTGATAGGCCAACTGCAAGGGAGATCCTCAAATCATCCCCAGCCTGTTTGGGTGTGGCAGCTTAGCGGCCCATCTAAAGGGGGAGGCCACAGGCAGACCCCAAGTAAATAGTCAAACTGTTCTTAAACAGTTTGACTACTTACACTAAGAGGGCACCAGGGCACTGTAGTAGTTATGGTACTTGAAGCGTCACTCTTTAAAATCCAAATCTAACAGTTTGTACTAAATACTTACATTGATTTTTAAATTTGAGAGTTGGATATTTGATCATTGTTTTTTTTACTTATTTCCTGGTCATTTTCCCCAAAAAAGCAGTGTAAATAATGAATACATATTCTACGAATAGGCACATCGTTTTATGTGGGCTTCAATTATTTATTATAAAATGATTTCACCAGGAACAATATGTTGAAATGTCTCTCGTTTTTCAAGTAAGTCCTTTCCAGTATGGATAGATCGCCGCTGGAAGATTCATATGTCAAGATAATCTCTGTAGGTTTTGAATCCACGTGTGTCTGTGAGTGTCTATATATGTGTCTGTTGATACGATGGGTGAAAAGGTTGCTAAGGTAATTACCTAGGGACACCAGCCTTGTTTATTCCTAAGGGTGATATTTAGCTACAGGTCTATGCTTAGCTTAAAAGGAAATTATCATAAAAAAATATCAAAGATTACAATATCAGAAAAAAAAGTTATACTTTTCCTATATTGCGGTAATCCTTTTTAACTCACTGGGAAGCCGTTTCAGTTACAGTTTTATCTCAAGATATTTATCTGCAGGGAAGACTACAAGCTACACTTATTCAGTGTTTATCCTAGGAAAATAATTATATTTCTTATAGTGTTTTGACAGACGAAGTGAAGGGTTTCTGAGAGGAGAAGAGAGAAGGACTAAAAAAGGTCCATCTAGAAGTGAGGAGAGATTGACCAGTCTTCTAGTCATCCAGATGTCCAAAAATGCATGTATTTTTTTTAATATATGTAAATTATTGTTGAAAAAAAATATATATTTTTTCTAAAATCTGCAAATGTATTTCCTAAAGCCCTACAAACATACCTTTAATTAGCTGCAGAATTAGTCTCTGCAGATAACAAATATCAACAAAAGCTTTGACGATGTATGTGTAATACACCCAGCCAAGGGATATCCTTTCCAGGGCGTTAGCATGCTGCGTTAGCATGCTGTGTGCACTGACACCAGATGCAAAAGTTGTACAAACCTGATATTTTCATCCAGGAAGAGAGAACTACAACTGGCGGAATGACAGCCCAGGGAGGTGGACCTACGCAGAGGGAAAAATGAAGGTATTTATTTCTCAAATTAATATTTTTTAAAAAGAAAGGCTACAGGGACTGGAATTTTTGCACCATAACAACTTCAGCAAGAAAACGTGATTATGCTGATTAGAGTGACCGTTTTAGGTTTTATTATATCGAGAGGGGTTGTGAATTACTCTAGAAAACAGATGATGAACCTCTGGATTATGCTTCAGAAACCAACAGGCAAAACTGACGGCTCCTTTACTTTGGTATTGCTTCTAAAAGAGGACTCCTGCTTGGGTAGCAGATCTGGTTAGCTGCCTTGTAATTTGCTTAACCTTCGGTATCTATTGTAAATTGTGCGTGAAGATACTTATTATCTTTGACTGACGGCTGATGTCAGTAAGAAGGTTTACCGGCAATTATGCAGGTTTGACCTCTTTTCAAGTTGTACTAAACTATAATTAAAACAAATCAGTTCCTACTTTGTTACAAGTATAACTTTTTAATTTAGCGAATATTCAGTTGAATTACAACACACCTTATGGAAAATGTGGGGGGGGGGGGGTTTAAACGTCACTGACTACAGGCCCCCTTTAAAATCAATACCAAAACGTGTGGTCAGTTTAATATCACTTTAAGTAAAATCTGCAAAAATTTCCTGTCGTCACGGAGCTTCGTCATAGAACGTAGATCAAAATCTCTACTAATTATATATTGATGGTCTACTTTTAGACAGTTTAGAAATTGATTCATTGTTCTGTTTACCTAAGTGCTAACTTAAGAGACGGAAACAGACTGAAGAACGGATCAGCTTCATTCACTCATTAGATACTTATTCCATTCAGATGCGCGAAAATCAATAGAGCTGAGTAATGGATTTTGTCACATTCATTCATACATACATATGTACGCAGTCTAGTACAATGACAGGATTAAGGATATTTAACAGGCTTATTTGCTAAGGTGAAAATTTGAGGGGCATTTAAAGTGAATTTCAAATTTAATGTCAAAATAGTCAGCTGTGCAGTCAGTTTGCCTTCTCTGGTCTTAAATTTGATAATTATTTGAATTCACTTGGAATTCGTACTTTAGTCCGGTAAAATCTCAGAAGAGGCTGTCGTGGTGCTGCAATGTAAACATTGCCATTTCCCTAAATGTTTTACATTGTAGATCTAAGGGGAACAGGGACACTGCAGCCAGATCACTTCAATGAGCTGAAGTTATTTGGTTGGCTATAGTGTCCCTTTAATTGCTTTTGAGTTTACTTCATATGTCACAAGTGATGTATACTATTCATATGGCTTCAAGGCTAAACTTTCAATATCAATTACACCTGTTTTAATGACATAATGATTTATTGTTTTTTTTTTTTTAAATGTAAGTTTAATTGGCCAAATATCTAGAAAATGTAAACATCTATTTTAAATGTAAAGGGTTTCTATAGTGTTCAGAGTACGACGTTGTATTCCTAGTGCCCTCTTCCTCCTTCGTACCCCCCCCCCCTCTCCACTCTCCCACCACTCCACTACCACCCCCACTCCACCACAATGGCAGATTTAGGGTTAAAGAAACCTTTATTTACTCACCCGATTCCAGCGCTGATCTCTCTCATCACTGGATAAGCACTCTGCCTCCTGACTGGGGGGAAGGGCCTAATGAGCATGCAGAGAGAGCGCCGTCAGCGTATTAGGCCCTCCCCATAGGAAAGGATTGCTTTAATGGGGATTTCACTGACACTGGATGTCCTCATGCAGAGCGCGAGGACGTTCAGCATCGTTTAAGGGACTCAGAGTTCGTTAGAATCCAGGAAAAGACTCTAGAGGCTGATTGACAGCCACTGGAGGCAGTCTTAGTCTTGCAAGGTAATTATTTCAGATTCTCTAAAACAGTGCACCCAGACCACCTAAAGAGATAAAGTTGTCTGGGTGACTATAGTGTCCCTTTAATACAATTACCTGTACACTTCCAGATGTTGGTTTTCAATCACCCTTAGGTTGAAAAACTGTAAATATTGTTTCTGCGGATAGTTACATGCACATTGAAAAATCTACAAATGGAATTAAGAAACCCACAATGCCTAGTGTAAGATGCATTGTGGTACTCCTCATGTTATTTTTGTGGGAGGGCTCATACACACAACTGCTCCTATTCAGTTACCGTGGCAATCATTATTATTATTACTGGCATTTATAAAGAACCAACAAATTCTGCAAAGATGTGCAATTGGGGGAAAGGACAGTGCAATAAACACAGACCAGTACAAAAGGTAACGAGAGCGCGTCCCGTGAGCTGAGCCATTTTGGAAGTGGGCAGATTAATTGTCTGGTTAGTAAATATTTTAATCATAAAATCATAAATGTTTGTATTCCTAACACTATAGTGTTGCTTTAATAAGGAGGACTGAACAGAGACTTGAAGAAATCATTTCCAGATCTTTTTCTATAGAGACAGGTATTGCTCGCTACGCATTCACCAACACACCAGAGGTGATCATACATTTACAATGCAATTCGAAAAAACAATATACAAGAAGACAGTCCGTCACTTAACTACTCACAGGTGCACTAGCTCAATGTTATAATAAAGCAGGAAAAAAAAAAGAGAGAGAATTCGTCTTGTGCAAACCGATATTTTCTTTCATTTTCTGCTAGCAATGAGAAAAAAAAATACATAAAAAAAAAATACATTTAAGAACAAGTTTTTGGCAGGTGGTTTTAAAAGCCCAGTTTGCTGTACATTTCCCAATGTTCTGGAACAGGTAAATTGATAAGTCATGACATGCGCACAGTCGTTATTCGGCTTGTGGCATTTTCTTTCCCATAACCCACCAATAAACACAGACACCAATTTTCTGTTGGAAAATAAAAGTCCACAGCTTTATTTAAATTTTTCAATAAACAAGATAACAGATTGGGGTCATTGCCAAATAAATTAATTTACCCCCACCCCCATCCGTACAGCATTAACCCCGACAATGACCCCATACCATAAACAATATATATAACAATATAAATAACACATAAATATAACACACGGCCTACCAAAGAGGCCCCATAATTGTAACTTTATTAACTGTAGGGGCGTACCGAGACACCCCTACACCACCAGGTTCGGAGCCACCGATGAGCTCGAACCAACAGACCACTTCCAACTCTGGCCTAATTCAACTTAAGCTTAGCCTAGCCACTTGCTAATCCACTTCCATCCCAATTACCCTAGCCCTATCCCGCCGCTGTGACAAAACGGGACCTGCTAAAAAAAACCTAGGGAGGGTGGGAGGGACAATTAA
Organism: Pelobates fuscus; assembly: GCF_036172605.1. Classification (NCBI taxonomy): domain Eukaryota; kingdom Metazoa; phylum Chordata; class Amphibia; order Anura; family Pelobatidae; genus Pelobates; species Pelobates fuscus. Next base: position 109,289,473 of record NC_086327.1, on the reverse strand, counting down.
CAGGTAAGTGCGGATTCTGAATTAAAATGGCCGTTTGCTAAAATGGCCGCTTAATATACTCGCACTTTTCCACACCCTTTAGCATGCTCCACCCTAACCCCACCCCCGAATCTATAGCTCCACCTGCCTACTCCTTGGCTCTGTCAAGGCCCATTCCCCTGACTGCGCTGATCCATGGGCTTCATGACATGCGCACAGTCGTTATTCGGCTTGTGGCATTTTCTTTCCCATAACCCACCAATAAACACAGACACCAATTTTCTGTTGGAAAATAAAAGTCCACAGCTTTATTTAAATTTTTCAATAAACAAGATAACAGATTGGGGTCATTGCCAAATAAATTAATTTACCCCCACCCCCATCCGTACAGCATTAACCCCGACAATGACCCCATACCATAAACAATATATATAACAATATAAATAACACATAAATATAACACACGGCCTACCAAAGAGGCCCCATAATTGTAACTTTATTAACTGTAGGGGCGTACCGAGACACCCCTACACCACCAGGTTCGGAGCCACCGATGAGCTCGAACCAACAGACCACTTCCAACTCTGGCCTAATTCAACTTAAGCTTAGCCTAGCCACTTGCTAATCCACTTCCATCCCAATTACCCTAGCCCTATCCCGCCACAGCCCGAGACTTGATCCCTTAATGTCTCGAGCGCCCCCCACCACACAGAAATAGGGCCCGGGAGATCCCTTCCTGAAAACCGAGGTTTAGCAAGTCACAACCTACCTCCGAAAGGTGCACCCCATCCTTACGATAATACCCAGGTAACATACCCTCTAACTCCCAATGCCTTACCGGGACCCCGCCTGACCTCCTAACGAAAACTGACATGGCCTTATTAACCTTCCCCCGGCATCTCGACACCGCCGCTGTGTCCCTGGCGTGTCTCCAATTAAATCTAGGCACCATCTCAGACCACACTATAACCACTCCCGGCACCCGCTCCCGGATGCGATCCAAATCCCGTTTCATTCTCCTAATTAGCTCCCTCTGAGGGATAAGCCCCAAATCGTTACCCCCACCATGTATCAGTATTACGTCCGGGGAATTTCCTTCCAACAATTTACCAAAAATCAGTCCACTAATGCTCTGCCAACTGAAACCACGAAAACCAAACCATTGTAACTGTACAGTGTCCTGAAGAAAGCCCAGTTGTGCTCCATTCCTCCGAACTGCGGCCCTCTTCTGCGCCCAATAAACGTAGGAGTGACCCACCAACCATACAACCCGACCTGTAAAGAAACACAAGTTATAAACTAGCAGAGCATCGACACCACAACTCAAACCTAACCAGACACCCTTTTCAAACCAACTTATCTGTTCGTACATAAGTCCTAAAGCGCGCGGACTCCCACCGACCTATCTGCTTAATCCGTTCATCCCCGAGTCCGAGCCGTGCTGCTTCCGTTGCAGCCCCTATGCGAAATGAATGAGTCCCAAATTGTGAGGGATGCAAACCCAGTTGTTGCAGCCCCATGCGGAATACCCTGACAAATTGGAAGCGCGACAGCGCAAGACCATCCTCGTGAACGAGGAAGCACCCAGAGCTTTGAGGGCGCACGCCCAAGTATTTGTGCCCACACGCTACTGGGCAGACTACCGACCCCGGCAACGCAAACAAACTTATCGTCTTACCTCGCCCAAAGACGTCCGTCTTGGAGTGCCTCAGGCGTATCTCGACCTTGTCCTGTCCCAGCAACACATCCTCGAACCGGATCCCAGTCGCCCCGGACTTATTAGAACTGACCAGTTCGCCGATGCGGAATGCCCCAAAAAACGCCCAAACAAAAGCTACGGTAAACAAGAGCACTTCAAACGCAGATGTGCAAACGTCATGCAGCCTGTCAACCAGGCCTTGTAGAATGTTAAACGACACAGGCCGTCTCGAGTCTACAGACCTACGTCCTTTACGAAAGCCTTTCAATACCTGCTTCACCAAAAAAGTTTTTGTAATATCCTCCTTACCCGTGAATTTAAACCAAAATGCCAATGCTGACATGTAACGGTCCACCTTCGCGGGAGAAGCCCCTCCCGCGAATAACCGACACAATAACCACAAAAGCGTGTCCAACCTACCTGCCGGCGAATTCGCCCCTCCAGACTGCCCCATCATCTCCTCCCATTCATACCATACCTTGGTGTACGCAGTCCACGTACCGGGCGCCAGGGAACTTCTTATAAAGCTCCCAAGCAAGACGTCCCGAGCCGCCACATCTCCGCCGGGCATGACTGACCTGTCTCCTGAGCTCCCGGCGCCGCTGCCCGAAAACGTTCCCACTGCGAACGAGATAAGGCGTCAGCGATAACATTCAACAATCCCGGGACGTGTTTCGCCCTAAACACAATATTCCAAGACATGCACAGCAGCACCAAACGCCTCAACAACCATACCACAGGCAGCGAAGATGCCGAGATATTATTAATTGCCTGCACCACCGCCATGTTATCAGAATGAAAGATCACCTTCCTGTTCGCGAGCTCTGCGCCCCATAAAGATACCGCCACTACCACAGGAAAGAGTTCAAGGAAGGCCAGGTTCCTGATCAAGGCGTTTTCCTTCCACGCCTCTGGCCACTCTTCCGCGCACCATCTCCCAGCCAAGTAGGCCCCGAAACCTACGCTCCCGGAAGCGTCCGTATATAAGCCTATCGCTTCTGATGACGTCGCCTCCTCCCTAAAATATACCCGACCATTGAACTCCTGTAAGAAACACAACCAAACATCCAAATCCGCCTTCATCGCAGCGGAGACTCTGATATAATGACCTGGCAATCGCGCCCCGCAGGTTGCTCGAGCCATCTGCCTGCAAAAAACCCTCCCCATAGGGATCACTTTACAAGCAAAGTTCAAGCTCCCCAGCAGGGACTGCAACTGCCTCAAGGTCACCTTCTTCGAACCCCTGACTACCCCCACCCGCTGGCGGAGCGCTGTCAGTTTATCCAAGGGCAACCTACATTCACCCTTCACCGAATCTATTTCCAGCCCTAGGAAGCTCAAGCATACCGTCGGGCCTACCGTCTTCTCCGCCGCCAACGGGATCCCAAAGACCTGTGCCACCCATTGTAACACCCCTAGTATTTGCCCACAACGATCGGACCCTGCCGGACCTACGCACAAAAAGTCGTCAAGATAGTGCACTACTGCACCCCCAGCCGACTCCAGACGCACCACCCATTCAAAGAAAGAGCTGAACTTTTCAAAGTACGAGCAAGAAATAGAGCAGCCCATGGGCAAACACAGATCCACGAAAAAACCCTCATCAAAGAAACAACCCAGTAAGTGGTGACATGTCGGGTGAATCGGAAGCAACCTGAAAGCCGCCTCCACGTCCACCTTCGCCATCAACGCTCCCGGCCCCGCTCTCCGTACCAACTCCACCGCTTGATCGAATGACGCGTATGACACAGAGCACAGGGCCGCGTCAATGTCGTCGTTAACGGACGCCCCTTTTGGGTAAGACAAGTGGTGTATCAACCGAAATTTGCCTGGTTCCTTCTTGGGGACCACCCCCAACGGAGACACCCTCAAATTCGGCAAAGGTGGGACCGCATAGGGTCCCGCCATCCTGCCAAGCCGTACTTCCGCCATCAATTTGTCCCGCACCACCCCTGGGTGATCCCGAACGGAACGTAAATTCAAACATAAAGTCCCTGACCCTGTCCCTTTAAACGGTATCTTAAACCCCTCCGTGAATCCTTCCCTCAGAAATTCCGCGTCCGCCAGATTAGCGTAGCGCTTTAGCCATGGCAGCATCTCGCCTACCTTCACCGGAGTTGCCCCCAGTGGCAGCGGCAGGAGCCGTGGCGCCACTGGGACCTCCCCCGCTAGTCGATTTGCCTCTCTTGAAGCACCTATTGACTCCATGTGTACCGCCGCAACCGGAACACTCGTGTTTGAATCTGCACGACGAGCCCCATTTACATTGGCCCTCGTTGAAAAGCCAGCAGAAACCCTTCTTTTGTCCGGCCGGCGCCGCTCCTCCAGGTGCTGCACCGGCCGCCCCGTGAAAGGGCGCAGCCTTCTGCGCCATCATGAGCCGCATCCACAGGGGGAGATCCATCTGATCCCATCTCATGTTCGGGTTCGCTGCTAAACGTTGGCGGAACTGCTCATCGTATTTCCACCAAGCAATCCCACCATACGTCCGGTAAGCGTCCCCTATCCCGTCCAAATAGCAAAAAAGTTGTGAACAGCGATCGGGAAACTTTTCCCCGATGACGCTGGCCAGTATGCAAAAAGCCCGCAACCAGTTCGCAAACGTCTTTGGTATCTTCCGATACCTACGCTTCTTCTCTTCTTCCTCCTTCTTCGCATCCTTTTTATCCTCATCCTTTAGATCGAGGAACTCCTCCAGAGGAAGGAGAGAAAAAACCTCTACGAACTCACCCTTCCAAATCCTGTCCTTCACCTCAGACTTCAGGTGACATCCCAAGGGGCCCGCGAAAGAGACATGTACATTCTGCCGCGCCGCGTCAGAAACCTCCCCTCCTCCCACCGAACTTAAGCCTGTCTTGTCGCCTGGTTCGGGCGTGCTCCGTCCGGAGACACCACTCACCGCCCCCTTCGCCTGCCCCGACGTCCCGGAACCTACTTCCGGAACCCATACCCTCGAAAATTGCGGTGAAGCCCCCTCCCCACCGCCCCATGAGTCTAACAATGATTTTAGGCAAGTTAACATGGAATCAGAATGTGATGTGACAGGCAACTCACCGCCAGAGCCTCCGGCCGCGGAAGGCCGCGGGGTCGTTTTCCTTCCCTCCGCCGCGTGCGGCTCCGGGGTGTCCCTTTGACGCCGACTCCCTTCCGCCAGATCCCTCCGCGGGACCGTAGGTGTACCGCTCCGCGACCTGTAGGGAGAAGAACACCTGGGTAGTCTGTTCAAGTGCCCCTCTACCCGCCCTTCCTCCATACGTTCCCTATCGTCAACCCTGCGCCTCTCTCGCCTAGTAGCCAGGCCCTCTGGGCCGTAAGAACTGTCCGGCCGTCCTTGAGCGCTCCCGTCGGAGGACCCAGACTCGCAGCGCCGTTCCCCTCTCCTCCTGGCCCTGCAGACTGATCCCTGTCTACTGCACCCGTCAGTAGAAGGGCTCCTCTCCCTGACACACCCTGCCCGGACTTGCCTGGCGCTTGTCCTGCGCCGCCTCTTGTATTCCGCAGGCCTAGGGTTGTCTCTGTAATCATGCCGTCCCCGGGAGCAACATTTATGGCCCTCCCGTACACTCCTAACCCCGCTGTCAGAGTGTGTGTCGTACCCCTGGGACATTCCCTCACTGTCCGCTCCTCTGTCCACTGGGGAAGCGCTGCGCTGGCCCTGACAAACAGAAGCCCCTTCCGTTGTCGCCCTGACTCGGTCCTGCAGCCCTAGCTGGGTGACCTGTCCTGCTGTCCCCCCGCTGCCTTGCCTGGGCCTTGTCTCGCCCGCCTGATCAGGTCTCCCTCCGCTGGAATCCCTTGCTGCCCTCTGAGGTGGTGTCAGCCCGTCCTTCCCAATCCCCAGCGCCTTTCCTTGCCGCCCGGTATTTAAACCAGCGGCAGACTCACCGGGACGTGTCTGGGCTCTATCCACACCTCCGACATCCTCTGCGGTCCCGGTCTCCTCGGAGGCCGTCGCTACTTTCGCCGCCTTGCCGCCCGCCGTCCTGCGAGCAGCGCTCCTCGTGGTAGGCCGCGACACCGTGCCAGGCCTACTCTCCGCCCTTGCCTTACCGGCACCGCGTCGCACAGACGGGGCCGGCGGCGTTTGCGTTGGCTCCGACTGGCCAGCCTCCTTAACCGATGATCCGCTCGCCTCTCTGGAAGGACTCCGTCTCCGACGCGCTGCGGGCATCACGCCCGGGCTCAGCCGCTGGGGCGGTCTCGCCCTCCGCACCGATCGCCTTTCCACAGCCGCTGGGGGGTTACCGCTGGTCCCAGGAACCGCCAGTTGCTGCTGCAGCCAAGCCATCCCCCTGTCTCTCACTGCTGCTCTCACACCGTCCAGGATCTCTTCAAGCGAAGCCATCTGAAAAACAGAAGAAAAGAAACCCCACAACCTGCCAAAACAATTAACAGGTAAGTGCGGATTCTGAATTAAAATGGCCGTTTGCTAAAATGGCCGCTTAATATACTCGCACTTTTCCACACCCTTTAGCATGCTCCACCCTAACCCCACCCCCGAATCTATAGCTCCACCTGCCTACTCCTTGGCTCTGTCAAGGCCCATTCCCCTGACTGCGCTGATCCATGGGCTTCAATACACGGAGTACACATTCGGCTACATGTGATTAGTGTTAGCAGATATTAGGTCGCTACATTTGTTCCTGAATTTTCTCTCTCTCTAAATAACACAACAGAAAAAAAAATAAAATTAAATATAAATCACCTACAAATTAAATATGTTTGTGAGAAAAGAAGCATCACTTCCAAAATGATTCACTAAACTGTGCGACTGAAAACAATAAGCTGCAGATAGAGTAGTAATAGAGTAGTATTAGTATGGGTTCAGCAATAGAAATAAGGTTGTATTGCACGCACAATGAATAAGATATTCCCAACTTATCACCCTTTTAAGGGAATAGTAATGGTTCAGGTACATTCTTCTATAGCCACGTTTTCTTGTGTAAGAATATAAAAAAACAGAAAAAGGTGCAATATTGTCGCAAGAGTAAAACTTAATACAAATAATCGCACTTACAACTTAGCAGATAAAACAAGTATATCATCACTCCATGTGATCAGATTAGCAAATTCCCCTTCAGCATAGCCGGGTATATAGAAAGAAGGCAGCAGGAATCAGGAAAAACAGGGAACAATAAAATAAAACAAAATATATAAAAATAAAAACAGGATAAAATGGTAAAGTTGTCCCAACGCGTTTCGTCTTGTGTGTAGACGTCCTCATGGATGCTCAACAAAACTAAGAAATGTCAAATAAACATAACAAAATCAGAAAATAAATAAAGGACACATAGGAATGCGTACATATCTGCAAACACTCTAGAAAAAAACTTGAGAATAATTTCTCTAATCAGAAGACAACATTTTAAGTCCTATGCTATTAGCTAGGCCTAAATGTTACTGACCACTGCAAACTTGGAGAGTCCATGGTACACTCCCCACGGTTGGATTTCTACTCACCATCGCTGAATTTACATGTGCCCATAGGCGTGCGCAGCCTATTATATAAGGGTGTGCACCCTAAAGCACAAACACACACGCCGCGTATATATATATATATATATATATATATATATATACACACACACACACCACTGTGTGTGTGTGTGTGGGTGCTGTGTGTGTGTGAAGGTGCTGTGTTTGAAGGCGCTGTGTGTGTGGGTGCTGTGTGTGTGTGGGTGCTGTGTGTGTGTGAAGGTGCTGTGTGTGAAGGCGCTGTATGTGTGTGCAGGCGCTGTATGTGTGTGCAGGCGCTGTGTGTGTATGTGAGGGCGCTGTGCGTGTGGGCGCTGTGTGTGTGTGGGCGCTGTGTGTTTGTGAGGGCGCTATGTGTGTGTGAGGGCGCTGTGTGTGTGAGGGTGATGTGTGTGTAAGGGTGCTGTGTGTGTGTGTGTGTGTGTGTAAAGGTGCTGTGTGTGTGTGTGATGTTAGTGTGTGTGTGTATGTGTAAGGGTGCTGTTAGTGAGGCATGCATATTTGGTTTACTGGGTTAGGCTCTTTTTGGGAAGCTAAGCCTTCTGAAAATTCTTATTGCATCCAAATGCGAATGTGGATTTGAAGCCCTGATATACATACATATTTAACTGTCTAACACAGACTTCCCCAAACTCCGGCCCTCCAGATGTTGCTGAACTACAATTCCCATGATTCTTAGCCTATCTATTTCATTCATAGAATCATGGGAGTTGTAGTTCAGCAACATCTGGAGGGCCGGAGTTTGGGGAAGCCTAGTAACAGGTGATAAAAAATTTTGTAGATCTACTAATTATTGTGCATTTCGGTGTAGATTAGGTGAAACAGAGTACCAAATAAGTGAAAATGTGCCCAGACAGGCGAGGTTAGTCACTAATATTTCAGACGTCCAGCAATATAATAAAATACCTGGAAATTTCTGGGGCAAATCCACAGATTCTGTGAGGCATAACGTGATTATCGGCCTTTACTGACTCACAAAAAAAAAAAAAAAAAAAAAAAATGAAATCTATCAAGAACGCTTGGAATGCTCCTGTGTGAAGATAAAAGGAAAATGTGAATAATTTAGTAATATGATGTTCTGACCCTACTGAAGGGAATCTCCACCAGAGTGATTACACAAAAAATATTTTCCCCTTTTCCTGAACAGTTTTTTACGCAGGAGATTACAGTTAAACACATTGGCGATAGAAATGCTAAGCAAAACTACTTTCATCCAAGGATATTCCAGGTGTGTGCACTGGGCTCTCTGACCACTGGTTTACTTATCAAAAGCACAGGAATAAGTGTCAGCATTGCTCTGGATTCTTAAACTGGATTTACATTCTTATCAGTTCTATACTCCAGAGATAACTTAAGACTCTGGAATATGAAGCGGTTAATCTAGAAAAAAAAGAAAGAATTATTTTTGTTTCCCGTTGTTTCCCGGAAGTGCCCACTTCGAATTTGTAATGCCACCTCTGAATATTTGTTAACGGCAGGCGTAGATAATGTTTCACTGTGATCCCGCAATAGTAGCCCGTTTAGGAATCACTTGAATCACAGTTTAACAATCGCCAGAGGCTATAGCCGCAGTCTGCCTGGCACTAGTTTACGGCACATAAGGAACACCGCATTATAAAAAAGTTCATTTGTAATAACAGTTTCCCTTTCTGCATTGTAGTTAAATTAACCATATGGCCTGACTTATGTGTCAGTTATTAAATTACTTCATTCCTTATGGGACTCCAACTCCCAGTTATACAATGTGATTAAATGAGATTCCTGTCCTTTTTATTCTCTGTGAGATATAAAATCAATTTACCTTAACATTACACATGCACGTGAATTATTCCCTTAATTACACTGCATAAATGTCCTGTTGTGTTAACTTTTGAACTAGCATTGAGAAAAAAAGAACACAGGTTTCTTACACAGGCAGGATTCAAGAAGAATAAATTCTGCAAATTGCACAACCAAATTAGCATCCTTACATTAGTTGCAAATGACTTTGCATTGCAGCTAGTAAATCACACCCACTTGCGTCCTCATGCTTGTACAAATACTTGTACAACCAGTAAATTAGTCTGGAGTGTGTTGAAGGGACACTATAGGACGCGTAGGACGTATGGTGAAAAGCTGTTTGTTTTTATATTCCAATGTAAGTCATTAAATACTTTTTTACTTTACTCTGGAAGTGCACTACATTTTTGTGTATATCTTTTTCTTTTGAGATACACACATCTACTTTATGATGAACGTGTGAGGAGGGACAACACCACATTGGACACTGAAAGAAAAAATACTGCTTAAGGCTGTTTTAATTCTACAAATTTGTGAGTGACCAATTGTGATTACATACTAATATTTGTCCCCACACAGTTAAACGCTATGTTTCTCTATTGTGTCTGTATTTAGCAGATATTCCCCTACTCTATGTGCATATATCTATTGAAGACAAGAGGAAGTCTTCGGGGATTTACCGGGAAAACTTCACCTAAAAAATATTAAGGGAAGTCCTGGTTTGTTTTGAACTATTTATTCATTTTTTTCACTGGGTTGTGTTCACATATATTGTTGTTTTTGTTTGTATAGATTATGCCCCTGCAGACTCACTGCTCAATTCTCTACCAATTAAGACTTTTTACTCCTACCCCTAGACTAACACTACTCCCCTACGCATACACCTATACTCCGCTACATGCCCACATGCCGCTTATCTGGTTAGCTTTTGCCAGCCTCCTCAGGATCCAAAATGAATTAAGGTGCCATATGAAAATGGAGGGGGGGGGGGAGAAAAATAAACAAACAAACAAACTACTTTTGAACAAGAGTATTGTATGGCGTTTTGTAGTAAATTAGAATTACCTGACAAATGTGTTCAAATTGTTGAGCCAAAAGGCTAGTGTAGAAAAAAAGCTGCAGGATTTTTCCGATTTGGCTATTTGTACTTACATGTTAAAACAGAACACTGTGAAAGGTTTACTGAATGCATGCGCACTGCACCAGCAAGTGTCTGAGCAAGTTATCCTTAGTAATTGCATACCCCCTGCTTCTAGATAGGTTTTAGTGCTTAACCGCATTTTTGTAAATCTTTCTTTTATTATGGCATATACGTCATGGGGTACATAAGAGAAAGAGGAGGCATTGAGGGATAACATGAGACAATAATATCAAGATGGTGTGCAATCCACCTCAAAGAAAGATTGCCATGGGTTTTTGTTTTTTTTGTGAAATATTCAAGTAAACAGAGTGATACAAGCTTGGATAAGAAACAAGAGTAATCAATTTATACAAGTTGGTGTTCATAGCTAAACAGGATGTGTAAAGTTGGTCTAAGGTGTGATAATGCTTATGCCTATACTTTAAATGGAAGCTTCGACAGAGTTAAAGTAAAGGAGACAACGCTAGACAGAAAAAACATCGTATGACATCCATTACTTAATAAGGCAGACTCTTAGTAGTTACAGTCACCATTTTTACGAAAGTTAAACACGGGTGTAACCAGGCTGGGTATTAGTGCCATGCTTAATAACAAGAAAATATCAGTCAGGTAAGAGCATTAATTTAACATTTACGTTGAGTGTCCTCGCTGTAGATGGGTGTACATGCTTTACTACGGTTGCTATTGTATGTATTGATGTCACACTATGGGTATTACAGCAAGAAGTATAGTGGGGCACATAAGATTCTGCAATGTTGGCTACTAAAAAACACGGTAAAACTACACCATAAGTTACATGCAGATTAAAGACACGCTTATATGGAAGATCACGTTAAGCTAGCTGTCACAAGCACCTCTGTAGCCCAGATAACATTATACCATGTGGTAAGCAGGGAGACAAAAGTGGTAGCGGGCTTCTGTATGGTAGCCCATCCAGAATCAGTGACGGGTGGCATGACTGGTTAACCAAAGCTTGAGTTGGTGAGAGTTCCTGCAGGGGGACGTAGAGAGAACAGGTGTTACTAGTCCACAGAACAGTCCCATTTGGCCCATGCCGATTCCTGGCTTGGAGGTCTTAGGTGTCGGTCCACTGGTGTGCGCCCCGGGTCCGCTGGTGGTCGCTGTGGGCTGGCGTCGCTGCGCCACGTTCCCTTTGGTGGCTGCCCTGCTGTCTAGGGCCGCTGGTCTTTGGCCTGAGGCCTGTGTGGGTGCTCTTGCCTTTTGCCATTGGGCCCATCACCAGGTCCGTGGGCCCAGGCTTCCGCCGGGTCGGTACAGTAGTCGGTCAGTTGTTCGGCAAAAGGTATCAGTGCCGAAACAGCAGGAGGTTCCCCGGCTTCTCCCTGGGTGTATGGCAGGCTGTGGGGGGAAAATTCCTCCCCTGTGAGCGCCCGGCTCAGAAGAAGAGTGAGTAGGCCTCTAAACGGTGGCATGCATAGGTGTGGTAGTTGGAGGGTGACATAAGTCAGGGGCATCTCTGGGTGTGTGGGACCCCGTGTGGCAGTACCCCTCATGCAGGAAAACAGGAAGGCTGTTGGTCGGCCTGTGCTCGAGGTAGCTTGCTGTGCTCTCATGGCCACCGCCATCTTGTGTGCTGGTCGCGGGTTACCCGTTATCCGTGTCTCCGAGGGTAGAGGAGTCTGGCTCGGTTTGGTTTGGACCGGGATCACCCCCCCGGTCCGGTGGGGGGGAAGCAGGACCGGGTCCGCCGGCTCTTCACGCTGGTCGGGCTCCGTCGGGCGGGATAGTGCTGCGGCGGCCGTCCGCGTCACTCACCGCCAGCATGGGTCCTCCGAGGGACTAGAACTGCGAGAGCAAGCCTCACCTTGGCTCGGCAACCCGGTTACATCGAGGGTCGCAGGTAAGTAGTTGCCGGGATTTCCCCTTAGAAGTGTGTTTTGTTGGCTATTTGTGGGCTATGTGTGGCCCTATGTGCAGGAGCTGAGCTGTCCTGTGACCGCTCAGCTCGGCGGCCCGGCCCCGCCCCCGCTTAACCGCATTTATATATCTTCGGACATTTGCAATTTTACGTTAGATAAGGACAAGTGGTATGTTTTACCAACCTGCATAGACACCAGATTGCAAATAATGCATAGTGGCTCCTATTATTCTGAAACACTAAGAACCAGGCACGGAGCATTACATTTCGTATCATGTAAAACTGCCACTATATACCAAGCTTGGTGACAGCCGTTATAACAATTTACAACACATCTGTAAAAGTTACAGACAACATGCTTTATATTAGCACTATAAAAATTACAATAATATTTATAATGCTATTAATAATTGGACATTTTCATGGTATCTGTTAAAGGCAAAAAAACTAAAGAAAAGAAACGTAAGATAGGACAGATGTGATAGTATTGTCTGAATATGAACTGGGGCATCAGATCTATGTTGAGGTACCTGTTAACAAATTCTGATGCCTAAAGTTGTGTGATCACAGTAAGCACCAATAACATTTTCATATTGATTGCTCTGCATTTAGAACTAGGTTCTAGGGTAACTCTTTATAAATTACACCCTCTAGCAACCCAAAAATGTTCCGTAATTCAAACTCCCTTTTAATCTACCCGGAGATGTTAAACAATCTTTATGTCTTCCAGACTGATCTAGATACAGTATAAGAGGCTCACTCTTATACTTCTGCTCCCATGAGTTAACAAATGACCGATTTAGTCTATGTGGGTTTTCTTAGCCCAGATATAACCTTGACTATACTGTGAGCTTTAATAGAGCGCACAGTGTGGCAGGCAGTGGAAAAAGTATGTCAACAAAAAAAAAAGTTCATTCTAACTCCCTGAACAGGTCTAGTCACAGACAAGTTTAGGAGACGCCGTGAGACTTCCATGTTCAGTATGCACCTCTTAATTAGTGACAGGTAATTATAGTTGAAAAATGATGCAAAGGAAACAGTCATTCTTACTTGTAGGTATTTTATGTAATACGTCTGCCAAAGAAACTGAAAGTTTCCCTTTAGCTACAATAAATCTTGGCCAGGTATGCGGGGAGTTGACTTAGTCCTCGGAAAATTCTCAAAAAAGCTTCACTTATTATCTCTTATCTGTCATGTAGAGACGTCAAAGATTCTACGTTAAAATGTATACATAGGAGGTTCCATGGTGGGTTTTCTATTTTTTTTTTCCTTTCTCAGACTTTTACTAACATTACATAATTTTCTGATCAGCAGTATCGATTGGAAGAATCGAAGAATTGCCCATCATTGAAAAGTCTGTAAACTTTTTAATTGAAATCATTAGGGAAACCTAATCTTCAGGAAGTAAAGATGTAGCCTTATAGAGCGCTAAAGTACATAGACCATAGAGAGTTTATCATAGTGCGAGGTATTGAGGCAGGAAACGAGGCAATGTGGTTCCCAGGCTTTATCATCTATGTAAGTAAATCGTTGAGAAGGCACTTACGAAGTAGAATGATAACCACGATGATCTGTTTGTAGCCCCCGAGTAACGGTTTCACCAGCACATAAGATCGGACAGGAGTTAGATTTCGATTCCATAAGAAGTTAGATTTCGATGCCATAAGATAGTAAGATTTAGATTCCATAAGATATTATCTCCTGTGGCTTCATTAAATCAGACTGTAAGCAGCACATTTAAGGTCAAAATAGCCTCAAATTATGGCCCTACATTTGAAATCTATTTTGAATTGCAGTCAATTCTCACTTTAATACGTAATCCTGTTTAGTTCTGCAGTTTTGACCATATTGTCCTCTGAGATGTGTTGGTATCGCATGGTAGCGTCATGCTGTGTCTGGAATCTGGGATAACTCCCATCTGCTGAGTAAGTTGCTCAGTTTTACCGGTTGGTTTAAATGTAACATTGTTGTTGATTTGTCTACTCCCTCTAAATCAATTTTCCCCTCTGTGCCTCTCTCTCACAAATACCTGTCACAAATACCTTTGTATGCTGTATATTTCCTCAATAATTCTCTTAGGTTATTACCTTGCCTCAAGCATTAGTTCCAGTCCTGTTACTGGGAGATTAATATAGGTGGGAGTTTGAATTCAGTAACAGCAAAGGGCATTCACTACAGAAGAGTATTTAAGGTAGGTAATTCACTCATGCAAGTGATTAATGCCGGTCCATGACTGCTATATTTACGTAATATTGCCTGAAAAATCACAAGCAGTTCATAGCGCAGGCCTGTAAACGCACTTTTTGGAACATTGTATTTAAACACTACCATACAAAAAAAAAAAAAAAAGGCAGAAAAAACAAAACAACTCACAAAAACTAACAAACACGCAGGAAAACTATCTTGCAAAGAGTAGGAGTCAAAAATGTGGGCTTTGGAATGCTGGAGAAATATCAGCTTTGTAAATTATGTTTTAAAGGTTTACTCTAAGCACCAAAACAACTTTTGCTCAAAGGAGGAGTTTTGGTGTATAGATCATCCTACTGCAGTCTCACTGCTCAATTGTCTGCCATTTAGGAATTGAATCACTTGTATTTCTCTTTATGTTGCTTGAGCAACACCTCTATTGTCTGTGACTAACACAACCAACATGAAAAGATTGTTTAATTTTCAATCACATCGGACAGCATAGTGTGTTTACTTTAAAGGTTCTTATCTCCTGCTCTGTTAAGTAAACTTTAATCACACACTGGAAACTCATGCAGTCTCTACACCAAAACCACTTCATCAAGCTAAAGTTATTTGGTGCTTCTAGTGTCCCTTTAATAGATACGTGATATGGCTACAAACGAACTACAGCCAAACTGGTTATTCTTTGCATACAATGCATAGTTGTTATTTTTACAATTGCCTTTATGCAATACATTGTGTTAGGGTTTACGTTGTCTGTCAGCCTTTATTGTTCGTCTGACCCTGACCTTGGTTTATTTCCTTCTGTGGCTGAATCTTATCTACCCTGACACTGTGAAACTGTGAAACTGTGAAACTGTGAAACTGTGAAGCACACCAAAATAGCATCATTTAACAAAAGTCTGATCCATGGAGGCCCCAACTTCGCAACTTGCAGGACTTGTGGATAAAACAGGGCAAGTTGAGAGGTCTTATGGAGTCCATACCTTGATGGATAAAAGTTGTTCAGACAGCAAGAATCGGGATATATGATATTAGGTAGGTGGTTTAATGTTGTGACTGATCAATGTATATATGTATTTATTATTATTATTATTTTATTATTTATAAATAAATATTATTTATATAGCGCCAGCAAATTCCGTAGCACTGTACAATGGGTGGACTAACAGACACGTAATTGTAACCTGACAAGTGGATGCACAGGAACAGAGTGGTTGAGGGGCCCTGCTCAATGAAGGAGTGGAGACTGGGTGAAAGTGTAACGGAGAAGGGAAGGGAGTTCCACAGAAAAGGTGCAGCCCTGGAGAAGGCGAGCATCAGATGTGGGCGTACGGACAGAGGATATACGTAGGTCTTTGGCAGAGCGTAGGGGCCTCGACGGGACATACTTGTGTGTATTAGGGAGTATAGGTAGGTTGGAGCAGCATTATGTAGGGACTTGTAAGCAAGCACCAGAATCTAACTGGACAAGAAATTCTCCAGGCACTCAAGGTGTTCAAGCCACAGGCAATAGAACAAACAAAAAAAAGGGGCAGCAACATCGACCTCTTGGCAAGATTGAACACCTTGAGTGCCTGTGTTGGCTTATTGTTGTGGGATTTGTAGTCCTGCTCCGGAGCAGCGGGTGGCTGCTGAGATTGTGTGTGGCTCTATTGTCATTTTTGCTATATCTAACTGGAAGCCAATGCAGGGATGGAAGCGGCAGTATTTGGCGATCGACTGGACATGAGGGGTGAAGGAGAGGTTGAATTTGAAGAGAACACCTAGGTAGCGAGCCTGCGAGGTAGAGGTGATGGTGACACCGTTGACTTGGAGGGAGACAGACACGGGAGTAGTAACATTTGAGGGAGGAAAGACCAGAAGTTCTGTTTTGGACAGGTTGAGTTTAAGGAAGTGAGCAGCCATCCAGTTGGAAATCGCGGAGAGGCAGTCAGAGACACGAGTCAAGATGGGCGGAGATTAGAAGAGGACAGGTAGATTTGCGTGTCATCCGCATAGAAATGATAATGGAAGCCAAAGGAGCTGATGAGTTTACCAAGGGAGGCAGTATAGATAGAGAACAGTAGGGGACCAAGGACAGAACCTTGGGGAACACCAAAGAGAGAGGTTGGGGAGAAGAGGCAGAGCCAGAGAAAGAAACAATGAAAAAGTGCTGGGAAAGGTAGGAGGAGCACCAGGAGAGAGCAGTATCCTGTAGAACGAGATTACGGAGAATGAGAGGAAGCTGTTAAAGGACCAGTCTAGTGCCAGGAAAGCATACTCCTTTTCCTGGCACTAGAGTGCCCTGAGGGTACCCCCACCCTCAGGGACCCACTCCCGCCCGGCTCTGGAAAGGGGAAAAGGGTTAAAACGTACCTTTTTCCAGCGCTGGGCGGGGAGCTCTCCTCCTCCTCTCCGCCTCCGTTCCTCCCCGTCGGCTGAATGCGCACGCGCGGCAAGAGCTGCGCGCGCATTCAGCCGGTCACATAGGAAAGCATTCATAATGCTTTCCTATGGACGCTTGCGTGCTCTCACTGTGATTTTCACAGTGAGAATCACGCAAGCGCCTCTAGCGGCTGTCAGTGAGACAGCCACTAGAGGAAATAGGGGAAGGCTTAACTAATTGATAAACATAGCAGTTTCTCTGAAACTGCTATGTTTATAAAAAAATTAGTTAACCCTAGCTGGACCTGGCACCCAGACCACTTCATTAAGCTGAAGTGGTCTGGGTGCCTAGAGTGGTCCTTTAATGATCGACAGTGTCAAAGGCAGCACAAAGATCAAGGAGAATTAGGATAGAGTAATGGGCGCGAGATTTAGCAGCGATTAAATCGTTGGATACTGGTCACAGCCGTTTCGACAGAGTGATAAGTGCAGAATCCAGACTGAAGCAGGTCAAGCAGTAAGTTGGATTTGAGGAAGTCTGTCAATCTTGCATACACAACTCTCTCAAGGATCTTGAAGGCAAATGACAGTAGCGAGATAGGGCGGTAGTTGGACGGGGAATTAGGGTCAAGGTTGGGCTTTTTCAGAATCGGCATTATAGTTGCATGTTTGAAGGGTGAGGGAAATGTGCCAGAGGAAAGGGAGATATTGAAAATTTTAGTGAGAGGAAGAGCAAGAGAGGGAGACAGAGTGTGGATGAGATATGAGGGAATAGGATCGAGGGAACAGGTGGTGGGACGGGAGGACCGGAGCAGAGCAGAAACCTCTTCCGTTGTAGTAGGTGCGAATGAGCATAGAATAGCGGAGTGAGTGGGGTTGGGTGATGTATTGTAAGGGGAGTATATAAAATATGTGTGCTAGTGTGTGTGTATGTATATTTGTGTGTTTATTTAAATATATGCAATGATACATGAGATAAGCCATATTATTCATCATTCGCAAAATTTCTGGGTGTGCCAGGCATTCAGAGTTTAAAGCTGTTTGGTTTCCAGACACACATTGTAACTTTAATCTCTGTTATTAACTTTATAGTACTAGTTATAACAAATGAAAAAGTGCTTTTGACGGGTAATATTATAGTATTAAAGAAAGAGAGGGAAAAAAAGTAAGTAAAACAGTGAAACGAAATTAAAATTGCAAATTATTTTGTATCCATCCTATATCACAAGCTATATTACATTGTTTTAATTCATTGATAATGTTTATTGCATGACTGATTTACATGTTTTAATTACATCATATTTTTCTAGCCCAGTTTTATTAGTATAACTAACTTTAGCGCTGCAGATGAGGGTGGACTACATTTCCCAAAATGCTGATCTCATCACATTCAAAAAAACGGTTCTAAAGGTGATCTAAAGGAGACATTTCTTATTTGGGATAGAAAACTTGAATGACTCCAACTATTTATCAGATAAAACAACAGCCATTCTGATGGTTTAATTACAAAGTGGGAATTGAGGAAATTGCGATTTTTAGGTCAGAATAGGTGAATCAGAAACTTTTTTTTTTTTTTACAATTCTCTATATTTCCACACAATATAGTTAATGAAACCCAGAGACCATACTACAAATATAGTACAGAGAAAATGATCATTAACCAATTCAAATCTTTGTATTTAATTTACGCTTCCTCTTGAGGAACAGGTAATGCTACTAATGTAGGCAACTGTAAGGCCTCAATGATTCATTACAATAAAAGTTTCAGTCTCGAGTGCTGTTGTAACAAAACTGTAAAAATATTTAATGAGACGTATTTGCTGACAATCCCTTAGGCGCATATAGTATCTAGCGAGTTTTACTATTTACCGTGGGAAGGAAAGAATGCAAGGGTCAATGAGGTTAACACACCCTGTCTATTGCTTATATTTTATCAAACAGATCACACACCAGCATTGACAAATATATAAGTTAGCTTGGGATATATTTAGATATCCATTATTTCACAAACCAATGTAAACTGTACGGGTAAGACTAGACCAATGCTTTAAACGAGGAACAGAATAGACCTTGCCCAGTGTTTAATCCACATATTGTGTGTTCAGATTGACAATCTGTTAACAAAAGCTTCCGCAGTTTTCAAACACAAATGACTAGCTAGAGAATGACATTTTTTAAATAAAAAGGAATACTTCAAGTACCGTAAACACGAAGACCTGCTGTAGTGGTTAAGGTGCGTTGAGTAGCCTGGCGCCCTCCCAGAGTAAATTTATTAAACCGTTTGAGAATGGCTGGACAAGTTACTTAGTTCCTGTTGAGAACCCACAGTCTCAGTGTTATTTCTGGAATATTCTTGCGGGAGAATTCGGTTAGCGCCACTAAGCTAAGCAGGGCAATGCTTATTGGCCAGAATGTCAGCTCTGAGTGCTCTCAGTGAGTGTGTGAGATCCTGTATCAGGCCATGCTTAGCTTAAAACAGCACTGTTACCGCCTGGGGACTTTGCTGAATTTGCAAGGTCCCACGACGGTGACATTGCCGCTGATGGGCCGGTGGTCTTAGGGAGCGGGTAAGGCGGAGATTACTTATCTGAACCTGTCACTCCTGGGCGCTGCCATCCTGCTCCTCTTCAGTTCCTGGCTCTTCAGCGAATGCGCGAGAATATAGCATTGTGGCCTATGGGAAATCTCGCGTTCTTATGACATACTCATTTTTAATATGGGGTCACATACGCCGCTTTAATGAAGACATCTGGCTTCTCCTTCTGGCTGCAGTGGTTATGGTGCTTTGAGTGTTCCTTTAAAAGAGCCATGAAAAAAGGATACTTACAGAGTAATTCGCTAAGCTCTGATATGTACCAGATTTAAATCTGAATTGTAAAAATTAGGTGAAAATAGAGAAGGTATGACTATAACTGAGATAGAGAATTTACCAGCTCAGCTATTTTAACCCTCGATTTTTCCATTTGGCATTCAATGAGGTTCATTGGCTAAGCTTGGTGTATTAACCCTGTTAATGAATATAAGGAAGAGGAAATAGGGATTAGTTATAAGAAGGAACCAATAGCAGGTTCTAAAATTGATCCAATTTTAAAATCTGCCATTGGGTTCCTTCTTATAACTAATCCCTATTGCCTCTTCCCTATCTTCATTAATCCAGTCAGCAGAGATGTTTAATTGGTTTCTATGGTGATTACTTTATGTTTAGAACTTTGTGCAACAAATACTGTTTATACATAAGCTGATGGCACAAACCTGTTCAATACCATTTTTCAGCCCCAAATTGAAAATGTCCAGACTAATTAAATTTAAATGGGCCCCATCCACACGTATAAAATTAGAATGATTAACTTATGTGGCAAATCACATAACCACCAATCCGTCTGACAAACTAGAGATGATCATATTAAGTTTGCCGCTACTGAGCTCTAGAACTTTTGCATGGGGGAGGATGCACCACACGAAGCGAGGAATGATCTCTGACCAAACTAGGGAGGGGGTCCTTGTAGAGCACCATGCCAGATTATGCTTGATCACGTGAATGAAATTGATAGAGAGAGCATGAACCACGTTTTACTACCTACATGAAAGATCAAAGTCAATGGGTTGGAGACGTACTTGCTTAATTTTACACACTGAGGCTATAGCTGCTCCCATTGCAAACATCTCAAACCTCGTCAGTGAACACAGACCAAGTCAAAAGAAAAACTAATGTTTCACCTACATGAACACTCTTCTGCCCTGTGGCCCGGGCAACCCAGTAAATAAATGAGTGACCAATAATCCACGTGAAACAAGAAGGGACTCCTAGTAGAAAGGACACAATTACAACAAATTTGGGCGAACGTACAGGCGCAAGCACCAAGAACCCCATCACTCCAGTAACCGCAGCTAGCCATCTAAAATCAACAGGGTCCAAACAGGACCGATACACAAGGGAAAATTGGCAACGAGTCAGGGCACTAGAGTCCTCATAGATTAGGAATGAGCCTGGGCAACCAACCCGGGCTTCCCTGAAGGACCGAACCAAGGAAACCAGATTAAATTCCCCCTTAGGATGCTGATATACAGCATCACTCCCCACTACCTTGATCGGATAGATAAATCCAGATACTTAAGACCTAGTTGCAAATCTGACAAAAGAAGGGGAGAAACTGATCAAGTGTTAGGGAATATCAATTCCCCCACCCGTACAGCCTCGTAAAAACATAGTAAGAATGCAACCTGGAACAGCAAGCATTCACCGTCCAACACGCAGACTGAACCCATTATGTGTAATAAACTCCTAAGCAAATCTGTCTAGACCGGCCTCCGTCGATCCAGGCCTTTTTCTAGCCTCAACACCATTCAAAATGTTTTGAAATAAAAAATCATTAGACTCAAAGAATCAAAAGAAAAAAGACATAGTAGACAGGTTCCTCTCAACAGCCAAACAAGAGGCGGCCTGATGTATCAACTCGAACAGATGAATTAGTAATGACAGCATCCTACACTGCCCCGAATCAAGGCCATCTTATGCATCCACAATGTCCAGCCATCTTTTCCAAACTCCAGGATTTGGCTGACAAGTATCCCTGGTTACATAGTTACATAGTTACATAGCTGAAAAGAGACTTGCATCCATCAAGTTCAGCCTTCCTCACATTTCTTTTTTGCTGTTGATGCAAAAGAAGGCAAAAAAAACAGTTTGAAGCACTTCCAATTTTGCACCAAGCTAGGAAAACAATGACTTCTTGACCCCAGAATGGCAGTCAGATTTATCCTTGAATCAAGCAGTTATTACCCTACATTGAAAGATTATATCCTTGAATATTCAGTTTTTGCAAGTATGCATCTAGTAGCTGTTTGAACATCTGTATGGACTCTGATAAAACCACTTCTTCAGGCAGAGAATTCCACATCCTTATTGTTCTTACAGTAAAAAAAACTTTTCTTTGCCCTAGACGAAATCTTCTTTCTTTCAGTCTATACGCATGACCTCGTGTCCTATGTAAAGTCCGGTTTGTGATAGATTTCCACACAATGGTTTGTATTGGCCCCCGAATATATTTGTATAATGTTAACATACCCCCTCTCAGGCGACGTTTTTCTAAACTAAATAGGTTTAAATTTGTTAACCTTTCTTTGTAGCTGATAGGTTCCATTCCTTTTATTAATTTTGTAGCCCACCTCTGCACTTTTTCTAGTGCCATAATATCCTTCTTTAGAACAGGTGCCCAAAATTGCACAGCATATTCAATATGTGGTCTTACCAGTGATTTATAAAGAGGCCAAATGATATTCTCGGCCCGAGAATGAATGTCCTTTTTCATGCATGACAATACCTTACTGGCCTTGGCCACTGCGGATTGACATTGCACATTGTTGCATAGTTTGTTGTCTATAACAATTCCCAAGTCCTTTTCGTGAGTTGTTATCCCTAATTCGCTTCCATTAAGGGTATACGTTGCTTGTGTATTCTTTACGCAGAAGTGCATAACTTTGCATTTTTCAACATTACATTTCATCTGCCATTTGAGTGCCCAGTCCCCCAGTCGATCTAAATCCCTCTGCAGCAAAGTAATATCTTACTCACATTGTATTATTTTACAGAGTTTTGTGTCATCTGCAAACACTGAAACATGACTTTCAATGCTGTCTTCAAGATCATTTATAAACATGTTAAATAGGGGGTCCCAGAACAGACCAATGAGGGACACCACTTGCCACCTCTGTCCAGCTTGAAAATTTACCGTTAATGACAACTCTTTGTACTCTGTTTTTAAGCCAATGTTCTAACCAAGAACAAGCATTTTCATCTAGACCGATTTCCTTGAGTTTGAACACTAATCTATTGTGTGGAACTGTATCAAATGCCTTGGCAAAATCCAAATAGATCACGTCCACTGCAACACCATGATCTATACTTCTACTTACTTCTTCGTAGAACGCAATCAAGTTAGTTTGACATGACCTGTGCTTCATTAAACCGTGCTGATTTTTTCTGATAACCATGGTTATTATTAGTATTATTGACATCTATTTAGCACCAATTAATTCTGAAGCACTTTACAATTTTAATGCAGGGATATAATAAGCTATGCTAATAAGCAACAAACTATTACAAACCTTAACTGGAAACAAAAGGATATTGTGAACCTTTCTCGAACAAGCTTACAATCTATTGTACCATTGACAGGGAATTATCAGGTTTATATGTAACATATTTATTTCAGTATACTAAATTAGCAGATGTTTTTATCAATTCTACAAATTGCAAGTGTAACTTAACAGATTGCAAGGCAATGAGCTACAAAAAAACTCAGTCTCTGTAATCAATGGTGGTGATCTAGCAGGATCAATGTGATCTCTGCCTCCAACAATAGGGGCAATAGAATTGCTAGATCAGGGGTATACCGATTCTTCAGATTATATACGTAAAGAAATTGCCCAGGGCCCACAATACCTTTAAGCAGCTCTGTAACTTTTAGTTTTTTATATATATATAATTTGCAAATACGCCCAAATGTGACATACCACATAGAGTGCGTCAGGATGGAAGCGAAGATGAAGATAGTTAGTGGACATTACCATCCTCTTTCTTCAGTTCCATGCACTTCATCCACCATGAGCCTGAGTCACCTCTGTGCTTCAATGCACGTGCAAGAGTCCAGCACAGACGGGTAAGGAGCATCTCGTTATAGATTGCAGTATTCTCCATAAGTCAATTCTCGCTATGCGTGAGACGATTGCAGTCTCCCACGCCGTTGCTAGCGTCGGTTGTTGGAGAGTGTAGTCTTTTCATGACAAAAGTTAACAGCGGAAGCGTCCACACATAAATTTGCACAGTGAGACGTATAGCTTAAGATATTCGGGACAAAATTATTCCAACTTTTTTTGCGAATTGCTCATTTCTTAGCAGTCATTGATAAAGAGACTTAGAAAAAGCACCATCTGGCACCATAACTTATTAGATTACCATTTATGGTACTTAAATTGTCCCTTTAAATCTACAAGTAATTTTTTTTTATATATTATGATCCAAACAAAAGAGACTATTTATTTATTGTCTGTACTGTTATTTTATTTCTAAGCAAGGCAAATTAGGGCTCGAGTCCTGCAGGAACGCGTGGGAACGGCGTTCCTGCACTTTTTTTACAGCAGGAACGCCATTCCCGCTGTTCATGCAGGCACTCAGGGGGCGGCAAAAAATGCCGCCCCCAAATGCCCCCTGTGTTCCCCCTGTCATGGGGGGCCCAAGAGGTGGCCTGATGACCTTGATCCTGAGGAAGGTCCCTGCGTGGACGAAACGTTGATCTTTTTTGTTTGATGGAAAAAAGATTTTTCATGTACAAAGTCCGTGAGTGCAGCCTATGCTTCTACATTTTTGGTGTATATATATATATATATATATATATACATATATATGTAAAGGAGTGTATATTATTTTTGGGGGGAGGGGATGGAATCTTGGGTGAGTTCCCACACTTTATTCCTCAGGACTTGACCCTTGGAGGCAATGAATTCTCTGTCATTGTATGGTAGACTAACACACTTTAGTGATCATGAGGTTACATTTAAGATTTCCTCTCTCTGACCCAGTTAGCCATATTTCCGATCATTGACAGAGCCTGGCAAGATTTAAAAACTAAAAATACTATCAACTAGGGAAGCACAGAAGTTCAGCTCAATAAGCACAATAAAGAAGAAAGGAACACAGGGAAGGGAAAATGTCAGAATCCAATACACTATATGACTAACATTTCAAAATAATAATCTCTCGGAACTGTCAAACTTGTCAGAAGACATCCCGGTGAGCGTCCTGTGTCTCCTTGCTGGTATTTGAGTCAGGGTTCAATAATGTTTAATGTGCATTTCTTAAGATCCATGCTGCGCTTCGTGTCAGTTATAATTCACCGTCAGATGTCTTGGTAAAGCACTCACAAATCCAGCAGCTCCACAGAGCCAAAAGCTTGTATAAAAATGAATCAAAACTCCAGGAGTTCTCAGACCTACCGCCCGTTTACTTTTATGGAAGAGTTTGCTGGAATACAATGAAATATTTTGTATAAGAACATTGCATTGAGTAATATTGTGATTTCTAAAAAAAAAAAAACATTATTGTAACTTATCCAAATGAATCTGATCGTTTTTTGTGTGGTTTTTTTTGTTTATTCTTGGAGATCATCATTTGACCCAGACATCGAAGTTGGGTTTAAACTTTGATAGTCTGCAAAGCAGCATAGTTACTGAATAAAAAAAAAAAAAAAAAAAAGAAGAAATGTTGTAGCAAACAAAGTTTTGTTAACTCAGTTTTAGATTTTAGTGGGAAACTGGTCTAACCCCTTAGCTACTTCTGTCCTTACAAATGAGAAGTACTTTGAAATGAGAGGGACAGATGTCACGGCTCACAGACCACCCTGGATGCTGCTCCCCATGGGCTGGCAAAGATGACCACCAATCCTCCTCGTGGTCCACATCCCTAGACTCCCGCACTGGGTAATGTAACATTTAAAGTCAAAGGGGTGTTTGACTTGTTGAGGAAGTGGGGGATGTGCTCTTCTTTTCCCTACATATTTGCTAGTTGCCCAGTCCTCTTTTGCTCAGTTGTACTGTGCAGGGTCGGCCTTAGTGGTGTGCGAACTGTGCCATGGATGCCATGGCAACAGGGGTGCCAGAAACCGACACAGCTTGCACATGTAGGAGCTGGCAGACAGCAGTTCAAAATTTCAAAATCCAGCCGCAAATACGGGGGTGGGACGTTGCTAAATAATCGGCCTGGGCGAAGCTAATTGCTGCCCAGTGGCTGCTGCACATTGAGGGAAAGCAGGAAGGAGTCCTTACTTCCCCAACAACTATATACCAGGGGCTGCAATGCCTCCACTCCTCCCTAGTGTCCATAATGGAAAAAGGGAACTGTGTGAGAAAGAGAGACTGTCTGTCTGTAACTGTGTGACTCTCTGCCTGTAACTGTGCCCTTTACTGTCTGCCTGTAATTGTGTGTGTGACTATCTGCCTGTAACTGTGTGTGTGACTGCCTTTGACTGTGTGTGTAACTGTTTGCCTGTAACTGTGTGTGTGTGTGTGTGTGATTGTCTGCATGTAACTGTGTGTGTGTGTGTGTGTGTGTGCGACTATCTGCCTGTAACTGTGTGTGTGACTGTATTTGACTGTGTGTGTAACTGTTTGCCTGTAACTGTGTGTGTGTGTGTGTGTGTGCGTGACTATCTGCCTGTAACTGTGTGTGTGACTGTCTTTGACTGTGCGTGTAACTGTTTGCCTGTAACTGTGTGTGTGTGTGTGTGACTGTCTGCATGTAACTGTGTGTGACTGTCTTTGACTGTGTGTGTAACTGTTTGCCTGTAACTGTGTGTGTGACTGTCTGCATGTAACTGTGTGTGTAACTGTCTTCCTCTGACTGTGTATGTCAATGTCTGCATGTAACTGTGTGTGTGACTGTCTGCCTGTGACTGTATGTGGCTGCTTGTAACTGTGTGATAGTTTCTGCCTATAACAGTGTATGTTACTGTGTTTGAGTGACTATATGCCTGGAACTATGTGCATGTGGCTGTATTTGAAGGTATATATGTATAACTGTGTGCACCTGACTGTGTGTGTCTGACTGTGGGACTGTGTGCATGTGACTCTGCAAACATACACACGTGCATTGACACATGGGCCTACATGCATTATTTTTAATCAAAATTAATTCCCTGCACACTGGACCACCAGAGATCAGCATGCCACCCTCCCTTCAAGGTAATAACAGGAAAGGGGGAAGGAATATTTGTTCGGTTCTTTAATTATTATTAATTTAATAAAGCCCCTATACATACACTACACCCCTATATGAACACTATATACATGGAGGAGCAGGTGTACCCAGGGAGGGGCGCTGTTAACATTTGTTGCACAGGGAGCCTAAAGTCCTAAGACCAGCCCTGTGTGCCAAATGTTCTCCTAGAGCTACAGCAGTTCCCTTTATTTCATGTATTTTCGGCTTAAATACCTGTTTTTTAACCTGTGCTGCCTGGACTGGCCTTTTACTATCCTGACCACGTCTCTGCTTTGCCCCTATTGATACTTTGCTTTGATTTTGCAACTATTGCCCTTTGCTTCATTCTGAGCTCCTACTGCAATTAATCCTGACAGCTAATTAGAGGGGCAAACTGAATTTATAGTAAACACTTGCAACTTAGGGGAACACGTGACGCCTTATTTTGAGAGGGCAAAATCTACCACCATCCTATATGGTATGGTGACGGAGAGATACGACATTGGAGATGGCCTCCCCCACACTACTTCGATGAGGAAGTGGAATTGTATCCCTGCACATCACACGTCACCAGGTGACATCTTTAGTTAGTATAAAAAGGAGAGATCACTTGATCCCTACACATTGTGCTTTTGAAGTGTGGCGCAGAACTGTGTCATCCTTCATATTCCAAAAGCACTGCGGCCTGCGGGTGACGACGAGGCGTTTTCACCCGCAGTGAAGGGGTTGAAGACAGCTGTTGTAGTAGCGTGTCTTCAGGGATAGTAATACAGATGATCATGGAGTCGGGAGAATATTATGACAGGTCTACAGTTATTCTGCATATTGCATATTGCATTGCATATCGCAGCTATTATTCTTCAATCTCTTTAACTCTTGGCCAGCCGGCAAATTATGGTGTTAAAGGAAAGTAGCAATGTCATACGGAGAGAAGTATATTTTCTCCATCGAAAGTAAAACTACAATCCAGTACGCACGACAAAAAAAAACCCTCTTTATTTATATGTTGGTTTCAAGGACAATATCTAGAGCACGACACTTGTATATGCTTCGCAGTCAAAGAATGATATGGTAGCTGTTTGTTATATTGATTAAATTACATAATTTTCCAATCTGCTTGTTTTTTTTTTTTTTTTTTATTCTTTCTTTTTGTTGTGCATCGATACAACATGGATATCAGAGTTACCACATAATTTAATATCCAGCTCAGAATACGGTAGGCAGTACTTTTTTTTTTTTGTAAAGAGGACAAGAGTACAAACAAGAAAGCAAGCATTGATAGTAAGCATATCATCACAAGATAATCACAGGTATAGGCTACTTGACTCATGCTAAGTGTGAAAGTTAGCAAAGTCCCAGCTTAGAGGTATGTACAGCTCAGACTGCTCCACCAGCCCCATAGCTCAAGCCAGCATCCAATGCCCTCGGATCCGGTCCTCAAATCGCGATTGGTATTCCCAAAGAGGCTCCCCTCTCGCCAGCGAGCCACTCTCCTGGGAGCAGGGGTGTGATGGGGAGACCCACTCCACAAGGCTAGTGGTCCAGGTAGGCGGTTGTCAGTTTTGTGATGGGACAGGTTAGGTCAGAGAAGGTAGCAGGATCTGCAATGAGCCCTCTTCATGGTGCCCTTTCGTCGCCTAATTGGTGAAGCCGATGCTGTGGAGGCTGTGGCGTCGGCCATCTTAGATAACATGCTTCGGTGAGCTACTCATATGTCCCTTTGAGGACAGCTTCGGAGTCTTCCAGCGGAGACCGGGATAACCCCCACCGGTCCAAAGGTGGGGAATTGGACCAGAGAGATGATATTCAAATAGCCCCTTCTCTGCATTCTGGCACAAGAACGAAACGGCGGCTGTCCACTGCGCTCCTGGCCCGAGTAGGCCGCAAAACCTGCATTTCTTCTTAGGAGCTCCAAAGCACCAAGTTTCAGAGAAATCTGTAGCCCCAGCAGATGCTTACATGGTCATCTGTTAATTTCCTGGCTTTGGGTGAAAGTTTGCAAAAGTTATGTTTGAGTAAACCCAGGGCCGGCGCGTCCATAAGGCGGCACAGGCGGCCGCCTTAGGGCGCACCGGCCCGGGGGCGCAAATGTCGGGGTGACCAGCAGGAGGGAAGCGGCAGCAGCATCCCCACAGACCAGCCTTCCTTCCTGCCGCGGACTGTGTGGAGGGGGCGGGGATATGAACACGTCATATCCCTGCTCCCTCTGTAGCACACAGCGCGCCCAGCATGGGCAGTGCTACCGCAGGGAACACCGGGCACCTTCATGTCAGCATGGGAGGACTTCCTCCCAAGAAGACTGCAGCTAGGAGGGGGGCTGGGCAGGCCTAGCTCCAACTCCCAACTACCTGAGCCAGCACTCCCCAGGTAAGCCACCCTCCTGTCTATGGCTAGAAAAGTGTATTTTTTTATTAGCATGTGTGTGTGTGTGTGTGTGTATGTCTGTCTGTTAGTGTGTCTGTGTGTGTGTGTATGGCTGTCTGTTAGTGTGTCTTTGTGTGTGTGTGTATGTCTGGCAGTGTGCCTGTATGTCTGTCAGTGTGTCTGTGTGTGTTTCTGTCTGTCAGTGTGTCTGTGTGTGTATATATCTGTCTGTCAGTGTGTCTGTGTGTGTTTCTGTCTGTCAGTGTCTTGTGTGTTTCTGTCTGTCAGTGTCCGTGTGTGTATGTCTGTCAGTGTGTCTGTGTGTGTATATATCTGTCTGTCAGTGTGTCTGTGTGTGTTTCTGTCTGTCAGTGTCTGTGTGTGTATGTCTGTCAGTGTGTCTGTGTGTGTATATATCTGTCTGTCAGTGTGTCAGTGTGTGTATATATCTGTCTGTCAGTGTGTCTGTGTGTATCTACATGTCTGTCAGTGTGTCTGTGTATGTCTGTCTGTTACTGTGTCTTTGTGTGTGTATGTCTGTCAGTGTGTCTGTTTGTGTATCTGTATGTCTATCATTGTGTATGTGTGTATCTGTATGTCTGTCAGTGTGTCTGTATGTCAGTGTGTGTTTATCTGTATGTCTGTCAGTGTTTGTGTGTATCTGTATATGTGTGTCTGTCTATCTGAATGAGTATCAGTTTGTGTATATGTGTATCTGCATATGTGTCAGTGTGTGTATCTTCGTGTATGTATATCACAGTGTGTGCGTGTGTGGCAGTGTATGTGTATATGTGCATACATCTCAACATTCAAACACCAACACTACACACAAACACACCCCTGCATTCAAATGTCAACACTACATACAAACAAAAAATTATATATAAACACACACCTGCATTCAAAAACCCAACACTACACGTAAATGCATGCTTGCATTCAAACGCAAACACTACATACAAACTCACCCCTACATTCACACATACATACTCTATACAAACACATGCTTACAGTCAAACACACAAATACTGCAACGTGCTAAATACAATCCTGCAAGCATGGGGAATCGGTAGAGCCCCAGCTTTCAAAGCATTGTTGAAGTTGCACGACAGATGGGGATCTATCTTTTAGCCATCCTGTGTTCCTACACAGACCGTCAAACAGTCTGTATGTCTCTGTATGACGATCTGTGTATGTATTCAAAAGGAATAAAGCAGGCAACACTATAATAGTAATAATGGTATTTTTATTGATAGGTGAATCACCCCAAAGAAAGTGCAATGTTTTGGCTCAGCAGAGCATTATTGCATGATTAAGGCTCTGCTGAGCTGAAACGTCACACTTTCTATGGGGTGGTTCACCTATCAATAAATATACCATCCTTACTATTGGAGTATTGCCTGCGTTTATTCCTTTTGAAGACTTTACCGGTGGATCCAGCGATGTCTGCCTGACACGGAGCATCTATCACTGTGGATGGCCGGAGCATTTACACGGAATCAGTGTGCAGGGTTCTTTGTTTGTCTGTGTATGTATGTCTCTGTATGCCTTGTCTGTATGTCTCTTTATGACTGTCTGCGTATGTATGTCTCTGTATCACTGTGTATGTATTTCTCTATATGCCAATCTCTATGTTTCTTTATTTCTGTGTCTGTATTTTTGTGTGTGCCTGTGTCTGTATGAATGTATGTCTGTGTTTGTACGACAATGTACCTGTATGTGTACATTGTATGACTGTGTTTGTTTGATTGTGGGCATTTTATGACTGTGTGTCTGTATATCTTTGTGACTGTGTGCCTGAATAATTATGTCTGTGTGCTTGTATGGTTGTGTGTCTGTATGTTTGTGTATTTGTGCATGTATGTATTTTTGCCTGTATCTATGTCTATGTCTATATGGGAGAAAAAGAGGGGAAGAAAGGGGCTATGGGGTTGTATGAGACACACTAAAGGGGGGTGTAAGGCACAAAGGGACCAGAGGGGTAAGAGAGTGGATATGCAACACTAATGGGGATAAAATTCAAAAGGGGGGCTACAAGACACAGAGGTGAAGATGCATTGGGGTTTTTTGGGTGCGGGGGAGGGGGGGGGGCGTCAAAATGCATCTTCGCCTGTGTAGTCAAAAATCCTAGCACCGGCCCTGAGTAAACCCCATAAATTGCAGGAGCTGTGCTGACATGCGGCCAGCTCGCATGGCGGACCAGCCCCGTCCCCCAATCTGCTTGTTTTGTGCATGTTGGTTGATGTACATCTTAGGACATGTATACTGTATTTATTGAAGTGTGAATAGTTTGATACAATGTCTGGTGCATCTCTGTATGATGACCCAGCTGTTCTTATTTGTTGTCTTATTTTTTAGGTGAATTGATTTTCTATGATTTGTCATTTGACTGACACATTCACTTTATTTATATAAAGTATAATTTTTATTTTTTAACAAATGTCTAGCATTTTTCTTTATGTGCCTAGCTGTTTCATATGGCTTAATAGGATAAACTAGAGGGACATTCTGGTGCAAAGAGACAGTCCCTACAGCGTGAAAGGTGTAAACACTGCATTTTTCTGAGAAAAGGTATTGTTTGCTGTGGATCCAAGGCCACTTCCTGGAGTGGTGGTGCAATCTTTTCAGGACTGATATTCACGCTCTGCATGAAAATGCCAAATACCCCCCCTTTACATGCATCTCTATAATAAGTTGCTGATTGACACAGCTTGGCAATTGATGCATATTTGGTTGAATATGATTTATGGGTTAGAGGCAGGTAAGGATGAATTAATGGTTTATGGGTTACATAATGGTTTAGAGTCCCACTGAAGAGCTCTGGCATAGGGGAAATGCCCTGTGTTTGTTCAGCGCAGTGTAAGCATATTTAATGGCACATTTATTCTCCATTTTCAGAAGAGTTGTCTTTGGTGTGCCCATACGTGAAATACCAGAGGACAAAAAAGGGGACAGGGTTAGGAGAGAGTGTTGTATGTGTGTATGGGTTTTGGGAAGCTCTTGAGAGGCTGTGTGTGGGGGGAGGTAGCTTGCGGTGTTGCATGTGGTGCATGCGTGTGTTGATGAGGAGGCTGCTTGTGGGCTTGCATATGTTGGGTTTCTGCCTGTGGTGTTGTGTGTGGGGTCTTTTTGCCTGTGGGGTTGAGTGTGTGGGGTTGCATGTAGAGGGGAGGCTAATTGTGGTGATTTGTGTGGGAGGGAGGCTGCTTGTGTTGTTGTGTGTCTGTAAATGGGAGTGTTTGCAGAGGGCATTTGATCGGTTTGCCCAATAACCAGTCTGGGCCTGGCCACTATTTAGCAAATGGCTTTTAACAGCGGCAGCCTTTAACCCGCTGTCACTGATGGTGAAATTTTGCAGTCAATAAATAGCCGCTACTCACAACAGGGACTTTAACACCATCAGACTCTCCCCTAGTCTTTAATTGTTTAAGAAGAGCCTTAAAACCCATCTCTTTAGGAAAGCTTATGGCCTCCCAGAGTAACCTCTACCTGAGCGTGTGTAGTATTGTGCCATTGTGTATATTCTGTCTGAATGAGTGTGTATAGCAGTGTGTATGCTGTGTCTGAGCATGTGTATAGCCATGCGTCATTGTGTATACTTTACCTGAATGTGTTTAGCAGCGTCTGTGTCAGGGTGGCGGTCCGGTGCCCGGGACCCAGACACAGTGTCCAGGTGGCGGGGCGTGGACCGGGACCCAATATGCCTGATGTTAAGTGGGAGTCTTCAGCGTGGAGGGGGATTAGCAGGGTCTGGTGCAGGGTAACCGCACGCCCCCTGGTGTTGAGCACCAGCGTTTGTGCAGCCACATACCAAGACCCTGAATCAACTTCAGCGGATACCAGGAACTAGGAGCTTGGAAATTAAGCAGACCTCCCAGGAGCTGAATAGGGAGGCTCTGCAGAAGATTGTATCCAGTACTAGAAACAAGGCAAGACTAGAGATAGACACCAAACATGAAAACAAGACAGAACTAATAGAACCCAGAACCAGAGAAGGATAGTAAGCTAAACCCAGAACATATACACAAGACATGAGGAAAACATGAACATAACATGGGCATGACTGGACAGGACTGTACATGGGCTGGGTATACAAACTAAAACAAGACAACAAAGGCAAAAAGGAGGAGAAATAACTAAGTACTACATCATGGGGATTTAGTCACACTATATGATCATACATTGCATAAGCCTGCCAACAACGCCAATGTACCCCATATCTGTCAGGTCCTACACTGCCTAATGTATGCTAAAACATCCTAAGTAGACATATATAGCACTTACCTGCAAGAAAGGGCAGAAGCTTTGAGCAGCTGCCTGCAGGACTCTGAAACAGAAAGGAATAATGGAAAACAAACGGTTGTGGCAACATAAAACAAACATTTAAAGGAAACCTGGAGACTGGGAAATCCAGAGACGGACTATAGGAATGAACCCAGAAATCCCAGCATAAAGAAAACCAGACATAGAATAGAAAACCAAAAACCCAAGAAAGCTAAGCAAGAATAGTAAAAAGAGTACTGGATACCAGAAGCCAAGTCCAGACATCAGAACAGAGCCGAGCAGATCATGACAGTCTGAAAGTGTGTGTGTTAGTGTGTGTATGCTGTGAGTGTGTGTGGGGAGTGTTTGTTATTGTATGTATTTGTCATTGTGTGTACATGGGAATGTGTGTGTGCATGCCATATATAATGGAGGTGGACATTCTGGCTCATTTTCACTCGCCACTCTCCCAGAGTCTAGTCAGAGAAAAATACTGGTCTTTGCATTTTTCTGTGTTGTATTTTTACAATACCGGCACTGGCCAGGCAGCCACAAATACCGGCTGTGCCAGCACAATCCTGACCAGGTGGCAACCCTATGTAGATGATACTTAAATTAAATTGATTAATGCTCTAGCCACAAGCATACACATAGGTGCTGTTTAAATATAGGCAGCACTGCACACTACATTTTCTTTTTGATTGGTAGAATGGCCTAGCATCTCGTGCTTCCGTGTGCCTGGCCTGAGGAAAACTGACCTTGGAATGTTCTATAAATATGTGTAACTATGGACACATCATGACACGCATCTATCAATACAAGGTACTACACACATAATGATCGACTGGAGTGACAAAAGGACACAACTTTATGTTACAAAGAGCTGTTTTTGTATCTAAAGATCACGGCTTGTTTTTTTATTCTTTATTTTTGAAGACTGAGAACTTTCACCTTAAAAAACAATCTGGCATCCAAGACTTTGTTTAGTAACAGCAAAGAAAATCCAATACGCATGACAAAAAAAAACCAAAAAAACCTCTTTATTTATATGTTGGTTTCAAGGCCAATATTATATAGAGCACACTTGTATATGCTTCGCAGTCAAAGAATGAAATGGTAGCTGTTTGTTCTATAGCACATCTCATCCGCCCACAGATACTAGCAGTAATGAAGTCTGTAAAAGAAAACACACACTGGTTCTGATTTTGTTATATTTATTTAGTTATTCAATTATTATGTTGGATAGTTTTTTTTTGTTTTTTTTTAACAATCTCGGTGTTTTAAATATTTTTAATACAATGCACTTAGTACTCTTTGTTGCCAGAGGGAAGTTTTTGGTTATTTTCTAACATTTAGAAGCATCGATTCAATGGTTAATTAAATATGAGTTTGTTTTATGTGTGTTAGTGTGTGTTTGCGTATATTTTACTTTCTATTTTGGAGGGTATTTCGTGAGTGGCACTACCAGATGATCAACCTAAAGGATCACTGTCATCCACTAAAAGTGGCCAAAAAATATCAGTTTCAAAAGGTTATTTAAAACACTTATAGGCTGGGCTGGTATAAGCATTAGTGAATGTATAGATCAGGGCTAAGCAAACAGTTTTAGATGTTCTAGAACAGCAGTCCCCAACCCAGTCCTCATGGACCACCAAAAGTCCAGGATTTGTCAGTATCCCTATTTGAATAAAAGAGGGAAATACATAAATCGTGGTCTGTTGTTGGTCCATGAGGACTGGGTTGGGGACCACTGTTCTAGAGCAGGGGTGCCCAAAATGTAAACCACCCAGATATTGTAGAACTATAACTCCTGTGATGCTTAATGTGCCTTCAGAATAAAAAAGAATCACGGAAGCTGTAGTTTTAAAACATCGGATCTACCTTTGGGGCACTCCTGTTCTAGAACTTCAACTGCCACAATGATTTGCCAGCATTTAGAATGGCAAAACAGTCTGGACTTTGCATATCTACAACATCTGGACTTTCTAAAATATTGTGTAAGTCTCTTCAAAGATGCCCATCACAATTGTACGCATCCATTTCCCTAATGTAGTATTTAGTGTACAGATAGCTGCGCTAATTGAATTTAATTTACATATTTTTTAGCTGTTTTGGATGTTTAAAACATATGAAATTATAAGCACCTTAAATGGATCTTGATCCGATTTTTCAAGGCATAGTTCTGTAACATACGTACTATTATTATTATAATTTTTTTAAAGCATTAACATATTTTGCAGTGCTTTACACAGTAGGTTATATATGTACCCGCAAGTAAATGACAAACAAATTAATAGTGTTGACAGGCAGCGAAGAAGACCTGCTTGCTCATATGAGTTTACAATCTAGGAAAATGAGGGTCTCCGATACCCTAGTCACATGGTGAAGGACAGAGATCAAAACACAATCGACACATATTTGCCAACTGTACCGGCACCACATATCAATTAAAACTAACGTACATAAACTGATATATTGCTCTTGCCTGTGTGTTTTTTAAGCATTATTTGTGTTTGAAGGCAAAAACCCAAGAGCTGATTTTGATTTCATTTTTATATGATTTTCCTTATTTTTTTTATAGGTTAGTAAATGCAGCTCAATCTGAGAGTTGAGTGATTAATAAAGAACACCCACCTTCTCCACCAGACATGTAGCAACCCACGGATTGCAAACAGCGTAGTCTACATAGATCTGCAAACTCGAACTTCACACCCTTCACAAACACACACCAACACCAGCAGAGAAGTGTTCAACGGCTGGGTATAATTGCCAGCTGTCCCAGATATCCCCGGACAATCACTAGGCCTAAATTTCTTATCACAAGCGACCGTTAGAATTTTTACTTTAACATAAAATCTGTGTTTATTGAGGCCATTGCAAGTCTTATCCTCAGGATATCCATGAGATCCTCCCATTGTCATGCAGTCCAGCAGACCGAGCAACAGGTAAGTCGGTGGCTATGAATTCCAGTGGTAGCTCTCTTCTAAGATAGTCAGATTTGCCACCAGGGCTCGATTTCCCTACAGGCACTTGCCCACTAGGGGGCATCTGATATCAGCACTTTAATGTGTCTTTTTGAGCTTAAGTTGGCTGGTGGAGAGATAAGAACCAAAAGACTTGGCCGGTTTCTTCTGTAGTCCAGTCAGCCTTAAAGGGACACTGTAGGCACCCAGGCCACTCATGCCCATTGGAGTGGTCTGGGTGCCAGCTCCCACTACCCTTAACCCTGCAACTGTAATTATTGCAGTTTTTTTTAAACTGCAATAATTGCCTTGCCGGGTTAAGTCTTCCCCTAGTGGCTGTCTGTTAGACAGCCACTAGAGGGAACTTCCTGCTCTATAGCACAGGTTTTCTGTGCTAGAGCATCGCTGGACGTCCTCACGCTGTGTGAGGACCTCCAGCGTCGCTCAATTCCCCATAGGAAAGCATTGAAAATCGCTTTCAATGCTTTCCTATGGGGTGCGCTAATGCGCATGCGCGGTATTTCCGCGCATGCACATTAGGTCTCCTCGGCTGGTGGGCGGGATCAGTCTCGCCCACCGGCCGACGTAGGCAGAAGGTGGAGCGGCGGGGGAGGAGCAGGCAGCGACGTGGGATATGTCGCTGCCTCAGGTAAGTCACTGAAGGGGTTTTCACCCCTTCAGTAACCAGGGATTGGGGGGGATTGTTTTCCTGGCACTGGAGATTTAAAGGTTCACTACAGACCCCTAAACAACTTAAGATTGATGAAAAGCTTTATGTGTGAAGATTGTGTCCTCTTTTTTCATTCTGCAAAAAGTGCAGATTTCAATAGAAACTTGCACTTTTATAAATTAACCTGTTTACACCCCCCTGACTTTCAAACAGACAACAGGTTAATGTTTCGTTAGCTCAATGCAGCTGACCTCAATAGACAGCAATTGCCCAGAGCACCTGACTTACAAAAACGTCTCATTGAGCTACAGACAAGAGAACTGCAGGTTTTGCAAGCTGACTATAGCTATATCCCCACTGAAAAAAATACATACATTAAATGCATGCAATATTTCACTTGGGGTATATCTACTAAACAGTGATTTATATGTGTTTGGGAAGTGGAGTGTCCATTTAATATCAGAACTGCAAGAACAGTTGTAGAGAGTGTAAAACTCAGTGCTGTCCCAGCTCCTCCAGACTGTGTGTGAGGCTGGCCAGTATGTGTAAGGGATCACTTTCCATCTGCCCACTAACAGCCTCTCACACAGGAAATGCCTTGCAGGAGGGACTGAGGAAGCTCTCTGTGATGCACACTGTGCAACAGCTACTGCAGCTCTAATATCATCAATGTGAATGGACTACAGAAGACATTGGCGAGTGAGTACTTTACAAGTAACCTTTCAAATCCCTGCATTGAAAGCTTAAACTTGAAAATAAACCCTTTACCGCAATTCTACATTTAACTCATCTTAAAAAATAGACTCCTCATGTACCCCAATACTTAAAGGACCACTATAGGCACCCAGACCACTTCAGCTCAATGAAGTGGTCTGGGTGCCAGGTCCATCTAGGGTTAACCCTGCAGCTGTAAACATAGCAGTTACAGAGAAACTATGTTTACACAGGGCTGGCCTTAGGCCTTTACGCACCCTGTGCGAAGAATCTTCACAGCCTACCCCACTTCCGTCATCCATGTATGATGTAATGATTGTGTTGTGTATGTGATAGGTGTGATGACTGTGTGTGATATGTATGCTATGTGTTGGCTGTGTGTGATATTTGTAATGGGTGTATTAACAGTGTGTGATATGCGTGTATTGGTTGTATGTGATATTTGTGCTGGGTTTATTGGCTGTGTGTGATGGTTATTTAACTCAGATAAAAACATGCATTTAGGCCTGTGTGTGAATGCAGGTTTATATTTTTGCAGAGTGATGTGTACACAGTCCCACAGTCAGATGCATACAGTTATACATATACACTGTCAAATCCACCACATGCACACAGTCGCAGGCAGATAGTCACATACACAGGATCAGGCAGAAACACACAGGTACAGGCAGTAACACACATACAGTTACAAATAGATAAACACACTCACACACAATTACAGGCAGACAGCCACACACACACAGGAAGACATCCACACACACAGAGGCAGGCAGTCACACACACACAGGCAGACAGCCAAACAAACACACACAGGCAGACAGTCACAGTCACACACACACTCACACACAGGCAGACAGTCACGCACACACACACACACAGGCAGACAGTCATACATACACACAGGCAGACAGTCATACACACACAGGCAGACAGTCATACACACAGACACACGCACACACAG
Organism: Pelobates fuscus; assembly: GCF_036172605.1. Lineage (NCBI taxonomy): Eukaryota > Metazoa > Chordata > Amphibia > Anura > Pelobatidae > Pelobates > Pelobates fuscus. The sequence goes on along the minus strand of NC_086327.1, from coordinate 109,251,278 downwards.
GCAGACAGTCACACACACACACACACAAAGGCAGTCATACACACGCAGGCAGTCATACACACAGACACACACACACACACAGGCAGGCTGTCATACACACAGACACACACACAGGCAGACAGTCATACACACAGACACACACACACACACACACAGGCAGACTGTCATACACACACACACACACACACACACACAAAGGCAGTCATACACACGCAGGCAGTCATACACACAGACACACACACACAGGCAGGCTGTCATACACACAGACACACACACACACGGACAGACAGTCATACACACAGACACACACACACACGGACAGACAGTCATACACACAGACATACACACACACACACAGGCAGACAGTCATACACACAGACATACACACACAGGCAGACAGTCATACACACACACACACACACACACAGGCAGACAGTCATACATACATACAGGCAGACAGTCATACACACACAGGCAGACAGTCATACATACACACAGACACACAGGCAGACAGTCATACACACAGACACACACACACACAGGCAGACAGTCACACACACAGGCAGACTGTCATACACACACACACAAAGGCAGTCATACACACGCAGGCAGTCATACACACAGACACACACACACAGGCAGGCTGTCATACACACAGACACACACACAGGCAGACAGTCATACACACAGACACACACACAGGCAGACAGTCATACACACATACATACACACACAGGCAGACAGTCATACACACAGACACACACACACAGGCAGACAGTCATACACACAGACACACACACACATGCAGTCATACACACACACACACAGGCAGTCATGCACACAGACACACACAGGCAGACAGTCATACACACAGACACACACACACATGCAGTCATACACACAGACACACACACAGAGGCAGTCACACACACACACAGGCAGACAGTCACACACACACAGGCAGACAGTCACACACAGACACACAGGCAGACAGTCACACTCACACTGACAATCACACAGTTACCTGTGGAGTTAATTGGGGAAGCAGTGCAGCTCCTGGAGACTGTTTGGTGGGGAAGCAGGGACTCCTTCCTGCTTCCCCTGCAGCAGTTATCTGGCGCTTTTAGCTCCGCCCCATCGCACAGGAAGTTCGGCCCTGCTGCACGGGAAGCTCCGGCCCCGCCGCAATTGATTAATTTCTTTATTTTTTTAATTCCGGCCGGCCATGTGTGAGCTGTGTCGGCCGCAGGGCACCCCCTGCTCCATGGCGCCCTGTGCGGCTGCACATCTCGCACACCCCTGTGTTTACATTAGGGTTAATCCAGCCTCTAGTGGCTGTCTCATTGACAGCCGCTAGAGGCTCTTCCGCGCTTCTCACTGTGAAAATCATTGTGCTTCTCACTGTGAAATCATTGAGAAATGCTTTCATGTGGGCTGTTTGAATGCATGCGCGGCAGGGGGTGGAGGGGGTGGAGATGTCGGCAGTGGGTGGAGAGTTCCCCAGCACAGAGAAAGGTGCTGGACAAAGGTAAAAACTTAACCACTTCCTCCCCCTTCAGCCCAGCGGGAGTTGGACCTAAAGACCCTATAGTGCCAGGAAAATTAGTTTGTTTTCCAGGCACTAAAGTGGTCATTTAATTAAACTCTAGCCCTAAACCCAATAATCCTAAAAAAATACTCTGTACCTAAATGTTAAATTTAACCACACTCTAATCCTAAACAGCCTCTTTACTGCAACTTTAACCCCTATCAAGCTGCTAGTCTTCTTAACACTAAAACCCTAAGTAATCTAACTCTGACGTTAACCCTTCTCTAACTTTAATCCCCCTTTACCATAACCACTTTTAATATTAACTTTAACCCGGCGTGCGTTTACGCATCTGCATACACTCACTATATTCACAGATTCACACACAATACATTACAAGCAGAGCAGAAATATTCACATACATCTATACACATGCAGTTGTCAAATATGAATGTTTTTAGATGGTTTTAGGCCTGCAATGTCCAGTCAGTAAATGAATTCTACTTATTTATCTGCTTTTTGGGGGATTGGGGAGAAGGGGGTGCCTTAAACTGTTGTGACTTGTAAATCAGGCCTTTTTTGCCAAATTTTGTCTATACTGTTAACCAGGGCATGAAAAGTGCTGACTTTCACTATGCATAATTAGGGATTATTCTAGCCTCGGTGAGGGAATAATCTAAATTTTTATTAAAGACAGGAGGCGAATATTTGCTTTACCTTCTTTACTGAAACCTCCAGCAGCAAAGAAACAGTTAACAGGACTTTTCAAAACAACCAATCAGAACAAAGCAACAGTAGTATAAAACCCCTAAGCAGGCTCTTCCACTTCCTCTTTCTTTGATGAGGTCAAGCAGGAGAGCAAGGAAACCAACGAATCCACCTTGTAGCAGACACATCCAGAGAAACAATTGTCAAGCCCAGAGAGAAAACAGATTACACTGCAAGAAAAAGGAAAACATTGTGAAAGTAATCTGTCAAGGCAAGATGTCATATCCATACAATATCACTTGCACATCATAATACCTGATGAATAAACAAAGTCTACAGATCTTATGAAGACCTAGTATCTAGTATGTACTAAAACTAAAAGGCATTGACGAAACATAATTACAACACAAACATGATGAATAAAATGCACACAGACAATCATCACCGAATAATAGAAATAACCTTTATTATGTAAAACAATGCATTCACAAAACACAACAATATCCCCAATTAATTATAAGACCCAAATCCAGGGAGGGAATGTAAAAAAAGGGGGAGAAATATTCGCCTCCTGTCTTTAATAAAATTTAGATTATTCCCTCACCAAGGCTAGAATAATCCCTAATTTTATGGCAGGACAGGAAGCTTCATATTTGCAATTTTAAAGCCCAAATAGTAGAACCAGAAGCAATATGAGATAGAGGACTGAAATAAAAGGAGAATGGAAAAACCCATTCCCTAAACCAAGCATCGGTGTAGAGAAAATGCAGAAGGGACCCAACGGCTTCCAAAGTTGTTGAGGTGACAGCACCCCGAACCAAAAGTGTCCCAGAGGAACTCTCAAGGTCAGCCAATGAGAGGATCCACCAAATACAACGAGCGAGCGAAGATGCAGAAACAGTCCAAAACGGCCGTACGCAGAAATCAACAGCTGTCCATGAGTAGACGGACGAAAGAACCAGATCCTGTATCTACATGTCGTGTACAACCTGTCAACAGAGCCATGGCCTATCGGGATAATAGGGGTACAACACAGAGGACGAATAGAAATGAAATATGTGTGGAGCAGAAACCGATGTACTGAACGGCAAGAAGGAAGAAGACACTACGTCGCTGCCATGACGTCAGAACGCCATGAAATACAAGATGTACTGGGGAAAACCGTAAGCTGAAAAACTGGCGCAAGGCAAGTCCTTGTCATCAGGTCATTCCTCAAGGAAATACAGAACACACGATACCACTAGACTTGAGAAATAGCGAGAGATAGGGCTCCCGTAAGGTATACTCCTCTTGGTAGACTGCAGACCAAGAGATCCTTACCAATGCCAGAATCTTGAGAAAACGCACATGGGTCATCCACTAGCTGACATAGGACGTGAATGGCCCCATACGATCCTACCCTGAGAGGGCAATTCAGCCAGACAATGGGGACAGCCATGATTAGGACCACCATAGGGACCCAAACATCTCTCCAGACACCAGTCATGGCAGGCTACCCCTGTGGATCCCACACAGGACATTAAGAGACAGGGAGTCGTAGATTGCCTTCCCATGGCAAACTCCAGCAAAAGGGGAAAGCACGGAGGACTCCTCCGAAGTGGTGTGGCCAGGCGAAACGACACTCCCAGGAATTCGGTCTGAAGCAAAGCCAGAAGTATCCTGGAGTCAAACAGGATGCGTATGCCCTGAAGGAGACCAAGTTAGGAAAACGCGTCCGTCGCCTTGCTGAGGGTCCGGCAGCCAGCTGGAGAACCACTCCGTATGGCAGTTCGAACCGAATTTAATCATGCCAGTACTCGAGACCCCGGAGGGTGAGGCAACCAATCATTGGGGTCTCTCCACGGTCGGGTGAAGCAGACCGCCACATGAGTGTCTCGTCCTGCAGACATTCTGTCACAAATGACGAATACTTGTCCAGACGCTATAGATAGCGATCCTACGCGAGATCCGACTGCAGTCCGTAGTGGGCAACCAGTGATAAGTCCACGCCGGAAGGTAGCGAGCAGTACTATTTCCCCTGGGAAAGCTGTTAATGTTGAACAAACCTGCAGGTAGTTCCATGCAGTTGGCGTGAAGAAGTCCCTCCTTCGGACTCCAGAGTCCAGGCCGAAGTTGGTTGGGGTCCGAAACTCTTAGGTAGGCCAGGTCCCCCTATGTCGGAGTCATCAATTATGTTTTAGATGAGCTTCGTCCGAAGGTCACATGATTCGGTCGTACCAGGCCGAAGACCCGAGAAAGCGTCATGTTGGAGCGGCTGATAGTACCGGATCCTGGAGGTATGGCCTCAATGGCGAATAACAACTGGTCAATCAACTGGGTTGGGCCCCTAAGTGTGACCCGCGGGTTGCGGAGCATATGCCTGGCATTTTCCTTGAAGACGGACATCTTGGTCCTCGGGAGGCGCAGCACCGCCTGGACCGAATATTCTCTGAAAGACCAGAAACTGGGTTGACTGGGAGTGAGTCAGATTCAATATGTCCATGTTGATGGCAAAATCCATGCGGGTTTCTCTCATGTCCAGTTGAGGGAGAGAACCAATCGTCCACGCCGAGCAGCTCTCTGAGGGGATGAGTGCCCTCCGTCTCGAAGTGTCCACAGGTGACATATGCATTGGGAGCATGTAGCGTGGGGATGGGGCGGGAGTCCACTCCACCGCACCCTTCGCCCAGCATGGCAACTTCGGAATGAGTCGGAATGGACGCCTCTTTTGGTCATGCGTATCGCTCATGGAACGGTCCAAGGTTCCGCAACCTTGATCCTGAGTCCGGACACGGTCCGAGAAGAGACCTCTGGGGCTAGTTAAGGGGAACCCTATGAATAGAGACGTGTCAGCTCAATTTGTACGTGAGGGTAACTCCGGAGAGCAGACCCAGCACGTGGATGCCAAATCAGTCAGTTTGATGTCCAGCTCGGACCAGGGCCGTTTTGCGGTTCTCAGGGGTAGAAACCAACCAGGCGATACCTATAAGTCATATCAGTCCATTCCCAAAGGGAATTTAGTATTTTTCGATTTCCAAGCTGTAAAGCGCTGTTTGTCCCGAGGAAACATCTGTGTCCGCGTGTCATCGACATCCAGTGGTTAGTCCCAGATAGAGTGCAAACCCTGTACCAGGTGTTTGCGGGGTCCTTTCCGGACTCCGTCATGAAGACTGATCATCTTGATAAATCCATCCGTTAGCCAACGCGTACCAGGGGTGCTTGGTCTAGCGTCTAGGATGGCCGGTGAAGTGGGTACCCCTGTAGGGTACCGATGGTTTCTGGCAGTGAGATCAGCGGGGCGGCATGAGGACAGGCCAAGTGACCTTCTGGGTACGGAAGATTTGTCCTTCAGTCGTGATTGCATAACTGCCATAGAGGTAACACTGTCGAGTGATACGTGGTGCGGCCAGCTGGGGGTCTGAACATAATCGGACACTGTAGGTACAGTAGTGCCGTAGTGGTTGGCCATATAATAAAGTAACCAGACATTGCCGGTCCAGCAGTGCAGACGGCAGGAGGGGGTCACCCTCATATAACCATAACCGGGGATTGCAGATCCAGCAGTGCTGTAGGTAAGAGGGGGTCACCCTCAGTGTGGTATCATAGAGGTCTGTACACCCAGTAGTGCAGTCAGAGAGAGGGGGTCACCCTCATTATGGTTATAACGGGACCCTGTAGGTCCAGCAGAATAGTCCACAGGAGGGGGTCACCCTCAGTATCTGCGTATAGCAGGGCACCGTAAGAACAGTAGCTCAATCAGTGGGAGGGGTACCCTCTTTTACGGGTATACCCGGACGCTGCAGATCTAGCAGTGCAGACTGTAGGAGGGGTTCCCCCTCGGTATGATAATAACAGGACATTGCCGGAGCATTAGTGTAGGAAGCAGGAAGGGGTCACCCTCAGCATTAATCCTACAGGACACCGTAGAGCCAGCAGGGTACTCATTGGTAGCCATGTTGCCAGAGGGAGGGGGTCACCCAGCCCACAATGGTGTCACACGTCCATTATTATGGTCCAGTAGCGGGTAGACCCCCAGAAATATGGACGGGGGGGGTCACCCCCCGTAGTAACAGGGCTGTATGTGGGGCCGGTGAGCCCCCCTGAGGGGTAGAAGGGTCCATATAGCTAGAAGCTGACTCACATCTACAGACCACTCAGGTATTATATCAGGATACACTTTTGAAATGTATGTATAGTGGAAAAAAATGTAGGTCCCTTGCAGGAAGGGCAGCAAAGCCTAGGCAGGGGAGCTAGGTGCTGAAAAACAGGCAATTTAATTTTTATGAGAAATGACTGAACCTTAAGAGAAAGACTTGATTAGCATATATCACATGTGGCATAGTCTTGTTAAACAATGATTTTTTAAACAATGGTTTTTATTTGAGCAGTAACATGCCCCTTTAAATCTGAGATTCACATGTAATTAGTAAAAAAGCATGACACGTCTACTGCTAAGATAGAGAACATAGTCACATTGCATCAGGCATCACAGTAAGCTGCAGTTGTGAGCTGTGAGAGTGCCTGGGACAGATCCTGCTTATCCTGTTACATATGCAGCATGTGAGACAGGCACAGTAAGTAGGGAGAGGGGAGGCTGGCCACATGGCCAGCAGGCAGCAGGGCAGCTCGGTGGGTGAGACCAGGCTGTTCGCAACGCACGGAGCCCATGCGGCTCAAAAAAAATGGCCGCCGCGGCTCCAACAAAATGGCCGCCGCGGGCGCAAAAAAACAAGCACGGCCTATCGCGTGGTGATCGCGACGGCACTGCCACGGTTGAAAAAGCTGCTCAGCAAGCGGCCAGGGGCCGCAGGGAGCAGGTGGGGAATAAGGGAGAAAGGGTATGGGCGACAGAGCCCAGGGGGGAACCCGGGGAGGGGAAACAGATTACAGGCAGAGCCAAAGCATCATAGCAGGGACACCCATTCCCCATACAGCAGAGTGAGAAAAACTGCATAAAGTAACCCAGAAGAACAATAAATCAATGAGCAGTATCCAGAATCTATCAGATAAATAGCCTAAATACAGCATGTTAACAAGTGGTACAGCAGCTACATAGCATGAAGTGGTATAGGAAAAAACACAGAATAAACTGCCTAGCTAAACCCAGCAATAGACTGCCTAGCTAAACCCAGCAATAGACTGCCTAGATAAACCCAGCAATAGACTGCCTAGATAAACACAGCAGACAAACTGTTAAAACAAATCCAGCAAGAAACCTGCCTAAATAAATCCAGCAATTAAGCTGCCTAAACAAACCTAGTAAATAGACTGAGTAAACAGACTGTTCAAATAAGCAAGCAGCATGTAGGATAAAAAACAACACAGAGCAGAGACAACTCTGAGTTGGTGAGTGCTCACCTGGAGGCAGCAGCAAAGAAAGAGGAAGTGGAAGAGCCTTCTTAGGGGTTTTATACTACTGTTGCTACTGTTGCTTTGTTCTGATTGGTTGTTTTGAAAAGTTCTGTTAACTGTTTCTTTGCTGCTGGAGGTTTCAGTAAAGAAGGTAAAGCAAATATGAAGCCTCCTGTCCTGCCATAAAATCCATAACCCTACAGAATAAAGCAATACATTTTAATATTCTGGTAGTCAGCATACGGTATCTATCTATCTATCTATCTATCTATCTATCTATCTATCTATCGGTCTCTCTGTCTATCTATCTATCTATCTATCTATCTATCTATCTATCGGTCTCTCTGTCTATCTATCTATCTATCTATCTATCTATCTATCGGTCTCTCTGTCTTTCTATCTATTTATCTATCTTCAGGATAACTTTGGATATCTGGCAGATATACTGCTTTCCCATTTTTTCAGTTCAAGCACAAATGATTCCTGTTCCCTGTGTAAACCACAAAACTACAAGGTATACATGGAGAGGAGATGATTGTTCATAGCGGAGGAGGATGAGCCGAACATTGTGTGCAAACGGTCCACTTTACCATTGCTACAAAAAAAATTCTAAAACAAAAACAAAATACATTTTGAAAAAAAAAAACAGTTTGAATTGCAGCCAAAAAAGGAATGAATACAATTAATACAATTCTGTACTGTAAAAGGCATATTGAAACGTTATAAAAAAAAAAAAAGAAAAGAAAAAGCAAACGTACGTTACTACCAAAACTACATATACAAGATTGGGTAGCAGCTAACCTCAAAGTACTGATCACAAATGAAATAACAGGGAGTTTTTCATTCAAAATGAATGTACTGTGTTTTTTTTATTCTTCAATGGAATGTTCATACTATAAATCTTGTTTACAGTCTGCTTTAGCTTTTTACTGGTATGGTTTTCAAGGCTACTATACTTATGCATTGTCTGGAGACTCCCATACACTGATCCATGTATTTAACCCGCATCTTCCCAGAGCGGCTACCAGATTGTGGCAAAGAAAATTCTTGCATGTAAATGAATAACTGCATTATTCATCTGCATTCCAGGGTTGGGTTATATTGTGACTTAACCCTTGATGCTTCCCGGGAGTAACGTACACCAAGAAAGTGGTCAAAGGCCTCTGGTTTATATTTAGATGGCAAATGGTTTTAAGAACTGGAGAAGTTCCAAAGAAAATAGACAAAGCTTCTAACTAAGACGATTTCCTGTTTACATTACATTATAATTTTTTTTCTATATTGTAACCCTTATTTGATTCATAATTTGAAATGCTTTGGGCTTGTTTCCACTGGTTACGTTTTCCTGAACAGCCACTATTTGCTATTTAACAGGTATCGTCTGTTTCCCAACAACAAAATCTCACCATTGGCGACAAGGGATTACCAGCTGACTTTACTGTCAATGGCTCTCATAGAGTATAGTGGGAGCTGTTAACAGCTTGTTACTGCCTGTTTTCTCTTATTACAAAATCTTTGCTCGCCGAATGTAAAACACGTCTCTGCCTGGTATAAAGACACAAAAAGCAACTTAACTGGAAAGCCACAAATACCCTATAGAGAGGGACGACCAGCGCACACACACAACTGTGATTTATACTCTAGTAACTATATTAAAAAAACATTGAAATTAAAAACAAGTGTGGGGTCGCCTACACATTTATATTTCAAGATAGGGGCCCAAAAAGTGGATCCAACCCCATACTTCACCCATAGGCAGGAAGGTAAAGAGTCCTAAGTTTCCTGGGTTAAGGGTCAAAATTCTAGGTATCCTGGGCTTTCTAAAATATGGCTCAGGAGATGCCCAGTCTCATGATCCCATGTCTAAATTGTATCTTCACCCCCACTTTCATATAACTATTACATTACGTATACTATTTTTTTCATAAAGATTCTTTGTTTATGAAAACCTCAGCAGCAACTGTTCTGTTTTAACAAGTTGTCTCTAGAATACAGTTAGCAGAGTGCAGTGTGTTACTTTAGCGGCTAATGGGTTAAATTACGCAGGTTCTGTAGTTAAGATCTTTGCCAGATGAAGACCTCCAGGCCACACCACCTAATCAAATCCATTCTGTGGTCCTGGCCCCCGCTGCTGTTGAGTTGTAATTAGAAAAGGCAACGTATCAGAATAGTTTGCTACAGAAATAGCTAAAGCTGCATGTGCAACAGCACATCCAGTGATAATTGTTTTGACTGCACAGACCCTTCCTGAGTTAAGGTACATCATAACTAAAACTGTCCATTAGCAATTTGTATTTATCAGTTTTAAAATGTATCATTCAAATCTGTAGCAAAATATTACACAGCTTGTGAATTTTCAGCTAATTTTTTTCATAGATCTGAAAAAATTTTAGGTGCTCGTTACGGGTTGGTTTACAGTTAGTTGTAGTAGGTATATTGTTTAATCTTAATTTTGTTTCCATTTTTTTTACAATTAGTCTTGAACTCTCCCAGTCAGCTGTTCTTCTTGTTGCAGACATACTACTGTATTTAAAGGGCCACTATAGGCACCCAGACCAATTCAGCTCATTGAAGTGGTCTGGGTTCAGTGTCTCTAGTGCACTTAGTGCTGCAATATTTTAGAGAAACTGCAATGTAGCAGTTGGACGGCCACTAGAGGCGCTTCCGTAATGTTACCAGACTTTTGGTCCGCTAACTGACATTGGACGTCCTTTTGCTCTGTCTGAAGACTTCCAGCGTCATCTATTTTCCCATAGGAAAGCATTGATTTAATGCTTTCCTATGGGGAGACCTAATGCGTGTGCGGGAATCGCCGCGCATGCGCAATAGCACCCCCTCGGCGAGTGATGTCGGAGGAATTAAGTAAGTCAATAAAGGAAGTTATAGTGCCAGGAATACAGCTTTTTATTCCTGGCACTATAGTATCCCTTTAATATCATGGCTTGGGTTTCTGGGGATTGCAGATCAGTTGTTAAATTTCCATTTTAGGGGGGCGGAGCCTAGCACCCAGACTGAGAGGTTGTGCTGCATCTCAGCTCCTGCTTAATCCTGCACCTTTCGGGGGTAATCCCCCCAAAATCTGGCACAATCCCTCACTGGAGAGCATCTATCATGACGGGGACACCCGGGGGAATCACCCGATACCAAAACCAAGCATGCAACCCCCCGGGGACCCGACCATATGACCCGAGGCCTGCCGGAGATCGAGCAACGGGGAGACGGCCGCTCCCCGCGCTGACTAATCTGGACGTGGATACCTCGGGGCACTCACCTCCTACCCCCCCTATGGACCGATGGGGGTCATCTCGGTCCACATTAAGCAACTGGAGAGGCAGTAACAAGCAGCAAAGCCAAGACAACCGAGCACGTGGCACACCTAAAATGGCGGCAGTACGCACGCTGTGCAAGACATCAGAGTGCCATACAGGGGTGCTGGATTGCTCGGCCAGACTACATGCTATATTTGAAGCCTTTTGGGAGAAATTGGAGATCCGGGCAAAGCAGATTAAACACAAACAAAGCCTGAACAACGAGACACTCAGGCAACACAGCCGCAAACGAACTGCTCCACACCCACACAGGGCCTCAAGATGGCGCCGCATGAGGAAATGTCCCCCGCACAAAAGCCACCACAAGAGAGGTCACCTAGCCCCAAACCGCAACCATGGAGTGCTGCGAACCCTCCGCACACCCGGTACCCGACTGCACTCTTCTTCCGAGCCGGGAGCTCACCTGGAGGTAGCTCTCCATCACCACCCATACACCCAGGGAGATAGCCGGGACCCAGTGGAACCCTGGGCCCACGACCCTGTTGATGGGGTCAATGGACATGTGGTAGGGGCCCCCGCTAAGGCCTCGGGCCGAAGACACGCGGAAACACCCGGGAGTGATAGGAGAAGAACCGCAACGAGGAGGATCAAGCGACCGGTTTGTCGGAATGGGCAGGCAAGGAAAGCATGACAGCCTCCTAGCCGAGTGCAGGTTAGAGGGGGCTTCTCCCCACTGCCTGATGGACTGGCTCTCGATTCTTGCACCACCATCCCACCCTGTGGCGTTGCCTGATTTCTCAAGCGGACGACTGCAATGCCCAAACCCCATCATCCTACTAATCATTGCAAGTGTTATAACCGGTACCAAAACTAGTGCTAGCTTTGCAACTGTCACATCAGGCCTAAGCCTCATCGCATAAGACTTAGCAAAGTATTAATCACTGTGTGTTTCCTTAGTTACTCACTTAAGTATAACCTAATTGACAGGTTACTCCACGAGGAAGAACTAGCTAAGCTTTGTTTATTTAGTTGCTTATAATTTTGACTTAATCAGTTACACAGTCTCCTATGCCTAGGCCCATAACCCAGTGGCATAACATTCTCAATGCATGCAAGACTCAATGTTTAAATAACCTGTTTACTCCCAGGCACATCTGCCTGGTTCACTTCAGCTTGAAGTCATTAGCCTGTATAGTTGTCTTAGCTCGACATAACTACATATGGAAAATATGCAGAACCATCATATACCTCTCATTGAGCAAAGTGTTTTCTTTATCTTATGTTTAAATTACTGTTTATCTATGTGTTACCGGAGGCTTAACTAATACTTGAATACAGCCATGTGCCAATCTTGTTAATAACCCAATATTGAAAAGAACACCTCTGCCGGCACTGCTATAAGTTCACAGGTTAACTCTTGGCGGTTATAATTAGTTTAACCGTATTGGTTGTCTTTCCTACACCCCAAACAGGCTTAGCGGACTATCACAGCATGTGGCTTTAATGGTTAGAACAATTATCACTTTTACCAAGTGAAGCGACTGCTTTAAGCTGTGTATCTGATAGCTAGTTAAACCAGCATAGCCAGTAACACTAGCATAATGTACTGTATACTAATGGGACCTCGTGACGTCTACCTAGCTTGACATAACTACCTGTTGAAAATGTGCAGAACCATCATATGCATCTCATTGTGCAACGTGTTTTCTCAAATTATTGTTTCATTATATGTTAGCGGATGCTTGACTACTCTACCTTATGTTTAACTTAAAAAAGGTGCGCTGTTATTTTAAATGCCATACTATGTCCAACATTGTTTCTGATAATTAAGCTTGTGAGAGCTGCAGTGGCTAGACAAGCATGCACTGTTTACCCATGCACAACAAAAATAAAGATTTACAAAAAAAAAAAAAAATGTCCATTTTAGAAAGCTGACAAATTAACTACTACAACTTCCAAAGCCTGTATCTGTGCTTATAAAACACTGCTTATCAGATACGTTGTTTTTCTAATTGATTTTATGGTTTGCAAACAGCTGCAATTACTTTTTTTTATTTTATTTTTTGCAGTAAAAGCAATTTTAACCAATTTGATGTTTTTGCACGTGTTTTGTCCGTGGTCCTCAGGCACACCTATAGTTAGAGAGAAACATGGGAAGGCGTGATGGGGAAGGCACAAGGGAAATGGGTGATTGTTAAGAGGTTGGGGAAAGACATATGGGAGGTGAAGCAGGGGCTAACTTGGGGGGATAGCGGAGGCTGGTGCAATCTGATTAGTTCTGTCTCAATAGTTCTCTGTCCTAGCAAAACAGACACCATAAGCTAAATTTGTCACATTAAACATAGTTCTAGATTAATGGTGACAGCCACACAGTGCCACTGGGACTCATTTAATGTAACAATGAAACATTCATTTTTTTTTTCTTTATAATTGTGATTAACTCATGAAACCTTATATCATGATGTAGAAAGTGATAATGAATATATTTTGAATTCTAGTTGAATAAAACAGCAATATATCAAATCACATTTCACAGTTATTGCAACTTGTTTTAATTTTTATTACAAATGTTTTAAAAATAAATAAAATTAACTTAACCCCTTAAGGACCAAACTTCTGGAATAAAAGGGAATCATGACATGTCGCACATGTCATGTGTCCTTAAGGGGTTAAAGGGGCATGGCAAACACACCAACATATTTAATGTCATTTGCAAACCTGAAATGTGCACGTTTATTATCATCATTATTTTTAGTTTGTTGATTTTTGCATCGATATCACAGAAACACTCCAAGCACCATAACCACTAAAGACCGCTGTGCTCTGGTACGCTTCCCTCCTCCATTAGCTGCTCACCCAGTCTCCACTCCTTCAAAAAATCATTAAAAACCCACTTCTTAAAAAAAAAAAAAAGCGTATCAATTAAACTCTTAATAGCTCCCAACTGATTCCTCTTCTGCAACTGTCACTAGGTCACTAGTCTAATACTATCCTTACCTTTTGTGTCATTTTACCCCACTCTCTCTAGCATGTAAGCTCATTGAGCAGGGCCCTCAACCCCTCTGTTCCTGTGTGTCCAACTTGTCTGGTTACAACTACATGTCTGTTCGATCACCCATTGTAAAGCGCTGCGGAATTTGACGGCACTCTATAAATAATATAATAATAATAATATAATAATAATGTAAGAGTCAAGATATTTGAAAATTTACATGGAGCTCTCCGAGTGTCAGTCATCTCCACTATGAGAGCTCTCTGTATAGTGGAGCTTAGCTCAGGAGAGTTAATGTTAGTTCCCAGCAGGAGCTTCTGACTCTCAATTGAGTAGTTGCCAACAGTCCTGAATTTGCTGGGACAGTCCTGAATTTGTGGTACTATCCCAGCAAGAATTGGTCTCGGACACTGGGCACTACAACCATGCACAGAGCTCTTTCTTTAGAGTTCCATGCATGGTCTGCTTAAAAATAGGGTCCTCCCCAAAACCAGAACACCCATATGCTCTGAAAATGGGAAAATCATACTTTTGCATTATCAAGTGAAATTCCATCCAAATTGGATTTCGAGGGACTAGGCCCAACAAAACAGAAAACTGGGGATGGTGCTCATACATGTATAGCACCATAACCACTTCAATGATCTGCAGGGCTTATGGTGCTTAGGGTATCCCTGTAAAACCTGCTCAGTTGTCCATGTTTTGCAAAAGGAAGATGAAAACAACGTCTTTGCATATTAGCTCCACCTACTATGTTACATACTTGAAAGAGGACGTGAGAGACACCCTGGCTGTTGTACATTTCCCATAATCCCCAGCTCTAAATAACCGAGCATACACTATGCAACCACCCTCAATATTTCATGTGAATGGAAAATGATTGCACTAATAAATGGAAGCTTTCAGAAAGGCAAGTTTAATAATGAATCTGATAAATTAGTTTAATTCATGTAGTGATCCATTGAGATAAGAGGATAATTCAACAATGAACTTGGCTATTATTTAATGGGAATTTGCCATGACAAATTCTTCTTGATCTGCAAATGCCTGTAGCAGAGCATTTACTAGCCAAATGGCTAACAATTTGTTTGGAAGAATAGAGAAACATAATATTAAAGGAACACTATAGGGTCAGGAACACAAACATGTATTCCTGACCCATTAGTGCAAAACCCACCATTTAGGTGGCTTGCCCCCCCCCCCCCCCCCCCTTTGTCACCTCAGAATGGGTCTCACCTTATTTTCAGCTCTCCACGGGTCCGCTTTCACTAGCTACGCGCCTCTTGGTGACATCATCAGAGTTGCAGATTTTTAGCCAATCCAATGGGGAAAGCATTGGATTGGCTAAAATCGGCTGCGGAAAATTCAGCGTCCCCATGCAGAGCGTGCAGCACTGAGCCAGGAAGCACCTCTAGTGGCCATCTGAGGAGTGGCCACTTGGAGGTGTCCCTAGGGGCAATGTAAACACTGACTTTTCTCTGAAAAGGCAGTGTTTGCATGAAAATGCCTGAAGGGGATGATTATACTCACCAGAACAACTACAATAAGCTGTAGTTGTTCTGGTGACTATAGTGTCCCTTTAAAGTAATGCACAGAAGTACCATTCACACCTGCCTCTTAAATGGCATCTTTCTTTGTCTGGCGGAGTTTCTTAGGAATTGTTTTTTGACACTTGTCTGACATTCCAAGGTTTAACTATTCTGAGCCTATAGCCAATATTCATTATTAGAATATAACAACCCCCAAATGAAACTCGTGATCTACAGGATTAGTCACTAAACTCAGAATTTTAGTGAATTCAATGCAAATGGCAACATTTGTACATTTTTCTAATTTTTTTTTTTTTTTTGTAGCTTAAATTGTGCCTGTAAAGTTTAATTTGCAAAAATGTGGTGTTTAGTTAATAAACCTGTAAGTGTCACAGTTCGATACGTATCATAATGGTAGCACTGTTCAAAGAATCAAGATAAAACCTACATCAATCTAAAGTAATATCTTATTTATTATTATATTTATATGTACGTGTTTACTGTGTTCGTACACCTGTACCCTGTAGCTTTTATTCTTGTTTTTCCAGCACAATCAGATTTTTGCTCTGAGCATCAAGTCACCTGGCGTGTTTCTTAGAAGCACTGAGGCTCCTTAACACGTCACTGTTCCGTTCCGACAATGTGTTATTTTCCTTTTGGGAATAAAAGGGATAATTCTCCCTAGGGCCACAAAGCCTCTGAAAGGGATACACAACCCCCCAGTTTAATGCGTTATGTGAATTATTGAATAAGTTCCTCTAGGTGATGAGATTCTTAGAAAACCCTAGTTTTGGGAGTTACCTGTGCATTATTGCAAAAGACTACCGCAATGTGGAACGTTTACATATGTAGGTATATATATAAAATGTGTATGTATGTACACACACATATATATGGTAATGGGAGGAACAGATCCTGCATACAAATAGCTCCCCCTAGCAAATATCTTGCAAAGTGCACGTCTCAATCAAACACTCTATACTGCATGCATATTATAATCACATGTATTTATAATGTACCAACATTGTCTGCTCTGCTGCTTAATGAGTGCATTAATAAAAGTTAGGGATTACAAATAGTGCGATCTATGAAAAGATAAACTGCTACAAAAGGAAAGCATGTGCCGTGAGTATGCAAACACATTCACGGTTATTCAATAAAGTGTGAATTGTTGTTGGAATTTTAACTGAATTTCAAACATCAGGCAAAATCAGCTGATCAGAATTCCCCGCAAGTCATACGTTAGCATTAGTGTTTACATCCCTAATTAAATATTTAGCCATTATTATTGGCAGTCATAGAACTAATGTAATTTGCACCATTTATTTAGTTTTCATCAACAAAAAATAAAAATTGTGGAATTTATTTTCTAACCCGGTACATCAACTCTTATTTATATAAAAAAAAAGATGAGCCAGGAGTGGGGTTGTCTCCTTGGCTTCTAGTCATGAGCTGGAGAATAAAGTTTTAAAACCCTGGTCAAAAGGCGCAGAGGAATCTGCAATCATTTCTTACTTAAAGCCTTCATTCTTATTGATTTGACAGCTGAGGCATTTAACGTGGATGAAAAACAGAATAATAGCTGGTGCACTGCTTGATAACAATCGCAAAGAAACAGAGAAAGAGTTTAGCAACCTTGGGGAAATGCAGGGTTGTAGCTTTTGTTGAAGAAATGTCTTCTGTGTTACACAGGGTTAGCCTTCAGGCGCCTTGTATGAGACATAGGAGTGATGCCCATTACTGTCCACCACTTTATCATTATTGATTATCGCCATTCAATGTTAATAATCACTTACAGCATAACACAGTCCATTTCTCACTGGCACACTTTTATGAGAGCACCTGAGTGTGATTGTCAATGATTGCGAATTAATAAAAAAGAATATATATGGTGTGTGCAATATCAGTGCACGTGAGGGTTTCTATGTGTGAAGATGCGCATGCGCATCAGGATGACACACTCCTTTTTGTGGACATGATCACCCACCTGACTGCGATACCGACCAGCTCCCTCTCACTTAACTGGCCCGTCTCAAATATTTAATTGTCTTGTGTTTAGGATATCGGTGTACAATGTTAGTATATGTGTATGTCAGTATTTGTGTGTGTGTGCTTGAATGTATATGTCAGATGTTAGGTGATTTAAGAAGTGCAAATCTCATGACCCTCAGCCATCCTAAGCTCTGTATGAGTATTATGTGAAATACCATTATCTGTAAATATCAGGCACTATAGGTGCTTTATAAGTGCAGTTCACAACCATGTAGCCAATAAAGCAATAAGGCACTGCACTCAATTCCATCACTCTGAGCCAGGGTGCAACCAAACCAAAAGGACCAAGCACCAGGTCCCAATAACAGTAGGCATGAAATACAAAACGGTTTAGGGACTCCAAGGTTCAGAAATGGCAAATTTATTGAAGCCCAATGTAACACAACGTTTCGACCTACACGGTCTTTGTCAAGCTTGTCAACACTTAAACCCATGGTGACTAGCGGCAGAGCTGAGAGTGGGGACGTGATATATAACATTATCACTATGATGGCTGGAATCGCGCAAGATTTGTGTGCTGAGCAGAGTACAGAGTGTGTGACAACAAGTAGTGGTTGAGGTGGACAGCCGGCCTAGTTTCGTCTTACTTGCACAAGAGTAACCTGAAGGAATTAATAGATAGAAGCACTAAACAGCATACTCAGAAAGGAATATGGCATATCTTACTCCAACTACTCAGGTCTGTGAATGACAGTCACCGAGCCTTTGAGCAGCAGGTTTTGATGGATCACTTTTTCCTGGCAATATCTACATAGACCGACTCAGCACCCACTTCCAGATTATTGATATAATTTTTCTTACGCAGTTATCCAGTCACTTGGATATTATCCTGCATCTTTTATATATATATATATATATATATATATATATATTATATATATATATATATATATATATATATATATTCTGCCGGAATGCAATTTCACTGGGCTGGATTCACTTATAGCCGCAGACGGATTCACTAACATAGCGGTAATCAACTCATTAAGCACAAAAGGAAAGAGTTTTCAGCTCACCCTTCTTCATTAAAAGGTCTGAGTGGATTAAAATACAATGAAACTGCATTATGATATTAAAGGACATTCTATATTAAAGTCATTATGAACAAAGAAAACCGTGACTCCATTTCCCACTTATTTCGCAATCTGTTCTAACACTTCAGAGGTTACACGGTAATCAAAGACCATTCTTAAGTGCTACATTAAGTGGACGGGCAGCCGTGAGATGTCTTCCTAAGATCTAGCATTATCACTGATTGATAATTCACTCTTTCATTGCTATGAATTGATTATAGCACAGCTCAGTTTTTAAGTATCCCATAATAATATTTGCCCCTCCTTCCCTGTTGTACAGGTACATTTAATGGTATTGTAAGTGCAGTGCTGTTGATCCATACGCCGTGTTTTGTAATGGCATATGCTGTGGTTTATAGGCTGAAAAATTGTTATAAAAATATGTTTCCTTATATTACTGGAAGAACCGTCTGCATACAGTGATAGACACGGTCACCTATAGGTTTTTAAAGCAACAATAATTTGTTTTTATGTCCATATTCCTCAGTACTGCTACTATGTATCCCTCCATGGAATTGATCTGTGCATGGGCTAGTCTGTTATTTATATTCATCGAGCCGGACCCCCGTACAGAACCCCAACTGCCACAGTAAGTTTGTCTGATGGTTTATAGTAGTATGCATCTTTGATTCCCCTCATGCAGTATATGAATGCTACATACTTAAAGACAGTACTATTTAACTACCACTCAACAGCATGAATTAATTATTAATGACCAAGAACTTATGAAGGGTTCGGCAAAGCTACATTCAGTTGGATAAGCTTAGTGGGAGACTAGTAACCAATAGCAGTTGGAGAACCATGCGTCAGCCATGTTTAGGCAAACAGAGACTAATAAACAAGATGGTTTAAGTAAGGTCTGTTGGAAATGTCTATCAACGCAAAGCAGGGGTTATCAATGGAAACGCTACGTGTTGGAAATAAAATTTTATTGGTTTCCGTCGTCATTGCATTTTATTTAGTGCTTTTTCTTATGTTTAGCGTTTTTTAGTGTTCTGTATAATACTAATTCAAATGATGGTATTTCTTAACCCCAGTTATTGTCTTAAAGTTTAATGCTTTATATGGGAAATGTCTTAAACTTGCAAAAACAATTACGTGAACAAATAAATATAAGACGTTCCCCAGCATTTACAGATTGTGCAGTAGAACTATATTCAGACCAGGACACGACTCGCACATCTCGGATTGATGCTCCAGTTAATATAGATAGGGGTGCTAAGCACATTCCGTACATTCCAGCCCAACATGGGATTTATGGGATCTGCAATTTTAGTTGTGTACAGACAAGAATCAAACTGGTGCGTAAGGTGACAGATAGTGGATTGTCACTCCTTCATGCGTCACCTCCTTCCATGGGAGTCTCTCCTCTAGTTTGGGGTCTCTTTTTCTTGCTTCTTTCACCTCTAACTTTTCTTTCTGCACGTTGTTGCCTCTTTATTCTTGTCTTGTGCTGCATGTATCTCTATTTCTGCTTAACCAAAGGATTTTTTTTTTAATTCTGTGACTTCATCAGTCTCTGTTCCCCATCTTTTTGTACAACGGTCTCTTTCTCATTAATTCTCTGCCTTTCTTCTTCCTGTCCCATGTGGGTCCCTTGATCTGTCTTTTCTTCATCTACACAATATCTCTTGATCTCTCCTGTCTGCCTCCCCTCTTCTCCGTAGCACTTGCTTTCACCCTCCCTCTCCCACCTGTGCCACCTGTCCGATCCCTCTTCAACAAACTCTATTGACTGCTCTCTTCCCCCTCAAGCAGCCTGGAATCCTTATCTATCCGGCCTCATTCAGATGGTTTTATACTTTATCTATGAGGTAGCTGCATTGGGGAGGGAGGTGGGTTTTGTGAGAGTAGGCGCTGCATGAGTGTGATGGGAATGATTCCTGATGACCTAATGAGATGTATGGGGGATGTTTATGCCTAAAGAAGAGAACACAGTAAACTGAGCACTAGTGATGGCTTTGTCCTCTGGATTGTTGTGAGGTCAGAAGAGGCCTCTATTTACAGGTACCTGTATGTAAGTGTTGCCATCCCTGGGACAAGCAATGTTAATATTTGCCTCTAGTCTCTCTTTAACTGCAGCACTATTTGGGTGTTTTCCCTGCATGTGTAGAGAGTTGGCACCAAAACAATCCACAGAGATACCTGTGCACATTGTAATAAATATATATACAGCTTTGACCTACGCATTGATATATCATATTCAAAACCTTCACTGTGCATTCGCACACTGTACACAGTATTGGAATCCAGCATTCACCTTCTGCACTTTGCTCAGGCAGCACTTACATCCTGCCCTGTGCATTCACACCCGGAATCCACACACCAGCTCTGCATTCACATCCAGCATTCACACCCTACATTCTGCATTTATACTCCAGAATCCACAACCTACATTCTGCATTCACAACCAGCATTCACACCCTGCACTCTGAATTCATGCAAAGTGTTGGCATCCTACACTCTATGTTTACATCTTGCACTCTGCATTCCCACACATCATTCACACTCCCGAATCTACATTAAAAATGCACACTCTACATTCCCATACTGCAGTCACATGAACTGCAAATCACAAACTCAAAAATTCACACACAGCTTTTAAACTCTGCACTGATATCACACAATGCAGACATATGCTACACTCTGCAGTTACACACAGCACTCACACCCTGCACAGCATTCACACTCAGTAATCACACTAAACATTAATACTGTGCATTCTGCATTCACACTATGCACTCTGCAGTAACACCCTTAATATACATTTCATATACTCTACACAAAATGTACATGGCACACACAGTTTTCATTCTTCACACAGCATTCATTCACATATACACACTTACAGCACAGCAATGACAACTGCATGATACAGCTACACTTTACTCACACACCATACTCACTGAAATACACATGCACTCACACTACACACCCATAAATACACATATGATTCAGACACTACACATTAACAAATACACACAACTGCATGTGTTTTTGACATATTTTATTCTGCAGATTTTGGGTGATTTGTAGGATTTGCTGCTTATACACGTGTTTGAGATGAAAATATGGCCCTGACATTAAATAGGCCCCAGTGGGCCTTACATATGTGCAGCGGAATTGGGGCAACACCCACGTTTAGTACTTTGCCCTAAACTGCTCATTTTACAGAGATGCAATTGTGATAATAACCTGCACATTTAAATATGTAACTTCGGAAGTGTGTGAATGGGCAGATATAACTCTGACATCATTCATGACCATCAGATGGAGAAGTTTTTATAATGTTCTGAACATGTAGCCAAAGACATCAGCCTGCTGAAATTAATAGAACAGAGAGAGACGCCATAGACAGCATTGATTGAAACTAATGTAATGGCAATCTTCAGAGTATTTTTCTGGGAAAATGTATTTTTCTTTCTCAGCTGACCTATAACACAGAATGCTCAAATGAACCATAATATGCCGAAAGCTGCTGTGTTAGACATAATAAATGGGGCTGCTAAAAAGTAGGTGGAAAGCAAAGGGATGATTGCCAAGTTATTAGAAGGCTGAAGTGCTGTTTATTTCAGGAAAAAGGTTTGACAAGATGTGAAAAGTAGAACAAGGGTTATAAGCAATCTGAAAAGCCAAGGCACTGCTTTATCACACAGTGAAATGCTGAGAAACACACAAAATATTCCAAACAGGCCGAAAAAACACTTCCCAAACGGACCAATCTGGAGAAATGGAAGCTCTGTCATCAGAACGTAGGCAATTTTCAGCTCCACTGGGATTCCGGAAGCCATATAGATCTTAAGCCACAATGATCTGTGCTTGGCGTTTTATTTCAGACATATAGTTATTTTGTGCTATCTAGAAATTACAATCGCATGTTTGATTTTAATTAACACAGTAATGATAGTTGATGAGCCTTTAATGCCCACTTTTCCAATTCATCTACCTCCTTTACTATTAGCAGATCTGTGAAAATGGGACATACACTTTATGTTAAAAACTCAGTGTTATCCACTAAAGCACTATTTAACAATGTCCGAATTTTGCTATTCAGGCCCTGAACGGATTTCAGCCGGATTGAACACCACCGGACAACTGAAATCTGGACTGAATCCTGCCCAACTGGGCAAATCAATTATGGGGACGGGGACGAGGGGGGGGGGGGCAACAGGCTTCTTCCTTATATTATAAAAGCCCTCATCCGCTGGGAACAGGTGGGGCAGGGAGTGGACAGTACGCTGCCCACCTGCCATGTGCCATAATTTGCTCTAATGTCCTCCACCTGATGCATAGAGGGTCATTAATTGGCTGAGAATGTTGCACTGGTACTCTCATGGTTGGATTGGCATCCATCTTCTGAAGCTTTGCAGAAGCTCAATAGGCCTCATCGGGCTCATAGGAGACGCAATGCCCGGCAGGCACCAAGGTAACAGGGCAAACTGTTGCAAAATGATTTTCCCCATTACTGGGGAACAGAACCACAGTTCTCATGGCATCATAACCAATACAGTGGATTGCAGTGGTTATGATGCTTGGAATAACTCTTTAACAGACAACTCCACTTTCATCGTTAGATCGTTTTTTAAAGGACAAATAAGCAGTGTAATTGAAATAAAATGCATCCAAAACTGTATATTAATAAATACCTGGAAAATGCCACAGTTACTTTTTACTTCTTACTTTTTACCTCTTGTATTTGTATGTGTATATTGTACGTTTCTCCACTAATTGTACAGCGCTGCGGAATCTGTGTGCGCTTTATAAATAGCAATAATAAATAAATAAATAAAGACACACCTATTCAGTAAAGGAGGAGACTATATTTAAAAGAAGAAAAACTACCACAACAAGAGGACAGTCTTAAATTAGAGGGGCAAAGGTTTAAAAATAATACCAGGAAGTATTACTTTACTGAGAGGGTAGTGGATGCATGGAATAGCCTTCCATCTGAAGTGGTAGAGGTTAACACAGTAAAGGAGTTTAAGCATGCGTGGGATAAGCATAAGGCTATCCTAACTATAAGATAAGGTTAGGGACTAATGAAAGTATTTGGAAAATTGGGCAGACTAGATGGGCCGAATGGTTCTTATCTGCGTCACATTCTATGTTTCTATGTTTCTATGTTTCTATTGCAATGTCCTTATGTAACAACATATGTTAGTGAAAATGTTGTCAGCTATTGGCCTCACCAATACACTAAAGCCTCCAAAAGATTCTTGTTTTTTTGTTTTATCTGGTTGTTCACCTTCTGATATCGGCTTGTTAAGCTCAACAATTACATCATGGTTTGGACCAGGTTTTAAGACCATAAGTCAGAAAATGTTCTTGAATGTTTGAATGGTTCATATTAGTAGATTCTATGTCTGATAAATTTGTTCTTATTGGCTGATTCCAT
The DNA here is from genome assembly GCF_036172605.1 of Pelobates fuscus. NCBI lineage: Eukaryota > Metazoa > Chordata > Amphibia > Anura > Pelobatidae > Pelobates > Pelobates fuscus. The sequence continues at coordinate 109,227,401 of NC_086327.1, read as the reverse complement.
GTCTGGTTGTTTTGTGTTGATTTGTAGACTTATGTTTAGTTGTTTTCTGTGGATTACCAGATTCCATGGCTCGATGCTTTGTACCAATTAGCTGTTCATATGCCAATTCTCATTACATTGTTACTTTGTACTGAATGGCATAATGCAAACCTGGTTGGTTTTTACTGATTCCATATAGAGTTACTTTGTGTTGCTTTGCAGATTCCATGGCTGGATGTTTTGTTGTTGTTAGGTTTTTTTGTTGTTGTTTTGTTTTTGTTTTTTTGAGAATAGTAGATTCTATTTTTGTGTTTGTGCTATTTACTTGTTGTGTTCCCACCTGACATATGGGATCAATACTTCCTGATGGTGATGCTCTTGCCGTCTCTATGAACTTGATGAGACAATTAACTGTTCAAGGTTAGAAGAGGCTGAAAACAAAGGCTCCTTCCATTATTTTCGTCATAAAGCTTATAAAGCTGTCTTCCACTTGAATTCTCTTTATATATAATAGCATGTCTAGGATTACTCTTTGCAGGTTTTTACCGAGGTTTAGATATCACAAGTTTGGAATATCTGCAGGAAAATTAAGGGGAAAGCAGAACAAACTAAAGTGAATTCAAGACGACTGCATTAAATGGATTCTCTAAGCACCAAAACAACTCTAGCACTTTTAGTGCGTAGATCATGACCATGCAGTCTCACTGCTCAATTCTCTACCACTTAAGAGTTAAATACATTTTGTTTCTGTTTATACATAGCCCTAGACTCCCCTTCCCTTGCTGTGACCCACACAGTCTCCTTGAAAAAAGGGTTTTCAATCCAATGTGAGAGCACGGTGTGTTTACATTTTTACCTTCTGCTCTATTAATTGAACTTTAATCACACACTTTAATCACACTGAACTTTAATCAGAAGGCTCCTGCAAACTATTTACAAAACAGGAGATATGAAATTCTGAATTAAACAGACTGTGCAATAAAGGAAGGCAATAGAGGATACCCAACCACTAAAATTACAAAGAACAGCAAACCTACTAAATAGTGTGCCCTCTAAAACACCAATACAATAGTACAACAACAAGAAATAAGTAGGAATGCAGAGCAGAAGATATAAACACTTCTAAGGTGTAAATAAAAAAAATATATACAACCTTATAATAGCGTAGTAGATGATATCTACAGAAAAATATATAAATCGCACATAGTGTAATAAAAATGTGAATATACAGACACGCAGGATGACTATATAAAACTCACAAGATATCAGTGAATATCAGGCCCATCATCCTTAGTCAGAAATGGTCTTCAGAGTGGATAGGCAAAATCTTCTTTCACACTTGTAAAGTAAAGAGGACTTGCTATTGATGCTTTTTTACACCACCTTGTAGTGGTTCATATGCTGTTTTGCTTGGACCTTTTTGTAAGTGCATTATATAATAAATTCTTTGAAGTTTTATTTCTATCTGCACTATCATTTGGTTTCTTTACTACGCTATTATAAGGTTGTATATATATTTTGTATTTACACCTTGGAAGTGTTTATAACTTCTGCTCTGCATTCCTACTTATTTCTTTTTGTTGTGCAATAAAGGAAGTTTAAACATGATATCGCTCGTTACCGGAAATGTCAAGGAAGATTATGTAGGTTACATACAGAGAGGTGTGACTAGGGCATCATAAACAAAGTGATTTAATGTCTAAATGGCAGGAAATTGAGCACTGAGACTCAGGGGGGTGATCTATACACCAAAAACTCCTTCATTAAGCTAACAATGTTTAGGTGCCTACAATACCGACAGGGCCGGACTGGCCCACCGGGATACCGGGAAATTTCCCGGTGGGCCGCGGCACCTGGGGGCTGCAGAGCTCTCATTCTCAATTAGGTATTGCCGGGTGCCCGTCCGTGGCACACTCTGAGGGGGCCGGCCGCGTTCAATAGTTACCTTGTGGCCGGCCCCTCCCGAGATCCACCCCTGCCGGCTAGTGCAGGGCTGGCATTGCCCAAGCGCCAGCCCTGCAATGTGCCTGCGGACCGGGGAGGGAGATCTCTGATCAGAGATCTCCCTCCCCGGTCCGCAGGCACTGTGCTGACAGCCGGCAGGGGAGGGAGAGGGAGGAGAGAGGACCCGGGAGGATCCGGGTCCTCCTCTCGCGAGATTTGGAGCGTTGCCGCGGTTACCACGGCAACGCTCCAAATCTTGCGAGAGTGAACTCTAGCCCTGGAGCGCGGGCTAGAGTTCACTGTAACCACTGGACCACCGGGGATTCCCCACTGGGACCACCAGGGATCCAGAAATGTCCCCCCTCGTCCTCAATAAAGGTAAGAAGGGAGGGGGGGACATAAATATATTTATTTTATTAAATAATTTTTTATTTATTTATTAAAAAGCCTCCCTTCCCTCCCCCCCCCCATACACACACTGCCCCACATACACACACTACACACACTGACCCCATACACACACTGACCCCATACACACGCTTCCCCCATACACACACTGTCCCCATACATACACTGCCCCCATACACACACTGTCCCACAAACACTGCCCCATACACACACTGCCCCACAAACACTGTCCCCATACACACACTGCCCCACAAACACTGTCCCCATACACACACTGTCCCCATACACACACTGCCCCCATACACACACTGCCCCACAAACACTGTCCCCATACACACACTGCCCCACAAACACTGCCCCCATACACACACTGCCCCATACACATACTGCCCTGCACACACTGCACACCCATACACACACAGACACATACAGTGCCCTACACACACTGCTGCCCCCCCATACACACAGTGCCCCACACACACACGACCCCCCCTATACACACAGTGCCCCCCCATACACACACTGCCCCACAGTGCCCCCCCATACACACACTGCTCCACACAGACATACAGTGCCCCCATACACACACTGCCACCCTCACACACACACTGCCCCCTAACACACACACTGCCGCCCTTACGCACTCACACTCACTTCACCGCTCACACACACTGCACCTTTCACACACACACTTGACCCCTAACACACACCACTTCTCCTATGCCCTATATCGCAGCAGACCCCAGGTAAGTTGTCAAACTGTTCTTAAACGGTATGACTACTTACTCTGGGGTGGGATCCTGGCACTACTGGCACCATAACTACTACACTGAGCTGTAGTGGTTATTGTGCCAGGATTTTTTTTTTTTAAAATAATCTATAAGTGCCCCTCCCGAGATCAGGCTCTGGATCCGTCACTGGGTCTGGCGGCACACTCACGGATACTGACAGGCGTGCAGCTGTCAGTAAGCATTGGAGGAATGAGGATGGGGGCGGAGCTAACTACCATGCTCCCATGCGGTTCCCACAATTCCCAGCACAGCCACACCATAGAGTAGTAATTACTCTATGATGTGTCCATGCAGGGAATTGTGGGAACCGCATGGGAGCATGATGGAGAGAGAGAGACAACATCATATTGCTTTCCCTGCCGTTCCAGATCCGATTTCAGACAAAGTCAGTCCAGTGGGTGAAGGAGAGAAATAGTGGGAGGTGGAGAAGAGAGACACAGGGGAGAGTGATACAGAGGGCTAGTAGGGGAGAAAGAGGGGGAAGAGAGAGACAGAAGGGGAGTGAGGGAGAAAGAGGGGAAAGAGAGAGACACAGGAGGAAGGGAGAGAAAGAGACAGAGGATGGGGAGAAAGACAGAGGAGGGAGAGTTAGAAAGAGGTGTAGGAGAGAGACACAGGGGGAGGGGGGTAAAGAGACACAGGGGAGAATGAGACAGAGGGGTAGTGGGGGAGAAAGAGGGGTAAGAGAGAGACACAGGAGGAAGGGAGGGAAAGAGACATAGGAGGAAGAAAGAGAGGCAGGGGGAGGGGGAAGAAAGAGACGGAGGAGAAAGAGACAGAGGAGGAAGAGAGAGAAACAGGCGGAGGGGGGAGAAAGAGACAGAGGGTGAAAGAGGCACACAGAGGGTCTGTGGGAAGAAAGAGGCACACAAAGGGACTGGGGGAAGGCAAAGAGACACACAGAAGGTTTGCTGGGGGACAAAGAGACATACAAAAGGTTTGTGGGGGACAAAGCTGGGCTGGGGGGAAAATATGCACACAGAGGGAATGGGGAAAACAAAGAGACACACAGAAGGTTTGCTGGGGGGGACATAGACACACACAAAAGGCGATGGGGAAGAGACATACAGAGAGCTGGAGAAGGGTAAAAAGAGACACACAGGCTGGGATGAAGTAAAAGATACACGAGGGAGTTGAAAGACACATAAGGGGGGTTGTAAGAGACAGGAGACAAGATACACTAAACGAGTTAAAAAAAAAATCAAAAGAGGGAATAAGAAACACAAGAAAACAAGCAAAGATGCATTTTTTGTGTGTGTGTTTGGGGGTGATGCATTTTCGCCTGTGCTGCCGCGCCGCATTGTTGGGCTGGTATAGAATTTTTTCCAGGGCTGCTTTTAGTTCCCAGTCCGGCCCTGAATACCGAACACTGCATAAGGGAGACCCAACTCCCCATCTAACTACCACCCTATATCGCTACTGCCATTTGCCTCTAAGATCCTTGAGAGAGTTGTGTATGCGAGATTAACAGACTTCCTCGAATCCAACTCCCTGCTTGACCATTACTCTATCCTAATTTCCTTGATCCTTATGCTGCCTTTGACACTGTTGATCATCAACAGCTTCCTCTCATTCTCTGTAATCTCGGTCTATGGGATACTGCTCTCTCCTGGTGCTCCTTCTACCTCTCCCAACGCTTTTTCTATGTATCTTTCTCTGGCTCTGCCTCTTCTCCCCTATCCCTCTCTGTTGACGTTCCCCAAGGTTCTGTCCTTGGTCCCCTCCTGTTCTCTATCTATACTGCCTCTCTTGGTAAACTCATCAGCTCCTTTGGCTTCCATTATCATTTATATGCAGATAACACCTCTCCTGATCTCTCTCCACCCATCTTGACTCGTGTCTCAGACTGCCTCTCCGCGATTTCCAACTGAATGGCTGCTCACTTCCTTAAACTCAACCTGTCCAAAACAGAACTTCTGGTCTTTCCTCCCTCAAGTGTTACTCCTCCCGTGTCTGTCTCCCTCCAAGTCAACGGTGTCACCATCACCTCTACCTCGCAGGCTCGCTGCCAAGGTGATCTCTTTAACTCCGACCTCTCCTTCACCCCTCATGTCCAGTCAATCGCCAAATCCTGTGGCTTCCATTTTAAAAACATAGCTTGCATCCGCTCTTATTTAACACCAGACGCAGCTGAGGTGCTGGTCCATGCCATTGTTCTTTTTCGCCTTGACTACTGCAATCCCCTTCTCAGTGGTCTTACATGTTCCCAGATTGCACCGCTGCAATCTATAATGAATGCGGCGGCAAGGCTCATTTTCCTGTCCGCCTGCACCTCCCACGCCTCCCCCTTCTGTCCGTCCCTACATTGGCTTTCAGTTTGATATAGGGCTCAATTTAAGATTCTGGTGTTTGCTTACAAGTCCCTACATAATGCTGCTCCAACCTACCTATTCTCCCTAATGCACAGATATGTCCTGTCGAGACCCCTGCGCTCTGCTGGAGACCTATGCCAATCCTCTGTCTGTACTCCCACATCGGATGCTCGACTCCAAGACTCCTCCAGGGCTGCACCTTTTCTGTGGAACTTCCTTCCCTTCTCCGTTAGATTTTCACACAGTCATCACTCCTTCAAAAAGTCTTTGAAAACACACTTCTTCAGGAAAGCATATAATTTAAACTTTTAGCAGGTTTTCAGCCCACCCATGCCTCCATGAATCCTCTCCTGCATTTGTCAAAATGTACCTACTAAGTTCTCAGTGATTACTTTTCTAGCAACCTATTTCATTACCCCTACTCATACCATTTGTGTCACTATACCCCACTCCCTCTAGCATGTAAGCTCATTGAGCAGGGCCCTCAACCCCTCTGTTCCTGTGCATCCATTTGTCTGGTTACAATTACGTGTCTGTTGGTCCACCCATTGTACAGCGCTACAGAAATTCTGGCGCTAAATAAGTAATAAAATATCAATAATAAATACCAGTAATTGACAACATTTATAATCAATGCAAGATGCTATATGTATACACAAATATTGTACAGCTTCAATTCTTTAAGATAAATAGGATGATCATGATCTAACATCCCTAGATATCTTACTTAGAAGACTTAGCCAGATAGAAACACTACAGAGGTGATAATGCCACTTGGTAGTTTTTCCATCACTCTGTACTACATCCAAGAAGAAATCGGTATTCAAAAAGGTACAAGCCCAAGAACAGCTCCCGTATACAATATATGTTATCCTCTGCTAAACTATATCCTGTACTATGTTGGTGTAAACAATAGCCTTCAGTAGGATCTGAAGATAGTGGGACTGTCTGCTTGTGTGTTATTACACTACACAAATTTACAAAGAAAATAGGAGTAAATGACTGTGCAGTGGTTTTGTCTTTTACCTTACACTCCCTAATTGTAAGAGGTTCTAGGCATGTGCCTACACAATTTCAGAAGAACTCCAGCCGTGGTCCAACGTTCAATCTTTGATGTTTGATGAGACCTTGCTGTGTACCCATGTTTGCCCCATTAGCAACAAGCAAGGCAAGTTGAAATTATTATCGCAGCACGACCCCTGCAGGGACTTTCTAATTATTAATGCCGTGTGAGAGATTTGCGATTTGTGAAGCTTGTAAAAACTAGGTTGATGTTTTTTTTGTTTCCCTTCAAATGTGTCTCTTGCAATTGCCCTTAAACGTATCTGTTTCGACTGGGAGTAATTATTGTGCCGAACAAGGTGTTTTAACCTTATACAGAATTCAGCTCAATGCAAGTCTGATTCTTTTAGTGGGTTATGAAAGAAGATAATAATGCAACATATTCACGTGCCACACATTTTAAAAAAAAAAAAAAACACATTGCATTGTTTTCTTGTTGCTATAGAGAGTGACTTACTGTCAGACCTTTCTTTGCTACGCCGTCGTCGTTGCCAGCTTTGTGTGGGAGGAGAAATACAAGAAAGGAAAAAGTGAGAATTCCTAAATATGTAAAAACAATGTTTAACATTCTCACTTCTTCACGTTCATTGTCTGTCAAGTCAAAGTGCTTTTTATTCTTAATAAAAGAGTAATAACTGCACATTCTATAGGTTAGAAGCCAAAGCCAAAAGTATTAAATAATCAAGATCTGGGGTGGGGGGATTTGGGGGATGGGAGAGGGGCATTGTATTTTCGAACTTTAACCAGGCTACTTTTGGGAATATGGGGACATTTTGTTCGCTGTGCGTTCAGGGATTCCAGGTATTTATCACTGACGAGACTAGAGGCTAAAAGGACCATCTGAGGTTGCTGTATCCCTTGGGAAAACGGGATTAACTTGCTGTTTCCACTGTGGATTACTCATGTGACTGAGACTAAAGGATGTGGAACGGATTGAGGTTACCTCTGTAATAGCACAAGTGAACTAATATGATGTTTACTTATTACAATCTCCATTGTCAATGTGTGTCCATGATACAGTGTTTTTTTTTTTAATTATTTGTTTATTGTAAGAGTCTCCATAGGACTAGGTCTAAAAGTGTAACCCTGATGTGGACCACTTTCTCATTTCGACATGAGTGATTGGAGTGCTACTTTTTGAGAGTCTGAATGTGCTGTCCGGGGTTGCATTATGTTTCACGCAGAGATCTGCCCCTAGTTTCGGTTCTAGATGAACACGGAACTGGGAACTCGCCTCTCCAGTCTTTGGTGCACTGTAGTGCAAGATATCCTGTCACTGAGCGTGTGCTACACCGGTTTAGTCTACTAAATCGTGTTCCAGTTCTAGACTGCTCAGGTGGTTCTGACGAGTCGCTGTTAGAGCCACTGAATTGTTTTATTTTGATGTACCAGTTCAGAACATTGTGATCCATTACATTGTGCAAGAATCAAAAACAATTTTACTATTGTGCTGTTTCCTTTTTAAAAAAAAATATTTAAATACCAGATTCTTTACCATTGAGTCCTAAAACTTCTGTAATGAGAATAAGGGTCTATAATGATATTTGGGGCAAAAAAGTGTAATATATTTCCATTGGTAAACTGAATTTACATTGAAATGTTTAACATTACGAGAATATGACTGCTTTTTCATTTTATCAAGTTCTATTAAAGGAACACTCCAAGCACCATAACCACTACATACATTTATATTTTATTTTATTTTGGCCAACGAATTAACTAGCTCAGTGGAGGGAGCACCAGGCAGATTATAGGTAAGTTGTGAAACTAATATTAAATGGTTTGGCTTCTTACACTGGAAGGGTGCCAGATGACTGCAATGGTTATGGTTCTTGGAGTTTTTCTTTAAAGTTCAGTAGATGTGGCTAGAGCCAAACGTGCTCTGTGTTTCTATACGCATCCTCTACATTGATGGATTTTAAAATGGGGCAGAATACAATGTACTTTTATAAATTAGTCTGATAATTACGTTTATCATTTAATATCTTGCCACTGTTTTTTGTTTTTATTTTTTTTCATCAGAGTTTTATTCATCTTCTGTTACTTTAGTAATAGAGGAACTAGGGGAATAAAGAGGCATTTGATAAATTCCCTCTACTACCTCTTGTCTCAGCTCCCTGTTTTAACATTTCTTGCTAACTACTTTGTTCAAAAGATCTCAACCCACGGAACGGGCCATCTTTACCTTTTCTATTGGTCTGTGTCTATTGTACTGTCTTTTTCCCCAATTTTATAGAGCTGCGGAATACGTTGGTGCTTTATAAATGAAATGAGTACATGGTATTCAGTTGTTTCAGCATACAGAACAGGCAAGCGAGGTGGAGGTCCTAATAGAATATGTAGAGGAGGAGCAGAAGGAGCTGAGAGGGAGGTTGTGTGTGGGGTGGATTCCACCTCATTAAGGTTCAAGAGAAGTTTCAAAGCGTGGGAGACGAACTAGGAAGAAATATATGCTTAATGTGTGCCATGGGACCATACTGTACTTTATTTTTATCTTTTTTATTGAGAAAGGGGTGTCGTGACCTTGACATATCATCTATTATTATAATTTTTTATTTTTTAAAAAGCAGATTTTCGTAGTTAGATGGGGATAGCTGAATGATATGTTTTAATATGAGGCTAATCTTCTGCAAGTGGCAAGTGCAATACTATTCTTTATTGCAGTACTTTATAGAGGAGAAACATGCTCCATGTTGCTTTATAATTTACATAGTTACATAGGCTGAAAAGAGACAAGTTCAGCCTTTCTCACATTTGTTTTGCTGTTGATCCAAAAGAAGGCAAAAAACAGCAGTTTGAAGCACTTCGAATTTTGCAACAAACTACGAAAAAAATTCCCATCTTAAGCCCAGAATGGCAGCCAGATTTATCCTTGGATCAAGAAGCTATTACCCTATAGTTGAAAGATTATATCATTGAATATTCTGTTTTTGTTTTTCTTCAGGCAGAGAATTCCACATCCTTATTGTTATTACGATAAAAAAAACTTTCCTTTGCCCTAGACGAAATCTTCTTTCTTCTACTCTAAATGCATTACTTTGTGTCCTATGTATAAAGTCCTGTTTGTGAATAGATTTCCACACAATGGTTTGTATTGGCCCTGGATATATTTGTATAATGTTATCATATCCCCTCTGAGGCGACGTTTTTCTAAACTAAAGAGGTTTAAATTTGTTAACCTTTCTTCATAACTAAAATGTTCTATTCCTTTTATTAATTTTATAGCCCGCTCTGCACTTTTTCTAGTGCCATAATATCCTTTATTAGAACAGGTGCCCAAAATTGCACAGTATATTCAAGATGTGGTCTTACTAGTGATTTATAAAGAGGCAAAATTATATTTTCATCCCGAGAATTAGTGCCCTTTTCATGCATGACAATGCCTTACTAGCCTTAGCCACTGCTGATTGACATTGCACATTGTTGCATAGCTTGTTGTCTAAAACATTCCCAAGTCCTTCTCGTGTGTTGTTATCTCTAATTCGCTTCCATTAAGGGTATAAGTTGCTTGTGCATTCTTTAAGCCGGAGTGCATAACTTTGCATTTTTCTACATTAAATTTTATCTGCCATTTGAGTGCCCAGTCCCCCAGTCTATCTAAATATCACAGCAGCAAAGTAATATCTTGCTCACATTGTATTACCTTACATAGTTTTGTGTCATCTGCAAACACTGAAACATGACTTTCAATGTTTTTTTTCAAGATCATTTATAAACATGTTAAATAGAAGGTGTCCCAGAACAGAACCCTGAGGGACACCACTTGCTACCTCTGTCCAGATTGAAAATGTACCATTAATGACAACTCTCTGTACTCTATTTTTAAGCCAATGCTCTACCCAAGAACAAGAATTTTCATCTAGACCGATTTCTTTGAGTTTGAACACTAATCTATTGTGTGGAACTGTATCAAATGCCTTGGCAAAATCCAAATAGATCACATACACTGCAACACCCTGATCTATACTTCTACTTACTTCTTCATAGAATGCAAATCAGTTAGTTTGACATGACCTGTGCTTCATACAAAATTTTTTTGCTGATAACCACGTTCTCAAGGAATTCTCGAATATTATCCCTTAATAACCTTTCAAATACTTCATCACCCAAAGAAGTTAGGTATATAATTTCCAGGCAAGGATTTTGAACCCCTTTTTAAATATAGGAACCAAATCTGCCTTCCTCCAGTACACTTCTTCTTCAAAGAAAAGAATCTTGAAAAATTAAAAACAGAGGTTCATTTAGTTCCTTAAGTACTCGTGGATGAATACTGTCAGGCCCTGGAGCTTTGTTTATATTAACTTTCTTTAGTTGCTGCAGCACCTTGTCCTGAGTTAGCCAATTACAATTGTTCTGCACGTGTTTTGCAGCAATCACTTGCACATCTATTGCCATAGATTCTTCCTTAATATATATGGAGGAGAAATAGTTATTTAAACTTTCTACCTTTTCCTGGTCTTCATTAACTAACACCCCCCATTCCGGTTTTCAGTATACCTACTTTCATTTCTTGGTTTGCTTTTTTAGAATTTATGTACTAGAGGTTGTGTGTGGGGTGGATTCCACCTCATTAAGGTTCAAGAGAAGTTTCAAAGCGTGGGAGACGAACTAGGAAGAAATATATGCTTAATGTGTGCCATGGGACCATACTGTACTTTATTTTTATCTTTTTTATTGAGAAAGGGGTGTCGTGACCTTGACATATCATCTATTATTATAATTTTTTATTTTTTAAAAAGCAGATTTTCGTAGTTAGATGGGGATAGCTGAATGATATGTTTTAATATGAGGCTAATCTTCTGCAAGTGGCAAGTGCAATACTATTCTTTATTACAGTACTTTATAGAGGAGAAACATGCTCCATGTTGCTTTATAATTTACATAGTTACATAGGCTGAAAAGAGACAAGTTCAGCCTTTCTCACATTTGTTTTGCTGTTGGTCCAAAAGAAGGCAAAAAACAGCAGTTTGAAGCACTTCGAATTTTGCAACAAACTAGGAAAAAAATTCCCATCTTAAGCCCAGAATGGCAGCCAGATTTATCCTTGGATCAAGAAGCTATTTCCCTATAGTTGAAAGATTATATCATTGAATATTCTGTTTTTGTTTTTCTTCAGGCAGAGAATTCCACATCCTTATTGTTATTACGATAAAAAAACCTTTCCTTTGCCCTAGACGAAATCTTCTTTCTTCTACTCTAAATGCATTACTTTGTGTCCTATGTATAAAGTCCTGCTTGTGAATAGATTTCCACACAATGGTTTGTATTGGCCCTGGATAGATTTGTATAATGTTATCATATCCCCTCTGAGGCGACGTTTTTCTAAACTAAAGAGGTTTAAATTTGTTAACCTTTCTTCATAACTAAAATGTTCTATTCCTTTTATTAATTTTATAGCCCGCTCTGCACTTTTTCTAGTGCCATAATATCCTTTATTAGAACAGGTGCCCAAAATTGCACAGTATATTCAAGATGTGGTCTTACTAGTGATTTATAAAGAGGCAAAATTATATTTTCATCCCGAGAATTAGTGCCCTTTTCATGCATGACAATGCCTTACTGGCCTTAGCCACTGCTGATTGACATTGCACATTGTTGCATAGCTTGTTGTCTAAAACATTCCCAAGTCCTTCTCGTGTGTTATCTCTAATTCGCTTCCATTAAGGGTATAAGTTGCTTGTGCATTCTTTAAGCCGGAGTGCATAACTTTGCATTTTTCTACATTAAATTTTATCTGCCATTTGAGTGCCCAGTCCCCCAGTCTATCTAAATATCACAGCAGCAAAGTAATATCTTGCTCACATTGTATTACCTTACATAGTTTTGTGTCATCTGCAAACACTGAAACATGACTTTCAATGTTTTTTTCAAGATCATTTATAAACATGTTAAATAGAAGGTGTCCCAGAACAGAACCCTGAGGGACACCACTTGCTACCTCTGTCCAGATTGAAAATGTACCATTAATGACAACTCTCTGTACTCTATTTTTAAGCCAATGCTCTACCCAAGAACAAGAATTTTCATCTAGACCGATTTCTTTGAGTTTGAACACTAATCTATTGTGTGGAACTGTATCAAATGCCTTGGCAAAATCCAAATAGATCACATACAATGCAACACCCTGATCTATACTTCTACTTACTTCTTCATAGAATGCAAATCAGTTAGTTTGACATGACCTGTGCTTCATACAAATTTTTTTTGCTGATAACCACGTTCTCAAGGAATTCTCGAATATTATCCCTTAATAACCTTTCAAATACTTCATCACCCAAAGAAGTTAGGTCTATAATTTCCAGGCAAGGATTTTGAACCCCTTTTTAAATATAGGAACCAAATCTGCCTTCCTCCAGTACACTTCTTCTTCAAAGAAAAGAATCTTGAAAAATTAAAAACAGAGGTTCATTTAGTTCCTTAAGTACTTGTGGATGAATACTGTCAGGCCCTGGAGCTTTGTTTATATTAACTTTCTTTAGTTGCTGCAGCACCTTGTCCTGAGTTAGCCAATTACAATTGTTCTGCACGTTTTTTGCAGCAATCACTTGCACATCTATTGCCATAGATTCTTCCTTAATATATATGGAGGAGAAATAGTTATTTAAACTTTCTACTTTTTCCTGGTCTTCATTAACTAACACCCCCCATTCCGGTTTTCAGTATACCTACTTTCATTTCTTGGTTTGCTTTTTTAGAATTTATGTACTTAAATGTTTTGGGTGCTTTTTGCATGCATTATTGGCTTCCTTATATCTTTTATAGGATGCCTCTGATTTGTCCGATTTAAAGGCTTGTAATGCCCTTTTCTTATTTTTAATGTCTTGATTCACTTTCCCACTAAGCCACATCAGTTTCAATTTGTTTCTATTATATTTATTACCCAATGATACATACTGATAAATGTACCTTTCCAATATTTGTTTGAAGATATTCCATTCATTCTCTGTGTTCTTTTCACTAAAGAGTTTATTTCAGTCAATATATTGCAAAGCTGCCCTTAACTTATTGAAATAATTAGACATGAAATGGAAAATTAATTTTCTGGAGGGTCAAGGCAGGAGGATTCTGAAAAGACAATGTAGCGGTGTGGTTGAGATAGTAAAATGGAAATATTCCACACAAAAAAAGAAAGCAAAACAAATATTTTTAGCCAGATTTGGACATATCTATATAGCCCATGTGATATCCCATGATAAAAATGATTATTTTGTAGAATTTGTAGTTTGTACGGTATAGGGCTGTACAATAAGTAATTTTTGATAGCATCAATTAATGTCATGAATAAATCAAAATAACGGTTCTATAACTTAAAAATCATTAGCCATGTATGTGTTGTCTTGGTTCAAAGCTGCAGTTATTGCACTTAATTATTTATAAGTTTCAGGATTGTCACCAGCACTGCCCAGAAAGAAGGGCGTACGAAATTAATATCTATTAAAATAACTTGTACCAGCGAAGAGAACGTTGCTAGCTCTAGTTAAAAATCTTGCGAAAACAGTTTATTTAAAAAAAAACAAAAAAAAAACATAAAATATTAATAAATGAGATGTCGACTTCTTATCTGTCATTGTGTTCTTTAAGACATATCTGGAACATATAATTAATTGGGAGATTTTTTTTTTCCCTAAACATTTAAATCTTGGTCTCCTGAGATTTAATTATCTCTTAGACAGTCTGTGAAAAGATGTAGAAACACATTGAATAATGATGCATTATCCCTTCTCTTGTTCATATATATTTTTCTATACCGCAATTATTTATATTTCTTTGATTTACGATTTTTACATTTAAAGGAAATAGTTTATTGTAGTATTCTATAACTATTGTGTAGGATAACAACAATTGTAATTGTTTTGGGTTTTATATCTATTCACAAAAACATTTTTGTTAGATCCATTTTTTTTTTCATTTTTCATAGTTCTAGTGATCACAAACCTGTGATGTGCCTTGTCTGTAGTCTATTAAAATGTTCATTCGTTGTAGAACTTGCAATAGATAGAGCCTCATCGGAAACAATTATGACCAAACTTCCCACAATTCTCTGGCAATGAATTCTGGGAAGTGTAGTGCAACAACAGATGAAGAGACGTGGTTGGAAACGCCGTCCTCTACCATAAAGGAGCTGCATAGAAATTAAATAGATTTTTTTTTCCCCAAGTAGAAATATACACAGAAATACGTCTCTTTGCGTTAATAAAACTTGCAAGAAAGTAACTATTGAAATACACTTTATTATACAATTCCAGTCTTTCAGTTGAAATAAGACAAAAGAAGTGCCTTACGTAATGGAACATTTTTTTTGATTGCTGTTCTCTTGTAACGTACTTACAAAAGCCAAAGGAAATAGTCTACACTTCTTTTTTTTTTCCCTTTTTTTATGAGCCGGGCTCAGAAATTTCACATGGGAGAATTTCGGGCTTGCGTTCAAAGTGAAGGGATGGAAATCGTTATAAAACATCCATGGTGATTCTTAACCATCTCTTTCACAGTTTGTTTAAAAAATAATATATAAATGATTGGTCTGTTTGCTTTTTATCTTGTTAAATGTTAATGGCCTACAGATGATGTGGAAGAGGCTATGGAGATTCAAAAATAAATAGATATGGGTGGGACGATTCAAGGGAGGTGAATGGTGAAAGAATTCCGTCATGTAATGACCACTGATTGGAACGAGTGCCCAAAAGGATAAAAGCAGTTCAACACATTTTCCATGCTGTCCCTCTGTCTCTATAATGTAGTTTCGGGTAGACATACGCAAAACTCTGGTTCGCCCATAAACAAATCAATTCGTCCAAATTGAAGTCCTTTTAATTCACACCCAAACAAATCTATTTGTCTTTATTTTCCAGATGAATCAATTTGTTTGGGTGTGAATTAAAATGATTTTGATTCAGACAAATCGATTTGTTTATGGACAAACCAAAGTTTTGCATGTCTTTTGGTCGCCTAACAAATGCTGGACATCCTCAAGCTATGCATGAGGACATCCATCGTCACCCGAAAGCCCATCCATAGGAAAGCTTTGTATAATTATTATTTCATTACCCCTACTTATACCCTTTGTGTCACTATACCCCACTCCCTCTAGCATGTAAGCTCATTGAGCAGGGCCCTCCACCCTCTCTGTTCCTGTGCGTCCATTTGTCTGGTTACAATCACGTGTGCCTGTTAGTCCACCCATTGTACAGCGCTACGGAATTTTGCTGGCATTATATAAATAATAATAATAATAATATAATGCTTTCCTGTGGGGGAACTCCTAATGCGAGCACGGCCATTGCCGCACATGCGCATTAGGTCCCCCATGCCAGCTGATGTTGGCAGAGGCGGATCGCGAGCCAACGCTGAGGGACATCAATACTGGACTCAGGTAAGTGACTGAAGGGTTTTTTTTTTACCCCTTCTGCACCATGGAGAGGAAGTACTATAGGGAGCTACAGTGTCAGGATAACAACATTTTTTTCCCTGGCACCATAGTTTCCCTTTAATTCCGATAAAAGTGTGCTGGTGCCTGGAGTGTCCATTTAATTTGAGGAGAAAATGTATTTATTTCCTCTTTTCACAACGCCTCCTATTCTGTTTAGAGTAATTCCCTAGCAAGGCCAGAGAGATCTGTTTGCATTTTGCAGTGTTTACCGAGTGTTAAAATGGTGATATATCCTGTCATAAGAAGTAACAGGTCTGCTGCCTAGTGACTGAATGTGTATTACAGGGATCATCGTAAGAAATAAATAAGTGGGGAAGAATGAAAGGTGTTGAATGTTTGTTAAATACTTTACTGTGTTCTCATAATTTTACTTGGATGAGGCATGAATGTGAAAAGTCTTGATTGGATCCAGCTGTGACTGGACTTCGGCACGAAAGCATTAAT
This sequence comes from Pelobates fuscus, assembly GCF_036172605.1. NCBI lineage: Eukaryota > Metazoa > Chordata > Amphibia > Anura > Pelobatidae > Pelobates > Pelobates fuscus. The sequence goes on along the minus strand of NC_086327.1, from coordinate 109,211,034 downwards.
CTGGTAACAGAATTTATATTGTATTTATTTCAGTTTTTTTAATGCAACATTGAGATAAAAAATTTGTTTTTTTTGGATATTGAAATCATTGGTAGAAGAGATAAAAGCTAAAACTATAGCTGCAAAATAAACAAACATGATTGCATCCTCAAGTCCCACATTTGTCAATATGACTGGGGGGCGGGGGGGAGGGGGGCAGGGGGGGGGTAGATTAGAGGGGATGGAATGGTACTTTGGAGGCAGGGCCGGAGCAAGGATTCTTGCCGCCTTAGGCAACAATCCATTTTGAAGGCAACTACATTCTCTCACAGGTTTATTGACTAAACTCTGAATTGCAATGAAGAGACATTTAGGGAAGAAAACACACTGCGTAGAAACACTCATCCAGTATATGCATCCATATACACACATTTACACACACTCTTAGTGACATTTACAGTGCCACTTCACACCTTCACTGACACACACTCTCACTGACATACACAGTGTCACTTACATACTCCCACTGATACACACAGTTTCACTCACTCACACACACACACACACACACACTCTCAGTGACAATCACAGTGCCACTTCAGACTTTCACTGTCATACACAGTGTCATTTACATATTCTCACTAACACACACACACAGTAGCACTTACACACTCTCGCTCAGACACACACTGTCACTGACATACACACACAGTTTCACTTACACACACTCTCTCAGTGACATTCACAGTGCCACTTACACACTCTTACTAACACACACACACACACTGTCACTCAAGCACAAACTCACACCACTTTTCATATAGTCACACTTGATTTACACACACAAACACAGCAATTTAATACACACAGACCAATTTACCATCATACACTCATGCTTACAATCAGTTCCCCTTACCTTCAGATGGACCATTCATAAATGCTGTGAATGAAGGAGAGGGGTCCAGCCTGCAGGTAGCTGACGTGGTTCCTGGTGGAAGGAGCAGGAAAGCACGTGCTGCTTCCTGTTCCCCTCGGTGAGCTTCTGGTGTTCACAGGCAGGGAGCAGCCGGGATACCAGGTCATATCCCGACTTCCCCTGCCTGCAGGAAGCACAGTGCTCTGCTCGGGTGCTGGGTAGGCAAGCAGCAGAGGGAGCCCAGCAGCTGAATGGCTACGGTGGGGGTGGCTAAGGAGATGCTCACCCAGCTTTCCAGCCCCAGACAGCAGCAGGTCAGCCCACCAGGAAACCCCCCAGAGAATGGTGCCCCAGGCGAATGCCTTATTTGCTTAATGGTAGCGCCGGCCCTGTTTGGAGAAGTGGGGAGAGCGCATTTTATTCACATAATCTATTTGAGACTACAAATCACATCATGTTCATGCAGCTTGAACTATTTACAGGATTTTTTTGCAACACTCTCCATATAACCTCTAATCACACATATTTATCTTGCAAGTAAGGGGCCCTGAGAGAAAAGGTCCTTTTTGAGAGATCCCTGTCTTAGTGTTACAGATCCTTCTGCCTTGCTCTGTCTGCTGTTGACGTGTTGAGGGCAATGGGTTGTTAAATTCCACGGTGAGTCCCTCAGTCTTTAGACTTTAAATTGAAATCTCCCGTTTTCTTTCTTAATTCCCACAAGGGGTGCAGATCGATGGGGTCCTTTATTATTTGCCATCCATGTAACAAGAGAGTGGCTGAAAGCACACGCATTACGTCATGCGCACCGAATCCTCCCATTGAAAACCATTAAACTGCTTGTGCATGCACAACGTAGTCGAGACACAGCATTCACATGCAGATAAATAAACCAATAAGGATCACTTGTGAGTGTGAATGGAGCGATCATGCATTATTAACTGAACAGTGTTGTTTTAAAAACCCCTATACACCTTCATAAAAGAACCAAAAATACCAAAAGTAGATCAGGGTTATTTACTAAATTAAATTTAAACAGAATAAAAAATTTAAAGGAACACTATAGGGTCAAGAATACAAATGTGTATACCTGACCCTATATTGTTAAAAACACATGTAGGGTCCCTGCCCACTCCCCCCCCCCCCCCCCCGACCTTAAATAATAAGAAAAATTATATTATTTCCAGCACCGCGTGGGTCTGTTTTTCCTGTTTTCTTTGGCTGAGATCATCGGAATTGATGATCACAGCCAATCACAATGTTTTCCCATAGAAAAGCATTGGATTGGCTGAGATTGTCAATTCTGATAATCTCAGCCCAGGAGGCAGGGCGGTGAGTGGGGCCAAACACCACCCTAACCAATCAGCATCTCCTTATAGAAATGCATTGAATCAATGCTTCTCTATTGGGAAAGTTCAATGTCTCCATGCAGAGTGTGGAGACTAGAATGGCAGTGCTGCACAAGGAAGCACCTTTAATGGGCGTCTGAAGAGTGGCCACTGGAGGTGTACCAAGGCAGTAATATAAACACTGCCTAATCTCTGAAAAGGCATTGTTTATATTAAAAAGCCTGCAGGGGCAGGCTATAGATACCAGAAGTACTACATTAAGCTGTAGTTGTTCTGGTGACTATAGTGTCCCTTTAAGGCCAGAGCAGCTAGTGTGGCCTTTAAATAACCCTGTTAATATTAATGAATTATCATCGATAATTCACCAAGACAAGAAAATGCAATGAGAATTATTAGTATCCTTACAAAAGATAAAACGAATGCTAAAAAAAAGTTTCACAAATTGTATTTTTTCTCCAGTGCAGCTTGCGTAGTATGTTCTTTTTTAACTAATCCCAAGACCTCCACGTGGATTTCTTTTTTTTCATTATATATGAAATTTATTACAAAACAAGTATGTCTCTTGGGACGAATCTAACGAGACATTGCATAAACCTATGCAGTAAGGCTTTTTTCCATGTTTGGGTCGGATCAGGAGAAATCATATTTTGGAGTTCTCATATAATTAAAAAGAAAAACACACACACACACACAATGGATTCATAACAGCACATAACTTTTCCCTCCTGGTCTTAAATAGGAACATATGTTTCTTTCTTCACTCAGTACTGAAATCCTGGAACTGCTGGCATATTAACTTAGCTATTTTTACCCATCCCGATCCTTCCTGTTGCCATGGATATTCATCATAACATTGGATCGGTGTCTGCACTGACATAACTGTTCCTTCCTGTACTTCAGTCTGTTTATCTTACTGCATTTTTTTCTTACATTACATCTGTTTAACCCCTGTAGAGCGCTAAAATGCAGCGATTGAGGATTAGCCATAAATGACGATCATTACATTTAAGCAAGGCTTTCTTACATCATACCCTGGCCGTTAGCATGATACATTAGTTGTCACCATATAAAAGATTCTTTCTAGAATGGGTGGGTAAAGATTCTTTCTAGGATGGTTGGAACAAACTCTCTAACCCAGTTACATACGTCTGACACCGAAGTCTTGCTGAGCTGAGATAGAGTAAAAAGCTTCAGTAATGTTAAAAAACAGAAAGGGGAGACTTGGTTGAGAATTGTAAAACGCAGTATGTTTGATATACCAGATTGTCGATGGGCTTATGATATCTCCCCAATGTTGCTAAAAGTTGATTTAAACATTTCGCCAGTGTCTTATTTACGTCACTATGTACAAAGACGTGTTGGTGCAGGACACAGGAGATCCAGTGTTGTGGTTGTTGTACAGTCATGACTACGTAGTGTAGAAACCGAAAAAATACTGTATATAACAAGATGGACTTTAAAGGGTTACTACAACCACCATGACCACTTCAATGATTTCAAGAGGTGCTAGGAGTCTGTATGTGCAGCGTTACATACTGAGATATATTAATTTTTGTGCCAGGGGCTTGTTAGACACGTGACTTTGGCAACCAGAAATTCTGTTCCGGACTGCCAAATGTCAATACTGTGCATATTCAGCACGCAAAGCACACTAACAACAGATGTTCCCTGCACAGATGTTCCCTGCACAGGGAAGCTAGCCATCTCCTCCCTCTGTGACCTCTCTATAAACATTTCATCACATTGAATTAGTTATAGTGCCTGGAGTAACCTGGTGCTGTCCCTCCATTCCGTGTTAAATTAATTTTGTGCAGTTTAACACTAAATGAGGGTCCCTGGCCACCCACAGCCCAGCTCCTACTGGAGGTATGGCTAAGGCAGAGTTTATACACTTCCTTCTAGCCATACCCACTCATACCTGTAATGAGCACTGTGATAGGCTGAATGTGGTCAGCTGACACTCCCAGCACATCACAGCCACTCATTGCTACACCGGCTAATACTTCCTCAATAACCCAAGCAGCACAGAGGGGATGGACTGATGGGTACTTTTGTTTAGCATTAAACCATTAAAAACTGTTTAATGCTGAATGGAAGGACAGCGCCAGGGGACTCTTGACACTGTAACCATTTCAATGAGCCGAAGCAATTACAGCACCTGCAGTGTCCCTTTCAAGTGCTAACTGTACTGGAAAATGGAGGCCTCCTGTGGAATTGCTATTATAGCCTCGCTGTTTGATCTTGCCATGTCACAGTAAAGGAAACCCAGATCACAATGCTGCCAAGAAAACATACGCAAATGTTTCACTTTTACTGAATATGACACCATTAATTACCAGTAATCATTATTACACTGTAATACAGGTTGAAAAAGTTCAGCTTTTTAGTCATTTCATTTTTTGCTGATGATCCAGAAATCACAAATTGAATGATTTCCTGCAAATATCAAAACCACCCCTATTCGATTGCAAAGTGACCTATTTCTCCTCGACAAAATGTAAATACACTGCATAGTAAGTATTATACCCCTGAACATCCTTATTTGACAAAAAAAAAAACATCCAGACCTTTTTAATTTATATATATTTATATATATATATATATATATATATATATATATATATATCTACTGATTCTGATAAAACAAACTCTCTAATCAGATAAATCCACAGCTACTTTGTTCTTACAGCAAGGAATCTTTACTTCTGCTGTAGGTGAAATCTCCTTTCTTCATGTCTCAATTGATAACCTCATGTCATTGTTCAGTCTTGTTAAAGAGCATGTCACCAGAGAGCTGTTTATACAGGCCCTGCATATATTTGGATAAAGTTATCATAGTCCATTTGAGATTACCTTTTCCAAAAGTAAACTATTCTAGCCTATTTACATAAATAAAACCATCTAATCCGATTGTTAACTTATAGTCCTCCTCTGCCCTTTTTCCCATGTACAAATTGCACCAAAAGGTCTTAAAATGAATTTATATAGAAACAAAATTATATTTTATTTATAATATAAAGTAAACCCTATTTTTATTCGTCAGTGCAGCTACTGAAATTGCACATTGTTGACCAGTCTGTTGTCTATAATTGTTCTCGAAGTCCATAAATAAACCCCATTTAGTAAATATGGTGCAAATGCATTCCTCATCCCAAAATTCATTTGTCTATATTGAATCTTGTTTGACACTTGACTGCTCAGTCCTTGAACTTATCCAAATCCCTCTGTAGTGAAGTAACCTTCTGCTCAGACTGGATTACCTTACTTGTTTCATCTCCAAATACGAACACGTGACTTCGGATGCCTATTGCATGATAATTAAAAAAAAAAAAAAAAGATTAAAAAGAAGTGGACCCAGGACAGAATCATATTTAATGAGATTTCTTGTAGTAGCAATGCTGTCTGTTTGACACATATTCCTTGTAGACAAATAGCCACAGATTAGTCAGCCTGCCACATGTGAATAGAAGCATAATACATTGCTTTAGAAGGGAAAACAATGAAAAATAAACACTGAACGCCTTGATTTACTTCACCGCAGTATACTTAGAGTCCACATTTAAAGAGAACTTGTCATGACAGGTTCACTTTAACGTCAATTGTTCCCGAATGCAGTAAATACATCATACATCACAGAGTTCCATGATGTATTCAATGTAACATTTTGAGATATTCATTTGCCATACCTCCGATCCTGCGATACTCACCTTCATGGTCATTACTCGTCTGTAACACACACCACTAGTCGGACTTCAGTCTTCTTTCACTTGCCCTTCTTGGGGAAGGTTACCCAAGTAGGATAATACTCCTTAGTGACGCTGACACCCTCCTTTGATGCCAGCACTTATATATAGAGTGATGTTCCTGTATTTCCTAGGCTGCACAAGCAGCATTGGAAAGTAACTACAGTGCATGCGCATGAGACTTACCTGTCAGTCTCAATATTCACCTGTCAGAGCACTCTGATTGGTTGGCTTAGCCAAGGAAACTGAGTGTTCTAACTCAAATTTCACAGCCCGGGAAAGCCTTTAGGGTTTTTCCCACCCTTCGAACTCAGACTGCGTGGGGTGAAAATGGATTATTTTTTTCGTCAGGATTTTTTTTCCGGACTGTTTTAGTTTGCAATGCTACTTTATGGATTTTTATTTGCCCTTTTTGGGGGGCTAAAAAGATGGTAAGTATGAATTTGGGGGCTGAAAAGAAAAGATCGTAAGTATGATTTTTTTATTTTACAGATATTAAGTTCACTATTAGTAGGCTGAGGGGACTAGGTAGGGTATTTTTTATGGCCGAAGTGACTAGGAGCTGAGGACCTCTAGTCACAGGGGGGGATCATTTTTATTATTAGCGCCCACTGAAGCCAAGGGTGGGGGTTGGGGTGGACAACAGGTCCAACTCCCCTTTGCTCTTTAGTACCCCCATCTGCCACCAATGGGCTGGGGTTGGGAGGGACAATAGTTCCCCTCCTGTTTAGTAGACATTCGCCTACTCATGGTAGGGGCAGAAAGGAGAATCTAACCTTCATTATACCAATACGAAGGTCATATTAACCCCCTTAGGCCAAAGGGTATGGGGGGGGGGGCATGGGGCAATTTGGGAAGCAGCAGGGAGAAAATTGTAGTCCAATAAGCAATCCGTTCTTCGTTTAATTTGTTGAAATTTCTATTCGTCTTTCGGAAAACAAATACCCAAGTCTAGTATTTACCTTAAATCTTTACATATTTTTAAATAAAAATCGAATTCAAAAAAATTAAATCATAGTTTTTCTTGCTTTGAAAATACAAAAAGGATCTTTCTAGAACATGCGTTCCGTAATGACATATTATATGCTTGTAATGATCTTGTAATTTTTAATTTATTGTAAAAAGGAAAGAAATGCTTGCAAATGAAATGACTGCTGCCAAAGATTCGATTGCTTCTATACGCTCCATTTAGATAGGAGGTCACAGAGCGGCGTTTTCGGGGATGTTTATCCATATGTAATAAGTACGCACACATATTTGGCATATGTTAGAAGCTTTCTGTGCATGTGTATATATGAGGATAAATAAACATTTGCTATTTTGCTTGTGTTCTTTAACATCAAACAATACAAGGGATAAACACCAGCGAGGACTGGTGCTAGGAATCCTTTGTTCTTCATCATTCGTTCTTTTGTAGCTTCCCAATCCCATGGAGGCTTCTGATAACCTTCTCCTTGCATCCCTCCATAGGCACTTGTGTGCCAGAGTGCAACATATCATTATCTTCTGTCTGCTCTTTGAATGTTAACTATTCCAGGACCAGTCATCCCAATTTTCTTTAAAAAAAAAAATAGTAATCAATGAATAAAAGTTTTATCTAATAAAAAAATTATGGAAAATTCCATAAAATTGTTATTTTTATTCACAATTTAGTCCTCAGCATTCTATAAATCATTTCATTGGACATTAGGACATTAAATAAACACTCAACGCATTGAAGTGGTTATGGTGCCTGGAGCCTACTGAAGTGTTGTCCCAGTATAACACTTTTTTTGAATGGTCTAACACTAAATGGGGTTCCCCAGGTACAGTTCTACATTGGTTTAAGCAGCAATGGATGTCAGTGATTGGCTAAAAGTGTCAGGTGATCTATCTCAGCTTATCACAGCTGCCCGTTGTTATAATGACTTGGTATGGCTAATGCACCGTGTCTTCAGTTTTAAAACTTTCAAAAATGTTTTTTGAATGGGATGGAGCCAAAAGAGACCATAATCTCTTCAATAAGATTAAGTGGTTATAGTTTCTAGAGCAGGGGTGCCCATAAAGTCGATCCCCAGATGTTTTAAAACTACAGCTTCCATAATGCATTATAATTCCGAAGGTATGCAAAGCATCGGAGCTGTAGTCCTACAAAATCTGGGTTTTTTCCTTTTAGGCACTTGTGGTCTAGAGCAGTGTTCCCCAAGCCCCAGGCCGCGGACCGGTACCGGTCCGTGGATCAAACGGTACCGGGCCGCCCAGGGGTGTGGGGTGTGCGAGCCTGCCGGCTAATGCAGGGCTGGCATTGCCCAAGTGCCAGCCCTGCAATGTGCCTGCGGACCGGAGGGGAGATCAGAGATCTCCCTCCCCGGTCTGCAGGCACATTGCTGACAGCCGGCAGGGGAGGGAGTGAGAGAGGACCCGGGAGCTCTTACCTGCAGCTCCTCCCGGTCCTCCTCTCGCGAGATTTGGAGCGTTGCCGCGGTAACCACGGCAACGCTCCAAATCTCGCGAGAGTGAACTCTAGCCCTGTAACTGGGCTAGAGTTAACCTCACCACCACCGGACCACCAGGGAATCCCCACCGGACCACCAGGGACTAAGAAATGTCCCCCCTCCTCCCAGTAAAGGTAAGAAGGGAGGGGGGACATGAATATATTAATTTTAATTAAATAAATTTAAAAAAAGCCTCCCTACCCTCCTTACCCCCCATACACACACTGCCCCACAAACACTGCCCCATACACACACTACACACACTGCCCCCACACATACACTACACACATTGCCCCATAAACACACTACACACACTGCCCCACAAACACTGCCCCATACACAGACTACACACACTGCCCCACAAACACTGCCCCCATGCACACACTACACACACTGCCCCACAAACACTGCCCCATACACACACTACACACATTGCCCCATAAACACAATGCCCCACAAACACTGCCCCATACACACACTACACACACTGCATAAACACACTACACACACTGCCCCATACACACACTGCCCCACAAACACACTACACACATTGCCCCATACACACACTACACACACTGCCCCACAAACACTGCCCCCATACACACACTACACACACTGCCCTGCAAACACTGCCCCCATAGACACACTGCACACACTGACCCACAAACATTGCCCCCATACACACACTACACACACTGCCCCACAAACACTGCCCCCCACACACACACTGCAACTCTCACACACACTGCCACCCTCACATACACACTGCACCGCTGACACACACATACACACAATTTTGAGTCTATGTCTTTATGTGACTGTGTTTGTGATTTTCTGACTATGTATGTGTCTGCGTGTTTTTTTAATATATGTGACTGTTTGGTTTTTTTTTTTGTCTTATTAAATCAAAACAAGCGGGCCACGGAAAAATTATCAAACGTTTACCGGTCCGCGGCGATAAAAAGGTTGGGGAGCACTGGTCTAGAGTGTCCCATTGCCTATATCCTGGCATAGCCACTTCCAAGACTTTTTAGATGTTGCCTGCTGGGTTCAGTAGTGTACTGCATTTTGTAGGCTCATCAGAGTACATCATTGTCTTGTGGGTGTGGAGGGCATTAGCGAGAGGGTATCCAGTTTTAATACCTGACAATTTTTGCATCTCGTAAAGCAGGACAGTAGTAGACATTCCAAAAAGCGATAAACCAGTAACACCACCTATGTCAGTGTAGCTGCCTAAAAGAGCAGTCCTACCCAAAAAGGATGTGGATCCGCTCAAAAAAACAAGCATGTCAGTCTGGCGTGTATTCATGGCAACCCGACTGCCAATCATACTGGCCAGACCCATTAAGGATGGACCATACACAGAGCATTAAAACAGAAATGAAAAGGGTGCGCCTAACTTACATAAAAATAATATTATGCATAAATAAAATTATAATAAAATAATAGTCCAAAGTCCTACAATAAGTCCGAAGTGGTAAGTTCCACAAAGTATGGAGGATGCTTGAGGATGATGTCAGTCTTTACGCCTATGCACTTGTAGTTCGGTGATGATATGTGAAGATAAAAGCAGGAAAACAAAAATCCCAATGGTACAGTATGTCAGCAAGGTGAAAGGGGATAAAATAGTGATAATGAAAATTACTCACAATTTTCAGAGCTAAAATCCAGCTCTGATATTATATGCGTGAAGTGGAATGATCCCCACTCAAGGATATATAGGGTGACGCTGGTCAGCAAGTAGTGCAGGTGAAAAGTCCAGCGATGATCCGGCTCGGCCGATAATAAGAGAAAATAAAATATAGTGCTCTCTGTATGGCAGATAAAAATGCTAGAAGAAAATAAAAATATACTCACAGTATATAGAGCAGGCTGAACTGCTCGGTGTAAGCGTATGGGTGGTATAATCCCCACCTATGGATTCTTTGCGCTATTGCGTGGGTTTATAAATTATAAGTAAGGTCAGGTTAAAAAAGGTAAAAAAAAAAAAAAGGATATTTAAAGGAATATGGCAAACAAGATATTTTGGTGCCAAAAATTCCTTTATTACAAATATAAAATATAAAATATAAAATGTATAATATCTAGACGCGTTTCGCCTAAAGAGGCTTCTTCAAGTAGATAATAGATAATATTATCTACTTGAAGAAGCCTCTTTAGGCGAAACGCGTCTAGATATTATACATTTTATATTTTATATTTTATATTTGTAATAAAGGAATTTTTGGCACCAAAATATCTTGTTTGCCATATTCCTTTAAATATCCTTTTTTTTTTTTTTTTACCTTTTTTAACCTGACCTTACTTATAATTTATAAACCCACGCAATAGCGCAAAGAATCCATAGGTGGGGATTATACCACCCATACGCTTACACCGAGCAGTTCAGCCTGCTCTATATACTGTGAGTATATTTTTATTTTCTTCTAGCATTTTTATCTGCCATACAGAGAGCACTATATTTTATTTTCTCTTATTATCGGCCGAGCCGGATCATCGCTGGACTTTTCACCTGCACTACTTGCTGACCAGCGTCACCCTATATATCCTTGAGTGGGGATCATTCCACTTCACGCATATAATATCAGAGCTGGATTTTAGCTCTGAAAATTGTGAGTAATTTTCATTATCACTATTTTATCCCCTTTCACCTTGCTGACATACTGTACCATTGGGATTTTTGTTTTCCTGCTTTTATCTTCACATATCATCACCGAACTACAAGTGCATAGGCGTAAAGACTGACATCATCCTCAAGCATCCTCCATACTTTGTGGAACTTACCACTTCGGACTTATTGTAGGACTTTGGACTATTATTTTATTATTATTTTATTTATGCATAATATTATTTTTATGTAAGTTAGGCGCACCCTTTTCATTTCTGTTTTCGTGTTTTATGTTACTTATATAAGGGGATTAGGGGAACTCCCCTTTTAAGGTGTGCAGCCGTTCTAAACTATATTTCTCTGTGGCTACGTAGCGCTGACTCTTCACCCCATTCCTTTTCATACACAGAGCATTGTTACAGCACTCTCTGCATGGTCCCAGTCCCTAGCATATTGCACGCATATCTAATGATGCACATAACCTATGCTTTCTGAGGACAAACCTTGATGTGTACAAAAGCAGGACAACAGGGAACAAGCGCACGATAGCAGCACACGACCTGAAATTGGTACTTTCCAGCCAGATTTGGGAGAGTTGGGAGTCCTGAGTCTCATTGTGCCACCTCATATGGCTTGGTGTATTTGGAATATTATGTCTTCTCTTGGGTAGAAAATTGACTTACGCTAAATATATCAATTCTCTCTTTTTTTTTTTTAAATGTCTAGTTCCTTTTTAAACGTATGTGTTAGAACGGAAGCTTGAGATTGGCATATTAGAATGTTCCCTGACAATATAGACAGCAATGAAATGATGCTCACAGTTTGAAGCTGCCAAGAGAAGTTATTTGTTGAGAAATGTTGCCGTGTTTAAGACTTCTAGTAGGATTGTAAGAGTCATTTAAAAAAAATAGATCTTTAGATAACAGACCAGGGCAGTAATAAATTACAGGTGGTAAAACCAAAATCAATTGCATGGCTGTTGAATGAAACACAAATTTAAGGATGGACTACAGCATTTAAATATGAAAGAATACATTCAACAAATTAAATTCTTGTGTTCTCCGAAACTCAGGGATCTGGGTCTCCGAAATGAAGATGATTTACAATTCAGTCAGCGGAGTCATGTTATTTGAGATGCTATATTTGTCTAATTATAATATAATAATTTCTTAGTCCAGTAAAAAAAAAAGGTATTACAAGAAATAGCAATACTTACATTTTTTAAAATTCAATCAGAAACATCGGACTAATTTTTGGAAAGACAATATCTTCCAGAACATGGACGATCCGAACTTACAGGTTTTCTAATGTGTTAATTGATTATATGATGCAGTGGAGGAACCATGGTAATATACAGTATATGGCAGTTGGAGCAGTCTCCAACTTAAAGGAATGTTCCAAGTGTGATAACCACTGTAGTTTGATGGAGTAGTTACGGTGCATGGAGTGCTCTGGCAGCCCTCCATTGTAAGAAGTCAAACCAGTTTGACTTTTTTCCTGGAGTCCGCCTAGCACCACTTCCAGCCTCCACTAACGTAGGAGATCCAGACGTTTCTCAGCAGGAACTTCCATTAGATCTGAGAAGCTAAAGCCCTGCAGTACAGGGCTAGCTCATTGGCTAAGAGCATTAGCTGATTGTTCTCAGCCAATGAGCTAATGGAAATTTCTGATTAGGAGTTTCCAGCTCTTCGTTGTTTGTGGTGGAAGGTGGGGGGCACCTGGTGTATGTATCGCAGGTAAGAAGTCAAATTATGAAAAAATTGTTTGATTACATACAAGTAAGGGGGACACCAGAGCATTCCTGGCACTATAACTGCTAAATCAAGCTGTAGTGGTTATCATATTTGGAGGGTTCTTTTAACACTCACTATTGGAATTTTGACAAACTCATATAGTTGAGTATACTCCTTATTTGATTGTTGATATGAATATCAGTCAATCACATTGATGTAGATTAATTTAGAAATAAACAAATATGTTTAAATGTCTATCTGCTCCTGTCCAAATCTGAGATGATTAAATTGCGTATACGCAGAAGTAAATTCACACTGACACACGGAGTTCAGGTTAAAATAACTTCGAGGAAATTTAATGGCATCTGATTAAAAGCGGGCTCGCAGACCCTTATAAGAGCGAAATTGCATCATCATTGGATATCAAGATAACAACAAATAAACATCGTTAATTGGGTTAAGTGTTAAGTGGTTATGTCGATATCCACCCATCAATATTATTAATTGGCTCAAGAACTAAGTGGTTAGCTAGGTGTCCTCCCACCGGGAGGTGGCGTTATTCTGGACACGGGTGTAGACAGATGGCTCAAGCGCCATTTTACCCAGCACAAGGCTTACTCGGTGGGAAGGGGGGCTTGGGCGTCATTTTGGGTAGTTAGTGATGTCAGACTTGTGGTCAGGTTCAGGGTCTTTTTTTATGAAAGAACATTTCATACAAGCGGTTTCTCATGGCCTAGCTATAGTATACTTTGTTGCATGTTACACGAACTTGTTAATTCCGGTGTTAGTCATGTCCTTCTAGAAAATACAGACTCTATGCATTAGACTAAATGCTGTTAGGAGATTCTGTCATGTAATGGAGTTAAAAATGGAGAATCTGTCATGTAATGAGGTTAAAATGGAGTTAGTACAAAAATTCAACACAGGTTTAATAAAGGTTTTTTAATAATTCTACATCAACATCAGCAAATAAGGTGGTCCCCAACCCAGTCCTCATGGACCATGGGCAGTCCAGATATTGTTAGTATCTCCATTTGAATTAAAAAAAAAAAAAAACATATTAAAATCCTGAACTGTTTGTGGACCATGAGGACTGGGTTGGGGAGAATTGGCCTAGTTTAGACGATGCAAAGTTAACTGGTTGTAAATAATGAAGCACAATTGTTTGGATTTATTGAAACAGGGCATTTGGGGCATCAGAGATTAAAAAATGTGTCAATGCCATAAACCAAAGAAAAAATTATTGAACTAGATTAAACTTGTGGGTGTTAAAACATTTTTAAGAGTAGTGATAAATGAATTACAGAATCACACATTGAACACATTAAATCTTGTCTCTACAGATTGGCTGAAAGAGTATGTAGGTGGAAAAGATTGTGCAATGTTTAAATAAATGCATGTAATTTTTTTCAGGATTATGAGTGCACTTAAAAAAATAACTTAATTTAGTTAAATTGTAATTACACATTTTACATTTGTACTGGAACAATATAGAAATGTAATTTAGGGATTTAGCAATGCATTCAATTCTAATTTTTTTTTTTTAATCATATCCGTTTCCGATCCCTGTAGTTTATCCAAACAATCCTAACTAGAAAATTAATTCGGAACATACGTGGTTGAAGTCTTTGTGCATGGTACTTCATCTTTGATCCCAGTTAAAATCAGAACAGACCATTGCAGACCGTGTGTGTTTGATGACAAGTGTTGCCAAATTGACCAGCCCGTTGTGTGGTCGCATTCAAAAAATGAGTCTATATGGTCTCGAAAAGGATCTCTTCCCCGTTCTTTAACCGTTGTTTGCCAAACAAATAGCACTTGATACTTCCATGTTAGATTACAAGATCAGCCATTACAAACACTTCTTAAGAAACAACAAAAACATTTCAGATCAAAGCAATATGTCTGTATGTATAGTGTTTATACTGTCGTAAGTGGAAAACCCAGATGAATACCACAGCTTGTACATTTAAGTTTCAAAACATATAAATAACTCAGGACATGGCCTAAATTTAAAAGTAAATATTTCCATAAGGAGGGACCTTTCTCACGGGCCCGACATTGCTTTTACACATCGTCTCTCCGTGCATAGTTTACCCCTGCCCAATGCCAAGCATGTTGTAATTTTCAAATGTAACTGTTTAACTTGGAAGGCATAAAGGTTTATGTCGAAGTTAGCAACCAGCTTTGGTTCTGTGAATAATATTGACTGACTGAACAAGATTACGATGCAATAGGACCTGTTGAAAGCTGGACTAATAAAGTTTAGGAACAAACACGAGAAGCAGACGTGTTCTGCGAGACACTTAAACAATAACACATGTATCATCCGTGCACCATACATCGTCTATACATCTCCCATCAGAAAAAACGACAACATCTGGACAGTTACAAATCTGTAGTCAGAAGATTTACTGCAATTATCTGAAGTTCGATAATGATGTCTTACGTCTTGTGCAGAATATTTTTTTTTTTAAGAGGACAGTAAAGTAAAGAATTTAAGATGTTCTCACACGACAGCACATTCTTGGATGAGAGCGGTCTATTTAAGATAATTGTTCCTCGAATGAGATGGCTTTTCTTTAAAGGTGATAATTTCTTTCTTACCGGAGACGGTGATGTCAGTCAGTATTCATTTCCGGTTCTATAATTGTAGAGACAGCAGCTTTGAGCTATTTTTCTAGCCAACAGACAGTGAGTAATCCAGAATTAACCTTGCTAAGACTTAGGAAGTGTCAATTGCAATCAAAGTGGCCGTCTGTCGAAGAAGAGAGTCACATATTTCATTTCTGTTTCGCATGCTTATCATGCATTAATTTGTTGCAAGATGTTTGTGCTGGGCAAGTATTTATGGAAGAATACTAAAATAAGTGATCTGACTAAAACATTCATAATTTTGTGGCTGTCAAGCACAGTTTGGTTATTGGCATTCTTTTTGATTTCTTCATCCTGTCTGCATGTCATCCTTAAACAGCAAGCCTAGCTGTAATCTGCAGACTAAAGAGAACAATTAACTCAGTGTCTGGTAAATTCTATTGTATTATAAATTACATGTATAATCTATCCTCTTCCCATTTTAGTCGTTTGCAAAACATTGAGGTTCCTGATACATTTGACTCAATTTTTTTATTCCCCTGTGATTTCACGTAATGTTTTTAACGTGTTGGTTCATAGGCTCCTGTCCCGCAGCTAGGAAATATTCCTGGTCTTGCAACAATCCTGCATATTTCTTGACTCTTTTTCATATCCTTAACTGCAGCTCATCTATTCTGCACATAATCTGAGTGCTTAACCGAAGGGAAAAAACCCACAATGCTGGTCTAACCACAACTAGGAACTCAACAAACAGTTTGACAGGAGTTTCTCTCCCTGTGAAAAACCTGAAACAGCCCATGTGACAGACGTTCCCTTGCCATGGCCTTTTGGAGAGGCTTGAAGGCCAGCCTCTTGCCCACAGACTACGGACTTGTTCTCAAGAGCCTCTGAAAGGGGCTTCTGATTATGGCAATTGAAAAACAATCTATTCATTGTTACTTGATAACTCTGCAGTGCCCTCTGCTGGCTGAAAGGAAATGTGTACATTTACATAATATTGGCATGCAAATTAGGGCAAACAAATACGTAGTTAAATGCATATATTGTTGCTTTATATTGTGTTTGAAAACGTTACTTGTATTATAAAGTTCATGTATTATTTATAATTGCCTGTTCTCCAATATTCTGTATAGTTGTATTTTAAATGTTTGTCACCACATTTTTAAAGAGTAATCCCTAAAGGCTAGTCCTTGTCCAAAAATAAGGACTTGTATGTTCTTGTTGATTTATTCAGGGACCCCAGTAACAGAGTCTTCAGACCTGTTGGCTGGCTGCTTGGTGCCTGTATCGTGGGGCAAGTTAAAAAGAGAACAAGGCCTAAGAGCCACAAGTGCTTTTATAAAGGCAGTAGCTGATCATAGTCTAGGCAGATGTGTTGATACCTGCCTGAGAGAGGAACAGAAGAAGCAAAGGCAGAGAGGACAATACCTGCCTGGAAGAAGAGAGCTGCAGCCTGTTTGGGTGGAAGAGTTCCTTTGGCGACTGAGTCTGAAATGCTCCAGAGTCCCCTGTGGCATTGAGGAAGCGGACTTGGTGGAGGTACTTGGTTGGAGTATGGAAGCTCTGTCAGGTTTGGTGGGAAGGCTTCCTAGCTCATGGAGAAGCAACCAAGACAGCACCGGGACCCCTGCACATTTTCGGAAACTCATGGCTTGCACCCATGCGTCCTTGTCAGAGAAGGTATTGCACAGAAGCATGTCAGAAAAAATCGTTTCCTTCAGAGCTTTTGATTGATTATTGCTTTTGATTGTGTTTGAAAATTAGGTATTATATAGATAATGTGTTAGTTATAATTGCTTGTTCGAGTGGAAGAGTCCCTGAAAGGCTCCAGTAAAGCTTTGGCGACTGGGTCTGAAGAGTCTCTTGTAGCAGCAAGGAAGCGGACTTGGCAGAGGTACTCGGTCAGAGTACGGGAGCTCAATCACTGCCCCCCAGTGCGCATTGAAGAATGAGCCCACCCCCCTACTCCTACTCCTACAAAAAATCTGGGAGGTTTAGTAGTTATGTTACTTACAGTGTGCTTTTTTGCATAGCATAATGAACACGTGTACAGAAACACTTTCCCAGAGAATAAACAATAATGCAGACATATAGGCAAATCTGAAAATGTTGGAATACTGCACTTAAGCAAAACAAGCTAGATAATTATCAGCTAGGTAATTGTCAGCGGAGAAGAAACAGAAATCATAGAACACTGCTGATTATACTAACTGAGAACGTGTTTAGATAGAAAGCCACTGGGTTTAAGATAAGAGCAGGAAAGGAGAAAACCATGAGGTTAGGAAAAGCTAAATATATAGATTGCCAGCATAACCTTTTGCATTGTGAGCAGGTGGATAATACTCTGTGTGGCAAGAAGTCTCCAAGACAGGTTACCCAATGCTCAGATAGGCCATAAGAGAGAGATCAGTTTTGCGCCAGGAACAGTGTTCTTCCCCTCCAGCACAAGATTATGCAGGTTCTGCAGGATGTCGAGTTGCATAGGGTGGATTAGGCCACCAAGCCATGTGTCCCTATAACTACAGCTCAGGGCCTTAAAGGGGGCTAGTGCCCTATGTCCATAGGTCTACCTTCTCCACATGGCTTGATCTTGTGCTCACAGGGTGCCCAACACTTGAGCACCCCCATGGGTGTTAGGACGGATTCTCTGATGTCACTCCAGACAGGCCCAGAGGAGGAACCGGTAGCGCAGTCAGTTGCAGTGGGTATTGGAGTTGCAGTAGGGGTGAGTACTTTGGATCAGTAGCTTATTCAACTGAAAAACACCTGGCATAATGCATCAAATCGAGCATCAAACAACTCTCTCCACTCTTGGCTCGTGTGACCTGGTCGGCTGGGCTGCAACTCCAACACGGCGGCTATCTAGAACACATCTCGTGGTTCTCAAGGGAATATCCGCCTCCAGCTCTGTGAGCCCTAGTGGGGACAGGGATAACCCCTGCTGGTCCAAGGGGGGCGGGGGCAATAGTGCATATCGAGGTGTGTGCTCAGCATTGGGAGATCGACCACTTCTCCACTCAGCTGGCTTGATAGGCCACACAGACAAAGGTACTGTTCGGTCTGAGACTTCAGTCCGGACTTAGTATGGTGTAGTTTTCAATCAATACCTTTGAAGTTTGGCAAGGTAGGTGTAGCACAAAATAAAGAAGTCTTTACTAAAGACCTGCCTTGTCTTAAACCTTCTGATTATTTGGAAAGTGAACCTGTATTGTAAAATTTAACTATTTTTGTAAAATCAGCCCCAAATAAATTGAATACATCATATATCGTAGAGATATATAATGTAAAATACTGAGATTTACTCACTATTTCTCTTTGCGGTGCTGCCATTTCCTCAGTTTCATGAGTGTAACACCCACCTCCAGTCCATCCTTGGCTCATGCAGTCTTCTTTGATTTGCCATGCTTGGGAACACTTCCCCGAGCAGGGCAAACCACGTCAGTCACTCTGTTCGTATAGTCCCTATCTGGCGTAGCGGACATTGCTAGCGCCAAATAGGGAGTTTTCATATCAACTGCAGCGCATGCTGTTCGGAGAACAAAAGGACCACCTGTGGGTGTTTTTTACTGCTCTTAAATTATCAGCGTAGAGTCTATGATGAAGATTTGACAGAGAAGTGGCAGGAAAACCTATTCTAAAAGAAAAAAAACTGCTAGCACAATGTATAGACAAAATATTATGTCCTTTAACCCCTTAAGGACACACGACATGTGTGACATGTCATGATTCCCTTTTATTCCAGAAGTTTGGTCCTTAAGGGGTTAAAGGAGGTTGAGTAAAAAAATGAGTACAGGTATATAATTTAAGTAATAAAGTTGCTGATAGCTAGTAGGCAATTATGGCTCAAAATAGCATTTACCAGTTAACACTGAATTAAGTTGTTATGGTGTCTTTTGATGCTGGGCCCTCTGCCTTCTCCTCGAACCCTTGCTTCAATGGGGAAGTCTTTCACTGGGGAGCTGGTAAAAGGTGCCATCAATCATAGAAACAAGCTCAATTTGAAAGCTTAAGATTCCCATTGTAGTTAATTTTAACATTTTGTCTAGAAATGTATGATCCCAAGGAATTGTTTCTTCAGTCAGGTTTGTTCTCAAAAGAAATACTTCATCTATTGTTTCATGTAGAATAATTAATTACATGCTAAGCAGATTACTCTTAAAATGCTGGCAGGTTAATCACCTTCATGAGCGAAGTAAGACAACTCTCCTTTACTCAAAAAAGAAAAAGATGGGGTACTGTTGATTTAAGCCTCTTCTTTTGGGAATTTTGATATATTTTCCACCTGAAAGTAATTATGTTTATCATGACAATTTACAATGTTAGTTTTATTTTTACATAAAATGGTTAGGACATTCTGAACTACGTCCAAAGTAAATAGTAATAGTCACTGTTGGTCATAAGTCTTAAGACATGTAATGATTAAATGTTTCTTTAGTAAAGCAGGCTCGAAAGATATCCTAAATTCCTAAAGGTTGAAGTTTTTGAAGGGATATTGGCTCCAGAATACTCTTTCAAAGAAAATCTATCATTACAAAATATTATAATCATATTTACCCTAAAACAGTCCTATGTAGTGAAGTATATATGTTTTGTTTCATGTGGTTCCAATTTACATAAAATTCTGTTTAGATATTTCTTTTTTTCCTGCTGGATGTTGAAATCACTTTCACAACTTGTGAATATTGGATTCGTCTCTGTAGACCACCACAATAAAACTATACGAGGTTTAAAAACTAAAAAGTTAAATGTATCCAATGGTGGGTGGTGACCTCACTAATAAGCTTGGTGTTTTGAAGTCCAGTGAAACTGAGGACATTAGTCATAATGCCTATATTTTCCTGCTCATGGTATTACCTAATCTATGACCACCTCTTTGGAAAAAATATTACATATGTATGTTGAAGGCATATGTTTTCTTCCAATGCTCTATGATTCCAGAGGAGATCTTTGCTGATAATAATGGGTCAAAATACTAATTGACCCCTTAAGGACGGCTGCTGGTCTCTTCTATCATAGCAACCTAGTCTTTAAGGAGCCTATTAAAAATGAAATGTCCTTTCTTATTTAACAACGCCAGACTTGGTTAGAGCTAACGTTCATAAAATATCAGGAGACGCAAAGATGGCAGAAGGACAATATGATAATAAGCACAAATAAAGTATTTAGCCTTTTAGAGGTTCAAATAAATTCATGTTATAGTGATATGAATTCAGCCTGTGTGTGTCCTTGCCAAATTAATTACTATCCTATGTAAGCTATGACCTTAGACTGTGACCTCATGTACATTGTGTTGAATTGTGTTTGTCTTGATTGTGGATTTGTCAGTCCTTGTAAAGTCCATTAGTATTAACATGCATTGGGTGGCCTTCCACATATTGATTAAGGTGGACAACATGTCTATTATACCTATCCTTTCACTAACCTTGCACAGTGTGCTGTAGTGGTTATGATGTTTAAAGTGTTCCTTCAATTCTAATACAATAACTTTACATACATTGATCAGCCACAACAGTAAAACCACCTGCCTAATATCTGTAGGTCCCACTGCAAAAACTGTTTTGATGCATCTAGGCATGGACTCCATAAGACCTTTGAATGTGCCCTGTGGCATCTGGCACGACGACATTAGATCCTTTAAGTCCTGCAAGCTGCGAGGTGGGGCCTCCATGGATCTGGTTTGTTGTTCTAGCACATCCCAGAGATCTGAAGGCCAAGGCAACATCCTGAGCGCTTCCTCATATTCCTCAAACAATTCATGAACATATTTTTTGCAGTGTGACAAAGTGCATTATCCCACTTAAAGAGGCCAGTGCAGTTAAGGAACACGATTACTATGAAGAGGTGTACATGGTTTGCAACAATCTCTAGGTAGACGGTGTCAAAGTTACATCCACATGAATTCCAAAACCCAAGATTTCCCAGCAGCACATTGCCCAGAGCATAGCACTGCCTCCGCTGGTCTGCCTTCTTCCCATAGTGCATCTTACTGCCATCTCTTCCCCAGGTAAATGAAGCACACTCTGCCTTACACCTGATCTAAAAGTAAATGTGATTCATCAGACCAAGCAACCTTCTTCCATTGCTCCATGGTCCATTTCTGATGCTCACATCTCCATTGAAGACATTTTTGGTGGTGGACAGGGGTCATCGTGGGCACTCTTACTGGTCTGTGGCTACACAGCCCCTACGCAACAAACTGTAATGCACTATGTGTTCTGACACCTTCTATCATGACCAGCACTAGGTTTTTCAGCTATTTGAACTAAAGTAGCTCTTCTGTGTGATGGGACCAGATGGGCTAGTCTTAGCTCCCCATGTGCATCAATGAGCCTTGGGTTAACTGGTTGTCCTTCCTTGCACCACTTTTTGTTAGTATTAACCACTGCATACAGGGAACACCCCACAAGACTCGCTGTTTTGGAGATGCTCTGACCCATTCGTCTAGCCATCACTTTGTGGCCCTTGTCAATGTCACTCAGATCTTTTATCTTGCCTATCCAACACATGAAATTAAGAAACTGACTGTTCACTTGCTGCCTAATATATTCCACCCATTGACAGGTGCCATTGTAACAATATAGTCAATGTTAGTCACTTCACCTGTCAGTGTTTTTAATGTTGTGCATTTTTTGCATATAAATGAAGCTCACTTTTTTTTTTTTTGTCAATCTTTCTTTTATTGAGGCATTTATAATACAGGGTACAGAATAAAGAGTAAGGAGTGTATTTTTTGTACAGGGTGGGAGCAAGATAACACAGGAAAGCATCTCCTATGAGTGTCAGCCTCATTTTATATTAATAGAGTGAAGTACATTTATATAAACAAGTTGAGCGGTCAGTAGTGAAAGTAACGTAGCATCGTAACCACAGGCTTACTACATATCTGTGCATATCAGTCGTGGAGTTAATGCTTGTATTAGCTTTGCAACTTAGCATAGATAGGGTGACTGGGTGCTTAAGGCTAAACTGGGTGCCAACATGGCGCGTTCTTGGGCTTAGTGTGCTTGTCGTTTACCGGCTATGTTCCAGGGGTCAGTGTACATGAATGTAATAAAATAATAGGAGTGCATAACATTGCATACCCCGCTTATACCCGTGGTGTTGTGCCCATCTAACAATAATATAGCGGTAAAATTTAAAGCATAACTCTATGTGGTATTCCGACTCCCGGCCCATGGGGTTTACATGTCAGTAAAATTATGTCTGTGAGCAGTACGGTGCACTTATCTGTGTGTCAAAGTCCAGCAAGGAGAGTTAATGCGGGCTGTTCCGGCTAGGTCCCCAGTTGCCTTCGGTTGGAAGTGTCGCTGGTGGGACTTTCATTTTAGGGGGTTAGTTCAACCTATACCTCTGCTGGGAAAAGCCGCAGCGCGGGTTGGTATAGTGGACATGGTGGCGCCATCATTGCGTATAGGCCCCAAGGGTGCGGCATGGTGCGGTTTGGCAGCGGCCGTCTTCCGGCCCCAGGTCGTGATGAAGGCCTGCACGTTTGATCCACCGACTCGGCCGCTCAGTGAGGCCGGGTTGTCCCTTTGTCGGGCGCCAGGTGGGGCTTAGATGCTACGCCGCCGCCAGCGGCGGACAAGCCTCCGGCGATGTAGTCGGTGTATTGGAGTTTGACTCCACGTGGTCTTCGGCCTGGGAAGGCAATATGGACGGCCTGCCGTAGTAGCCTCCATTACGTAGTGGAGGCGTTGGTTTGTGGGTCGCTGTATATAAACCTCGCTCCTTAGCCGCTGTGGGTGTAGCCTTGGGCCCGGAGGGAAATCCTTAGGCCTAGTTGGGGTCGCTTGGAGTGAGCTGGGTATTCCGGTCCGGGTTTTGAACGGCTTTTTACCCTTCTGCGTGTGTAATTGCAGCGAGTCAGGCTGGCGTTTAGGCGGGAAGCTGGTAGTCGGGTGGGTTTGAGCTGGACGGTGTATCAGCGCTTCCAGTTTGTGCCAAAAATCTTGGAATCATATCCCATCATGTTTTCTGCTTTGTCAGGTGCCCTTGTGGCGTTTGTCACAGCTATCTCCTGTCGGCCATGTTGGTCACCTGTAATTAGTTCAGGACCAGATCCATGCTGTGTGTGTTGGACCGGGATATCCCCCCCGGTCCTGTGGGGGGGAAGCAGGACCCTGCGTGGTCTTATAGGCAGGAGAGGCAAGGGTTGGTAGACCGGCCGAATCTCCCGCCCGTAGCCCCTGCTAGGCCGCAGCCGCTCCGCTCCGTTGCCGACGGTCGGCATCCCTTCCTTCTGCGCCGGGACACTCCAGCCGTCGTCTGCGGTAGGCAAGACTCTGTTTGGGTCGGTTCTCGTGCGGTGGGAGCCCCTGCAAGTCGCTTGGGTAGGTATGTTCGATGGGAGCTCCCACGAGATGCGACCGTCCGCCATGCCGGTCAGGCCCTGCCCCCCTGAAGCTCACTTTTATAAGTATTTTATGAGACCCATATTGTCAGGATCCCGCGGGCGGCTGCGAGGGGAGGCTGCAGTCCGCTCGCGGCACTCACCCTCCAGCCGTCCGCGGTCCCCTTCCCGGCGTCCGCTCGGCGGGCGGCATCCTCCCAGCCTCGGATGCCGCCCGCGTCTTCCTCTCCGTCCCCCAGCGGCAGCATGCATGACGCTGTACGCTGGGAGACCGCCCAGTTTTATAAAAGCCGGGGTCAGTGCCTCAATCACAGTGGGAGGTATAGATATCTCCCACGTGTGATTGTTAATTCTGATTGGAAATTATCCAATCAGAATTAATCAAGGGGTTTAAATACTTACCTTTCCTGTCTCTCTCTGCCCTGTTGTGGTCTTTGCTTTCTAGTATTGCTGTGCTACTTGTGGTTGTCTCTCATTACGTACTCTCTGGCTTGTTTATCCGACCTTGCAACTTTCTCCTACCCTTTGACCTAGGCTTGTCTCTCGTTATTCTGTCTTCTGGTTCCCCTTACTCGGCTTGTCTCCTGACTATTCTTTGTGTGCTTAGCCCGGCTACTCTAAGGTCCGGTACTGCACCTTTTCTGTGTGTGTGTGTTAGCGTGTTTTGGTTCCCAGAATCGTGACACATATAATTAAAGCATTTTACCATTTTTCCAATCTATCTTTATTATAACCCAAATTGCAAGTTCCTTGTAAACGTTAAACTAGGTCTAGGGTGATTTGCAGTAAACGAGCATCTTCAAAGACATTTTAGGAATCCTCAAATATTTTGTTTTAGCGTATATGGTGATTAATTTGTGAAAGAAAATGAAGATAGTTTGGGAGCTGAGCTACATAAGAAAATCTGGATAAATTATAACATCCCCTCACAGCAAAGGGAGGCACATCCCGGAGAATGGCTGAATGGGGGACTTGAGTGGCACTTGGGGGCATCTTTCGCCAGCATGCTAACAAAACACACAAAACACATCTTTCGCCAGCATGCTGACAAAACACACTAAAAAGGCACATAATTCACATTATTAAGCCTGGAAAATGGCTGCTGAACTATATGCAGTAGGTGACCAAACATAAAAAGAAGCAACATATAAACAGACATTGAAAATATAATATGTTTAGCAAGTGGTGACATAGTTTGATATAAAAATAAAAGTGAAATGATGCTATTTTATGAGACCTTGATGGTAATTGGCTGCCAATGGCCATCTTGATTTTGATATTGACTTCCTTTGAACAACTGTATCAGAAGAGCTACCTGTGGACATATGTTGCAATATTTTGACAAACAGTTTTAGGGATGAAAATGCTTGGATAATTTTGTGCAATCCATTATGGCTGCCGAACCATTTGACCAATCAACTTCTCTTGAACCAGTCTAAAGCTTGGTCGTAGGATAACCTCACACAGCAATTTGTACATCTGTGGCATAAGTAAATCTGAAAAAAAGATGTTTGAACATTGTATGGAATTGGTCTCCAAGATGGCTGATAAACCATGTGACCTGTGACCTATGCCCTTTTTGTTGCAAAACATATTGTGCCATGTAGGTCTCTACCATTGTGCCAAGTTTCGTGAGGTTATGACTACCAGTCTGGCTTTATAGGAAGTGTAAAAATAGTGGCATAATAATAAAAATGATATAGTAAATAATAATCTGAACAATAGCAACAAGTTGAACGTCAGTCTTGTTGCTTAGTCACTTAATAAGATTACTAGAGTTCCAATAAAAGACAACAAGGCTACAAATTCAGGTGTTCCCATAGTTTCCAGAAAGGCAAGTTAAAAACAGACAATATACCAAATAGTTACGTAACACCACTAAAATGAGTCACATTTATTCTAAAGCCAAAAACACTATTAAAAAGGTGGTTTAATAGGAGCAAAGTGCAGAAAACTTAACAGCTAGCAACAGCAACATTAAACAGAACTAACACAAGTATCAATTCATGGTTACTCTAAAGCTATGACATGATGGTCCCCATGTTGTGATTTATTTAGCACCTGTGTAATTGGGAGAAAATATTAAGTCCAGTTCTCGTTCTCTGTCATAATAGAATAACAAACTTCTAGAACAAATTAGTTGAACGGAAGCAGAGCTGATTAGGAGAATGTTTCCAATTTTCTCGTTTGATCTTAAATTTGAAATTCACTTCGAATTCACAATAATTCCCATTTTCGTGACTAATGCTGAACAGATTTCTGGTTATCTCTTAGAAGCTATGCTTTTAAAAGAGGTGACTGTATTGTATGAAGGATGGAGGCAAGTTCTGACCATAACAAAATCTAGAATTTGAGCTATATGTTTTTATTTTTGAGTGCATGAGTGAACAAAGCAGCTTACTCTGCCACAATAACATTTGTAAGCACGGTAATATCATAACGTTTCACAAATATTGCAGTTAAGTAGTGCACATTTTTAAGTATATAGGTACACAAGCGAAGCATATATGTCTAACGGTTATACATAAAAGTTGAACTTGACACATAGTGATATAGAATTGTTTAACACTAGATAAAGCAGAACAGCCTTTGGGTTGCATGTCGCTTGGAATCAGTGAAAGAGATAACTCCAGGCTGTTTCATGTTAGTGCCCAGAATGGTGCAGTACATCAGTCCCGGTAGGTCTGCATGAGGGCGCTTAGCCGACGCCTATTAGTGGCTGGCCAGCACCTCTGAGAGGCCTGAGTCCCTGTAGGTTTGTGGGATCTTTTGGCTGGGCTTCCCCTGGTGACTTCGGATTCATGCTGGTGCTGGGGCTGACATTATGAGGAGGGAGAAGAACGAATGTCTCTGAACGGTGGGCTGAGAGTCTGCCCCTTTCTGTCATTGAGTCTCCTGGTGCTCTAGGGTGGTGAGTATTGGGGAGTCCCATATGGATCTGTGGGCTGGAGAGAGGGCTGCCCCGGTGTGGGTCTTGCCCTAGAGTGCGGGGCCCTCTGACATGGTGCCGTCTCTCCGGTGGGGCTGCATGGAAGGAAGGGGGGCAGTGAGGGGGTAGCCCTGTGGTGCGTCTCTGAGGCTTTGGGCGACTCAATTGGGCCTCTCTTCCATTGCAGACCCCTGTCTCTGGGGCTTAAAAGCAGGCGATTTGTCGTTTGTGTTAGTAATTATGGCTTATTTTGGGCTGGTTAGCCCGGAGCTCCTCTGAAGTGCGACTGCTCAGCTAGGCTGTCAAGCTCCACCCCCTATATGTTTGTTCAACCATAATTTAACTCTTTTGTATTACGTGCGCTCGCATTTATTATATATCATTTTCTTCAGGAGAAATAGAGCTTTCATTTCACATAAATATTATGTATGAAACATAATTTAATATGAACAAAATCTAAAAATGTGTGTGGAGGAGGGGGGTCTGGGCTTGACTGCCATGTTGTGAGGACGCAGCAAGTTTGAATTTCTCTGAAACTTTATAAAATACAAGAAATAAGAGATTTACCTAACCCGATTATCGATTCCCTTATATTGATACTGACGTTTGGCATGTCTTGGGCAACATCATTGTTAAACTTGGGACTGATTACTCGTGCTGTGCCCCTACAGCGTCCTCTAACTGATTGAGGGCTAGTGCTTTAACTTGGCGGGAGAAGTGGCCGATTTTCCTGACTGAGAATGCATGGGCAACTCTGCTTTCCTTAGAGAACTGGACCTCCCACCTCTGGACCGGTAGGAGTTATTCTGGTCCCTAGGACCACTCACCTTCTTGCTGTTCCCGGGTGACATGCCGGTCCCATGATGCCTGACTAAGATGGCTGACAGCGGCGTTACCGGAAAGCAAGCAGCACAAAATTTGATGATAGGCTGGGAGGAGAGATTTCCACAGGGGCGTTCAAAACCATCTGTCAGTGGTTCTGGCGGAACTTGAAGAGAAAGCAGTCCGCAATAGCGGTTTCAGAGGTGAAGCCTTTTAGCAGAGCCCAGCTCGGAGATCCCCAGATGGAAATCTCCACAGCTCCAGTGGATCACATGCGGTCCACACACGCAGGCAGACTGATGCTCCTTGAGATCGAGGACTTCACCTAATGATCTTGTATAGAGCCGGTATGGAAGCTGAATGACGGCGGCAGGGTCTGGAATCTAGGGGAGAGATGAATATCCCACACACCCGCTTGGACTCTGCCTGCATGCTAAAGGTATTTGACGACAGAGCTGTACCCAAGGGGCTGCCTGCTTCAACTGAGACTCTCAGTAGCTGTTATAGGAAACTAAGTCACTAGTTATTCTCTAGTTTCCTATGTCCTCCCTATATTCCCTCGTAGTTCATTTTAGTCTACATTACTGTAACAAATTGAAGATCTTTACCTGTTTTCGTGTGGATATTACTATACAGCAGTTCGGGACTTCTAATGTATTCCCTATACGAATACAAACTACCGAACACCGGACCACCCTGCTGTTTAATTAAGTGGTTATTTACCTCCCTGATCGGCACATTCAGCTTCAATGGAATACGCACGAACGCGTTGTTTCAGTTCCTGGGTGGCCGCCATTTCGGGACTTTTACACGTGTTCGCGGCCATCTTAACTCCCAAACAGCGGTGTTTTGCCGTCGAGCGTCTGGAACTAAAATCGGACACTCGAGTAGGCAAACACCGCTGTGACCTCCATAACACTGGAACTTCGTGCCAAAACTACCGAACACCCCGCCGTTCGGTAGAAAGACTTAATAGCCTATGGGGATGCTAGCGAACGTCGAGTTACGCACGGATGGCAAGCCTTTCTGTGACTTCTAACACCCGAACAAAGACCGACCGCAAGGCCTAAAATTCATGGAACTATTTTCGGCTACTTTGCCTGTGCACTCGGTCAAAACTTTAAAGTCCCATATCTCCCGATCCACTGAACCGAATGGGCTGATTTTTTTATATGTTGTTCCGCTAGAATAGGGCTATCTGGACACAGGTATTTGGGACACCGGACACAGGTATTTGGGGTACATCCAAAACTTGGGAAAAATGTGTTTCTGTTAATTGGGTTACAAGTTTATCTGAGGGGAGGAGATGTGTGGGATGTACCTTATGTTTTATTAGTTGTTGTGTTAATTATGTGGGTGTCTCCCTTGCATGGGCAGAATCACATAAAAGGAGAATCCTTGTACTTTAAATTCAGTTCTTCTTGACCCTTCAAAACGTAGCCTTGTCTTGTTCTTGGAAGGGGATTTACTGCATAACCACCTTGCTATTTTAACAGCTATGCCTGACTCTTCTCTTGGATCTCATGGATGGGAATAAGAAACTCCACTACTACACAGCAGCTTGCCGGGAAAAAGGACGTCTACAACGGCTGATACCCTCTCACTACTAGGGTAGCCATTACAATTACTAACCTCAGTTCTATCCTGGAAGCCAGCTAAATGTAACTTTGTGGTTTCTTTGACACATCTGTTCAGTTCATGTGAAGTCAGTCAACGTATCTTGCGACTTAACTAATGTGTCTTGTTATGTGCTGACCCACACTCATATGTCTTACTTTATTTATAAAAATTGCAGCTACTCTGACATTTAATGTTTTGCTTGTCACTACATATATCTCTGTTTAAATGTCCATATAAGTCTGTAACCATGCAACTGCACTGCAATAATAAAGAATGACAAAAAAAAATCTAAAAAGTGCGATACATTTTTTTTAAAAATTCTTATTCTGAAAGATCTGCGTAACATTTTAACTGTGAATGTCATAATACTGTTAGCTTTTAATGCAATAAATGCACATATTTGTATACTGTGATGTAACAGAGTACAACAATGCCCCCATGTACAGGTGTTATGGTGTTTTGGAAAGTTACACAGTGCCATATTGGTTTGCAGGGTCTATGATGCATTTGAGAACGTATGACAGCCCAGGAATGACAATAACCCAAATCATGGCATACCATTTGCAAAAATAGACAACCCATGGTATTCAAAATGGGGTATGTCCAGTCTTTTTAAGTAGTCAAACCCTGGCCAAAGATAGTGTTCCAATGTGTCTTCAGGAATGTATATATTTACTATCGAGGAGTCACAATAAATAGGGTTGCTTTGATGCAGAATGCATTTCACATGGGTTTGACATGCGTTCCAGCTTGAATTGCAGTGACGGACTTAAGATGCACCTGTTGCGGTATTTTCTTGATGACGACTTCCATTACGGCGATCCGGCGTGTGCGCACCTGTGTAAACCTGGTAACACAGGGTGTGCAAACCTGGTAACACAGGGTGTGCAAACCTGGTAACACAGGGTGTGCAAACCTGGTAGCACAGGATGTGGGGGATTCGGGAAGTAAAGTGCTTACCACAAAAGTCTTTGGACATCTCCTCATTCCAGGACAGGGCAGCACAAAACCAGGATACACCACTGCAGCAACCCCTTAAAGCCCTTTAAAGCCATATGTCTCTACAGAATAAAAAACACGGCCAATACAGAATCACGTTCATTGGCAGAACGAGCTCAGCTGACACATTTTGTCAATATTCGCAGCCATTGGTAGAGCTAACTGGAATCTCCTGTAGGATAAGACTGGAAGCAGGAGCTGTGGCCTCGGAGTACTAAAATGGTATGACTACTTACTGTGGGGGGGTGCCAGAGTACACCAGGTACCATAACAGCTACGGTACGTTGTAGTGGCGATGGTGCGTAGAATGTTTAATTATCTAAGAACTGAAAGCTGAATTGCCAAATTCAAACTAAAATAGCCTAGTCGTTACAATAGCTATACCTGTGAGTATATTTGTCAATACTGACATTTATTGCCTGAATTTTGCAGTTTGCTTATCAATTAACTGCAATTCAATGTTTAATGAATAAACCCGTACATTTTTTATTTTATGTTTTTCTTTAATGAATTAACACCATCTCAGTGATTAATCCCATGATTGTATTTCTCATCCTGCACGATATATTGATTGTTTGTGCTAACACTTTTTTATGTTATTGTTCTGCACAGGAGTAACTAATAGATAAAATTCCGTTTGACAGTTCACAGGTGGGAAATGTGAATAGCACCTTTAAAATCATTGCAAAGGAAAATTGCCCAAAATAGGAGTCCGTATTTTAAGACCAGACTGGGCAGGAATACATGGAAAGTGGACTTAAAGAGACAGGAATTGGTAAGGCAATGTTAATGGAGACTGAATGCCTCTCAATCACAGACTAAGAAAAGTTTTAAACAAAACAAAAAGATTTAGTACAAGTGGCAGTGTGCTGACAAAGAATAATTGTAGCTTTGTGAATGTGAGAAACAAAAGGTCTGTAAGGAATTATAACAGTGTTCACAAAGTTAAAAGCTTCTTGACCAAATGATCAAACAGGTGATAAATTGCTCACACTGGTGCGCTGCAGTTTCTCAGTAATGTCTTTTTAGAATTTAATCCTAGAGGCGTTTACCTTTGGTGACCCTAGGCCCAGAACCATGGCTCTAATCTTTTCAAGGCCAACAGTGATTGACAGGTGATTGGCTTCATTTCTAACAACAAATGTCCCTCTGGTACAATGTCTTGTAAACGTGTCTACAGCTGTGAGATGTGTTAAGTATGAATGCTTAAAACCGTTAAATAAAAAAATCTCACGTTTGAGTACAATTGTTAAATGGTGCCAGTCACATCCAACTGACTCCGACGTGGGATATATAGAGAGAAAGAAACACCATTAGCAAGCTATTTCCTTATTTGAATCACAGGAATACAAATGATTGTATTTGAAGTATATTGTAATCTTTCATTTGTCTGATACATTTTATGCAATGGTAGGTCTTCAGCAACACAATAACCCTAAGCAGACACATCTAACATCCATTCACTTTCAATCATATTAGATTACCCTCCGGCTTGCAAGAGAGCCAGCTGCAGTGACCTGGATTTTGATGACTTTATAATACTGTGCGGTTTGCCTTAGGTAGTGTGTAGTAAGTACACTGTTCTCCGTGTCTGTGTTTTTTTACACTGTAATATTTTACCATCAGATATGTTAAATACAACACACAAGGGAGAGACCTCTAAATGCAATATTTAATTAAAGCATAAGAAAGATTACTTGTGGCAATTAAATTAACACAGCCGATTCTTATAATAGCACAGGCTTGTGATTATCTGAGAGTAACTATATGTTACCAAAGGGCAAATTCACATTTAATTTCCCTGTTCATCATCAAAGTCACTGTATTCTAGAGCGCTAAGCTGTGGAATGTTCAGAAATGCTACCTTTTTTCTGAGATGTGTCTATTTACAACATTAACTATAAAAAGTTGTTCAGAACTATACTAAACGATTCACACTCAAGTTGTGATGTCTTTCACATACATTTGACAAGGAAGTCTTTTTCGGAAGTGAGTGGGCGTGGCTAGATAGGCCGGCTTATGATGCTGCATTCTGCAACACATAACCGAAAGTGGTGAATTATAGATACAATGTGGTGCAATAACAAACTTGTTACCATGGATACTGGGTTGCCGAATGAAAATAGCCCTCTCTTTGACAGGATCTCTATCCAAACCCAGAAAAAAACTATACCCAGGCTGTCACTAAAAGAGGAATATATCAGAAACCCTCTGCATGAGCAGTAAAATTGGCAAGACAAGAAAAGCACCCATAACAGTTGTGCTGTCCCATATATGATGTCAGACAGTATATCACCTCCACCTGGCTTGACTTACTAAGGCAGGAGACATCAGGCACAATGCAGGCGGTTACTATGTTGCTATGAAGTGTGTATGTTTATAGATGTTGACTGAGGGTAGCAGCTGCAGGCCCCCATGTATCCAGATATGGAATGCTGAGACCCAGACCCAGTGTTGGAGGAGAAGCACACCTAGCCCTATTAGGTTGATGTGTACAACAGATTTCACAGAAAGCGGCCTAACGGATCCAGTTGTGTGGATGTCACTTAATCTTCACTGTAACAAGATAGCTACTTCTAAATTGAAATTACAAAAAAAACTGCATTCTGTTTTGCAATTGCTTTAGACCCCTGACTCCCACTTGCCCCCCTAAATATAGTAAAATCTTGCCTTTATTCCAGTTTGCTGCTGCTGACTCTGCCCCTGATCTGATGTGTGTGTCAATGAGCTTGTCTGCAGTGAGCATGTGTGTGTCAGTGAGCTTGTCTGCAATAAGCATGTGTGTGTCAGTGAGCTTGTCTGTAGGGAGCATGTGTGTGTCAGTGAGCTTGTTAGTAGTGAGCATGTGTGTGTCAGTGAGTTTGTCTGTAGTGAGCATGTGTCAGTGAGCTTGTCTGTAGTGAGCATCGCAAAAAGTCGACTTCGCTCCAGACTGACCTATATATACCTGCAAAATCAGCTGTAAGTAGCAACATCATCAATACCAGCTAACCTCACATGCCTCACCAAAGAGAAGCAGTTCCAGCCATCACATTAGGAATGAGTTAATTAAATGTTTGACCAAATATAGCAGGCTTTTTTTTATGGCCTGTGAATGATGTTATAAATATCCAAATGGCCCTTGGCAGCAAAAAGGGTTCCCTGCCTCTGTTCTATTGAATAAACCTTTGAAAGGGATTAAGGGGACAGGGACACTGCAGTCAGACCACTTCAATAAGATGAAGTGGTCTGGTTGCCTATAGTGTCCCTCTAACTATGAGTCAAGATGGAGGCACCCACTTTCAGGATAGTTGCGTGGATTTATACTTTTAAGAGTATTTGCCAGATCTCACAAAAACATATTTGCTAAAAATAGAGGATAAGTAAACAGAATATAAAATAAACCTGGGAAGTGACAGTTCCTCTTTAACATGTTAGCTAGCAATGAGCAAGTTCTCATAAAAGCATAATTATGGCTACTAGCCTACAAATCAGCTAAAAACATACAGGAGAACTCTTCATGTCAAACACATTAAACAGTAGCATAATGACATAAATACAGCCAAGTCTAATGCAAACTTTGCAGCTTGCAAATTGCAGAATTTATTTTTAAAGTGTTCCTATTACAATCCAAAATATGATACGAAAATACAGTAGCCACTACCAACCAATTTGCAAAAAAAAAACACCCTCAGAATCCAAGTATTTTTGGTGTCTTGGAAAGTAATGTTAAAATGTATTTTTTGTTTCAATATATAAAGATAGGCATTATTTAATGGAAACATAAACATTTTGTCTGCACAGCAAAACGTTTATATATGAGGTTACAGATAAGGAAACAGAGTTTTAAATAAATAACATTTCTTTTTTTTTTTTCAATTCTTTATTTAAACGCCGACCGGCACATTGCATCACCGTACTTTTGGCCTACGCAGAGGCCCAATCACAAGAAGTATCTTAATAGGTGTATTACAGAAAGGAAGGGTATGTTAGTGCATATAATGATACTTTACATAAGGCTTGCACAGAAGCCTTTCAAGTATATCTTTGTGTTGTGCCAAGTCCACGTTTATTTAAGTTTTGTCTCTATACGCTGGTTCCATGCATACATCGGTGACAATTGAGCATCGAGACATAGATAAGTAAAAATAACAAACAAAATATAATATATATACAGTATAAAACCTAATACTTAAAACCTGTAACAGTGGGTATGTCATGCTGTTTTTTTTTTTTTACTTCTGAACTATCGGAGTTGGGACTATGCTCAGTATGTTATACGTCATATTGTTCCCAGAGTGCTCAAGTTTTTTGGAAGGTGGCACTAGAGTCGCGAACCTGTGCGGTTAACTTGTCCATCAGGTAATTATCCCTGATTTTGGAGAGAACTAGGGAGATCGGGGGTACTTCGTGTTTAATCCAATATTGTGCTAACGCTCTACGAGCTGCCAAGTTAAGCATGTTTAGTAGTTTTTGGTTGTGTTTGTTTAGTCCCTCTGTTGGCCGTGATAGTAGGCACGCCCAAGGGTCTGGTGTTATCCTGCGTTGTAGGATATTCGAGGTTAGGTCTGCAATATTCCCCCAGTACACTTTTACCTTGGCACAGTGCCACCACATATGAATGTACGTGCCCTTTTCTCCGCAGAGCCTCCAGCAGGTGTCTGTGGGGCTTAATTGCATGTGGCACTGTTTGACAGGGGTCGTGTACCACCGAAGTAGTATTTTGTATGCTTGTTCCTGGAGGGCCGTGCATATGGAAACTTTTGCATTAGCCTCCCAGATATCCTGCCAATCTGTCCCCTCTAATGTCTCCCCCAGGTCCGTCTAAATAAATAACATTTCTAAATATGTAACAACTTTTATTTCCTCGCATAGGCTATATACCTCTCACCTATATATTGTTTCAATTTGCACTCAGTTTTGTGTGTGTGTTATATATATATATATATATAGAGAGAGAGAGACACACACACACACAGAGTCTGT
The DNA here is from genome assembly GCF_036172605.1 of Pelobates fuscus. Classification (NCBI taxonomy): domain Eukaryota; kingdom Metazoa; phylum Chordata; class Amphibia; order Anura; family Pelobatidae; genus Pelobates; species Pelobates fuscus. The sequence continues at coordinate 109,175,955 of NC_086327.1, read as the reverse complement.
CCTGAAAGTATCCAGCCATGTACTATAAGAAATAGACATATATTGATACAAGATATAAGAAACATTGTACATAGGGCAATGACACCTCAGTCCCCTTCAAAGTAGGTACCTTGGGACCTCACACAGTTCTCTTAGTTTCTCTTCCGCTGTTCAAAACACTCTGCAAAATCCTTTGTTGGAATCGCCATCAGCTGCCTTGTCGTATTTACCTAAATCTCATCAAGGGTCTGAAATCTCTTCTATTTTAAAGGTGATTTTAGTTTTGGGAAAAGTCGCATGGTGCCAAATCTGGTCTGTATAGGGGCTGAGTCACCTGCGTGATTTGTTGTTTCGACAAAAAACAAGGTGTGATGCATAGTTGGGAGCATTGTTGTGATGAAGCTGCCAATCACCAGTTGACCATAGCTGCAGCCGTTTTCGTCGTAGGACATCTCTCAACCGGCGAAGAACATTAAAGTGGTACTCATTAATTGTTTGGCCTGAAGAAGCGTACTCGTGATTGACAACCTTCCCAATCAAAAAACACGGTTAACATGGCAGATTTTTCTGCGACTTTGTTGAACATTCTCAGGTGTTCTGCTTGTTGCAGGCTTTTTAGAACATGGATGACTTAACAGATTCTCAACCACCTTTGAAGCGTTTGTGCCACACTTTTATTTGCACAGCACTCATTGTATTATCCCTGAAAGCCTTCCGAATCATCCGAATAGTTTCCATGGGGGAATGTCCTAGCTTACCGCTAAATTTGATGCAGATTCGTTGCTCTACTCGCTCAGTCAGTCTGAATGCGACAGCCATACAGTACACATGCTCACTCAAGAGCGTCTTGCCTCCTCACTGACTAGTATCCTTGTGCATTTGTGAGTGTATATCCGTGTGTGTGTGTGTGTGTGTGTGTATATATATGCATGACTGTGCCTACAATACATATATGTGTCTGTGTATCTCTGTGTCTCGGAGCAGTGAGAGCTCTAGACTTTGTGAGGCCTTAGGCGAAACTCAAACATGAGGTCCCCACTAACAACTATAGAAAATAAGGCTTGCATTGTGTGTGTATTGGGAGCTGTAATTATATTGAAGGCTGGGATTGCAGCGTTGGATACAGGGAGTTAGTCTTTATTCAGTGTTCAGAGGCTAGCAGTGTCGCGGCTCTCTGTGTCGCTGCACTGTGAGCTCTCTGACTGTAGTTATGGGATAATTTGCAAACTAAATTACTTCGCAATAAACAAATTTAATTTGCAATTATGCTAATCATTTATAAATGATTGTGGGGTGTGGTTGCATAGCTTGGCAGTTGTGTATACATAAGTGCTTGTGTGAAGGGGTTATTGGAAACAAAAATGAAAATTTTGGTTGGGCAAATAAGCTTTTTAAAAACTAATTTACCCAATAATAAAGTTACAGATATGAAAATTAGAGAATGCATAGAAGAAAAGTGCAGGGAAGTTCAGGGGAGAAAGGGACACCAACAGCTACAAAACATGTAGCCATTCGACACTATTTACAAGTCACAAAAATTGTAGCTGATAATACATTCATTCAATTTCTGCTCTCGACCTTTCCACAACTCAAAATCCATGCAAAAAGGTCTCCGAAAAAATGTCTCTTTCCACAACTCAAAATCCATGCAAAAAATGTCTATCACACAATAGACAACCTTGGTCACCTTCAACCCATCTGAACATGACAAATTGTCTGTTAATGAAAACATTTTGTATTGTCAGATTGTCGGAAACTGACCTACTCTTTAAAAAACAGAAATGCATATAAAAGAACGGACTCTCTTAATGTGCCAAGTGACCATGTTAACACCGCACACTCCAACTTATCTTGCATCTCATCTCACGACAACTACAATAAGCAATATCTGCCTTCTGGCAATAAAAATACTGTTAATGCCAGTTGCCATGAATGAAATTACATACAAAATTTGAATCACCATTAGGTAAATCTTATGTAAGACACAACTTCTGTAAGAAAAGACTATGTGTAGGTAGAGTTAGGATGGATTATGTACACATTGTGATAGAAGTGGTTTGGTTCACCAAGTATAAAGAAGGAATAGGTGCACCCTGTGTTAGGTCACTTCCAAATGGCTCCATCACTGCATTTGGACTGCAAAATCTGGACATTCTTCACAATGTGTAACAATGTCCACATTTTGCTGAACAAAGCTCTGAGTGAGCCTGAATGTGGTCCAGATTTTAGCTGTGATGGAAGCTGCCGAACGGCTTAAATCTAGGCCTGGATGTTTAAAATTAGGCACAGAACTATTTGCCCTCTGGCATGGCTAGACTTGGACAAATGTTCAGCTAGGGCATTTAAAGGCAGACAGGCCCAATATGAGGACCAGAGAAGGTCATCATCAGTGATATGCAGGCCTCCTAAAGCCAGTTGAATGTCCCTCCAGGGCAGTATGTTGGGCAACACACTGTTTTTTACAGTTTTACACAGGGCAAGCTTATTTAACCCCTTAAGGACACATGACATGTGTGACATGTCATGATTCCCTTTTATTCCAGAAGTTTGGTCCTTAAGGGGTTAAAGGAACATTCCACACTCCCCAACAGCTCTTCTGTATGGCCTCTTAACCCCTTAAGGACCAAACTTGTGGAATAAAAGGGAATCATGACGTGTCACACACGTCATGTGTCCTTAAGGGGTTAAGTGGGGTCCACTAGGTGCTGGTCCCTTCCGTCAGCGAGAGGCAAAAGCTCCTGCTTGGAGCTTCCGTTAGATCTCCTGAGATAAATCCTGCCATGGAAGACCAGTTCACTGGCTGAGAATGTCTGATTATCGCTACCAGCCAATGAGCTATTCCAGGATTAGCTCAGGCAGAGAGCTTCTCGCTGTAATAGAAGTAAGGACCGGTGGACACCAGGTAAGATTTCAAACCTTTAGCAAACATTGTGACTGCTTACATTTGGGGAGGGACTGTCAGTGCACTCCTGGTACTATAAACACTAAAGCATGCTATAGTTGTAATACTGCCTGGAGCGTTCCTTTAATGACACACTTTGTCTACATTTGTTATAATGGAGGATAAAAGAGGGACTGGACAGTTGTGTGTATTCATGTGCAAAGGCTGCCTGTGGATTTGTATGCTTGTGGTGTTGCGTGTGGGGAGGCTGCTTGTGGGGGTTATGTTTTTAGAGTGGTGGTGGGGGGGGGGGGGGGGGGCGGGTTATGCTACGGTGTGCCTGTGGTTTCAATGTAGAGTGTGTATATGAGGTATAGTGTGTGTTGGGAATAAGGGATGTGTCTATAGTGTATTTTCTGTGAGGGAGATAGTGTGTATGTGTGGCGTAATAAGAGGTATAGTGTGTACGTGTGGGGAAATAAGGGGTGTAGTGTGTATGTGTGTGGGGATAGGGTGTGTAGTGTGTGTGTGGGGATAGGGGGTGTAGTGTATCTGTGGGGGTGTAGTATGTCTGGATGGTGGCTGAGGGTTTAGTATGTCTGTGGGGGTGGCTAGGGGGTGTAGTGTGTCTGTGGGGGTGGATGGGATGTAGTGTGTCTGTGGGGGTGGATGGGGGTTGTAGTGCGTCTGTGGGGGTGGATGGGGGTGTAGTGTGTCTGTGGGGGGTGGGTGGGGGTGTAGTGTGTCTGTGGGGGGTGGAAGGGGGGGTGTAGTGTGTCTGTGGGGTGTGGATGGGGGTGTAGTGTGTCTGTGGGGGGTGGATGGGGGTGTAGTGTGTCTGTGGGGGGTGGAAGGGGGGGTGTAGTGTGTCTGTGGGGGTGGATGGGTGTGTAGTGTGTCTGTGGGGGTGGATGGGGGTGTAGTGTGTCTGTGTGGGGTGGATGGGGGGTGAAGTGTGTCTGTGGGGGTGGATGGGGTTGTAGTGTGTCTGCGGGGGTGGATGGGGGTTGTAGTGTGTCTGTGGGGGTGGATGGGGGGTGTAGTGTGTCTGTGGGGGTGGATGGGGGGTGTAGTGTGTCTGTGGGGGTGGATGGGGGTGTAGTGTGTCTGTGGGGGGTGGATGGGGGTCTTAGTGTGTCTGTGGGGGTGGATGGGGGTGTAGTGTGTCTGTGGGGGGTGGATGGGGGGTGTAGTGTGTCTGTGGGGGTGGATGGGGGTATAGTGTATATTTGGGGGTGGATGGGGGGTATAGTGTGTCTGTGGGGGAGGATGTGGGGTGTAGGGTTGTCTGTGGCGGTGTAGTGTGTATGTGGGGGTGGCTGGGGGAGTGTAGTGTCTGTGGGGTGGATGGGGGTGTAGTGTGTCTGTGGGAGTGGATGGGGTGTAGTGTGTATGTGGGGGTGGATGGGATGTAGTGTGTCTGTGGGGGTGGATGGGGATTGTAGTGTGTCTGTGGGGGTGAAAGGGGGGTGTATTGTGTATGTGGGGGGTGGATGGGGTGTAGTGTGTCTGTGGGGGTGGATGGGGGTGTAGTGTGTCTGTGGGGGTTGACGGGGGTGTAGTTTGTCTGTGGGGGTGGATGAGGGTGTAGTGTGTCTCTGGGGGGTGTAGTGTGTCTGTGGGGGTGGATGGGGTGTAGTGTGTATGTGGGGGTGGATGGGATGTAGTGTGTCTGTGGGGGTGGATGGGGATTGTAGTGTGTCTGTGGGGGTGAAAGGGGGGTGTATTGTGTATGTGGGGGGTGGATGGGGTGTAGTGTGTCTGTGGGGGTGGATGGGGGTGTAGTGTGTCTGTGGGGGTTGACGGGGGTGTAGTTTGTCTGTGGGGGTGGATGAGGGTGTAGTGTGTCTCTGGGGGGTGTAGTGTGTCTGTGGGGGTGGATGGGGGTGTAGTGTGTCTGTGGAGGTGGATGGGGGTGTAGTGTGTCTGTGGGGGGTGGATGGGGGGTTTAGTGTGTCTGTGGGGGTGGATGGGGGTGTAGTGTGTCTGTGTGGCTTGATGGGGGTGTAGTGAGTCTGTGTGGGTGGATGGGGGTGTAGTGTGTCTGTGTGAGTGGATGGGGGGTGTAGTGTGTCTGTGTGGGTGGATGGGGGGTGTAGTGTGTCTATGGGGCTGGAAGGGGGTGTAGTGTGTATTTGTGGGTGGATGGGGGTGTAGTGTGTATTTTGGGGTGGATGGGGGTGTAGTGTGTATGTGGGGGTGGATGGGGGTGTAGTGTGTCTGTGGGGCTGGATGGGGGTTGTAGTGTGTCTGTGTGGCTGGGTGGGGGTGGATTGTGTCTAGGGGTGTAATGTGTCTGTGGGGGGTCGATGGGGGGTGCAGTGTGTCTGTGGGGTGGATGGGGGGTGCAGTGTGTCTGTGGGGGTGGATGGGGGTGTAGTGTGTCTGTGGGGGTGGATGGGGGGTGTAGTGTGTCTGCGGGGGTGGATGGGGGGTGCAGTGTGTCTGTGAGGGTGGATGGGGGTGCAGTGTGTCTGTGAGGGTGGATGGGGGTGCAGTGTGTCTGTGAGGGTGGATGGGGGGTGCAGTGTGTCTGTGTGGGTGGATGGGGGTGCAGTGTGTCTGTGGGGGTGGATGGGGGGTGCAGTGTGTCTGTGGGGGTGGATGGGGGGTGCAGTGTGTCTGTGGGGGTGGATGGGGGTGCAGTGTGTCTGTGGCGGTGCAGTGTGTCTGTGGGGGTGGATGGGGGTGCAGTGTGTCTGTGGGGGTTGATGGGGTGCAGTGTGTCTGTGGGGGTGGATGAGGGTGCAGTGTGTCTGTGTGGGTGGATGGGGGTGCAGTGTATCTGTGGGGGTGGATGGGGGGTGCAGTGTGTCTGTGGGGGTGGATGGGGGTGCAGTGTGTCTGTGGCGGTGGATGGGGGTGCAGTGTGTCTGTGGGGGTGGATGGGGGGGTGTAGTGTGTCTGTGGAGGTGGATGGGGGTGTAGTGTGTCTATGGGGGTGGATGGGGGTGCAGTGTGTCTGTGGGGGTGGATGGGGGGTGCAGTGTGTATGTGAGGGTGGATGGGGGGTGCAGTGTGTATGTGAGGGTGGATGGGGGGTGTAGTGTGTCTGTGAGGGTGGATGGGGGTGCAGTGTGTCTGTGGGGGTGGATGGGGGTGCAGTGTGTCTGTGGGGGTGGATGGGGGGTGCAGTGTGTATGTGAGGGTGGATGGGGGTGTAGTGTGTCTGTGAGGGTGGATGGGGGGTGCAGTGTGTCTGTGGGGGAGGATGTGGGGTGTAGGGTTGTCTGTGGGGGTGTAGTGTGTATGTGGGGGTGGCTGGGGGAGTGTAGTGTCTTGTGGGGTGGATGGGGGTGTAGTGTGTCTGTGGGAGTGGATGGGGTGTAGTGTGTATGTGGGGGTGGATGGGATGTAGTGTGTCTGTGCGGGTGGATGGGGATTGTAGTGTGTCTGTGGGGGTGTAGTGTGTCTGTGGGGGGTGGATGGGGGGTGTAGTGTGTCTGTGGGGGGTGAAAGGGGGGTGTATTGTGTATGTGGGGGGTGGATGGGGGTGTAGTGTGTCTGTGGGGGTGGATGGGGGTGTAGTGTGTCTGTGGGGGTTGATGGGGGGTGTAGTGTGTCTGTGGGGGTGGATGAGGGTGTAGTGTGTCTCTGGGGGGTGGATGGGGGTGTAGTGTGTCTGTGGGGGTGGATGGGGGGTGTAGTGTGTCTGTGGAGGTGGATGGGGTGTAGTGTGTCTGTGGGGGGTGGATGGGGGGTTTAGTGTGTCTGTGGGGGTGGATAGGGGTGTAGTGTGTCTGTGTGGCTTGATGGGGGTGTAGTGAGTCTGTGTGGGTGGATGGGGGTGTAGTGTGTCTGTGTGAGTGGATGGGGGGTGTAGTGTGTCTGTGTGGGTGGATGGGGGGTGTAGTGTGTCTGTGGGGCTGGAAGGGGGTGTAGTGTGTCTTTGTGGGTGGATGGGAGTGTAGTGTGTCTTTTGGGGTGGATGGGGGTGTAGTGTGTATGTGGGGGTGGATGGGGGTGTAGTGTGTCTGTGGGGCTGGATGGGGGTTGTAGTGTGTCTGTGGGGCTGGGTGGGGGTGTAGTGTGTCTAGGGGTGTAATGTGTCTGTGGGGGGTCGATGGGGGGTGCAGTGTGTCTGTGGGGTGGATGGGGGGTGCAGTGTGTCTGTGGGGGTGGATGGGGGTGTAGTGTGTCTGTGGGGGTGGATGGGGGTGTAGTGTGTCTGCGGGGGTGGATGGGGGTGCAGTGTGTCTGTGAGGGTGGATGGGGGGTGCAGTGTGTCTGTGAGGGTGGATGGGGGGTGCAGTGTGTCTGTATGGGTGGATGGGGGTGCAGTGTGTCTGTGGGGGTGGATGGGGGGTGCAGTGTGTCTGTGGGGGTGGATGGGGGGTGCAGTGTGTCTGTGGCGGTGCAGTGTGTCTGTGGGGGTGGATGGGGGTGCAGTGTGTCTGTGGGGGTTGATGGGGTGCAGTGTGTCTGTGGGGGTGGATGAGGGTGCAGTGTGTCTGTGTGGGTGGATGGGGGTGCAGTGTATCTGTGGGGGTGGATGGGGGTGCAGTGTGTCTGTGGGGGTGGGTGGGGGTGCAGTGTGTCTGTGGCGGTGGATGGGGGTGCAGTGTGTCTGTGGGGGTGGATGGGGGGTGTAGTGTGTCTGTGGAGGTGGATGGGGGTGTAGTGTGTCTGTGAGGGTGGATGGGGGGTGCAGTGTGTATGTGAGGGTGGATGGGGGGTGCAGTGTGTATGTGAGGGTGGATGGGGGGTGTAGTGTGTCTGTGAGGGTGGATGGGGGTGCAGTGTGTCTGTGGGGGTGGATGGGGGTGCAGTGTGTCTGTGGGGGTGCAGTGTGTCTGTGGCGGTGCAGTGTGTCTGTGGGGGTGGATGGGGGTGCAGTGTGTCTGTGGGGGTGCAGTGTGTATGTGAGGGTGGATGGGGGGTGTAGTGTGTCTGTGAGGGTGGATGGGGGGTGCAGTGTGTCTGTGTGGGTGGATGGGGGTGCAGTGTGTCTGTGGGGGTGGATGGGGGGTGCAGTGTGTCTGTGGGGGTGGATGGGGGGTGCAGTGTGTCTGTGGGGTGGATGGGGGGTGCAGTGTGTCTGTGGGGGTGGATGGGGGTGTAGTGTGTATGTGGGGTGGATGGGGGTGTAGTGTGTCTGTGGGGGTGGATGGGGGTTGTAGTGTGTCTGTGGGGGTTGATGGGGGTGTAGTGTTTCTGTAAAGAGAGAACAGGGGTTTCACATCATGTGGATGGGATAAAGGGTATAATGTGTCTGTGTGAGGGATAATGGGTGCTGTGTTGTATTTTTGAGCGAATATGGGCAGAACCTGTTAGTTTATAAAGTAAGAAAAATATTTTCAAAAAATGTATCCCCCCTTCTTCCAGCCCCTCCCCGTCACTCAACGTAAGCTCCTCCTTTCCATCTGCCTCCCGCTCCTCCCCTGTGCTGTCAATCTACCTGCAGCTCCGCCCCTGTGCTGTCAATCTACCTGCAGCTCCGTCCCTGTGTTGTCAATCTACCTGCAGCTCCTCCCCTTCGCTCTATTCCCCGCCCTCACTGCGTCAAACACGAAGTTCTCCAAGCCCCGCCCTCTCCGGGATTTCCCGCCCTTTGTCGGTCCCGTGCTCCTCCCTCCCCTGTACCCGCTTTGAGATGAGGCCGGTTAGTTCCTCCTCCTGTCACAGAGTCTCGGTGACCGGTAACTCCAGCCCGCTGGGTGATATTAGTAAGAGGGATGGTACATAAAGATAGCATAATACATGGAGAAACGTGCAGAACTACAACTCCCATGATGCTTTGCCAGCCTTTCTGCTCATGGCAGTTGTGTTTTAGAAGTAGCTGGAGGCTTCCACCCCATCCAAACACCATAACCACATCCTGGCACCCCCAGTGTCAGTTCATAGCCACGGCCTCGCAATACATTAAACAGGGAGCCAGAAGCGCTCGCGGGAGCTTCCATTATATCTCCAACAGAGCCAAGTCCAGCACGGCTGGCTCGTTAACGAAGTATCAGCCGATCACTCTCAGCCAACGCGCTAAGCCTGGCGCTGTCAGACTCGGCCCAGGTGGAGAGCTGCCAGCTTTCTAAAGCCTGTAGTGCAGGCATAGAGTGGCCCCAGGTAACAAGTCAAATCGTGCTAAAATGGGATTACTATTTACGGGAGGGGGGTTGCGCTTGGGCACACCTGGCACCATAACCACTTCAGTGCACCGTAGTGGTTGTGGTGCTTGGATTGCCGATTTAATAATTAGAATGTGCTTACCGTCTTGAAATTCGGTCACAGTTGTTTATTAATGGGCTTGTGAATTGAAACCAAATCAGTAAAGTTCATATTGAAACAACTGGGACTAAGTGGAGTTTTAGCATACAAGACTAGATATATATATATATATATATATATATATATATATTTATTTATTTTTTACCCATTTTGCTATTGATAGTATAGGGAATAAAACCCAAACTGAGGTATAGAAAAATAATTTAACATTTTAGACCACCCCAAAAAAAGCAGCTACCCTGGAAAATATTTGATATTCAGCAGTTTTAGGTTTAACTTTGAAACTCAGATTGAATTCCTGACATTTTAAACTTTGCTGAGTAACCCTGAACTTCTCAGTTAAATTCTTCAATGTACTCCACTTTTATTAAAATAAAGTATATATTATTTCTAATGCATCAGCGTAATCCACAGTGATGTACAGTGCGTAAACAAATCCTACAAATAATAGTTACAAAACAATTTGGACATGTAGGAAAAAGATGTAATGAGGGTCTTGCAAAAAAACTACATAAACAGCCCCACCATGTAATATAAATCTTGCTACTCTGTTTCTCTGTTGTTGTTTAGTACCTGCATCATGTCTGCCGAGAGAGCTGCTAAATTGAAATTGAAGAGAAAGAAGGATAGCACAGCAGCCGTAGAAGGATTGAATGCTGGCAGCAGGCTGCAATTTGTACAAAGTCCATTACAGTAAGTTCTGTCTACTTTAAGTCGTTGTTCAATCCAAAGACATGGCAAGAATCTTGGTGGTGGTTTGGGGGGAACTCTGCTCTGCTACTGGTTCCTTCCTGATCTTTTACTTAAAAGGTTACTACAACCACCATGATCCATCTGTCGTACAACTCCCACGATGCTACCATTTGGCCATTCTTGTAGGGTTGTGTTTGTGAATTTGAATGTATGCATGTTTTTGTATAGAGTTTAGGTGTGCATGTAGGTGTGTGTTTGTATGTACTGTTACCATTGGAATGCAGTGGTGTACTTGTGTGTAGTGTTTGCGTTTGCAGAGGTGTGTGTTTGTATGTAGTGTTGGCTTTTAAATGCAGGTGTACTTTTGTGTATAGAGTTGGTGTTTGTATATAATTTTTGTGTTTTAATAAAGAGGTGTGTTTGTATGTAAAGTTTGTAATTGCATGCAGGGGTGTGTTTGGATGTAGTGTTGTCTTTTAACTGCAGATGTACATGTGTGTGTAGTATTGGTGTGGGTGAATGGTGTGTTTGTGTACAATTGTATACCATTTTAACCCCTTCAGGACCGGCCTGTTTTTGCGATGTTTGTACGTTAAGGACCAGAGCAGTTTTAACACTTTTGTGGTGTTTGTGTTTAGCTGTAATTTTCCGCTCTCTCATTTACGGTTCCCATACAAGTTATATATTGTTTTTTTCAAGACAAGAAGGGCTTTCTTTACATACCAGTATTTATATTATGTCATATATTGTATTTAAAAAAAATAATGAAATATGGTGAAAAATAAAAAAAAAAAACATGTTTTTGGACTTTTACTTGAAAAATCTTTTACTTATCTACAAAAGCTAATGAAAAAAACTGCTAAATAGATTCAAAATTTTGTCCCGAGTTTAAAAACACCCAGTGTTTACATGCTTTATTGCTTTTTTTTGCAAGTTATAGGCCTATAAATACAAGTAGGAAATTGCTGTTTCAATATATATATATATTTTAAATGTATCAATAGTGACATTGTTACACCGTTATCTGTCATAAATCCCCGAAACACACCTAACATGTACATATTTTTTAAAGTAGACAACCCAGGGTATTTACAATGGGGTATGTCCAGTCTTTTTTAGTAGCCACCTAGTCACAAACACTGGCCAAAGTTAGCATTTATATTTGTTTGTGTGTTAAAAATGCAAAAACCGCTAACTTTGGCCGGTGTTTGTGACTAAGTGGCTACTAAAAAAGGCTGAACATACCCCATTTGCAATACCTTGGGTTGTCTTCTTTTGTAAATGGTATGCCATCATGGGGCTAATTCTCATTCCTTGGCTACCATACGCTGTCAAAGGCAACCTAACCAATCTGACAAATTTCAATAAAAAAAATCAAGCCTTATATTTGACCCTGTAACTTTCACAAACACTATAAAACCTCTACATGTGGGGTACTGTTATACTCAGGAGACTTCGCTGAACACAAATATTAGTGTATCAGAACAGTAAAATATATCACAGCAATAATATCCTCAGTGAAAGAGCTGTTTGTGTGTGAAAAATGCAAAAAACTTCACTTTCACTGACAATATCATCGCTGTGATATGTTTTACTGTTTTGAAACACTAATATTTGTGTTCAGCGAAGTCTCCCGAGTAAAACCGTACCCCCATGTACAGGATTTAGGGTGTCATAGAAAGTTACAGGGTTAAGCACAGTGCTAGCAAATTAAATTATCTGGACTTTTGGCCTGGGTTGGCAGGCAGGTCCCTCAAATTGCAATCATTAAAATTACTTAATTAGGTAAAAATATTACATAAATATGCACGTAGAATTTTAATATATATACATATTTATATATTTGACGTCTACGTGTATATTTATGAAATTAATAATGTAATTTTGTATGTGGACATATGTATATTTCGTATTATTTTTATTTATTTATTTATACATAGATATATATATCATTACATTCTAAGTGTATTTTGATATAAATATATATATATCAATATCAAAATACTGTTAGAATAAAATTGAATATATATATATAATTTTTTTTAATTATTAAAAATTATTTTTATTTTTTGTTATTTATTTTTATTAACATATTATTTGTATTTTATAATAATATATATATACCATATATATAGTTATTATATATATTGTATATATTCGTGTGTAATTTAAATATAAGTGTATTTTTATAATTATATACGTATATATAAATATAAAAATACACTTAGTGTGACATTATATATATGATACATATACATATATTATATATATAGATATAATACATGTATATATATCATATATATACACATATTATAATTTTTTTTACACTGATTGTTTTTTTTTTTACTTTATTTTATGATTTTACACTTGCAGGGAGACTGCCTGTCAGCACAGACAGTCCCCCTGCAGGCAGATACAAAGACCCCTATTGCGGTCATGTGATCGAGTGATCACATGGCCGTGGGGTCCTGATCTGCCGAGGGGGGACTGCCCGGGCAGACAGGCAGTCCCCCTGGACCGGGAGGAGAGCTGATCGCCGCCGTGGGACCGACGGCGATCAGGTAAGTAGCCCAAAACCGTTATGACGGTTCAGGACCGTCAGCGGTCCAAACGCACGTTTTACCGCTGACGGTCCTGAACCGTCAGCGGTCCTGAAGGGGTTAAAGTTTGTAATTAGGGGTGTGTTTGTATATAGTGATTGTGTTTGCAGCAGTGTGTTTGATTGCTTGGATGTATGCATATACATACAAACACAGATTTACATACACATTGACATGCAGATGCACATACCTTGATACACACAAACACACTGATACATGCACACACCTTAACACATATACACACACTCTAGCACATGCACACTCAGATACACACTTTGACACACAGGCACACACTTTGATACAGACGATGGTGCACACAAACAGATACACACACACACACACACACACTATCAATCCACACACAGAGATACACACTGTCACAGATATGTACACACACTCAGATTCCAGTATTTTTTAGTAGCCACTTAGTCAAAAACACTTGCCAAAATTGGCGTTCAAATTAGTTTTTTGCATTTTTCACACACAAACAAATATTAACACTAATTTTGGCCAGTGTTTGTGACCAAGAGGCTACTAAAAAAGACTGGACATTCCCAATTTGCAATACCTTGGTTTGTCTACTATTGCAAATGGTATGCCATCATGAGGGTAATTCTCATTCCTGGGCTACCATAAGGTCTCAAAGGCAACGTAACCAATCTGGCGAATTTCAACGTGAAAAAAACTGAAAAATTTAGCATGCTATATTTGACCCTGTAACTTCTCAAAACCCCATAAAACCTGTACATAGGGGGTGCTGTTTTACACGTGAGACATCGCTGAATACAAACGTGTATTTTATTGCAGTAAAAGCAAACCGTATTATGACAATCACAGTTAAAATGTCACGTAGAATTTATTTTTATTTTTTTTAAATAATCTCATTTTCTCCAATTTTTCTTTATTTTATTCATATCAAATTATGTTTCATACCTAAATATTTGATGTTAAATGAAAGCCCTGTTTCCCCTGAATAAAATGATATATAATAAGTGTGGGTGCCCCTAATGTGAAAGAGGTGAATTACGCCTGAACAGACATATAGTGCAAATTCCAGGTTTTGTTTACCTTTTGTTTTGATTTTGAACGTGTACATTTGGCTCAGTCCTTAAGGGGTTAATGCTGGCCATTTCAAATGTAGTAAAGCGATTTCAGGTTTATTATATAATTTAATATTGCCTAGCTGGAATAGTTTCTCAAACAGTTTGCCACATTGTTTTTATTAATTTACAACTCCACCAAATATGAAGATCGTTCCCCTCTGCTTTCCCACCTCCCCAACATTTATAAGAGTTTACAGGAGAGAATCTTGCCAGCCGGGTAGGTACTAAATACCAAAATTGTATTAATTTAAACTGGTTTTCTGAAATATTAGTGCAGTGCATCAACTCGTTATATTGTTTAAAGCGGCACTGTCATGCCGAACTTACCTTTCCTCAATCTCTTCCTCTTCTCCCCCTCTCTCAGGATCTGTTATTCTTTTCTTCCTGTCTTCTTTAGTTTTCTTTAAAATCATAAGACAAAGTAGGGACTCTTTGCCTTATGGAGGATTCCTCCGCTTGACCAGCTCTGACCAGCGGAGGAGCAAAGTGTGCTTCATTTCCGCTGGTCAAGAGCAATTTTCCCATAATTCTTACCTTTCCTCTGTGTTCCCGCGATGCTTCCTGTCATTTTAGACTAAACTGCCGAATTGCGTTCTAACTGAATGAGAACAGTATGTTCGTTTGTTTTAGAACGCAATTCTGCACTTTGTTCGTTTCGGAATTTCATTCTAATTAATTAAACTCTGATCCTATTCATTGCCGCGACTGCATCTTGCAGCCGCTTAGTAGATAACTCCCTAATTCCCACGGCATTAGGGAGCTATCTACTAAAAGGCTGAAAGACCTAAATTGGTCTTTCAGCCAAATTTACGAATACTAAGTAAAGATTACTTAGTATTAGTAAATAATATGCCCCTACTCGCTATACCGTGAGTAGGGGCATATGTAGTAAGCAGTGTGCAGCCTGTGGCTGCTCACTGTAAAAAACAAACAAAATAAAACCCACCTAATAACCGCCCCCCCCCCCCTTGCGCGGTGGTGGGGGCCCCCTAAATAACAATAGGGGGGGGGTGACCTACTGTAAAATGACAAAGAGCACTCTGATTGGCTTAAACCCACAAATCAGAGTGTTCTTGGCCTAATTGCAGGGCGGGGCAAGGCTTTATAAGCCTTCCCCCGCTCTGCGTAGCTCAGTCTGCGCGGAGCCCTCCATGGGTGAAGATGGATTATGTTTTTGCGCTCGTTTTTTTTCTTTTTCGTCTGGTTTTTTTTTTGCGCTCGCGTTTTTTATTATATTTTAAGTTCGATGGGTATGATGGCTTCTTATTTGGCCTTTTTTGGGGCTGAAAAATAAAGATTTTAGAAAAAAGAAGACGTCAAATGGTAAGTTTAATTCTTCTTTACAGGTAAGTTATTTTATTCCCCCTCACTATTTTTAGAGTGAGGGGGGTAGGTAGGGGATAGTTTGATTTGGCCGCTCAGGGGTGGGGGCCAGGGGGGGAGGTCAGTAGGTCCCCCCCCTCATTGTCTTCATGGCCCCCACCCACTGCTCAGGGGTGGGGGCTTGGGGGGGAGGACAGTAGGTCCCCCCCCCCTCATTATCTTCATGGCCCCCCGACTGCCGCTCAGGGGTGGGGGCCTGTGGGGAGGACAATAGGTCCACCCCCCTTATTGTAATTTATGTAATTTTTTTTCTACAGTGAGCAGTCACAGGCTGCTCACTGTTTAGTAGACATGCCCCTACTCGCGGTATAGTGAGTAGGGGCATTCGGGAGATTTTAATCTCCCTTATGCTATTATGGGGGTCATATTGACCCCCATAGAGTGAGGGGGGACCTGGGGGGGCTTATGAAGTGGCAAGGAGCACTGCTCCCTGCCGCTTCTATAGTTATGTATTACAAGGAGGGAGCTGCGTGCCGGTAGCTCCCTCCTTGTAATAAACCGAACGAACAAACGAACACTGATACTCAGTGTTAGTTTGTTCGTCTGATTTTTCTATTCATCCATTCGGTCTGTCTGATGAATGAATGAATAGATGAAATTCCCGTTCGCATATCCAAGTGTTTAACTGGACATGTGCGGAAATCTCAGTGCTATCTAGTGTGGGCAGATGACGTGTCCCACAGGGACTTCACCTACCCACACAAAGATGGCGGCGCCCTGAATATAGATCGGGGCAGAAAATAAAGATTAATAAATGGGTATATATGGGGGGCTTAGGGGCATTTGAGGGTGACTAAGGGGTCAATTGGATGTAGTGGAGGCGGGAGGGGGGGTTAAAAAAAAAAAAAAAAAACAGGATTCGGCATGACAGTGCCGCTTTAAGTGCCTCAAGCCATTCTTCTTGAATAAATTCTATACTCAATATTGTCGCCCATTTTCCCCTAATTTCTCGAACAGTATTTTTATATTTGATACATATGCATTTGTATGCTTTGGACATTACTTTTGTTACTTTATGTCTACCGCAAATCTCTCCTAGTTTTTTCATCAAAATTTCATCTCCTTTAAAGATGGTGGCCTCCAAAAAATGTTTTGCTCTCAAATATGAGAAGATTTCCCTATTATTCAAACCATACTCCTGTCGAAGTTGAGCAAACTTCTTAACTTGTTTACCCATTAATAATTGTATAGTATTAGATCTGCCTATGTTCTACCACGTTTCCGAGTTCAAATCTTGAACATTTGATTCCATCACTTTAATGTTTAAATTATCCAAAACCTGTCTCTGTAAACCAAACTGTGTTTTTTATTTTTTCAATCCTTTATTTTTGGTTAAAAAAATAGCATAACAAAGCAGTATATAGTGCAATACAACACTGTTCAAATAGTATAATGAAAATGTAACATAACATGGCATCCTGAGCCGTGTCACGGTCAAGTTATTCAACTCAACAGCATTTCTTAAATTCACCTTATGATCCTGTACACTCACTCTGTTATCAGTATGCTTCAGAAGCCCAAAAGTGTTTTTTTTGTTTGTTTTGTTTTTATCTGTGAGATACAGTAGAGAATTAGTAGAAAAGAGAGATAGGACAGGAAAGACCTGTGGCCCTGTCGGAACATCCCTCCGTGCCTTGGGGGGAGGGCGTGACACCGTAGAAGACCCTGATCTGATGTTTACAACTTCACTTGGTAAAGCTAATCTCTCATATGTCCGTAAAACCGATTGATAAGTCTCCTAAACTATGCAGAGACACAGAATCTCATGGAAGATGTGTTAGAGAGCTGACACAGGAATAGAGAAGGATAGAATAGCGTGTATTGATTGCGGGAAGAGGAGAAGGAGGGGAGGACTCTGCTCCGCTCTCTACCGACCCCCACTAGTGTCCCACTTCAGTCTCCAAAGTCACTTGAGTTCCAGGGCTCCCATACTTTCTCATATTTGTGTACTGTGTTTCTCACCTGCACTGTCAGTTTGTCCATCAGACAATTGTTCTTAACTTTATCAAGGACCTGGGAGACAGAGGGAATGGTAGGTTCTAACCAAATCTGAGCTATGGCTTGTCTGGTCGCCAAAGTGACTCTCTGAATTAAGTTTGTTCTGTACGAGTCCACCCTTCTATTGGCCTATTCAGGAGGTACTCCCATGGGGTTAGGTCCGGTCGTCTGTGAAAATAGTTTCTCCTATTGCAGACTGTTCTGATCTAGGGGCACTCCCACCACATGTGTAGTTATGTGCCCTTGAGGCCGCAGCCCCTCCAGCATAAGTCAGTTGGAGTTTGATTCATGCAATAGTTTCACCGGTGTAATGTACCACAGAAACAATCTTAAAACAGTGCTCCTGCAACGTGAAGCAAATGGAGGAAGAAGCAGCCGCTTTCCAGATAGCCTGCCAGTCGATGCCCTCCAGTACCTCACCCAAGTCCGCCTCCCATTAGGAAATGTAAGTCAGTTGCCCCATTCCTTAGTTTCCATACACAGGTAGGCGTACAATAATGTTATAAGTCTTCTCTGGGAGAGTAAGTCTCTAATCTGTAAGTATAAAAAAAAAAGTCAGACGGGGTGAGTCTAGTGCGTGTCTTAAGGATCTCAAATGACACTATCTGGCCCCCCTCATATAAATGACAAAATCTCTGAAGGCCTGCCCGTTCTATATTTTTGAAATCTTGGGCCGACATACCTGCAGGGAACACCTGGTTTCTGAGCAGGGGAGTGATCGGGGACTGGATGGAAGACAGGACAAATTTAGACGCTGTCTCATCCCATATTCTGAGGAAGTTAAGTATGGCCTCTGAGGAAGTTAAGTATGGCATGGACCGTAATATTATTCTATTATTTCTAGTATTGGGGGACATCCGCTCCTGTCATTAGGGATTCCAAGTCGTCCCATCTCCTAACATCCACCGGTACATGCCATATTGCTATCTGTGTAAGCTGCGCTGCCAGGTAATAATAGTAGAGATGAAGTAGCCTTAGACCTCCCCTCGTTTTAGGGCGATAGAGGACATTTTTAGAGACCCTGTGCCTCTTGTTCTGCCAAATGAAAGACCCTATTGCACTTTGTAGGGGTGCTAAATCAGTTTTCGTAACCGTAATCAGGAGGGCCTGGAATAGAAATAGAATACGTGGCAATATGTTCATCTTCACGGAGTGAACACAACCGATCCATGAGATCGGCTTATCCATCCATTTTTCCATATCCCTTATCAATGTTTTCATTATGGGTCTATAGTTCATTTCGTATAATTTAGAGGGATCAGCTGTTAAATGGGTCCCTAAGTATTTAAGGGAGTGTTGTGCCATCTGAATGCTATAAGTGGATTGGATGTGTGCCATGTCTGCCGCCGACATCTCTAGGGGGAGGCCGCTAGATTTATTAATGTTCGCATTATAGCCGGAAATGGACCCATACGTCATCAAGAGACCCTGGAGTGCTGCCATAGACTCCACGGGATCGATAAGTGATATTAGAATTTCATCTGCATATGCCGAAACCAAAAATTGTGTACCCCCGACCGTGGTTCCGTGTATATCTGGGTGTTCATGGATAGCTTGCAGAAGGGGTTCCAGAGACAGCACAACCAGCAGTGGGGAGAGCGGGCAGCCCTGACGCGTGCCATTTCCCAACCGAAAGGGCATATTCGGGGCTCCTGGGACATGGACCTGTGCGGTTACATTGCTGTACATAGCTCTTACCATGGTGAGATAAGGCGGTGGGAAGCCCAGAAGGCCAAGGAGACCAATTAAAAAGGGCAAGTTAACCCTATCAAAGGCCTTCTCGGCATCAAGGGAGACCAGTAAGGAAGGAGTCTTGGCTGTAACTTGTCTACGTTTCTGCACGTGTTCTCATACAATTGACGCTTGGGTGTAAAACCCATTTGGTTTGCATTGATTAATGTTGTTAAAAGAGGGTTCAACCTGTCGGCCAGTATCTTCATGATTGATAAGGGAGATGGGGCGATAGTTTTCTGGCAACAAGGGATCTCTGTCGGGTTTTGGTATCAGGACTATCGTAGCCAAGGACATGTCCCTTTCCGGGGCCCCGCCGTCCTGAAAATCGTTAAAGAGCAGTTCAAGCTTAGGAGTCAGATCTTCACAAAACACCTTATAATATCCACCATCAAAACCGTCTGGGCCCTGGGCTTTGTTCCCTTTGAGGGGTGAGATCGCATTGTCGATCTCTTCCCTACACCCTGTTCCAAATTATTATGCAAATTATATTTTTCTCATTAACCTAAATAATTGATGTAAATAACAGTCAGCATAATTATCATGTTATCAACTATTAAGAGTACAATTCAAATTTTATTGAACAAACCTCCTAATGATAACAGTATTTTTTTTTTTTTAACATAAACTTACAATGCACTGTTCCGAATTATTATGCACAGTAAGTTTCAAAACACTTTATAGGTTGTAAAGAACTGAAAATTGTCATTTGTTGTGTTTGCAGCATATTTACTGAAATCAAAAGCTATTTCAATCCAACTTATAACAACATTTTCATTTTTAAAAAAAATTTTTAACAGGTCACGTTACATTTTAACATAGGACCCCTTATTTGATAGCAGCTTCACAAGTCTTGCATTAATTGAACTTGTGAGTTCTTGGACAGTTTCTGCTTGAATTTGTTTGCAAGATGTCAGAATAGCCTTCCAGAGCTGCTGTTTGGATTTAAACTGCCTCCCACCCTCATAGATCTTTTGCTTGAGGATGCTCCAAAGGTTCTCAATAGGATTGAGGTCAGGGGAGGATGGAGGCCACACCATGACTTTCTCTCCTTTTATCCCCATAGCAGCCATTAATGCAGAGGTATAGAAAGGAAGAGAAAAGAAGGAGCACGAACCAGTCGTGCCAATAGTCTAGTCTTACAAATCGCCAGACCTCTATCGTGTGGGAGATGGTGACTCATACACCAAGACAGAACCACATATCCCGCCATATCAAACAATACCAACGTTCTAACATCTTTTTCAGAGGAACGCCCATCTCCAACCTGGAACACTCCCATTTGGAGGCGTGCGGGGGGGGCAACAATACCGAATGGGTTGAGGAAGAAAAATCGCGTCCTCTGCGAAGACCTATCGATCTGAGCAATGGAGGCACCAAGGTGTCACGCTTTCCTAATAAACAATTCGCTAGGGATTCCTTGCTCGAGGAAAAATAGTTGCCGTGGACACCCATAACCGTTCTCTGATACCATGCCTTTTCCATTTCCCCCTCCTTGTTGCCACCTACCTTGCTCCCAGAACAGTGGGTACAACTTTAAACAAGGGATGGTGTTATGACATATCGGGGCACCCCCGATGTACAAAAAACATTACCCTCGTAGGAAACCCAATTTTTGCCTCCGTTTGTAGTGTTTTTTTTTCTTTTATTTTCGTTTTGTTTTGTTTTATAGGAGGTGAGCTGGACAGTATTTACATAGCATAAGCAGAGCAGATAGTCCGAGAATACATTTTATTTATTTATTTTTCCTTTTTTTTTTTTTTTTTTAACCAAACGTTTTGTTTTGTTTTGTGGGAAGTCAACCGGACATTATTTACATAGCTCAAACAGAGCATATAGTCAGAGAAAAAAAAAAACAAATAAAAAAAACCAAAAAAAAACTGTGGGGCTAATCCCACAACCAGCAACCATATTATAAGGATACTTAAAGGATCATTATAGTGTCAGGAAAACAAACTTGTTTTCCTGACACTGTCATCCTTGGGGGACCCTCACCCTCAGGGTCCCCTCCCGATGGGCTGAAGGGGTTAAAACCCCTTCAGCCACTTACCTTAATCTACCTTAATGTGACCTCTCCTTCCCCGCCGACGTCAGCTTGCGAGTGGAGCGGAATGCGCGGCAAGAGCCGCTCGCGCATTCTAACAGTCCATAGGAAAGCATTTCTCAATGCTTTCCTATGGACGTTCTGCTCTCTGGATGCGAGTTTCGCATCCAGTGTCGCAGAAGCGCCTCTAGCGGCTGTCAGGAAGACAGCCACTAGAGGTTGGATTACCCTGCTTTGTAAACATAGTTTCTCTAAAACTGTTTACATGTGAAGGGTTAAAACCTGAGGGACCTGGCACCCAGACCAGGCCATTGGAGTGGTCTGGGTGCCAACTCCAACTCCCATCACCCTTAACCATGCAAGTGTAATTATTATATTTAATGTTATATTATAGTTTTTATAATTACCTTGTAGCCACTAGAGGGACTTCCATGTTCTTAGAACACGAAACGTGTTTTAAACGAAGCTGGACGTTCTCACGCTATGCATTAGGGACCTCCAGCGTCGTCGAAATCCTCATAGGAAAGCATTGAATAATGCTTTCCTATAGGGAGGTCTAATATGCGCCTTCAGCAACATTGGGTGGGAGGGAGAGGGGCACTGCAGCATTCTGCAGTGATCAGGTTTCTTGGCACTTGAGAGTCCCTTTAAAACTACCTGAACGAACACCTATAAAAGTGGAGACAGTCCCCAGATCCCCCCTCAGTACCGCCGTGTGGAAAATCACCTTCTTGTGTCCATGGGAGTAGTTTCTTCACAGTTAGGGGCTCCAACAAGTCAAGGCCCTGCAAGAAGAAGCCAAGACTGGGGCTCGACCTGTAAAAGGTGTGGGGTCAAGATCTCACAGGGGGCAGAGAGGATTACACACCATGCCTTATCCAAAGAATTATAGCCCTATCATCTCTCCCGGGGCGGTAGATCGGTGGCTTCTGCTCCCATGCCTGGGATGCTAGGCACTTGGAGCCCCAGGTTACCGGGAAAGGCCTCCTCCCGGTGCAGGACATGTGGTCGTCCATCTTTGTAAACCAGCCATTTGAAGGGGTAACCCCAAGCATATTTCACATTGGCCTGGCGGAGAACCTTCGTGACAGGCTTCCACTCCCGCCTTTCGCTGCAACGTGAGGGGTGCCAGATCTTGATAGAACGTAATAGGGATGCCCTCATGAACGATGGGGCCTTCTCTTGCCCTCTGCATTACCGCTTCCTTAGTGGGGAAATGCAGGAACCTCACAATAACGTCTCGTGGGGTGTTCTGCTCTAGCCTCCTGGCTCGGATTGCTCGGTGAGCCCACTCCACGTGCCACATCTCTTGCTGGAGCAATGGTTGCAAGATGCTCACCACAAGGTCTGCTAGGGCCCTTCCCCTGCATGCTCCGGTAGGCCACGGATGCGCACATTGTTGTCCCTGGATCGATTGCCCATGTCGTCTAGCACCAAGTTAGCGGCTGTGTGCTTTGGCCGTCAGATCAATCGGGTGACCTCCAGGCGGTGCTATACTTTGGCCGTCCGCGTGCCCAGGGCTTGAATCTCCCCCCTCAGGACTCCCGTGGATCGCACATTCTTGACTGCCAGGTAAGTCTTTACCTCATCCAGGGGCAACAAGATCCGGACTGTGTCCAGTTGGGAAGACTCCCTCGTTGAGGGGCCTCGACCCATTGCGGCATCCCTGATGCCGGCGATCCAGGGCCGCCGCCATCTTGTGCTCCAGGCGGCAGGGCTTTCGAGGCCGCAAACAGATTGGCCACTGTTGCTCCCTGGTCCTTGCTTCTTAGCAAGACGTTTATCCATTCCTGGGGGAACTGATGCATTTTTTTTGTCGGTAAATTAAAGCCTTTGTAGATAATGACAGTGATATTGGAGTGGAGCTTTAAGCAAGCACATCCAGCTCACTCCTCGGCCAGACCATGCCCACACCCCAAACATGTTTTTCATTTGCCACGAAGCTCACATTAAATTCTCTATAACAGTACTTTTTTTACTTTGGTCTTTTATAGCTGTCATAAGAGATATTTCAGATAATAATAGAAGGGTAATCTGGTCTCATCATTAGTTTCTCCAACTTATACCATATCTCAGATTCTATATTTATTACGTGTGTCATATATATATATATATATATATATATATATATATATATATATATATATATATATATATATATATATGTCCTATAATATTGGCTTGGTAATAATCTGTGGGAAACCCAGGCCACCTTTTTTAACAGGTAAAGTTAGTCTTTTAGCAGCGATTCGATACATTAAAAAGCTTGAATTAAACATGTCTAGCCAACTTCCTGGGATCTCTAATGGTATGTGTCTAAAAAGGTACAGAAATTTGGGTAATATATAGGCCTTTATAGAATTTATCCTACCCATCCATGACATAATCGTATTTTTCTAACCTTGTAACAAATAATTTGTTTCTTTCAGTAGAAACAAAGTTAGTACTCATTATATATTCTATTTTAGGAGTAATTTTAAGCCCAAGATAGTTTTCTTATTTTTTTTCGTCCCTTTAAATTCATACCTTTCACTAAGATGTATTTCTGATTCCTTATTAATTTTTATTGGCATATGTTACGAATGCTGGTATGGTAGATACCCATTCGAGTATTTCCTCCCGAACTGTTGAAGTCTGAATGATAATAGCTGTTTCGGGTGTAGATTCGAACGGTTCCAGACGAATGCAGCATCCAAGTAGTTTCTCCCCAGCAAGTAGACAGTTACCCAAACATTAGCCTAGACTACATAAAGGGTACAACAGGAATGGTGCCACACTGGCTTTTATGCAAGTCCCCATGCAAGGGGCACTCCCACATGGACATTGTTGGGAACTCCAACACAAAGTTAACAACCAATAACCATACAGTTACAAAGTGTGACACTCCCAATACAAACATATAATCCCTCCTCTCTGCCTGTGAGATAATTGAGTCAGATACTGTAATAACTCAATTATCTCCAGGCAGAAAAAAAAAGAATTTTTCATAAAACTTAAAAAGTACCCCAAAACACATAAAATCCCCATAAATATTATATCCCCTGATAGCCCTGATCTGGGTGACCAACATATCCAAAAATCACCCAGATCAGGGGTTTTGGAATTTTATGGAAGTCTTATTTTGACCGACCGCACACGAGGCTCCTGCCCAGAAATAGTTCCATGAGTTTAGGTTGTGCAGTTGGTCTAGTTCGTAAAGTCTCAAAAACGAACAAATGCACGCATGGTACCCCCTGGCTCATAGCAGCGATTGTTCCCCTAGTTCGTGGGAACCAAACTACCGAACAGCGCTCTCCTGGCTGTTCGGGAAAAGGAAGCAGGCGTTCGTATAGTTTGACCGGTGTTCGGGAAGTCAGGTGTCCGATTTTAGTTCCAGACACTCGACGACCAAGTCCCGCTGCCTCCTTTTGTGCGAAAAAGATGGCCACTGTTTTCTCCTGCACGTGGTGTTTGACAATACTGGGAGAGCACTTAATCGACTGTTCTCTTTGAAATTAATGAACCGGGGGGTGGTCGGTGTTTGGAAGTTACAGCTACCGAACCAATAAAAGATAAAAGTCCTGAATAACATGGTGGTTTCATCACAGCATAATTATGGATTTACTGATATTTGTTTTGTAATTAACAACAACAGAATAAGACTCAACCTCCTTAATCAAAGCTGGCACAGATATCAATGGATCACAAAGCATCAGCATAACATCATCTACATACATGCAGATCTTATGTCCCTCTTGAGCAATGGGCAGGTCTCTTATTTCTTTGTTCAATCTGATCTTTTGAGCCAGTGTTTCTATTGTTAAGATGTAAATTAGTGGTGATAGAGGACATCTTTGGCATGTCCCGTTGCTCAATTGGAACCGGTCTGCACATGGTGGGTTTGCTATACAATGCTTTTATAGCCCAAAGATCATTGCTCTTGTTTGTGAAGGACAATGATATCTTCTGTTAACTTTGTGGGTCATTCTTTTGACTAAGCCATATTTCTAACATACCAGGGGTTTGTTGAGTGTCACGTTTGACTGCAAGTTCCGGTATTTCAAGTGTTCCAGCTCAAGCATACCTATTGCAACTAATAAAGCTCTTGATTACTTGCATCAGGTGTGCTTGAGACAACACCTGATTTGCATATTTGTGCTGTTGTGAGGGATTCTATTCAGGAGGCTGAATAAATCACTATTTATTTCAATAGCTTTTGTTGGAATTTTTCATTGCAAACAGTTGAAAGTCTGTAAATGTTGACAATAAAC
The DNA here is from genome assembly GCF_036172605.1 of Pelobates fuscus. Lineage (NCBI taxonomy): Eukaryota > Metazoa > Chordata > Amphibia > Anura > Pelobatidae > Pelobates > Pelobates fuscus. Next base: position 109,151,071 of record NC_086327.1, on the reverse strand, counting down.
CTGATTTTCAATGGAGTTGAATAATTTTGATTACAACTGTAAAATTTGCTGTTTCTACAAAATATCAATGTTTTACATCGAAGGGTTAAAATGACAGAACCAATTTTCTGGATTTGATTTGGAGCTTTCAGCTGCTAGTTTTCTACCACATACTTTCGTTAATTGACCTCTCAGAAGTGTTTGTTGCACCACATTAGTGGTTCCGATGCCTGACTTTGACAAAGCAAAGGATGAGTGTTCACTGCATCACTATCAGTTTATTGAGCATAACTCCTCTTATGTGATAAGTAGAAATGTGGATGGGGGATAAGCTATCCCATAAACCACTACTGAAAATTAGTTTATGGGACAAGATTGGACTCCATGCTCCAGAATGAGAGGCTCCTTGTTGGTAGGACATCTTCCTGGTCTATGTGCCACTTTTAATGTGAGTACATTTTTTTTTTTTTTTTAGTTTTTCCTCATTTGTTTTGTAAATGTTTTCCTGTTGTTTCCTTTTAAGCGCTGCCTATAGGATGCACCCAACAGTGCTATAGAAAGTTAAGTTGAAAAGTTCCTTTAATGTTTCTCAAGATTTACTTCCCAATTTATTTCACAAACTCTCATGGTGTGAGATGTCCTTTGTTTCTCTTCTCAGTTTCTCTGGTCCCACTTTTTGGAAACGGAACGATTCTTTGATACAGTAGTTTATTTCTCTACTTTAAACGCAAGCAGGGCTAGCCACAGCGGGGACTTAGTAGTTGCTGTGTTTTCTCATTAACCAACGAGAACAAACAACTTAGAAATGTTGAGAAAGCATCTGTAGAAGCGAAAGGCATTAAGTGGATCCTTAGTTATATGATCCTCTTCCTATATGTAATGTTTTTCTGTGTGTACGAAGTTGTATGTGAATTACTGGGAGCTGCGATTAAACAGTGTTTCATTTGTTTTGATGTATTGTTTCAAGTACCACTTAAAGGGAACAGACTGGTCGACAGTCCTCTCTGTAAGTGTACTCAATATATGACATGTTACACGGCAGCTAGTAATACACTTTTCTTTTTAATCTCTGTGTGCATTTTGCATTCTCTCTGACATAACTAGCTGCAAGAAGCACAAACATGCACAGCATTAGTTTGGGTTCAGGTCATGAACTTGCGTGACATTACACTGATGTCCCACCTATCATGCAGCTCTTCCATGTGGTCCCTTGCAGTGGGCCTGGGCTTCGCATATAAAAAAGCCACTCACAGGTAAATAACATACAGAGATTCTAATGAAAAAAGTATGGTTGGATGAAAATAAAATAATATTGAGGAACAGGGAATAGAAGAAAAAGGTATAATTAGAATATGTATTTGAAGAAGAAAAGACAATAATAGAAATGAAGAAAGGAGAAAGAAATATATTGGTATTTAAAAGTGACAACCTATTCCATTCAACTGTACAATATATATATGTATGTGTGTATATATATATATATATATATATATATATATATATATATATATATATATATATATGGTTTGTATTCATTATGGTAAGATAGTTTAACGTAAATAATTATTAATGAATAGGTAAATTGTCATTGATTGCTGTGTATGCCTTTGTTGATAAAATTTTGAATCAAAATTGGACTGTCATAAATCCAAATATTTTTTTTTTTAAACAGAGGTTACCGTTTATCAATAAAACATGAGAATTAAGGGGGCAATAAAGGGCGTGGGAAACTGCTAAGCATGTATATAATCATATAATCATGCGGTGTACTTTTTAAAAGGTATGAAAACACACTGTTTCTAACTTAGTTACATTAGCTCAGTGGTCAAAAGGTTCACCTCAACTCGTAACCTTTGTATAGAATTAACTGGGGACAGTTTACAGAAATTCTTGCTTTGTACACAGATGGGTCAGTCGGACACTTACTCTCTCTGACAGTTTTGGCCTTGCCTTTTACAGTGTTCCCTAATGACTGACGTTGACAACCATTGCTGCAAAAATCTTTAAAGTTGTGCATTCTATATGATTAGCTGGATATATTAAGGTTGTTGCACCTGTTACCCTGTAGTGACAGAATGACAAGAACATATGACTGGCAGGACACCAACGTGGGCTGGTGAAGAAAGACTCAAATGAAGTGTAATAAGGTCAGAAGGTGCCTCCTTGCTTCAGAAACATTAATTTCAGATGATTGGACAATGTGATGTGACATTACAGCAGGTGGAATTTCTCTATTTTCACAGATTGTGTTAAATGCACTAACTGACCCATCGCTTCAAAGTGATCTATAAATCATTACATTGCTGGAAGCAATTCAGCTTTTTCGTTTTAAAATGGTTTAATGTTCAGCGTAAGAATGTCTAAGCAACAAGCATTTCTTTTACTCTTCATTCCCTTATACACCACATTACAAATATATATTTTAATATGCATAATATTTAATTATTAGAAATAAAAACTTAATTTGAAACTTATAAAATACACAACTATTTCTTAATGTTTCAAGTGCTGCTTGAAAAGAAAGTATAAAAACACAGTATAGAGAGCGCACAATAAAGATAGTGTAGTGGAATTTCTAGGACAGTGCCCCAAACTCAGTTATCCACAAGAAAATAAATTTAAAAAGCTGCTAAATACAATAAAAAAACCTTCCCAAGTTTTAAAACATCTGATAAGACACAAAATTAAAACAAACTATGTATCAGCGCTTAGTGAGTATACCCCTATATTTTAAACATAGGGTTCAGCACAAAAATGTCTATTCGACAAAGAGTTCCAATTCCAGTCTTATTTGAGGGTACTTTCAAAAGTCTGCAGGGATTAGTTGCTGCAACAGTAGCATATATGTAAAATCTGTGTCTTTATACGTATCCAAACCTTAAAATAGAAAAGATACTGACATAGCGTAATATTGTTACAACTTTATTTCCCATGTGAAAAATCCCCCATAAGAAAAACTCTTACAATAAAATATTGTGAAGCTTATCTCTAAGATTCACAGTAAAAGCAAGGTTCAAACAGAGTATCGATGGAAGAGTTGATATTACCGCTCCGTGGATGCAAATTTTTCTGAACCGATCCTGTGCACTTAGATCGGTCCTTCACAAGAACGCCGGCTTCCAGACACTACTGTGATCGTTGCAAGTTCAAAAGTCCCGCCAAAAAACACGATCCATGCGTTTCGCTCGTTAGATCAAGCTTTTTGAAGATGAGGTGTTTTGGGGGACAGTAGGTGTATATAAACACCTTTCAATTAGAGAATCGATTAATGTATTTAAATGTCTTCTAGTTCCATAATTACAATTACATTTTCATCTTTATAGTAACATGTGGACATTATCCTTTACAGTTCTCATACTCATACAAGTACATATAGACTAGAACCTAAATCCTGAATTAATTCCACTTGAATACATGTTAAAAATACAATTGACTGTTTTACTTGATTAAGAGCAGACCGCCTTTTCACATCTAATGGGACTGATCTGTTCAGGTCTGTATTGCGATAAGACAAATCCTCTCCTGCTTTATATCACATACTGACTAAGCGTTGAATCAAAATATTTTACATATCATATTTGACTGATGTTAGAAATACATAGAGTGTAAATCAGAACGATAATCTTTACATTAAAATAATAATAAAAAAAATATAAAAAAATATAAAAAGTGCATCTTATCTTATCGAATGATTCACGTATAAGGTTATTTGTACAGATAACACATTTCATTATATTATAATTAAAGGTACAGACCTTACTTCTGTATGACCAAAAGTGAACATAAAAAGCATGCTGTCTACTAGCCAGTAATGTTGTGTATGCATGGTTAACATATCAGTATGATCAATATGATATTATTCTATAATTGCAATTAAATAAGATTTTCGTCTTTATAGTAACGTGTGTACATTAACCTTTACGATCTTCATTCTCATACAAGTACATATATACTAAAGTCTACATCCTAGATTAATTCCACTTCATTACATATTGAAATACAATTAGCTGTTTTACATGGTTAAGAACGGACCGTCCCTTCATATCTAGTGGGACTCATACGTTCAAATCTGCTCTGCGGGAGGACTAGTCCTCTCCTGCTTTACATCGCATACTGGCTAGAACCCAGCAGGAACCCCTAAAGAGTCCAGATGGACTACTGTAAAGGCATCATAAAAGGGGAAGATTACCCCAATATAGCAATAAAACCATCCGAACCCCTAAATCCCACAAATCAATAGATCATACAACCTGGAGACATAAAAACAGGGTTGAGGTTCTAGACAGAAATAATGGATCTGAAAATGACCAGAATAGATACTCCACTGATCACTACCAGTCTGAGAATCATTTTTTAGGACCCAGACAGAATTTTTTAAATCGTCAAATTACGACCATAAACTATCCAGACAGGAAGAAAAGACCCCTTTTAGGGGATGTAGAGGAGGAAAAAGAATCCAGAAAAAGAACCATATGGTAACAATGACAGGAATTTTTAACCGGTCAAACGTGACCCTAACGAAAGATCAGATTAGGGTCTTAAACAAAGGTCTGAAATATGCCCCCACGAAAAAATCGAATCCCTTTTCCAATTTTCTAGATGTTCAAAGATTTATGAGAAAATTGTCATTAAAACGTTTTTTCCTCAATAATCCGATTTCCAATACAAGGGAACCTTCTACAGATATTTTACAGCATACCGATCTGAGAAATAAGTCCAAATTCTGCCCCAGCAACCAAATGAGTGCACCTATGAACGCATTCAGTCTGGCGGTCATTGCGGATTTGGAAAAAATTCCAGAGAAAATATCAGGTCATAAATTCAATCTGACAAAACTGGAAAAAAAAAGCCCTTAGAGAATTAGAGGAAAACCAAACATAGTGGTGATCAATACCAAAGATTATGACATTGAATGCAACAGGATCTTAAATGATGAGAGCACTTACAAACGGCTGAAGAAAGATCCAACTATGGACTTTAGGAAGTCTCTGCTTACATTATTGGAAAAGGGAAGCTTTATGGGGATTCTAACTAAAAAAGAACTTGACTTTGTTACGGTCATACATGCAAAGAAACCTGTATTTTACTACCTTCCCAAAGTACATAAGAGCATTTCACAGCCCCCGAGAAGACCTATTATTTCAGGTATAGATTCCTTAACATCCAATCTCTCACAATATATAGATGTGTTGTTACAACCATTTGTTAAGCTCTCAAAATCCTATCTTAAAGATAGTGGGGATCTTTTGAAATTGGTTGAAGGAATCACCTGGAAAAAGGGATTTTGGCTAGTTACATGTGATGTGACCTCATTGTATACTATAATCCAACATTTGGGGTTACGTGCAACTAGATACACTTTGAATGAAAATCAGACCTTAAGTATGGAACAGATTGAATTTTTATTGGAATGTATAGATTTTATTCTTACACATAATTTTTTTTGGTATAAGGAAGATATTTTCCTGCAGACCAATGGAACTGCTATGGGGACTAGGTTTCCACCCAGCTATGCCAACATTTTTATGGCATATTGGGAAGATCTTTTTATCTGGCAGGGGCATCGCTGGGGAGCAAACCTAGTCCTATATAGACGGTATATAGATGACTGTTTTTTTATTTGGGACGGCACAGAGACAGATCTGTTAGAATTTCTAAGATATCTTAACCAGAACAATTTTAATTTGTCCTTCACACATTCACATAGTGAAGAACAGGTGGAGTTTTTAGATTTGGTGTTATATGTAGAAAATTACATTTTAAAATCCAAGACTTTCTTGAAACCTGTAGATGTTAACCGCTTTATTTTGACATCTAGCTGTCACTATCCTTCTTGGCTACAGGGAGTTCCCTATAGCCAATTTCTAAGAATCAAAAATAACTGCACAGAGGAAGATGTATGTATGGAACAAATTAAGAAAGTAAGAGCACAGTTTATAGAGAAGTATGATCCAGATTTGCTTCATAGAGCATCAGAGAAAGTATCAAATAAGACTAGGATGGAGATTTTGGCATCAAAGGATAAATGTAAAGATAAAAGCAATGATAAGTGTTTTTTGTCCCCTCATCTTTGATTTTAATGCCCAGACTAATTATATCAAGAAGGCAGTCCTGAAAAATTGGGATCTGCTGAAACAAGATCCACAATTAATATCTTTATTACCAACGAAACCTAAAATTATATTTAGGGGAGCACCAACCCTAAAGGACAAATTGGTGCACAGCCATATCAGGCCATCCCCTGAAAAACATTTTTTTTAAACTCACAGATGGGTTTTTATAAATGTGGGTCATGTAGAATCTGTAAACTAATAGGTCCACCTTTTGGGGCTATTTTTGAATTTATATCAACAGTAACCAAAAAGACATATAAAATCAAGGAGTGTATAACCTGTAACTCAAAACAGGTTATTTATCTATTGAGCTGCACTTGCGGTTTACAATACGTGGGGCAAACTAAACGAATGCTAAAAACAAGATTGGGGGAACATATATACAATATTAATAGAAAATTTGAAAAACATTCACTATCAGAGCAATTTAAAATTCACCACAACAATAACCCAGGGTCTTTGTCGTATGTGGAATCCAGAATGTTAAAGTCCCCTGGAGGGGGGTGGGGACTTAATAAAGAACTTGTTGCATAGAGAAATGTACTGGATTTACACATTAAAAACTTTGGCCCCTTCAGGACTTAATGCCGAATTGGAAATGGCACATATTTTATAAAGAAATTCAATATAATTTTTAGCAATGGTTTTTAGTAAGATTATGGATTATTCACTTTTTATTTTTTGTATTTTATTTTTTTATTGCATTTTTATAATTATATTGTTTGACTTGACCATATTGATAAGTTAATCATGCATACAATACCACTGGTAAGTAGACTGCATGTTTTTTAAGTCCATTTTCGGTCACACAGAAACAAGTTCTGTACCTTTAATTATGGCATAATGAAATGTGTTATCTGTAAAGATAACCCTATATGTGAATTATTCGATAGATCTGAGGATAACGTATTTTCTACAGTTTTTTACTGCCATTTTATTGTAAAGACTATTGTTCCGATCCACATTTTTTATTATTTTTTATTTCCAATATATGTCTAATATGAAATGTAAAACAATCTGATCCAATGTCTAGCCAGTATGCGATGTAAAGCAGGAGAGGACTAGTCCTCCCGCAGAGCAGATTTGAACGTATGAGTCCCACTAGATATGAAGGGACTGTCCATTCTTAACCATGTAAAACAGCTAATTGTATTTCAATATGTAATGAAGTGGAATTAATCTAGGATGTAGACTTTAGTATATATGTACTTGTATGAGAATGAAGATCGTAAAGGTTAATGTACACACGTTACTATAAAGACGAAAATCTTATTTAATTGCAATTATGGAATAATATCATATTGATCATACTGATATGTTAACCATGCATACACAACATTACTGGCTAGTAGACAGCATGCTTTTTATGTTCACTTTTGGTCATACAGAAGTAAGGTCTGTACCTTTAATTATAATATAATGAAATGTGTTATCTGTACAAATAACCTTATACGTGAATCATTCGATAAGATAAGATGCACTTTTTATATTTTTTTATATTTTTTTTATTATTATTTTAATGTAAAGATTATCGTTCTGATTTACACTCTATGTATTTCTAACATCAGTCAAATATGATATGTAAAATATTTTGATTCAACGCTTAGTCAGTATGTGATATAAAGCAGGAGAGGATTTGTCTTATCGCAATACAGACCTGAACAGATCAGTCACATTAGATGTGAAAAGTCGGTCTGCTCTTAATCAAGTAAAACAGTCAATTGTATTTTTAACATGTATTCAAGTGGAATTAATTCAGGATTTAGGTTCTAGCCTATATGTACTTGTATGAGTATGAGAACTGTAAAGGATAATGTCCACATGTTACTATAAAGATGAAAATGTAATTGTAATTATGGAACTAGAAGATATTTAAATACATTAATCGATTCTCTAATTGAAAGGTGTTTATATACACCTACTGTCCCCCAAAACACCTCATCTTGAAAAAGCTTGATCTAATGAGCGAAACGCGTAGATCGTGTTTTTTGGCAGGACTTTTGAACTTGCAACAATCACAGTAGTGTCTGGAAGCCGGCGTTCTTATGAAGGACCGATCTAAGTGCACAGGATCGGTTCAGAAAAATCTGCATCCACGTAGCGATAACAATCAACTCTTCCATCAATACTCTGTTTGAACCTTGCTTTTACTGTGAATCTTAGAGATAAGCTTCACAATATTTTATTGTAAGAGTTTTTCTTATGGGGGATTTTTCACATGGGAAATAAAGTTGTAACAATATTACGCTATGTCAGTATCTTTTCTATTTTAAGATTTGGATACGTATGAAGACACAGATTTTACATATATGCTACTGTTGCAGCAACTAATCCCTGCGGACTTTTGAAAGTACCCTCAAATAAGACTGGAATTGGAACTCTTTGTCGAATAGACATTTTTGGGCTGAACCCTATTTTGAAAAGAAAGTATGCTTCTTTAATTAAAATAAATAAATAAAATAAAACAATACGAAAGGTGGCTAGTACAGTTTATAATAAAATTCCAGTGCCAACACACGCAAGCTGTTTTCTGTAGTGATTCCTGGTTCAGATAGCCTAGGCTATTATGGTTACTAAGCGATCACAAAAAAAGTAGTATTTTATCTGGGATACATTATCTATAATTAAACAGAGATTGTACACACAGTATCCACACTATATCAAGGTCTGTGCTGGCCAATTTGTAAGAACCAATTCATACATTTCCTCAAATGCTTCACCAGATTAATATTTTCATGTAACACAATAAATTGAAGGTGTGGATCATCCCACAAATATTACTGTAGTGTAGCAGTTTAATATGATGGGGGGAAGGTAGTGTTACAATGTCGTAGTTGTATTTATTAAAGGATAGTAATTACATTATCTAAATGACGTATTGAAGCTCTAGCGTTACTCTGGCAACAGAGTTGTTTTGAACAGTAAAGGTATTTTTATTTAAAGCAGCTTTGTCATAATCATCTAGTGCGGTTTATAACTAATATATAACCACAATCTTAGCTGTTTGGTGCCTTATGTATGCCACAGATCCATGTGAGAGCTCTATTTTTAAGCATGTGGTATGTATCATTCAAAGCCCACCAGTGAAGTGTATTGGAATGCCTAGCATTGAAGTAATGTATTTGTTTTAAAAAACCTTGTTACAGTGTGTCATGAATATATTGCCTTTTTAGAGTAAATTACCCTCTTATCACTGAGGTTATGATGTTTATTTAGCAAAACTGACGCTACCTTGCTGCATGTTTTAAAAAAAAAATTAAAAAATACTGTTTCCGTGCAGTGTGCTGGGAATTTTGCCTCTGCTTACCAACAATTCTGCTTAACATTTTAATTTTTCTCCTATTTATATTATGTCCGAATATTTGCATTCTGCTGGCATACTGGGAATCTGCTCTCCCAAAATCCCAGCAGATCTTAATAATTCCCAATAAGCAAGAGTTTGCCCATATTTAAAATAAATAAGTGTGTTTGTGTGTATCTATCTATCTATCACAACAACGGCACCTGTCAAGAGGCGGGCTATATTAGGCAGCAAATGAACAGTCAGTTTTTGAATTTCATGTGCTGGAAGTAGGAAAAATAGGCTAGCGAAAAGACCTGAGTGTCTTTGATAAGGGCCAAATAGTGATGGATAGATAGAATCATAGACTGTGACAGCAGATAAGAACCATTCGACCCATCTAGTCTGCCCAATTTTCCAAATACTTTCATTAGTCCCTGGCCTTATTTTATAGTTAGGATAACCTTATGTCTATCCCACGCATGCTTAAACTCCTTTACTGTGTTAACCTCTACCACTTCAGCTGGAAGGCTATTCCATGCATCCACTACCCTCACTATCTGAGAGGGGATATGATAACATTATACAAATATATTCGGGGCCAATAGGAAATCCATTCATAAACAGGGCTATACATAGGACACGAGGTCATGCATTTAGGCTAGAAGAAAGGAGATTTAATCTAAGGGAAAGAAAAGTTTTTTTACAGTAAGAACTATAAGGAAGAGGTGGTGCTGATCTCTACTGATTTACGACGGTGTGGCACGTTGTGATGCAAACGTGGACCGTTATACTTAGAGACTCTCTTACACTCAAAGACACTGAGCTTGCATCATTTTAGGCAACAGGTTGTGTACATAAGCTCGCCTTTTCTCCTATATCAACCCAGACCATGTTCTAACAGTGATTAGTATGAGTAGGGGCAAACAACCTAATGTAGTATGCAAAAGTTTGAACAGGGTGCAGATATTTGGACAAAATACTCCCCTAGTGGTCCCCTAGTGGTCTCCCCTAGTGGTCAGATATAGAAGCTATAAATAAATACCAACTGCACTCCTAATGCGTATAAAAAATATATATACTTTATTGAATATCACCTGAAAGAATATATAATCTATATACACATGTAAATCCAAATAAATATGCTTCCCAAATGGGATAGAACTACTAATCCATCAAATGATTATATAGGCTAAGCAATATTCGTATACAACAATAATACTCACACAACAAAGAGAAGTAACAAAAATAAAGGACAACAAAAATACTGCATAATGGTATACCTCTTTCTATGTACCAGAGACTCAGAGCAAGACACACAAAACACCAGTTTCGACCAACATTTTTCAAGGGTGATATGCTTTCACTAAGTGTGCATTTAAATAGGTTAATGCTTAAGGTGGTAGCCCCTCTCCCCACACGTATGTAGTAATTCCATTAGGATCATTCGGGTTGCCAAAGCAACAACTGGGAACATTAATGAAAAATTGGTATAAAAATCAAACAAAAAACACAAAATATATAACAGAGTAGTGCAAGGAGGTGATCGCGATCCAACCTCATTCTGTATGCACCTATAGAGTTACATAGAGAAAGGTTAAAACCCCTTTAGCAGCTTACCTTTATCCAGTGCCGGGTTCACTCGGCGCTGGTGACCTCTCCTCCCCCGCCGACGTCAGCTCCTCAATGATTTCTCAATGCTTCCTATGGACGTTCTGCACGCTGGATGCAAATTTCGCATCCAGCGTTGCAGAAGCGCCTCTAGCGGCTGTCAGGAAGACCGCAACTAGAGGTTGGATTAACCCTGCTATGTAAACGTAGCATTTTCTCTGAAACTGCTATGTTTACATGTGAAGGGTTAAAACCTGGGGGACCTTGCACCCAGACCACTTCTTTGAGCTGAAGGGGTCTGGGTGACTGTAGTGTCCCTTTAATGAGAAGTTTTTACAAGGCAGGTGCTCAAAGCTCTACTGCTCTAAACAACCAGGAAGTAACATGACTGATTGTCTGACAGCCAGGGGGTGAAACAAGATTAGTTTAGAAAAGTCTACTGATCCATTCACTTTTTATAAAATGAATAAAGAGGACACATGCAGGCTGAAGTTCTTTGAAGTGTCCCTTTAATTTCCTAAATACTCATTATTTATATTCATGTTTTTTTTTACTGATTTTAGGCTTGCATTGTAGATACTCTTTTCTCCTCAGCCTGTTCTTAACTATCCTATTTATGGCATTTTTCAGTAAGTCTGGCCACCTCTAAGGCCAAGGAATAATCTACTCTATTCTCATTCCTCTGTATTATTATTATTATTATTATTATTGCCATTTATATAGCGCCAACAGATTCCGTAGCGCTATAAATAACTTAGGTTTGCATATTGTGTTTGTTAGTATTCATGACACTATCTTTGCATCACACTATAAAGATCAGTCACAAAGTCTTAGGAGTTCCTTAATGGTCACAGTGAAAAGTAATGCTAAGAGATGTACACTGGCAGATTGTAACAACAAATGCCAGCTATTGGGTTTGAGGAGCTCTTTTCAATTACCAGTGTGGTAAAAGGAAATGTATATATCCTAAAACATAAACGCCTCTCATCCTGCAAAAAATGAAAGCAGTTCACCTGGCACTGCCGTTTCTAACAACTCCTTGCCCATTAATGGATTAAAGTTGGGGTTCACAATGCCACAGTGGTGACATACTTGAGGGTGGAAGACACAGCAGTTTGTTGGCAATTCTGTTTCCGCCAATGAAATTAAACTAAATTCCCCGCCCGTAAATATCAGCAATATAACATCATGGTGTCAGATTCCCTGGAAGAATTTACGCAGACAGCAGAGTATGGCCCCTATCAAGCTCAATTTTTAAACAAATAGAAAATTGGGCAGAATTAAAGGGACTCTCAATAGCCCAGATACAAAATCTGCACATATCTCCTTTGCAGGCCCGGCTTTTCTAATCCAGCCTAGACTTTCTGTGACTGTTTAATCACGGACTTCCCTAATGCAGCTCAATGAGAAGTCTTTGCAAGGCAGGTGACCTGAGGAATTGCTTGCATCTTGAGTTTAGTTCCACTGAGTAAAACAACCAGAAAATAAAAGGACCAGTTGTCTGGTGTCTAGTTGACAGCAAGAGGGGTGTAATGCGTATTCTACTGAAATCTGCACTTCTTGTAAAATGGAAAAAATTAGGACTCTTTGATCTTCCCATGCAAATACAACTCAATAGCATGGGGATAGATGCACTGGCGAGCCATTGGAGATTTGAAATGGGCTATGTGTTTCCGCCAATACCTCTAATATTCTCACTGCTGAAAATATTCTGCGGGGAAAAACTGCTATAGTAGCATTCTACCATTTCGCCAGAAAGGCCTTGCAATGATTTCCACTCATTAAAATGTCAACTGAGGATCCGTGGGCGATCTCAGCTGCTTACCTTACCAACTATCTGATGATTACCCCCTCACTCGTTCTGATCTGACACTTCTTCAGCGGGTGTCTGTAAAGTCACAACTAAGAGAAAAGTGATTTTTCGCTTTTGTAATCGATACTATATTAAGGTAAGGAGACTCACCACCTGCTTACTGCAGAATCTGAGACACTTCCTCAGAGTGAGTGCAAACAGAAGTGCTTTCTCTGTCCAACATTTCAGCCACAAATAGTTTGAATTTTCTCCAATGAGGTATTGAGAAAAGCCTTTGTTTCAACAATTTTAATGTAAAAGCCTTCTGTCTTATCGACCATAACTAGAGATTGATAGGCTGGTAATTTAGATAGTGCCAGATCTCTTTGAGTGTAGTTAAAGATTTGTCCTGCGTGGAATATTCTGTCCCTTCCTTGATACATTTCAGTAGGTTCTCAGAGACTATGATGGGTCCATTCATTGTTAACCCTCAGAACATCCTTTTTGGTAGCAGTTTTTTTATTTGGAGTCTCTTTATTTTGTCTTCGATAAAGAAATGGTGGTGTTGCAAAATATTCACAAATTACAGTGGTTTTGGTACCAGTAGTGCCCTCCCAGGTTTAGTAGTCAAACCATTTGGGAATGGGTTAACACTTTCCTTGGAGTCTACTGGGCACCCGCATTTGCCTCCCCTGGGAGCTCCACTGAGGTAAACCTTGCCGTGTATCAGCTGAGTCCTGTGCAGGAGCTTTTGGCGGCTAAGGTGGCAGGTGCGCGGTGGATCCCAGGTAAGTAGTTAAATCATTCTCAAACTGCTCAATTTTCTTCCATTTAAACTTTGTTTATGCAGCTCTAGTCAGTTCCAGGTAAAACTTCCGTTATTGCACATTCTGTTTGTTAGAATTCTTATCTCCTGCTCTGTTAATAGCTTGCTAGACCATGCAGCAGCCTCCTGTGTGTGATTAAAGTTCAATTTACAGAGCAAGAAATAAAACAAATAAGTTACATCTGATTGAAAATGAAACCATTTTGTTTTAATGCAGCCTGTGTCAGTCAGAGGAGGTAAGTCTAGGGCTGCATAAACAGAAAAAAAGCGATTTAACTCCTAAATGGCAGATAAGTGAGCAGCGAGACTGGAGGCATAATCTATACACTAAACCTGCTTCATTAAGCAAAGGTTTTTTTGGTGACTATAGTGTCCCTTTTAAGCTTTACATAATGATCAGACAAAATAGGACATTATTGCTACTCTATCTCTGGCCAATTTCAATGCAGCAGAGGGTGACCAACTTGTCAAAACATATTTCTGCTACCTAGTGTAAATGTTAAAAAACTATATATTGCATACAAAGACATAATTTAGAAACATAGCATGCTAATTCAAATAGTCCAATCTACACAGGAACGTGCCATTGTTTTGTTTTCTAGATTGGCATAGTTGTCCAAGTGTACTTGGCTGAACCTGACTAAGAAAGTGTATGTTTAGATATGGAAGTTAATTTTGTTATACTTAAAATAATATTAATGTTTCTGTTTTTCATATTCAAAGAGTAAACTGAAAATTGTGCTTACATCCCTGTCTCCAAAAACAAACACTGATCAGTCATGTCGATGCAGGCTTTTGTCAAATGCTTTCGAGGTGTCTGTCAGACTGCTACATAATGCTTGTTCAGAAGAATACCATTTTTTTAAAAATGCCATTCCAATTGTTTCATGAAGTCACGATGCTAACTCATTTAATCTGACAGAACTAGCTCATGCTGGAGCCTTCTCTACACTCACTTATCGTGTTGTCTTTGTGTCTTTCAGGAGAAGGAACGCCACCGGTTCCTGGTTTGATGAAATCGAATTAACTGCTGCTGAACAAATGTGGAGGCAGGTTCTCCGGTCTGCGAATCCAAACTTGACAAATCTGGGATGGGAATCGGTGCCTAGTCTGCCAGAATTTGGCAATAAGGTACATTGCTCTAGAATCCATCTACAGTTGTCCTAAAATAAAGCAAACCGCAATATACTGGCCAATAGTGCAATTCAGAAACCTAGAACAGAACATGAGAACTAGTTTGTCTCATTTGATCTGATCATTATGAAATGTAAGACTTTTTTTTTGGGGGGGGGGGGGGGGGGGAGGGTTTAATTATCTCTGTCTCTTTTTATGCTTTACAAAATTATTTTCTTCATCAACTGGAATATCATACCAGGTATCAGCTGCACTTTTATTACATTTGCATTTCTTTTGTTCACACTTATATCTTATGCACAGACTGTTTTTTTTTAAAGATGTTCAAGTTGTAATAAGAACAGTATCTTGATAAAACAGACTTTCCAACAGATTGGAGAATCCTAATAAAGTGCAAAATATCCTGATATTCAAAAATAGAATATACAGAGAAAAGAGGGAATAAGACAGAAGATCGTAGCTCTAAAACTGGAAAGGAAAAAGGGATTCACCAAAACCTTTTAAAGCAATACAAAATACACTATATAACACAGTGTGAGGTATCCAGGAGCTAATCCGTAAGATGGACGAATAATAAATATATGCTTAATCTTAATGAAACGTTAATAGAACATTTTGGTATCCTAATAGCAGTATGAGTTCAAAGCAATGTAGGATGAATATGTATGGTATAGGTGCCCCAAACCCTGCTTATGATAATAATACAGGGTGGATGGCACCAATGCCAAATAATATACTTTTATAAGGATAAAAGATAAAGATAATGTCCACATGTAGTGAAGCATACCAGTATATGGAACTGGTTGCTAAAAAGAGCAATATCGCTAAAACACTAAAAAGTGAGAGAACAACTGGAGATATAAAAGAACAGTCTATTAATAAAAATGAAGATACAAATAACAGCACAGTGTGATAGCCAGTCTATAGGAGATGAAATAAGCAAGAGAACCTTAAAACCAGACCGTGATGGATGAGGATGATGGTAAGTTTGTCCTCTGTATCCCGACCGCCGGTGAGGACGGCATGCGTGTCACAGTGCGTTCCACTACAGACCTCACATCGAGGGGTAAGCACTGATCTCACGGGATGAAGATTGCAGCGGGTCCGGAATCCAAAGTGGATAGAGCTGCTTGCAGGCAAATCCTGGCTGGCAATGACTGTGCTTGATTCTATCCTTAGATTGCGAACAAAGGGAGGAAAGTTGGAAGCCTAGAACGAGCACTCTTGAATATAAGGGGATAACCCTTAGGGAGACTACCAAAGTAGTGAGAGACAAAAAAAAGGGGGTGAGTGCCCTAAATAGTTAATACATAACCTTTAATAATGCATTTTTAAAAAGTGGAAATAGCCACAAAAAAAAATTATAATGATAATAAAGAAACTTATTTCTTTATTATCATTATAAACTTGTTTCTTTATTATCATTATAATTTTTTTTTTGTGGCTATTTCCACTTTTTTAAAAATGCATTATTAAAGGTTATGTATTAACTATTTAGGGCACTCACCCCCTTTTTTTTTATCCTTAGATTGCCTAACGTGTTTCGTAGGGATGTAGCCCTACTGCATCAGAGACTGTATGACTTGTGTGGCATGAGATAGCCCTTATGTATCAAACTTCTAATTGTCAATTAATAATGTATATTAGCGGCAAAAGTGAAAAAAAAACCCATAAAATAACATGTAATGGGACATTTAACAATCTTGAAATAGTGAAGTATACAAGTAAACCAGACATTTAAAAAAAATGTGCTATCTCAATTTACTTATAAGAAATCTTTTCTGACACTATGGTATATCCATGTAAAGAATGCCATAGAATGAAACAAGAGTGTATTGAACAAATATACATTTGGAAGAAAACTTTTACAACTTATAATCGAGTAATGTGTCATAATCATTATATTCCATATGGGTAATAATATTTAAAGATTGGCTTGCACATTCACAATCAAACCAGACATTGAGAATTGAAACAAATGTGCTACAATAAACACGATGTTACATCTTAACCGAGTTTGGCTACATGATGTTTAAATACAGGATAAATGTGTTAGATGAAAAACATAAAAAGGGATTATTCTTGCATAATATTTCACCTGACAGCATAATACTAAATATAGCATGATGTATAAGATCGATGATATATATATACTTTGCGGATCTTTTGGACTTGTAGATATAATAAATTAATGTTTTGGTACCGTTGTAATTGGGAAAGCAACACAAGCTTAAAAGATAATAGAATTCTAGTTAAAAAAGAGAGGTGTATATATGCTTTATATAAATATGAGAGGTTGATTTTGACTAGAATTCTATTATCTTTTAAGTTTGTGTTGCTTTCCCAATTACATCCATCCCACATATGTCTTTCAAGGATATGACTAATTTTTATAATTTATTCCATTTATTTCATTTCAGTTGACCAGCTGATTAACCACGTTTCATATCTAATTTAAGTTCGAAAATCCAGTAGCATAACTACTACAATATATACAAAACTCATAATAAACATTCTGAAATGTATATGCATGCTGAACGGTACCAAAACATTAATTTATTATATCTACAAGTCCAAAAGATCCGCAAAGTATATATATCATCGATCTTATACATCATGCTATATTTAGTATTATGCTGCCAGGTGAAATATTATGCAAGAATAATCTTGGAAATCCCTTTATATGTTTTCCATCTAACACATTTATCCTGTATTTAAACATCATGTAGCCAAACTCGGTTAAGATGTAACATCATGTTTATTGTAGCACATTTGTTTCAATTCTCAATGTCTGGTTTGATTTTGAATGTGCAAGCCAATCTTTAAATATTATTACCCATATGGAATATAATGATTATGACACATCTTTATATTCCATATGGGTAATAATATTTAATGATTATGACACATTGCGCGATTATAAGTTGTAAAAGTTTTCTTCCAAATGTATATTTGTTAAATGCACTCTTGTTTCATTCTATGGCATTCTTTACACGGATATACCATAGTCTAAGATTTCTTATAAGTAAATAGGGAGAGTACTTTTTTTTTTTTTTTTTTAAATGTCCGGTTTACTTGCATACTTCACTATTTCAAGATTGTTAAATGTCCCTTTACATGTTATTTTATGTTTTTTCACTTTTGCCGCTAATATACATGATTCATTGACAATTAGAAGTTTGATATATAAGGGCCCTCTCATGCCACAAGAGTCATACAGTCTCTGATGAAGTAGGGCTACATCCCTACGAAACGCGTTAGACAATCTAAGGATAGAATCAAGCACAGTCATTGCCAGCCAGGATTTGCCTGCAAGCAGCTCTATCGAACTTTGGATTCCGGACCCGCTGCAATCTTCATCCCGTGAGATCAGTGCTTACCCCTCGATGTGAGGTCTGTAGGGGAACGCACTGTGACACGCACGCCGTCCTCACCGGCGTTAGGGATACAGAGGACAAACTTATCATCATCATCATCCATCACGGTCTGGTTTTAAGGTTCTCTTGCTTATTTCATCTCCTACAGACTGTCTATCACACTGTACTGTTATTTTTATCTTCATTTTTATATTTTTATTAATAGACTGTTTTTTTTTTTTATATCTCCAGTTGTACTCTCACTTTTTAGTGTTTTAGCGATATTTCTCATATTGCTTTTCAGCAACCAGTTCCATATTCTTGATCTTATATTCTTATAAAAGTATATTATTTGGCATTGGTGCCATCCACCCTGTATTATTATCATAAGCAGGGTTAGGGGCACTTATACCATACATAATCATCCTACATTGCTTTGAACTCATACTGCTATTAGGATACCAAAATGTTCTATTAACGTTTCATTAAGATTAAGCATATATTTATTATTCGTCCATCTTACTGATTAGCTCCTGGATACCTCACACTGTATTATATAGTGTATTTTGTATAGAGAATCCTAATAGTTTGTAAAAATGAAACTGCAAGAAAACATTCAAAACATAAGGTATAATTGTGTGTATGTGTATGTCTGTATACGTGTCAACTTTACTCTTTGTTGTAGTAGCCATCCTTCCACTGTTTTTTTTTTTTTTAATTATTATTCTTTATTTTTGTAGTGCGCATAGATGATATAAGCAGGCATGAGCTGCCCCGAAAGCAGTCCTCAGGCATTTTCCTCGCGCAACATGCGGGACAAAAGATTAACCAGCACAATTTTTTTTATGTTATATTCAGCTTAAGTTAGGCTTTTAAAAATGGGTATATACACTGTAATAAGGTTTGGTCAATGTTTATGCTAGCCTATAGATGTTACAGGTTATGCATGCATATTATGGTAGCTGTATAAACATGTTGGTACAGTTTGATTATAATAAATGTTCAGGCTAGATTTTAGTTAGTCGCTTTAATACTGTTATTAGTCGATTAATACTATCATCAGTCACTTTGATACTATAGCGTAGCTAAACATACTTCTTGTCTGATTAGGCATAGAATGTGTAATTGCATGTTATGCTAAACTTCACCTAGATATTTAGTAGCTGGAGGGCAAAGGCAATAAAACAGAGGGAGCATCAGCATTTAAGATTGCTCTGCAGCTTTTCCACCCCCAATTGGACTCCATGCCAGCGAGATGATGTTGTTTGGATGCACATTTAGAGACCTTTCTTTGGTCGTGAAGGAGTTTTAATTTTTGGAGAGGGACAAAAGGTCTGGAGACTGTTATGTCAATTCTAGTCAAGTTAAGCGGCAGTGTAGTATGGTGGTAGTCCTTTTATGGTTGACCTGTGATCCAGGCGGGTGCCTGTCTTAGGCGGAAGACCAGTCCCTGTTGCCGCGCCGTACGTGTTGGGTGCTGTATGTCGGCTGTTGTTGCAGATCCTTCTGTTTCTGCCCCCATGTGGTGATCTGGACGGTATGGCAGGTAAGGCCAGGGCGCTATGGCAGTGTCCCACTCCGTATTTTATGGCTTTGGGCTCGATTGGTTCAGTGCAGCTCCGCCACAGCTTGGCTTGTGAGGTCACGACTTGTACTTGCTTGTTCCCTTGCAGCCCGCATCGGCATTCCGCCCGTGTTAAGTCAGGAGAGGTAGGTGCCTCGATCGTGGGTGGCTTGTTGCGCCGTCTCCGCCATTTTAGAAGCGGCCTCTTTGCACTGTGTCCGCTCTGCTGGTGCTTTAAGTGCCGGTGTTGCTGCACTCCGATGGGCCACGGGGTGGGGACCGGGATCACCCCCGCCGGTCCAGAGTGGGGGGGAGGGGGGAGAACAGGGCCAGTTCTGCCTTGCCGCTGGCGGGCAGGATAGCGGGGCAGCGGCCGCCCACCCCACTCACCGCCCGAGCGGTCCCCATGTGGATGACGGGGATCGCCCCTCTGAGGGACTAAAACTTCCTAGCAAGCCTCTCCTCGGGACCAGGGTGGCTTCATGCACCGGGTCACAGCTGCCAGTCGGGTGAGTATGTAGGTAGTTTTTAAAATGCCAAAACTGGAGAGTATCTCAGGAGCTACTCGATTGTGTGTCCGTTCGGCATGGCGGTCCGGCCCTGCCCCCCCCCCTTCCACTATGTTTCACTGTTGGCCACTGTACGGTTTCTTTTGGGAGTGTGTGAATGACAAAACAAATAAAATTATAATGCTACAAACATTGTCATAGATTTGGTGTCAAACTACCAAAGGTAAATATTTTCATGTTGTGGTTTTGATCACTGTGGCAAACTGTAATCCCAGCATACTATATTTTGAAATGCTTGTGTAGCCTCCCTTAACCCCTTCAGGACGGAGTCAATAGTGCACGTTCTGATCAAAACAAAACGTAAACAAAAACTGGAATTTGCGCTATATGTCTGTTCAACCGTAGTTCCCCTCTTTCATATTATATGCACCCACACTTATTATATATCATTTTGTTCAGGAGAAACAGGGCTTTAATCTATCATTAACTATTCATATATGGAACATCATTTATTATGAATAAAAGTAAAAAAAAGTGAGAAAATACGTTTTTTTTTTTTTTAAAATTTGCATTTCCGTCTGACATTTTAACTGTGAATGTCATAATACTGTTAGGTTTTACTGCAAAAAAATGCACATATTTGTAATCAGCGATGTCTCACGAGTACAACAGTACCCCCCATTAACCCCTTAAGGACACATGACATGTCTGACACGTCACAATTCCCTTTTATTCCAGAAGTTTGGTCCTTAAGGGGTTAACAGGTTTTATGTTGTTTTGGAAAGTTACAGGGTCAAATATAGAACATTCCATTTTCAAATTGAAATTTGCCAGATTGGTAATGTTACCTTTGAGACGGTGTGGTAGCCCAGGAATGAGAATTACCCCCATAATGGCATACCATTTGAAAAAGTAGACAAGCCAAGGTATTGAAAGTGGGGTATGTTTAGTCTTTTTTAGTAGCCACTTAGTCACAAACACTGGCCAAAGTTAGCGTTCATATTTGTTTTTGTGTGAAAAAAGCAAAAAACTAATATTTGGCCAGTGTTTGTGACTAAGTGGCTACTAAGAAAGACTGGACATACCCCACTTGCAATACCTCGGGTTGTCTACTTTTGCAAATGGTATGCCATCATGGGGGTAATTTTCATTCCTGGGCTACCATACGCTCTCAAAGGCAACATAACCAATCTGGCAAATTTCAATGTGAAAAAAATGAAATGCAAGCCTTATATGTGACTCTCTAACTTTCCAAAACACCATAAAACCTGTACATGGGGGGTACTGTTATTCTCGGGAGACTTTACTAAACACAAATATTAGTGTTTTAAAACAGTAAAACATATTACAACAATAATATAGACCATAAAAGTGCAGTTCGCTTGTAAAAAATGCAAAAAACGTCACTTTTACTTAAAATATCATAGTTGTAATACAATTTACCAGTTTGAAACACGAATATTTGAGTTCAGCGAAGTCTCCCGAGTAAAACAGTAACCCCTATGTACAGGTTTTATGGTGTCTTGGAGAGTTACAGGGTCAAATATAGTGCTTGCGAATTAAATTCTCTGCACTTTCTCCCTGTGTTGTCAGGCATGTCAATCAAATTTTAATTAATCAAATCACATAATTACGTTAAAAGATTATTTAAATATACATGTAGAATTTTAATATATATGCATTTATAGGTATTTAAATTCTACGTGTATACTAATGTAATCTTTTATGTAATTATATGTATTTATCTATATATATATATTTGCGGTTATTTGTATTTTATATATATATATAGATATATATAGAATGTCATTCTAAGTGTATTTTGTTACCGATATATATATATATATTTATATATATATATTAATAACAAAATACAGTTAGAATTAAATTACATATGCATATATAATTTATTAAATTTTGTTTCAATTTTTTATTTATTTATTATTTTAATTATACGTATTTATATATAATATATATATATGTACATCTATTATATATATAATATATATAATATTGCAGATGACACAAAACTTTGTAAAATAATACAATGTGAGCAAGATATTACTTTACTGCAGAAGGATTTAGATAGACTGGAGGACTGGGCACTCAAATGGCAGATGAAATTTAATGTTGAAAAATGCAAAGTTATGCACTTCGGCGTAAAGAATACACAAGCAACGTATACCCTTAATGGAAGCGAATTAGGGATAACAACACACGAAAAGGACTTGGGAATTGTTAAAGACAACAAACTATGCAACAATGTGCAATGTCAATCAGCAGTGGCCAAGGCCAGTAAGGTATTGTCATGCATGAAAAAGGGCATTCATTCTCGGGACGAGAATATCATTTTGCCTCTCTATAAATCACTGGTAAGACCACATATTGAATATGCTGTGCAATTTTGGGCACCTGTTCTAAAGAAGGATATCATGGCACTAGAAAAAGTGCAGAGGCGGGCTACAAAATTAATAAAAGGAATGGAACATATCAGCTATGAAGAAAGGTTAACAAATTTAAACCTATTTAGTTTAGAAAAACGTCGCCTGAGAGGGGATATGATAACATTATACAAATATATTCGGGGCCAATACAAACCATTGTGTGGAAATCTATTCACAAACCGGACTTTACATAGGACACGAGGCCATGCGTTTAGACTGGAAGAAAGAAGATTTCGTCTAAGGCAAAGGAAAGGTTTTTTTACTGTAAGAACAATCAGGATGTGGAATTCTCTGCCTGAAGAAGTGGTTTTATCAGAGTCCATACAGATGTTCAAACAGCTACTAGATGCATACTTGCAAAGACAGAATATTCAAGGATATAATCTTTCAATGTAGGGTAATAACTGCTTGATTCAAGGATAAATCTGACTGCCATTCTGGGGTCAATAAGGAATTTTTTGTCCTAGCTTGTTGCAAAATTGTGCTTCAAACTGGGGTTTTTTTTTTTTTTCTCTTTTGGATCAACAGCAAAAAACAGGTGTGAGGAAGGCTGAACTTGATGGACGCAAGTCTCTTTTCAGCTATCTAACTATGTAACTATGTAATATACATATTATATATATGTAACGTCATTCTAAGTGTATTTTAATATTAATATATATACACTTATATTAATATTAAAATACACTTTGTATGACGTTACATATATATAATATGTATATATATTATATATATATATAATATATATATAAAAATATATTTAATTTTTATTTTTTTTTATAATTCCCACCAGCAGGGGGACTGTATGCATAGCACGCCGTAACGGCGTTAAGGGGTTAATCACCTGAGGTGTGGTGGTGGTTTTTTTTTTTTGTATCATCAGAGTTCACTGGCTTAAACTGGTGGAGACAGGGTAACTCATTTGTAATGCAAGTACCTGGCAGGGACAGCTATACACTGAGCATGCTCAAGTAAAGAGATTCTCACAGGTACATACAGGTGATTCTCGAAAAATTAGAATATCGTGCAAAAGTTCATTTATTTCAGTAATGCAACGTAAAAGGGGAAACTGATATATGAGATAGATGCATTACATGCAAAGCAAGATAGTTCAAGCCGTGATTTGTCATAAGTGTGATGATTATGGCTTACAGCTCATGAAAACCCCAAATCCACAATCTCAGTAAATTAGAATATTACATGCAATCAATAAAACAAGGAGTGTACATAGAACAATATCGGACCTCTGAAAAGTATAAGCATAAGTGTAATTTTGTCTTTAGCCAATTGGGCTTCATTTATTTTTCCAAAGTATAGAATTAAATCCAGGTTTCTAGTTCTGCAGTGGGTGTAATGTCACCTTTGTTAGACATGGCTGCATTGATAAATCAAATGCAATATGTAACAGGTCACTCGTGGCAAAGGGATCAATAGACATCAAATTAGATTGTAATGATGTATTAAATACATCTACTAAGGGCTTTTTAGTTTGCTGCTCAGTAACTGCTTGAAGAGACTGTTCAGCCATTCTTTTAAGATTACTTACATCTGTAGCTATAATTTATAAGTTATATGTTTTATATGGAAGAGCCAACAGTATTCTTGCCATAGTAGATGGCAAAAATTGAGCATGTTTCTCATAATACTGTAGTTATAGGAGTAATGTACGAACCCAGCGTTCACCACCACCAATATCTGCACCAACAGCACTGCTTAGCGAGAAAACAAAACTAAATCATTGTCTTAATAGCATTATCTTGAATGCCCAAAATAAAATCAGCTAATGACAATGTATAATTAAGTGTTTTTACTGTTACCATGGTTACACAATTTTTTTTTTTTACAGGCTCTGCTTTGTGGGGTAAAATAATCATTTATGTAAAATACTATTGGGCACCATCTGTTCATGTAGATCTAAGCAGTATTAGTCTATCTTTATGAAACCAAAATATGGGTCAATCCAACTATAGGAAATAAAAAATAACATAGTGCAACTCTGTTTGAAATTATTTTAAAAGTGATATGTGCCAAGTGGATCACTCACACTTTTTCAGTGAAAATAAGGCGTATCACAACTCCTTGTTGTTCTCAGGCGTTGCTCTGCTTTCCAAATTATTCAATCTCATTGATGGAGAAAGATGCAAAAAGAAGAGACATCCAGAGTGAGAAAACCAGAAGGACTTGTGCAAAGTACAAAAAGCATTTATTACTCACATATAAGTTAGAATCAATCAGCATAGGATAAAAGAATTTAGTCCACAAATAGTCCAACGCGTTTCTTCCCACTACAGGGACTTCCTCAGGGACCTTGCGACAGTGTGACAGGTTTGACAATGAAATAGTCTCTTTACCAGCCCCTGTGCTTGCATCATGCTTAAAATGTTGTGCATGGTCATGTGCCCTGTCAGTCTTCCTATGCCTAGAACCAAGGATGTTCTCAAATATTTGCCATAGAAACACCTAATGTTAATGAGGTGATAAACTACCTGAAAAATTGGCCCATAGTAACTTGACTTTTTTTTTTTAAATTCTTGTGTTGAAAGTATGATATGTCTCAAAATACTTACCTACCCCAAAAAAAACAGCTGACCAGCCAATTGTGTAATTGCATTTGGACTTTTGAAATAGAGGGATTTACTGCAAAAGAAAACCTTTAATTCCTATGTGGTTCACAGTTTATGAACATCATTTTTTACATTTAAAATCCAATCTGTGGGGGCAGAGCCTGGCAGCCAGACGTGCTCTGCAAGAGCTCCTGCATCTGGCCCAAACAAAGCGAGATTTATACCCGGGTTACCCAACAACCAGACTGCAAGACGCTCTCACCTTACTGAGGGGCAGTCAGTGGATACCCGTTGTGTGTCTGTCCGACCCCGGAATGCCCTGCTTGTGTCCTGCACACGCCTGAGCCTGGGGAGACGGCCGCTCCCCTAGCTCCTCGGACAAGTTGAGCGGACCTGGGAATAAAGCTATCACTCCCCTCTCCCCCCCCCCCCCGGACCGGCGGGGGTTATCCCGGTATCCACTGGTTGGCGCCTATACAGACCCTAAGCGAGAATCACCCCACAAAGCCTGCACGAGGCCGTATCACCCAAGATGGCGGCCATGCCTAAGCTCCACCACCCATGCCTGAAACAGTTCATGGAGCCAGGAGGAGAGGCAGCCGAACATGTGCTGGAGCACTTGGACGCGATTTTTGCAAGCTCTTGGGCCAAGTTGGAAGCTTGTCTTGCAGAGACACCATGCCGATTTCCTGAGGGAGAACAACCCAGAAAGCCACCCTAAAAGCCGGCGGGAAGCCCTGCAGCTCTCGGGGGTCATCCTGTAAAATGAAGCATCAAGAAACCCTCCCCCCCCCACCCCCCCTGCACAACTACCAAAAGGAGAAGGCACAAGAAGCCACAGCGTCGGGCAACGCATTACCAACTAGTCCAACAGCACAGACATATCTACCCACCTCGACCACAGAGCTCCAGTCCCCCCTGGCGGGAACAGCGCAAACCAGACACAGTCCCCTTAAGCCGCATGGTGCACAAGTCCAACGGCACACGGAGGTCACAACCCATTATGCCTCTACACCGCACACAGAAAGAGCAGGAGGGGGAAACAGAGACTGGCTCCAGGCGACAGCACTATACATGGACTCTAAGCGGCATAGGCTAAACGCCATAAGCAGACTCACACAAGACCCAGTGCAACGTGATATAACATTGACTGCACTCAATTTCTTTATTATGTTTATTACCTCTGCTGGTTGCCATAACTTGTTGTACTAGCACTCAGTGTCAGGTCTTCAGAAAAAGCTTATTAACTCTTAAATATCTCCCTACTATGACACAGCTAGCATTTTACTTTACTATATTTACTAACTCAGAGTCAGGCTACAAAGCGCATAATAATTAAGCCTTCTGCAATTTTACACACTGACTCATTGTTTAAACTTGTCTTATCTAAAAAATTGTGCACAGTATTTGTTATATCAAGTTATTCTCTTATGTTGATTGATCTTCTGTAGCTATTGTGGCGTAGAAGACCGGAATGCCATCTCATGCACGAACAAAAAAAAAAATCAAATTTGTGTAGTACAAAACTAAACAAGGAAACTTCTGCCTCCTTCCCTCTGATCCTTCAGTTTAATTAACATAGAATTTTTTTTAAATGATTTATCATTGAAATTGCAATCCGAACAAACAAGACAAAGTAGGGACTACTTTGTCTTATTTAAGTGGCAATCTACCAAAATGTATCAGTTAGGAGGAGCGTCTTCATCCACACCTCGCTCATGAAGGTGGGTGAGAAAAGACATTTTGCCGTCAAACGCCTGTGCTACCTCAGACACAAGCAAGGTACTCTGTGGAAGACCCACAGGGGTCTATACACTAAACGCAGAATGGTAACCAAATTAAATTGTCACAATCCAGCTGTAATATTTGGTTATTTCAACCAAATTTGAACATTTATGCATCTGCAGTTTGGTTGTCTTTTGCAGTCAGACTCTCCACATGATATGGTTGATTCAGCTATTCAAAAACAACCAAACTGGTTAAACTGGTTTCTTTCTAATGTTCCAATATCTCTCACATAGACCATGGGAATTACGCTTAAAACTAAACCCCCTAATCCTACATCATCCTAATGATACTCAACCTAACACTAAGGATACCCCAAACCTAATATTAATGACTCTTTTAAAGTTTACTTCTTGCAGTAGGAGAATCTGTTTACAATTCAGATGGAATTTGGTTTGTGTTATTTTCAAATGAATCTCACTGCACCAATCAGTTTCATTTCAAAATCTATTTGGCTCAAGTAGCTAAGCATTTGGTTCTTAGTGGATCCAGTGAACCACGCAGGAATTTTAACAACTGAATACAGGAGAATAGAGCTGAATGGAAACAGACAATATTACAAAAGCAAATTTGTAATAGACCACACAGTCTCTTATCCTAGACAGTCTTTTGTACACGTGCACATCACTGACCAGCACCCTGGCAGATGAACCCTTATAAAATAAAAAAATAATGATGGAAGTGCATGTAAGTATTCTTATCGCAAGTAACAGTGATGCTTTAAGGACTGCACTGTGTCTCCAGTAAGATACTGTTCCAATAACAAATAGCACAATTTGCTTTTACCTGGATTAGTGACCACTTAAATTTAATTTATTTTTTCCCTAATGCTATAGTGTTGTTTTTAATTGTGAAATTTAAAAGAAGACAACTAAATTCAAACGTATTGCATTTCTGTTTAAACTGTAACTATCTAAAGGTTTTCTTTTCAGAACACCGAAACCACAAGTGAGGAATCCAATGGATGTGACGTGTTTAACATTGGAGAAGACCAATTTAAATGGGTTCCCTTCCCCAAAGAATTACCTGGCTCTCCATCATACCAGAATAGTAGCAACATGCAAGACTGTCATGCAGCCAATAATCAGACTGAGTCGTTACAAGATGACCTTGGGATAACCTCTGCAAAAGACCTTGAATCCGAATGCTCGGTTTACCAGTTGAAAAGTAAACTTAGTGTTGTGAAACAATACATACATCCCCCAAAAGAAATCTCATCACAAAACTTAAGACCGCAAATTTCAGGAAACCAGGCACTTTCAAAAATGGATTCTACTAAAATGTTTGAATATGACCGGATTCAGAATAAGTCTCTGGATCTAAATTTAAAAGTAGACACACAAGTTCAAAAAACAGAAAATACTGACATCGTAATGAAGGACTTGGAGGAAGAAGATAATTGGAGAGATTCTGAAGTACAGGAAACTGATCAAAATGCACCCAGAGCAGCTGAAAATGTGGATTTATTAGAGAACTGTCCCATGTGCCTGAAACAGTTCTCTAAGGGGTAAGTTTATATAAAATCTTAAAGGTATTTAATGGTAGCGACTGAAACGCCAATCTGGAGCTAACCATAATGGTTAGAGCAGATTACCAATAAGACAGCATATGCAGCATTTTAGGACCTGAAGCTCTAGCACTGACTGTAAAGTGGCCCTCTTCGAGCTGGCAGGAAAAAAAAAAAAAAAGCTCCCTGCTGGCCTTGTGCCCTCAAGGGAACTTTGTAGTCTGCACATCACCAGTGCAAACCACCTTTAAGAGCTCCCTCACAGAAACCTGGCGCTTCCCAACATCTCTAGAGTGGTGCTGCCAACGCAGGGCATACAGGACTGGGGGGGGTGAAATGTCCAGGGGAAAAGCAGGCAGAGGGCACAGTTACCCCTCCTGCAAGTTACTCAGAGTAGCGTTGCATTTTCTTTCCCCTCTAACCGTTCTGACAAGAAGCTGATTGCTGGGAGTAGAGTTTCCTATGAGAGGCGGTAGACTGAGGATAAGGAAAAGCCTCTACCTTGGTCCTTGAACCCATGTTACACAAAGTGACTGCCGGGTGCTGGGGCAGAGGAAGTAAGTTACACAAAAGGGAGTAAGATACACTAAAGTGGATATAAGACTTTAATATATCTTTGCCTTTGTAGCCAAAACTCCTTGCACAAGCTGTCTGGGTCATTACCTGAGCTCTTAGAGGTACACAATGCAGAAGCCCTAGAGTCTGCACCAATATTGGATCACTCTGAGTCCAACATACCACTAGGGATAGGTAGACAGGAGGGAGTAAAAGACAAAACCACACTCTCTCCTACACACAAAATTCAACCAACACACACAGAACAGTAGCCATAGCTATAGAGGGCGGCAGCGATGTTGCATTTTGCCTAGGGCCCTGGGAAACCTTCATCTGGTCCCGATAATGTAACAGACATCTTGTGAGGCCCTAATATATGCATGGCTCCTAATTATATGAATATTTGTCAACTTATAAAACTAGATAAAGATTACAGAAGCTGGGCTGCGCCACAATATTTTTGTGCTACTTCTAATAATAACTTTAACAAACCATATGAGAAAAAAAAATGTAATAAAGACATATACCAGCAAAAGTCCACAACAATATTCCCTTTTAGGTAACAGAGTGGTAAAATTCTAGATGAAGCACAGGAATCCTTTTGGAAATATGCAAATTCTTAAAATCCCTTGATGTATTCCAGAATATAAAATGACAAGAAGCAGAAAACACTCCAATGGTGCAGTAAATTAATGTAACCAAGGTGGATAAAATAAGGTAACAATTGGTTACTTACAATTTATAGAGCAATGACCAGCTCTAGCGTGTTGGACGTTCAGTGGTATAATCCCCACTTATAGGATATGGTAGAGGTGTCTTCAGCTTTTAGGGAAATTCCAGGAACCCAAAAAAACGAGGATATCCCAATAAAATATGTCTAAAAGGAGATAAATGAATAATACAAAGGTAGAGCAGCCTCACTGCTCTTTGAATAAAGCCTTGGTGGAATGATCCCCACCTAGGATTTCTGTGAAGGTTTTCAATTATCTTATTTTAGCCACCTTGGCTACATTAATTTATTGCACCATTGGAGTGTTTTCTGATTCTTTTATATTCTAGAATACATCAAGGGATTTTAAGAATTTGCATACTTCCGAGAGGACTCCTCCGCTTCATCTAGAATTTTACAACTTGAACTTATGTTGCCTAAAAGGGTACTATCCATCTAAGAACTATTGTTGTGGACTACTGCTGGTATAGATCTATATCTATCGATATTTTTATTACATGTTCTGTTTCGTATTGTATGTTAAAATTATTAGAAGTAGCACAAAAATATTGTGGTGCACCCAAGCTTCTGTAATCTTTGTTTTCTCACAGTTACCAACGGTTTGAGAGGGATCCCTTTTGCTTTGGGTTGTTGCCTTGTCTACTTTCTGTTAATTAGCGCTGATCCTCCTATTTTTATAAAATTAGATTCCAACCATTTATATTATTCAATAAGGACTTCCAGTTCTTAAAATAGTGGTGTTAGGACAGGAGATCACAGCTTTTATACAGTTTGATTGAATACTAACTAGTGCCTACTGACTATGACTAAGCTTTGATTTTTTTTTTCTTCTTTCTACTAATTTTTTTTTTTTTTTTTCGCAGGTTGTCTCAGCTAGATATTGACAGCCATCTTGCACAATGCTTGTCTGAAGCAACAGTTGATGTTATTTGGTAATCACTTGGACAAAATATTTTGCACTACATTGTGAAAAATGTATGTATTATATGGTATACCAAGCAGTTCTTCATTTGCATTATAGGATCAGGGCATACATTAAATTAAACACATGCTTTGAAAAGATATGTTTGTTTCAATACAAAACTGAATTGAAAGGAAAATTCCAAGCATTATAGTCCATGGTAGTTATGTTGCCAGGAGTGAATTTGCCAATGTGAGTAGGGTGACTGAGTATGTGTGGGGGAGAGGGTGATGTGATGATGACTAAGTGTGTGTATATGGATGGAGAGGGGGTTACCCACAAATTGTTTTTCATTTGTAGGTGAGGTGAGGTTTATGCCTCCCTCAGCACTCCCCTTCAGCCACCCTCCATTGGCTCTGTGGGAGATTGGTTGTCTCTAGTTTCTGACTGCAGATGCTCCCATGCTGTGTTTCACATGGAGCAGAGAGGATGCGTTTATCATATTTCATTGCCGCTGTGCTCTCGATGTGAATAGCACATACAGGGGAGAATGAGCTGCTGCTGTCAGTTTCTCCCTCCCCTTCAATGCTGCTGCAAGAGGACAGGCCTAAACAGTTACTCTCTGGGTTCAGTTACGTGAAGGTCACAGACTGGTGTATTTTAATGCTGCTGAGCTGTGACTTTCAAGACTTACTAAAGGCATTATTTGCAAACAAAATTTGTTTACAGTAAACCTATATACACAATTTGCATAAGTGCAAATTAAATTTGATTGTTGGTATGAATGCATACTCTGGCAATCATGTATACACAAGTGGTGATGTGAACTGGCTAAAAACAAAAAGGTTTAGGTAGCACACAGCTGCCCTTGTGTGCAACTCGTGAGATCAATCTGCTCCTGGAGATTTCAAGAAAATATACTTTGTCTCTCATGCACATCTACATGTAGAAGCCAAAACTTACTCACTTCTTGGTTCCAAATTAAAAAAAATACACTTCTTTTCATTAAAGTCTTTAATGTGCAAGAATATAAATTATCTTGATTATGGATTAGTATACCATCTTCTGCACAATAAACTTGGTCAGCAAGGTCTTAAGTAATTTAAATTTACAAAACTACAAGAACATATTTACTGTTGTACAATCATTAAATTAGCTATAGTGTCATTTACTATTCCAAATAAGACAACTAATTACCCAAGCCATATTTGTCATATATTAGCCCCCCCTCCTCAAACCACACAATTAATTACAGCCTTCATTATATATTAAAAAAATCCCCCTTTCATCGTGAACAACATTTTTTTCTTCACACATTTGCATATGAGCAACAAAACTATTTGGCAACACAGGGACATTTGTAATGCCTTAAATTAAATGTATAAAATCAAGTATTCTCATTAAACTTTCTGCAAATATACATCTGTTAACAAAAACAGCTGTGTGACGTTATGTAGGACCAAGATGTAAAGATGTAAAACACCTTCCTTGATGCGGTTTGGTCTTACTGGCTGTGCACAAAGGCATCGCATGCACAGCTGCATGATTATAAATTACAAATGGACAATAAAGGAAACAACAAAACAAAACACACCTAACAATACAATTTGGTCTTAACCCCTTAAGTGCTGGATGGATGACTAACACACAGCCCACCATCTCTAAGTCAGTTACATTTTGTGTTTGGTAGCATAAATAATGAAGTATACAGTATGTTCGTAGCGTCTAAAACATAGGATTTCTTTTCTTTACAATTAAAATATGTATCTGTAAAATCATCATAGGAATGATATACTTTGATTTAATATTGTATATTTAAAATTACAAACTAGTATGTATAAATTAAGGTGATAAAGACAGAGAGGTCATTTGCTTCAGACTTGATAGTATTCATCTATGAAACTTGGGTGATATTTGTACAGAGAATTTCAGGACAAACCTCTTCATGGAATCACCGTGGAAACCATGTTTGTAAGCATTTCTCTATTCTTAGAACTTTGCCCCAAACCCTCCTCTACATGCAACCCTTAGTGAGTGTTAATTTTAGGAAAAGGACATTAAAAGTGCGTCAGTCTTTCAAATTTATTTAATGTTCAGTTAGAAATTGCCAAGATAGACAGTGTATTTAGGGTGGTAGCAGTCCATATATAGGTTTTTCACTTGTGGAAAACTATCTAATTTAATTGCCTTTATAATGCTATATTAAGCTGACTTTGAATTTGGGAAGATGACTGCAAGCAAGTCTGAACCATTTTGAAGGTGACTCAATGGGAGGTTTTGGGTAAATCAGGGATCACTAACCTTGACATAACAGATGTTTATGAACTCAATTCGCAAGCATCATGGGAATATAGTTCACAAATGTGTGTAGTGCTCTGGTAAGATTTCCCTGTTCTAGATATTAAGCTTACAGAGCACACGGATTTATGACCGGGTACAGACATCAGTTTGTTTTTAATATATACACATCACAGGAAAAGTGCAAAAACAACTTTCATTGCCTGGTCCCTTGGCCCAACTTCCAATGTGAATATTTAATGGTCAGGCTCTCGTTCTCCACCAAGAGCTAAAAGATACAAAATAAATAAAGCTTTTTATCAACTAAACATCTAGAAAAATGTGTGCTTGCGCAGGGAAAAAAAAGCATGGTAAGAGTATTGAGTGTCATTTTTTTCTTCTTCACCTGTTAAGGCTAAGGAATGGATGTATTTTTTTAGATTCTATGGCTGAGTGGTTTGTCTTCACTGAATACTGCATAAGAGCCGATAAAATTAGCAAAATGTCATACACTACAAGCTAAGAGTTAGGCACATTACATTTTTGATTTCCAGAAAGCCATTCAATGTGCAAATTTGTTTTCTCCTCCCAGCTATTAGTTTTGGTTTGTTATTGCCGCTACTGCACCCCGTTTGTTCCAAAAATAAAAGTGCAATATTGCTGTGCTATTTTATTAATTTTGTATTTCCCCCCCACTGTCCAAGTTCATTTATTCTAATCAATCACCTAATCAATCGTAAAGGGATATTACTCAGTATCTCCTGCACAAATCATGCTTTCACATTTTCTGGCATCCAGCTCTTCCAACTCCACTACTAATATATTAGGTGTTTTAGTTTTCTTAAGTATCCAATAAAACACAGCTTCCCTTCATTTTAGAAATTAGATTTACTAGTGCCACATTGCCGGGGACAGGAGGAGAAAGGTTATCAGCCCAGAGTGGCCAGTTCTTTGACTTGCATTTATTCTTTTATTCATTTTTTCTTCATCTGGTTTCTGAGGACTGAAGCACACTGCTACTAATGCACTAATGGAAGCGACTTGCTTGCGTGATTGCCTTAAATAAAGAGTTTCTCCGCACACAGAGTCCCTTCTGGGAGATGGAACAAACACACACTGTAGATCCTTCATGAGGCAGGCACAAAAAGTGAATCTCTCCTGTTTCTCTATGCAGACAATCTCTGGCTGAGTAAGAGCGTAGGCTACTGCTCAGGGAGAAATCCACTGCCAATATCTCCCTTGTGGCTGATATCCAGCAGCAAATCATGTAGCAGTGGCCTTTACTCGGAACTTTGCATCAGTTTTCCAGCCTCGCATGCATATACTGTAGTTAAGGATAGAAGTTCGGGATCAATCACATTATTTGTCCATTGAGAAAGTTTAATCCTTCATACAGTCTCCTCTGTTGAGAGCAGCAATGGGTTAATGTATTCAAAACCTTCAAATTCAGATTGGTCTATTCGTTTTATAACATCTCTGCAAAAAAAAAAAGGAAAAAAAAGCTTGTTACCATCACATATTCTGTCTGCTTGAGCTTACTGAAGGCAATGTGCATGAGCTGATGCATGATAGTGATTTATATAACATATCTCATAGATTTCCTTATTGTTGAGTATATGAATGCAAAATGTTCTCAATAGGTTTTTGGCTGATCTTCACGTTGCATTTCACACTTCGCATGGGACCAATTTGCTGTATGGGTTGGGTGTTGTCAGGGCTAGCCCATAAGTAACCGGTGCCCCAGGAGAATATGATCAGCACTTGCAATATATGTTTAATGTCTGCGTTTACATGTTTATTTTAGGGCATTTAATATAATTTATGTAGCAACTGTGTGAGAAGGAAGGATAGTCCTAGTGTAAGAGCACATATATCAAAAAGCAAAGGCAAGCCTTGTTTTTATTATACCCAATTGGAGGGAGCTCAGTTGGTTTTTAGAGGATACATCATGACTCTGTGAGGGAGTTGAACATCACACTGACATCCCTGTCTACTAACAATCTATTCCCTTGCTACCCACTGCTATTCACTGCTATGCACTACCCAGCTCCATGCTGTAAACATCCCTTAAGTGATGTAAGAAGACAGAACCTACAAACAGTGAGCGTTATTTGTTAGGAACAGCTGTGGAGTAGAGTACTGAATATAGGGGAATCAGCAGGAACATTTAATTGATAGATATGGTTACTGCTCCACATTTAATATTTTACCCCAGAATTGCTCTGTATTATGTTGCCCATTATCAATAAGTAAAGGGTCTCGTGCTTGGAGACTGGTCTAAAACACTGAGGAAGTGAATATCTGGTTATACAAACTGCTACCATATAAGTTCATTTTCAGTGTATGCAACTCTGTACAATACATTACTTATTAGGCATTCTCACCCATCATTCTCAGACACGGTCATAATGTTTGTACACCTGTGGTGTCAAAGGCTGTCCGTTCCTTAAACAATCATGCATATAAATATATATCTGATCTTTAGACAAGTCGGGTTATCTCAGCAGGAGTATATTTGTACGTACTCATCATCTGGTGTGAGCTGCACAGGTTCACTGGTAAACTGTGTGTCAAAATTATCCAAACCAAAGTCATCTTTGATTTGAGGCTTGAATGGAGTAGGGACCTGCTTCTTCTCCAGCTAAAAGAGAAAGAAAGATTAAAAAAAAAAAAAAAAAAAAAAAACAGACTCCAAAACATACCCCTCTCCATGATGACAGCCTGAAAAGCCCCCCAAAAAGGGAATGCCCTCTTATCAATCCCCACAAATTAATTTAATGTTACAAATTTCATTGTTGCAAGACAGTTAAGTAGGGGAGGATTTTCTATACCAACCATCATACAAACTTAGATGGCCACAAAACAAATAAAAATAATAGATTTTGTACTTTTAAAATGTAATTATAATTGTGAAAAGGCAGCACTTATATTTTGTGATGCATGCTATTTGTAACAATTGTCAAATAGTACATGCACCATGAAACAGATTTCTCCACTAAACCAAATACTGCCAAGAAATGCAAAGAATATTGAACATATTAGATCATCGTTTGTGTGATGGTAACATTCTCAAGTACTCAAACTTCTTATTTTCCAGCTCAGGGACCTCAAACTAAAAAAAATGGAATTCTATTATCTGACATTACAATTTTGTGAATAAACGCCACTCCATTTGGAGTGTGGTTTGTTTCCTTAAAGGACCACTCTAGGCACCCGGACCACTTCAGCTTAATGAGGTGGTCTGGGTGCCAGGTCCTTCTAGGGTTAACCCATTTTTTCATAAACATAGCAGTTTCAGAGAAACTGCTATGTTTATGAATGGGTTAAGCCTTCCCCCTATGTCCTCTAGTGGCTGTCTCATTGACAGCCACTAGAGGCGCTCGCGTGCTTCTCACTGTGATTTTCACAGTGAGAGCACGCCAGCGTCCATAGGAAAGCATTATGAATGCTTTCCTATGTGACCGGCTGAATGCGCGCGCAGCTCTTGCCGCGCGTGCGCATTCAGCCGACGGGGAGGAGAAGAGGAGGATCGGAGGAGGAGAGCAGAAGGAGATCTCTCCGCCCAGCGCTGGAAAAAGGTAAGTTTTTACCCCTTTCCCCTTTCCAGAGCCGGGCGGGAGGGGGTCCCTGAGGGTGGGGGCACCCTCAGGGCACTCTAGTGCCAGGAAAACGAGTATGCTTTCCTGGCACTAGAGTGGTCCTTTAACATGACGCATACCCATTTATATTATTGAGCTAGAAGCGCATCCCTATGTCTCAACTGCTCTTACTGTACACTACATGGAAATGTCTGGCAGAGAATTCTGGGAAATGTAGTCTATTAGGAGTTGGCAGCTAGTGTTTGACACTTTAGTTTTTACAAATCTTAATTTTACTTTAAATACATATGCAACACACATGCCTGCGATTACACAGAAAGCGTTCCATCAAATGCTTTCAATTCTGGTTTAATAAAAACAAACACAAAATACTCCTCCTCCCTCCCCCACAGCATTCTGACAGACATAATGGGTGTAAGCAATACAATTGGAGAGAAATAACAGGTGAATTATATTTACACATCAAGCAACCTTAAATAAAAAAAAATAAACCTTTTAAAGAATTCTTTATATTCTATACACATATAAACTGTGTGCATTTCAGGTGTACTGGTACATATATTGCCCAATTGCTGCAATACATAGAAGTCAATACAAACCAATTCCTCACAGCCTAGTCAGTAAATGCCTTAAATTGAAAGAAAACAACATGTTCTGGAAAACAGCAATTTCAAAATAAAAATATATGACTCATCCACATTATGAGTAAATATGTTCTCCGTATATTACAAATATACAAAGCTGAAAACAACGGATTGTTTTAAAGATATAAACAAGAGAGTCAGAGCACGTCACATGGAGACAGGGGCTTTAAATATCAAGGAAATGATCAAAATGATATCCCGAGAGACATATACATTTTAAAAACTGGCTACATGTGTGTAAGTAGTTGTATATTTTTTTTAATGGCATTGAGATTTGTAAAAATACAATATTTCACTGGCAATTTGGCCGACGCTGATGAGAATACCTATAGCATTGATGAAAGAAAAAAAATAATATATATATTTGACAGAAGTAGAAGAATTACTATATCCACTTCTTATTAATGAATCATTCCAATCACCATAACATCTTATTAGATTAGTTATGGTGCAAAGAAAAGGGAGAGGGGGGGGGACACAGGTTTCCCCCAAAGTCCACTCATCGGCTTAGGAACCCACATGAGGCATTTCACTTTATTAGTTATGGAAATTGGATTATGCGTCCATACAATATTTGTACGCGTAAACAGGTTTAGGCAAAGCAGAATTGCCATGAACACTTTTGGCACATTAATTTCACAAATTCACTTTGTCAAAATGGTCCCAATGAAAAGATTAGCAGACAATGTGAATACTGGATATCATTTCCCAAGTGGAGGGGTGGGCTACAGATAATGGTGAATCCTCCAGTTTATCATCAAACTGCTTGTTGAAGGAAGAAGAAAAAAAAAGGAATTGCACCAGTAGAGGCCTTGTATCATAATTGTAACGATATGATGTTGTGGCTATGGTGTTTCTTAAAAGGTAGTAGGGATGGGGCTGATTTTTCACATATCTGCTAGAGCAGAGGTTCCAAACCCAGTCAGTACCCCCTCTACCAGTCTAGGCTTTATGGATTACCCTGTTGTGTCTACAGTGTTTTTTTCTTTCTAAAAATACCTTAGACAACTGGGTAATCCCTAAATCCTGGACTGTTAGGGGTTAATTGAGGACTGGGTTGGGAACCACTGTGCTAGAGAAGAAGCAGACATTTCAATAGAAGACAGACAATTATGGTTCTTCTCTATCTCCACGTCAATCATTTGAAGGGGTGTGATTAGCAGTCAAGGTTTTTTGTCCCCGGTTTTATGTAAAAAACTTAAGGGATAACGGTCACCAAAACATAACTTCACAGCCAATGTATTCTTGTCCTGTGGTTTGAAAATAACATACTATGAAAACGTCTAAACCAAGTACATTGAGGATGTTAAGACCCCATTATTGGCTCCCATCATCCTGCTAAACTTTGAAACCCTATATTTTGATAAGTAATCCATCACCACTAGCAGGTATATCATGTAGAGGAAAGTATAAAACAGCCATAGGAATATAGAGGGAAAAAAAAATTCTAACTGATATTTGGGATAAAATATTGTAAATTCAGTTCTCATTTCACGGTTTATTAATAAATCCCTCTGTGCATGGTATTTACACTATAAACCCAGACACCGCAACATGAGAATGTTTGAAAGAATACACAGAGTCTGCCCTGGGCATCTAATTCATGAGACACACATTAGCAAATACATAGTTCATAGATATTAAGGGCAGCGCACACTATATGGTTGGTGTTACCTCATTCACATTACTGGTAGGTATTAAACAATTTTTCTTTAATTTTAACAAACATATGCTTTTTTTTTTTACCGTACCGAGACATCTGCAACATCACAACACTCAATCTGTTAATAGTTAAATACAAATCAATGTTTCTGAATATAATTTTGTGGGGGAAAGGTGGGAGAGTCAGCCTGAAGCTCACTGGTATTTCAAGATATTTAAATATACCGGTTATGAGAATTGGGAGAAAACAAAAAATGGGAGATCTGCCTCTTTTTCTGCTAGATGACAAGAGCACTTTCTAAAGAAACTTGCTTTGAGTTAGCAAAGACAACCAGCAGAGCAGTAATCCCTTGGTAATTCCAAGTCTTGCAGTTGCTAGTTAGCTGCAGTCAGACAAAATATCTGCCATTTATCTCCCAGTGGACACCAGTCAGCAGCCAGGCACTGCAGCAGAAATGATCTCAGTCTAACCGACCATTCTCACTCTCTACAAATGAAGATCAGCAAAACAAACAGACGTGTAATGAGATGGCAGTTTCCTAGCAGTGATCCCAGCACTTGTGGGTTTAAAGGAAAGAGAAGCTTTTTACACAAGGGAGACACATCTAAGGTTTTAATGAACCTGCAATAGAGAGTATAAAACCACCATGGAAATACAGTTAGAACACTACAAAATGACATAATGCACACAAAAAATGTGCAACTAAAATAGTGTGTGTGTATATCTATCTATATATAGGTTTTTGCTATTCTAAGTTAAAAAAATAAAATAAAAGTCTCAAAAAGGATAATTTAGATATTCACAAATTAAGATAGCCAACATTATACAAAGTAGCAATGTAATAAAATCTGAATCTTACATATGACGCAGTTCCAAAACAAGCAGTCATCCTCATCCTATGCAGGGGCCAAATGGTTTTCTTCCCACATATAAGCTATTGCAACATTTCGAGATCAGCTAGTGAGCTAGGTTACTTTACATACAGCAGAGATTTTGAGTGGCCACAATAAACCTCACACAAATAAAATTATTAAAATTACTTAAGATTTTCCAACACGGCTAATTCAGGTCAGCTCAGAAGGACCATTCTGTTTAGGAAAGTGTGTTCCACTTGACAAATGTAGACATTAATTTATTTTTTTTAACTTTGCACTTATATTAGTCTCCACTAGATGTCAGTATTTTACTACCATGCAAAGACTACAACAGTAATTTCGGATCACAAATAGGTAAGACAAGTATACACATACACATCCTCAAAATATATTTGACATGCATATCCGCAAACATATATTTGGTTTAAAAGTATAGCAACATATTTACAAATGTTAAAACAAACAGAATCTCAGGTTCAAACCTTCCTAGAAATAAGATAGATAGGTCTATCTATATCTATCTCTATCTCTCCACACTGTATAATATTGTATTTTATATAGCACTAGTGAAATGTTAAACAATGCTTAATTCGCCAACCAACCAGTTCTGGAATTATCGCTGGTGTAGCTGCACTGGGGCCCGCACACTGAGAAGGCCCATCAGGTAACCCATGCACTCAAGGCCACCCAATGGACATGTGTCATGAGGAGCCCATTTGAGCGCAGTGGGTCATTAAAAGCATGACTGGGCCCCTTTCTTATGGGCAGTGTAAGAGTGAAAACTGGTCACTTCCTCCTAGATAAGACAGCAAGTAGAGCAGGGAGGAGTGGGCAGGACCAGAGAGCCAGTCTCTAACTCCCAACAATCTCTGCCAGCATATTGGACCCCAGGGAAGCGACCTTCCTGCATCCAAAAAGTAGGAAACAGGGCGGGGCTACAAATGTGGAAATCTGTGTATCTGCAAGTGTTTCTGTGTCTCACTGTGTGTATCTGCATGTGTGTGAGTGTTTGTATCTGTGTATTGGTGTGTATCTGCATGTTTGTCAGTGTGTGTGTGTCTATGTATCTGTGTGTGTGTGTTTGTGTTTCTGCATATGTAACAATGTGTATAGGTGTATACAGCTCAGCATTCAAATGCCAACACTACGTACAAATACACCCCTGCAGTCATATGTCAGCACTACATACATTCAAAAACATACCCTATACAAAAACATGCTTACATACAAACACACAACGCTCTGTGCTAAATACAACCCGACATGGATGGGCAAATGGTACTTCCCCAGCTAGCAAAGCATTATGAGAGCTGCACGACAGATAGTGATCTCTACCTTTTGTCCACCATTTTAATAAGGTGGGGCCAAAATCAATTTCCTCTATATGTTTGTCCCATCACTGCAACCAACAATGCAGTATCATGAAACAACAGAGGATTTATATTTTTAAAACTTTCGTATAGAAATTCCCCTTTAACCAGACCTTTTCCCTTTTTTATGAATTCTTGTTGAAACACCGCACAGTAATGATATGAAGAGATCTAACACATTTACGAGATGGGCTTTCAAAAGGACTGTGACAACAAATGGAGTAAGTTATTTTATTAGACCTATATACAATTAAAAACAAATATTAAAATGACATAATATCTACTTGTTTTGACCTACACATTTTAAAACAGTTGCCTGATAATTGAAAATCCAGCACAGTGCTTGCAGATCAGACTAAGACCATTTTCACAGGCCTTTTTATAGCAGTACGTAGCTGCCACCTAATGGCTATCAGAAACATTACACTCTGGGAAACCTTTTCATACAATAACACATTTTACAAGAGGAAGGGCTACTTGTAAATGTAATGAAAAGGAACCACAGGGCCGGAGATACTCTAAGCCAGGTGTTACATGAAATTTGGAAATTCACCATCATTTAACTTTAGCAAAGACTGAGCATGTTTTTTTCCCCATATAGAGAGATGGGTTTCTAAACTTTAAAAGCAAATTCAAGCATTTCTGTTTAATTATAAAAATTCTGGATGTTTAATACGGCAACTATTCCATTGGCCATAATTACAGATACGATAGCATTTTGTCTGGACGGTGATACAGAGAGGACATTACCATCACTGCACATGATGCTCGATTTCTGAATGAGACCGCAATGAAAGATGATGCAGTTACACTGCTGTGCTGTAAACTGACTTCATTTTAGATTCCAGATTAATCATCAAGAAACAGGTCTGATCTATTGTAGAACGTAATTACTTAAATACAGACAGGCATCTTAAAATATTGCGTTGGACACCAAAATTCGCACAGCTTGGTCACTTACCGTATCCCAGTCTATACTGCGGAAAAATGTGTGTGATTTGATATCAGAAAATCCAGTGTGCGGCTGGCACCCGAGTCTGTCTTTGGGATCCTGAAGAAGAAAAAAAATACAAAAAGAGTACGCTTGTTTAAACAAACACATACCTGACAGAGTGCACCATACAAGGTATCGGGCATCGGTGATGTAGAATTTTAATAATATACTGCTGATACTAGTCTCCCATCCAGGGATGAGTAAAGTATGTTGCAAGATAGAAAGTAGCAAAACTGGAGTTACATGCATCACCTTCCCATTTTATAACACTCATTTATTGGTAACAGCTCAGAGAATAAAGAAGGCAGTGTTAAGGCAGAGTGCTTGTAAAGCCAATGCGGTTGATATG
The DNA here is from genome assembly GCF_036172605.1 of Pelobates fuscus. Lineage (NCBI taxonomy): Eukaryota > Metazoa > Chordata > Amphibia > Anura > Pelobatidae > Pelobates > Pelobates fuscus. Next base: position 109,108,650 of record NC_086327.1, on the reverse strand, counting down.
TCAATCCAAATTCTCAAAAACCAGCAAAGAGCTTGAACTAAACCACATTTCCAGGAATGTAAATGTGTAAGATTCTCAACATTCACATCAGATTCATCTGGAAACAGTGGAGATACAAGTTGTGGATCTGGAGTTAATAATATCCTTGGAGATCACTGCAAAACTGGTATGTACAGGAGGGTGGCTGGAAAGAAGCAATTAGTCAGAAAGCATTATTTGAAATATAGCATGTCTGTAATTTACCAGTAAACGTGAATGTCTCAGCTTCACGGTGGAAAAAGGTTATGTGGTCAAATGAGACCAAGTTTTTTTGCCTGAAAGGAACACTCCAAGCACCATAACTACTAAAGCGCTCTACAATGGCTGCGATACCCTGGCATCCCCTCATTGTAAGTACTAAAACCGTTTTAGAAAGGTGTAACTTATTAGTTATGGGTCTGACGGGCACCACTCCCCGTCTCCACTACTGCAGTTGGAGGACTGAACTTCAGTTAGGTCTCCTGAGCCAAGCCCTGCAGTTAAGGCAAAACTCATTGATTGTTCTCAGCCAACAGGCTTAGTCTTGCACCAACAGGCTGAGCTCAGTCAGACAGCTTCTGGCCCTCTCTGGCTAAAGTAATGGAGGTGTAAAGAGGCTCTCAGCAGACCCAAGGTTAGAATGTAAACTATTCTAGTACCATGTGATTACTTACAATGAAGGGGAGGGCACCAGGCATTTCCTGGCATCATTACCACTACACTGTGCTGTAGTAGTTATGGTGCTTGGAGTGTTCATTTTATTAAAAGTTCTAAAGCCTAAAAAGAACAATGCCTTTTGTTACTGGTCATGTGGTTATAGTGCATCAATATTCCCTGACAGGGATATTCCAGGCTGGAAGTGACACCCTTTTTTGAATGCATTATGTAGATGATTTTTATTAAAAAAAACAAAAACAAAAAAAAACCCCAAAAAACCCTGAAAGCAACGTTTAAATTAATGGATATAGTTATTACATTTGCTGTATTTACAGCCTTTACACAAAGCGCAGTCCAGGGCAGGAAGCAGTTTAGTCTAAAGGGAGGCTTTCATTCCGTTCAATGTTCCAGGATTTATCCAATGAAACAGCAGTACTTAAAGGGACACTATAGGCCCCAGAACCAACTACAACTTAATCTAGTGTTTCTGGTGTCTATAGCATGTCCACGCAGGCTTTTCAATGTAACCACTGAATGTTCCTAATAGAGCTAAATTGATTCTTTGCTTCTCTATGAGAAGATGCTGACTGGCGCAGCACATGTGCAATATCCTATGGGAAAGCATTGGATTAGCTGAGATCATCAATATTGATGATCTCAGCCATACAGTTGGGGCCAGCCATAGCAGAGGGGAAAATGGAAGTTTAAACTTTTTTTCAAAGTGATCTAAGAGGGACTGAGGAGCTAAACATTTAGTTTAACACTATAGTGTTAGGAATACAGGTTTGTATTCCTGACACTACACTGTTCCTTTAAGCACTTGACATCTATAGGTTAACTGGAAGTGATGTGTAAACTGCTGGACCTCTTCTCAGTTTTGTAAGTGAAGTACTCAGACACAATCTCATGACTATAGCTCATGCTGATTCACTATATGTGGTAATGGAAATGTTCAAAGACATGGGGACTGGTATATTGTGTACATTCTGTACATTAATCAGGACATGCAGAAAAGGTAGTATAGCTTTCTTCTCCGATGCCAAGAATTCAAAGGGCCAGTTTGTAGTGATTACTTTGTTTTGCAAAGCAATAAGAAACTGTGAGCATAGAGAGAGGGACAGGGGTCTGCTTGCAACATAATCTATAACAGGAGCCAATGTTGTTATGGTGCTTGTAGTGTCCCTTTAAATAAAACATACAAAACATAGCTGTGATTACAGTTTACAGGAATGTGCAAATAAAGATCATTCCGCTAGAATGTTACATTGTTATGTATGTTTGTTAAGCATATACTAAGATATCTGTTTATACATTTATTGCTGAAGCTCTCAAACGCTTAAAGACTGACCGCACTATGTTTATGGTTATTGAACAACCTACCTTACATAAAAATCCCTTTAAGACGTGTGATGCTTTTACAGAGAGGAATCTAGGGATCCTAATTGGCTTCTCCAGGATAACTGGTTACATGAAAACAATAGAAGAAACCATATCTGTTAGTCGCCCAGGTTGATTACTTGATATTTCACACAATGTGTTCGTAATCCAAAAAAAACAACAAACCCTTGTATGTACACAACTTTTACTATCAATAAAATACATTGATCTAAACTACCTAACGCTTAATACAGATTATATTTTTCAGTGTATCAGTAGGGGAGTTGCTTGCTGAGGTGCAAAATAGTCTTAACTTCAAAGAAAAGTTTATTTCCTTGTTACATGGCTCAGATTTAGGTTTAAACCCAAATTCAATTGCCAATGTTAATGTTTCTGTGGTAATTTAATTCTATGTGCTAGAGTACCTTAGCCATGCTTAAAATGCATGTTAACTAACAAAGATTAAACCACAGAAAGCAGGTGGGAGGGAAAAACACTTCAGTTCTCTTATCTGTGTTAAGCACAACATGAACAACACCAGGTCCCATCTTTCACTACATTACCCTGAAGGGGATTTGGCTTCCTCTAAGTGCCAACCCTCACCCACCACATAGTTCCATGGCTAGAGGTCCAAAGCCTCTGACCACACAAGGTACCATCATTCCTCCATAAGCCAATCCCTACAAATTGTGAGATCAGCTCAGTACAGACCATGGGCACACTATTATAGTTTGGCATATGTCATAATCTACATTTAGACATCACTGGGTTTTTTTTCTGCCCAACTTGTGCCACAAGAAACTACCATTTAAATATAGACTAATTCGGAGACAGAAAGCAAATTGCTTAACATAATGAACACAGCAACCTCGGACATAAATTTTTTTTGGGGGGGGTGGAGGTTGCTTATATTATCTTGGGGAGTGAGGTATCGCTCTGGGCCCCTCAGACAATGTAACAGATAAGATCAGCTCCAAACCAAGTTTCTTCTGGTAATAGGGGATTTCAGATGACCTTCAATACGTTTTGTATATATGTTTTATGTAGGACTGGGAATTTTGGCCACTGCTAGCTCAGGCTGTAAGTAACTAACAGTTGAATTCCAGTTGATGTCTTGAGGTCAATCTAATTCATACTAATCAATATTGTATAGATCTTTGACATTGTTTTCATGATACACTAAATCTGGCCTATTTTTTTACCACCTTTCCACACTGAACAGTTTACTAAGCCAGGTACTCTGTGAACTAAAGTATACACACACACACAAAAGCTGGGGGTATCTATGGCACCAAAGACTACCCCCCTCTAAATGGCCATTAAGCCTTTTGGACGCAGCAAAATAAACATAATGGAAACAATATTTATATTTTAGGATCAGTTTTGCATTCTTATTGAATATTTTTTGGATTAATATTATCTTATTTTCAAATAAAACAAAATTAAAAAAAAAGCCTGAATCCTTCTCTGCACACACACCCAGAACAAATGTGCTTTATTAAACAGAGCAGCAAGCCCAGTATTACACGGTGTACCCCAGGGCCCTGATTAGATGCAAAGCACGACTTGCAGTAAAGGACTCAGCTGGCGTCATCTAACCTTGGAAAAGATAATCTTCAGTGTTCATATCTGGATTGTCAGTAATGATATCAAACGGGGATCTTCCAGCCATCATTTCAAACATCAGGACGCCCAGTGCCCACCAGTCCACACTGAACCCTGTAACAAAAGAAGAATCCATTAATCTTTGATTCAATGTTCTGGCTCACAAATCTACACTTATCACATGACCGTCATGTGGCTTGTGTGTTGATATGTAGGCCTGTTTAAATTAAATGGCAGAGGCCACACGATAAAGGTTTAAAAGGTCATATTGTCCTTTGTTTAGATCAATTTCTACAGAAAACAACTTGAGTATTGATTTTGCTCTTCAATGTAGTGGGAGATTAAAGGTTAAATGGTATTACTAAAGATCATGTTCAAATGACTTCGTATTTGTGGCTTTTTGTGACTGCTTACCATACTCTTCTCCCCGGAGGATCTCAGGAGCAATGTAATTTGGAGTGCCGCAAAAAGTGCTTGTAGTATCCCCTGGCCCGAGGCCCTCCTATAAAAAAGGACACCGGCTAATTATCCAACAGCACAGCTATAACCATTTCCTTTCATGGGTAGGTTTAAAGAAAAAGTAACCCATGATATTTGCTGCCAACTGTATACTTTTATAGCCATGTTACTTGCAGCTTGCATTGTTACTGGGTATACTGCAGTCTGCTACCAGGATAAACAAAAAGTTTTCAAAGCCAATGTAATCTTCTTTAAACACATAATAAATTGTGTTTGTCTGAGAGAACCTGCCAAGTGAAATGACAGGAATAAAAAGGGAAAAAAATAAATAATGAGATGCCCAACCAAACACACAATTATATACATGTCACCTAAACGTTATTTCTACCATAATTGCAATGTTTAAAGTAAGTGGAATTAAGAAGTATCCAATTCCAGACCTCTAATTAAAGAGTTTATTGACAGTTATATTGTTAATTAGCACAGATTGGAAGATTACCTGGAGACATTTACTGTGCCTTTAGTTTGCAAATGACTTTGGAGAAATAAGTGCTATTAGTTAAGGACTATTTCATCATTACAAAAACTGCTGTGACTTTTTTGTATTCCCAACATAATTACACCTTCTCCTTTCCTGATCGGTCTTCTGCCAATTCAGAAAGTGACCAAGCCATACTGGCTTCCATTAAAAAAGGGGGGGGGGCTTGGACGCCATCCTGGAAGGTTGCAGGCAGGCCGAGCTCCTGCTACAAATCGGAATAAAAGTGCTATAAAAGCGGGTGAAAACCCCAAAAATGGACTTTACCTACCTGAGCAATCTAAACCTACATCGCGGGATTGATCTTGGAATGGGTGTTAACCCCTACATCCTCGCAAACCAGCAACTGTGGCCTCCATCCGTTTGTGGCCTGGCGCCGACTTGGCGGGAGATGCGGCCGGTCTCTACGTCGGGGGCGACCCAGGCACTCAGCCCAGCGGTCAATCCGAGCCCCACACTCCCCCCCTCTGGGCCGGCGGGGGATATCCCGGCCCCCACCAGACAACTTCTTACCCCTGCAATGCATCCTGACTACACGAGTGAAGACGGCACAAACGTGGCCTACTTTAAAATGGCCAACGGCAAACCTGTACAACCTACCCAGCAACACAGATACTGGGAAACAGGATTCACACAGAGATTCAACGACATGTGCAAAAGATACTGGAGAGGCTGGGAGGAACGGCGAAAGCCGACAGCGAGACCTGCACCCGTGGAGCTACCTACAGACAACGCTCCGGAGCCTCGGCACACCCGCCCTGTACTGGGAACTCGGAAGGCTCAAGCACGCACCCGCAGCCCAAACACAGCAAAACAGAGCGGCAGCACGAGACCCCGACAACCCCCCCTTCCCCCCCCAGGGATGGTGAGAGAGGCACGGGGACTCGGGAAACGGGAGTCCGTTCACAACAAGGGCTGTGGGAGTGCTGCACGACTCGGCAATAGGGGAGACGAGAACTCCACGCTGCCCCTACATGCATCAGGCCCATTACAGACAGCATCCTGGGACATGAGGACCCCCCCCACAAGGCATCGGCTGATGCAGACACGGAGGCAAGACGCCCCCCACTCCCGGCTGGGACAGACCCCTTTGAACATGACTCCCACACCTATCACAAGGGACCTTATAGGCAAGACCCTATATGCAAACCAAACCCTCCGGCAAGATTTAAGCTACTATGTTCACTTTCCGCTGCTCATGTACAGTTTCTTTATGTTTTGTTTGTTTGTTAATTACTCCTCTACAGTGAATCAAGCTAAACCTACCTGGGTCAAAAGATAACATGAGCAAGCCAAACACTGAGCAACTGACACACACATGCTTTCACATACTGCCTCAGTATCAACCTAGCCTTAATCGCAGACACATAGGCAGGCAAACACAGATTTAACTGTCACTGACACCACCAGAAGGGGCCATAGCTCTCTCATACCATCACCACAAAACGCGCTGAAAAAGCTTCAGGAACTATAGACACGTACATGCTTGTTAAACTACGCAATACTCATAAATATATACGTCAGTTAATATAGAATGCTTACCAAACCAGAGTGTTTACCTCACTAACTGACATTTGTTATGTTATTGTTCTGCGCCTGTTATCATTATAATATAAAAATGTGCAACTTCTATTGACGCCATACTAATAATACCCCTTATTTGTTATACTATGTTGGATAATGCTGTTGTGGCATATGAAGCTTGAATGTTGATACTTGCACAATAAAAATAAAGAATTAAAAAAAAAAAAAGGGGTGGAATAAATTATGAAGGGCAAATTCTAAAAATCAACTAAAGATAGATTTACCAATGAGGCAAGTATTTCAGAAGGGGACATGTCCACTTTAGAGATATTGTCATTTCGCTGTATAGTTGTAGGAATGCTAAATGCTGTATCCTTTTCTTTAGGTGGCAGTCCCTCTTGTTCTGAATCCTTTTACGATTGTACGATTGACGTTACCTTCTGTCTTTTCACAACAGTGTAACTGAAATGGTGCTGGTGTAACCAGGGCTCCTCTATTGACCGAACCAAACTCAGTCCTGAGAATTATCTTATTGTAGGTTCTAGTTAACACACCTCACTAAACACTATTGAGGAGCTAAAGTGGGAGGTATTTTGCAGAGGTAATTCTAATCTACAGCCCTGCAGCACGTGTGGCATGGGAGTCTATATCACCCCATGATTCCACAAGTGTGATATATACTTCCCATAATGCGGTGCACATGAAATCCTTCCAATTGCATAGCACCGTGGTTTACTGGGGTTTTACGCTGTGTGCTAAGGCATATGACACCTTGCCAATGATTTAATCAATAACAACTCACAATGGACTTTAGCTACTTGGCTGTCCAAGTACCTCTGAGATCATAGTCCTTCAATTAAGGAAAGCAAATGATAGAGCAGAGTGGAATTTACAACCTGGCCATATATACCTCACCTTGCACATGCCATAATCCGTTAATTTGATGTGACCCTCTGCATCTAACAAGACATTGTCCAACTTCAGGTCCCTGTAAATGATGCCTCGTTCGTGCAGAAAATTCAGAGCAATACATATTTCAGCAGCATAAAACCTATACAATAGATAAAGAAAGAACATTATACTGTCAGGAACCAATTAACAGCATGACTACATATAAACATGTGCTTTAAAACCACAAATATGGTTAGATTATCTTCTATATTTTAGTTTTGAGAAAACAAAGGTGGCTCCAGCAGAGCAATATAAGAACATTTACTGTAACGGTTCACTAAATAATTTGATGTCTGTCAGTCTGTCAGTCAATGGCACACCAGCCATGAATGGTCATGTACGGACCTGTAATGGGGCGTTTGTTAATTCTGGACATTGTAAAACATTTTATACCTGGAGCACGTCAAACACATTGAAATGCTCAGTTGGACTGGGGATTATAAATGTTAAAGTGTATAACTATTTAGAGCATCTGTGTAAAGTTAATCAGACATGTCTTTGTGCAGACTTACTTATATATATTTTTTTTTTAATTCTTTATTTTTGTTGTGCATATTGTGGTAACATCCAGCATAATACACTGCTGCGCCCCAACAGCTGCAGCGACGTTTAATCAACATAAAACATTTGCATGGTTGGAACATTTATCGCAATGATTGTCTTGCACGTTTTAATTGTTTAAGTGTGTATGAGTTAGTGTCTCAGAGATGGGTTGTAGAGGTACTAGTGTGCGTGAAGTTTGTGCATATTTGGTCTTTAGTTTAGATTAGTATTAAGGATGTGTCAGGTCGGGCTGTTCAGAGTGGTGCCGTCTTATTGTCAAATGTAGGAGGGTTATCTAGCCCGCCATATGTGGTACCCCTTACCGTGGGGATTACGGGGGGGGGAGGGCTGGCCGGTGTGTAGCCATACGCCTGCCCTGTGGCGTCTAGGTCTTAGGTGTTGTGAGTGAAGGGGTGTTAGGTTCTCCGTGGGCCTATGTCGTGTGTGTGGTGCGTTAACATTCTGTGGTAATAACTTATGAACAGTTTGTAAACAGTTCTGGTGTAACTCTTAGCGGCCTGGACTGCAGACTCTTAGGGTTTCAGGTTCCCGGGTCGGTGGCCGGTGTGGCGGCAGGAACAAATGGGGCAGATCGGGAGGGGTTCCACCTCTGGGTGGTCGCCCGCCTTTCTTCATGTGTTTCTAGGGGAGGTAGGCCCAGCGCCGTGAGGGGGGTCGGGGCCTCTGACATCGATGAGAGTTGACTTACTTATATTTTTAATTACAACCATGACAACTATACGTTTATCTTTTTTTTTTGGTAAGTGGAGTTTTTAGAGAGACTGTTCCTTTCATTTTACAGTTGAAATGCCTTTTTTCCCCTCTTGCACCATGCATCCACTTGAGTTTGCTTCCTCTTTTTGCAGTATCCTTTTCGGGCCCAATGTGTCCTCCTTTGACCCTGTCAACCACATTGGCTAGTTTTCTCCCCCCTGTTACATTTTCACGTTCTTATCAGCTTCTGTCTTTCTGCTCTTAGCTGAACCCATGTGACAACTGTTAATCAACTTTCATATGCAAATATTGTACTAATCAAAATCCACCTTTGTCACAAACCAACATCCATGTTTTATCCTCACTGCCTTCTCACCAACCCCTCGACCTTCACCAACCTCGTCTGATTTTCAATTTATTTATAATATATTTTTTATTATATCATTTATTATTTTATTTATTTTTAGTAATAAATGGGATGGTTGAAGGAAAGTTCTGCACTATGTTTATCTAGATCACATTCCCACTAAATAAGGGTTTCTATAAAACGGACATATTTACCTGGCATGTTCCTCAGGAAGCTTTCTTTGTCGTTGCATATGAAACATAAGGTCTCCTCCATTCACATACTCAATCACTAAAAACAACCTGCAAATAGGAAACGAGGGACAAGACACATAAGAGAACCGCAAAATGAAAACGTGCTTTAACAGGTTTAGTGCCAGAGGTTTGATAAATTGATGGCAATGTGTTGCTCGTCCTCTATAACATTGAAAGAGTTTGTGTTGTAAATAGGTCAAACACAGGAAACTTTTTTTTTTTTTTGTAAGTGAGATTTTCAAAAGGCCAACTGCACAATTAGCTTCTATTCAACTGGAGAATACCCATTATTTATCTGCTTGATTTCACGTTTTAAACCCCATTTTAATCCTTGCAATTAAATCTGACCAAAACAAAGGAACAGTTTTATGTCTCATTATTCTATGAAGTGCCGTTACAATATCCTCAAACTCTCTCTCTTGTCAATCATTATATGCAGAGATTCATGAAATAACCATATCATTGTTCCAACACTTCTAGTAAAGATTTTGAAGACCAGAGCATTTTAAACAACTAATAAAGTTGCACTATTTCCAATAATCTAATACACACAGCCTGTTATTGTAATATGCTCTATTTTTTATTAGCCCCATTGGTGATTGCGAAAGCTTAGATATTGGAAAATCAATGGGTCAATCTCATAAATTAATTAAAGCACATGAAAACAGTGGTGCCCATTACTGTACCTTATAAGCCCTCTAAAATAAATCTCAAAGCATTGGGTAGTGCATAGCTGTATTTTTTTTGGAGGGAAAATCTCAAAGCAATGAAAGTAACCTACTTTGCCCCCTGCGTTTTGGTGGGGAGGTGGGGGGGAGGGGAGGGGGATTAGAGCACCAAATAATAGCATTTAATGCTCTTGGCATCACCCACGACAAGAACAATAGGTCAGTTTTCTCAAATGGTTGCTCCAAGCACCAGGACCATTTCAGTGTTCGAAGTGGTCATGGTGTCTGGAGTCATACATGCAGCATATTGCTATAAAATATTGCACATGTGGATTTACCCCTATGCTGCTGGTGCAACGCCACCTCTAGCAATTCTATTGGGAGCATCATTAGAGAGCCTGGAACAAAAGATCTAAGTTGGCTAATATCAATTACATAGTTACATAGACTGAAAAGAGACATGTGTCCATCAAGGCACCCAGCTGATACCCTCAGCCAATGAATGGCTGACATGATCAGTATCCGGTTTCTGCTAATTGCATGTCACCAGCCATTAGAGGACTCTCTGCCTGGCGTGGACCCAAGTAAGAGAGCAAAGCGTTACATAATTGTTTATCCCATTACTGGGGAATGGGGCCAGGGAACTACTCACGTTAAAGGTGGAAGAAGTAGCCTCAACTCAAACATTTTTGCTGGCTACCTTTTGAGAGGGTGAATAACCAACCACTTGCAATGAGGGTTAAAAAATAAATATTTAATTTATTTAAATATTTATTCTTCTATCTGCAAGACACTTGCTTGAGGTGGCAATCATGTGATCAAGAGCTCTGCTGCTAATGCACATTTCATATATCTGCCATAGAGGACAGCACAGGCCTATCACATGCACTCACACTTTAGACGTTAGTAAGTACCTTATAAGTTTTATGCAATTCATCTGTGATGGACTATTAATGAGATGGGCAGCCTCAGCCAAGCATGTTAGTTACAGTTATTTAGTTCGGATAAATTAAACTAACAAGCTGTGTTCTGACTAATAACTCCTACAGAAGGCTTACTTAGTAGTTTCCTCAGACCCTGATCCTGCTACTGGCTGTGAGGCCAACTCCAGTGATGAGCTGCTGTCTGACTTGTATCGGATCAGATTAGGATACAGCTTTCACTTTGTCCTCATACCGCCTCTCTCATACAGAATGCACAATAATGTACACTACTGTGTTGTTGCTGTGTTTTTGTGGGTAACAGGGCAGTGGCCATTCAGAATGTAGACCGTGCCACCCAAGCCATCCAATATAGGAAAGGGTAGTACAATCTGTCTGTGGGAATCTAGCACTGAGCTGAGAAAATGCAAATGAACATTTTTTTACTACATACTAAATTTTTGAATAATTAGTGCTTTTGTTTAGTGCTGTGTTAAGAAAGGCTGTCATCTTACATGCAAATATCCATCATGTTAATCTTCATTTTGTGTTCTAAATATCCATATTATTACAGGTCTTTTTTATAAGGTATATTTGGCAGTAGGCAATGGGTATATTGGGGGTGATTGTACAGGAGTGGCACCAGCGTAGTGTCTACAAGTATGTGAAATATAAATCCAGCCCTTTTTATGGTATTGCTTAAAAATACATCCTCCCACCAAGGATGTTCGCAAAAAGAAAAACTAAAACAATAGGTCTTTCAAGTTCCAAATCTTGACCTGTCAATAGGTCTTTCTCCAGGATGTTACCAAGTGTGACGTCGACAGAACTGCCCTTAAGAATATATTACTATATGGTCAAATCAGTGGGGAGTAGAGATGGCACAAGAAAGGGCCACATGCGTTGACAGTTTCAACTTGAAAGCAGCACAACTCCACAAGGTGATCGACCCCCAATATCTTTTACACTGCTGCATATAGTACTAAAGGGCTATATTGCCAAAATTATGACTTGATACATTTGTATAACATATAGAGACAAGAATGGTCTTATCAAAGTTGGCTTGATTTCTTGTAGCAGCCAAGAAGGAATACTCCATTGATTTCACAGAGAATTAGTATAACAATTTAGATGCCAGCAGTAATATTTTACTAGCTATTGCTACATACCTCCTAAGATTTGTCCAGAATAGACAATCATTTGGTGTTAGTATACATTGGAAGTAAAACAACACTGAAATAATAGAGAGGGCTGGTGTAGTGGTCAAATCAATTAAGTCTTAAATCTGAGAACAATGCACTTTGCTAGAAGGTTGCTTACCGACTCGGCGTCTGAAAGCAGGAATGTAACCCAACTAGGAAAGGATTATTCGAGGCTTGTTCAAATACATGTTTCTCAGTCTGCACCCAGTCAATATCCTGAGGGGGAAAAAAAAAAATGCTCCAGTAAAATGGAAACCACAATCAACTTGTAAAACAATACTTCATAAAGCTGTGATAATATACAGAAATGATGCAATGTACTAAAGTTGAACGGCTTTCCCTCTTGGATGTTGTCCACTTGGAAGCGTGTCACACTGGATTTGGCATGCTACATGCAAACCTTTCCATTAACCAAAAAAAAAAAAAAAAAAAAAGACTACCACCAGCGGTAAGCCACCCTAGATCTAGACAACCTTTCTAGCCTTGTAATAGACCTGATCAGTGAGATAGAGCTAGCATACCTCTAAATGTAATAGGCAATGGGCACAAGCAATGATTTCAGCGTCTCACAGGCCTGGCCAGTGGAATACGGCTGCTATACCTCTGGGCACAGTAAGTAAGAAGTCATACAACTGGTCAGTGAGATAAGAATAGGATAACTCAGCATAGTGAGAAAGGGATACCCAGGTATAACTCTACATGTAGTAAGGAAGGTGTCCAAAGAAACGGTTTCAGCCTCTCAAAGACCTGGCCAGTAAGAAAGTGAGAAAAGGATCCAGGCAACAATTTCAGCTTTTCACAGACCCGGCCAGGCTTGTAAACATCTAGTCATATTAAGCAAGGTATAGGTCTAGTATTCCCTTTTTGATGTAAAGGAAACCCTTTAAAAATATAATAATGAAAATACACAAAAGAATAAAAAAAAGTCTAGCACACAGATATTATACTAAAGTTTGTCCTATGGGCAGAACGGATTGCTGAAAGTATATAATACAGAGCTATTCTCACTGTCCAAAGTGAAGTTCTGACTCTCTCTGAAACAGACTAAGAAACAAAGATACATTGTTCTTCACTAAACCATGAAAACTAAAAATACCATATTATATAAAAGATTCACAATTGTCAACCATGTATCATGGGAATCACAAGGTCGAGTAGTTTATAACTGTCCCCAGAACCCTGAGATGATATTTCCCATAATACAAACCTCACTGTAATGCATCTTGTATATTACCTGATATGTTTAGGTTTGTATTAGTGTAAGGTTTACCATAGTGTATGGGGTTAATAGTGATAGTGTGGGATGTTAGGTTAATGTAGGGGGTTGGTGTGTAGCATAGTGGAAGGCAGGAGTGGGGAACCTTCAGGACCATAGATGTTGTGGACTACATCTTCTCTAATGCTCTTCCAGCCATAATGCTGGTAAAGAGAACCACAACAAACAATTCGGGATATGGCTGTATAAATCTACAGGAAAGACATAAAATAAAACATAGTGTGATATTGTTACAACACAGTTTCGTAATGTGCAGCAATATTTGCACTCACTAGATGTAGATAAGTGTAAGCATTCTTAAGGCTGTCATTCGTGATCTAATGTTAAGTACTACTCACTGTTAAAATTTTTTACTATTTGTGTTTTTCACCCTTTGGTGATATATTTGTTGGCTATAATGCTGGTAAAGCCTCATGGGAGATTTAGCCCACCAAAATCAGAAGTGCCGAAGGCTGCCCACCCCTGCTGTAGGTGGTTACGGTGAGGACGTTACTGTAAGAGCAGCACTGGGGCATATATTACTATGATTATATATTTCATGCAGTTCATCCTGTGGTGCAGAGATGATCAAATAATGCAGAGATCTAGATCTGGTCTGATCTAAGATTCTTCCCCAGTTCCAAATTAAGAATATAAAAAACACCCAATGATTGATCTGTTTTCTCCAGTTCCTGATGTACTCAGCCAGAGCAGGCCTGGAACACTTGTCAGTATATATTTAATGCATTTTCTAACTAAAGAGGAATTTAAACAATGATTCAGCTGAAAGAGGAAAAATAAATAAAAAGCTCACACATTAATCACATTTACTTAGAATATGATTTGTATAGTTTGTGGTGTCCTAAAATGACAAATGTTTGCTTAGTTAAAAGCATGCAAAACACCAACCATTGAAATTAAGGCGATAACTTAGATGAAATGGACAGAAGATTTATCACTGTAATTAACGAAACACTAAAAAGACACTACATTACGCGGCGGGTAGATGTGAAGTGGTTGGATGGTGCGGGCAGTTTTGTTCCAACTAACAAATCCATAACAGACCAACCACCCATTACCATGTCACACACTTTACCAGCACACTAACTTTGATTTCAACAAACAAAGCAACATAAACAAAGCCCCACTTACAGAATGACAAATATACTTGAAGTCTAAAGTCAAGTCACCCTTAATAATAAACAGCAACTTTATAAGATAATGCGCATGCAAAACGATTTAGGGAATAGATACATTAGCCGACTCCAAACCCAGGACAGACAATGGGCAAGTAAGCAGCCAGCATTGCCGTTTGTACGCACCTCCTCATCGTGCACAAGTTCCTTCTTCACCACTTTCATGGCATAAGCCTGGTCGTTTTTTTTTAACCGCACTAGAAGAACTTTGGCATAGCTTCCCCTTCCGATCACTCTAATCAAATCAAAGTCTTCAAGTCCCAGTCCCTGTGAGATTTTAATTCCATCCATTCCATCGATGACTGGCTTGAGGTCCTAGGATTATATATTAAAACAAAAAAACAAAATATACAAAACAAACTCATTACAAACTGTATCAGCCAGAGGAGCAATGGCTCATTACAACTTTCATTTGAATATAACTTTATAAATCATTTAAAAATAGAATTGTTACACGTGTAAATAACTAAATAAGTTCCATTCCCAAATGTTATTGTTAAAATTGCTGCCAATGAATAGATTATGGTGAACATATTGCAGTTCCCACAGTTTGTGTGACACTTTATATGTCTGCTTCAGACAGGCAGTACTCTTATCAATACATCCCATAGTTACATTTCTATTCTCACCATGCTTGCTGATACAAATGTATTGAAGGCATATTCATACACAATGCATGTATTGTGAGACTGCGCTCGGCACATGTAAAAGCAAAGTTAGAAAACAAATGCTTGAAGGGAAACTGTAAACACGGTAATCACTATTGGTTATTGTAGGACTAAGGCATTGGGGTCCTTGTAAAGTCTGACCGAAGGGCCTGAAAATAAAGAGTCTCTCGTAGGACATTCAAAGTCCACCCCTCTGCTGTTCCCAATATGAGGAGTTCTACGGAGAGCATCGCGTTAAGCAAGTCTTAGCATCATAACATTTCAGCAAGTAATTTGCTTGGAGTTTGGCAAAATACAGATAAAATGAATATTTATAAAGCCTACTGTTTATATGGCAAATACATATACACTATTCTATTGAGTAAGGCATAAGAAATAACAGATTTAGTAGGCGGACATTTATCCAAATTGAAAACTTCGTTTTTTTTTTGTCTGTGTACAGGTTTTATTGTGGGCTGGAAATCTGCTAAATTCAAAACCGGTTTTCCCAAATGGCTATATTGACACCCAACGTAGACAGGACAGTTGTAATTGTACCACATCATGTTGCAGCAATGCTTTTTGTACAAATGGACATTTCCTTTACTGCCTGTGGGGGAATTAACATTCAGAAACAATAGTCATAGAAAGACAACCCTCCCAGGACACTGTGAGAAAGTTAGTCACTGTGTGAACCACGAATAGGTAAATGTCTATACATAGAATTCTTGGCCGATTTTGTCTCACCTCAGAATTATCCTTCCGTGACTCATGTTTCCGAGGTGGAGGGATAATAGAAACTGCAAAATGAATAGACAGACTTAGTGACACAAAATACATTTGCACATTATTAATATTAATATCATGCTTGTTTCACAATATCAGCCCCACTGCGTGTTTACAGACTCAGGACTAATTAGCAGTAGTGTCTCATTGATTTATGGCCATTGGAAACTAGATCACCATGTCTTACATGTCGTTTCCCCCAGTTTAATTTATCACACTTACTGTACCTTCGTCACACTGCTAAGAATGTACAAAGAACGTAGAAGCAACGGAATCTACAATCTAACATCATCGTGTAATTTATTCAGAAAGAAAAAAAAAAAAGCCGCAATTTATGTTCTGTTCATAAAGCAACTTACAAAAACAAATGTCGCTCTAGCTATATTTTCTCCACGTAGGGACATTTTAAAAAATAAATAATTAAATGGCAGTACCAAAAAGTAATTAACAGCAAAATGATCTTACACAGAATAAAAACACCATTAAACACACATTTTAAGCCAAGGAAAGATAGTGGGGGATGCAATGATCACACACTTTCGCTCATCAGTACCTGGTATTTCTCTAGAAAGTAAAACCCGAAGTGTGCCGCCGTTCTGGTTTTCAAAGCTCGTTAGTACAGTAACCTTCCACATTAATGTATATTCCTGCAGCAAGGCTAGCATTTCATGTATAGAATAGTTCCAGGATTCTAGAGCAGTGGGTATACAGGATGGGGAATATAATCCACAATAACTACAACAACAATCACCCATAAATGCACTAAATAGCCTAAGCTGCAAGAAAATGAGGCTATTAAGGTGAAAATAAAAGATTTACGTTGTGGATGTTAAAAGTGCAATCTGCTTGCATCTTGTGTGCCATCGTTTTGAGCGAGATGATTGTGATAAAGGATTAACTTTCCCTAGATACCTCATTTCAAGAATCCAGTTCATTAGGAAGATGTAGCCTAAATACACCAAATAGAGGAAACATTGCTATCCAAATGTATGCTTCTAATGTGTCCTTTAAACATATGATTTAATGGGAACTAAGGCAGTGTCACTTGAAAAATAAAATGGCACCTTTATTACAGAAAAAGAGTGAGGCCATTATTTGGCAGCATTAATAGGCCCCTGGGATGTCAATACAGAACAAACTCTTACATACTGATGAGAATCGTGCTCTCATGTGCTTGTAAGCAGTGGCATAGACAAACATAATGTATATGTTGGCATAATATAAATAATCCAACAGGGGAGATCTCCCCTGTAAAGCAGGCACTCTATTTGAGAGAGGGGCTTTGTGGACAGTAAGGGAGATCGGAGAATTATAAATCAACAGCCCTTATACTCGCAAACTACAGCCCTCATTCCACATTATAGCCCACCCCCTCCCCCCTTCCCCACCACAACCCCTATCCCCACAAACTACAGCTCCTTTCCCCCACAAAAGCACCTCTCTCTCTCTTAACAGTCCTCACCCCCACAAGAAACACACACCAGTCCCTTATCCTCACCCACCCGATAATATGCTACAATTCCAATTTCCCAGCAAAAGCATTACAGCCCAAATTCCTCCTACAAACAGCCCAAATTCCTCCCACAATCCCCTAATTTTCTTCCCAAACACACGCGATAGCCTCTCTCTCTAATAACTAAGAATCTGCAAAAAAAAAACAGACTACTGAAGCAGCAATTGTATCTACAGTGTTACAATGACCAACCGGAGATCATTAGAGCAACATTATTTTTTTTCCTCTCAAGTTTAAGTGGAATTGATTTTGAAGTATCTACTTTCTCAGTAAACACAAGTCAAACACTGCACATCGTATTGACAGCCCTCTTTTTTACAAGGAGCCCTCCAGCATTAACGCTTACATTAAGTGACTCCCTGATGTGAAGCATGCCTGTCAAACTACAACACGGATCACGCAAACATGCCAAAGTCACCAATGTAAAATTGTAAAAGATGCATATCCTTTTTTTTTTTATAATTTAAAAAAAAATATGTGTTAAATTGACAAAGGCAGTAATATTTGTATTAATTTAAGAAGTAGTAGGTCTATAAGTCTGGGTATTATGATGTGTGTGTGTGTACATAACAGACCCAGAAAAAGGCAATGAGATTTTACATCAATGTGAAATTCATGCCCAGGATGTAAAAAAAAATAATAATAAAAAAAAATAATAAAAGAAAAAGGCACGTCTATGTTCCCACATCCCTGCGTTTTTCATGTACCCGTAAATCTGTTTTGACAGGTTTTTTGGGGGTTTTTTTTTTCATCACCGAATTAGAAACATGACCACTTCAGCTTTTCAACTCTGCATTGAAAGTTGAAACAGACAGCTCTGCTGGGTCTCAGGAATTTCAAATGCCATATTTTGATAAACACTTTACCACCAACAATTTCTGCTAAAATATGTGCTCAGATTTTATTTTCTTGCACACACATTACATGTTGTATGTGGATTTGAAAACCAGGATGTGTGCCAACATTCCAATATAACCTAGTTTCGATTTCGGGAACATAAGCTGAAAAGAGACACGAGTCCATCAAGTTCAGCGCCTCTCACATTTGTTTTAGCTGCTGATCAAAAATAAGGTAAAAAAACAAAAACACACACAAAAAAAAAAAACAGTTGCAAGCTTTTTCAATTTTGCAACAAACTAGGAAAAAATCCTTCTTGACTATAGAATGACAGACAGATTTATCCTTGGATCTAGAAACTTAAAAATGATATCCCCGAATATTATGTTTTTGCAAGTATGTAAAGTAACACATCTTTAATAGACCTATGTCATTTGTAGTAGACCGCCATCTTATCGGGCAAGTCCTCTTGCACAACTCTTTGTACAAATATTCAATTAAAGTAATGGGTATCTGCTCTGTTTTTATTTAATACCAATATATTTAATTAACTAGGTCTCCGTTGGTAACATACATGTGATTAATTGCCAACAGGGCTACGCACTAAGGTTGAATTATTGGAATATTACATTGAATTCAATGTGGACTTCACATTGGACAAACACTTCAAGTCAGCTATGATCTTAATTTGTCTATTCTAGTTTAAAATGTGGGATTAACTTTAAAGGGACACTATAGTCACCCAGACCACTTCAGCTCAATGAAGTGGTCTGGGTGCCAGGTCCCCCAGGTTTTAACCCTGCAGCTGTAAACATAGCAGTTTCAGAGAAACTGCTATGTTTACACTGTGGGTTAATCCAGCCTCTAGTGGCTGTCTTACTTACAGCCGCTAGAGGCGCTTCTGCGACGCTCAATGCAAAAAAAATAAATAAAAAAATCTCATTGAGCACGCAGAACATCCATAGGAACGCATTGAGTAATGCTCCCACTCTGGAGCGGACGTCGGAGGGGGGGGGGGGGGGGAAGAGGTGACCATCGCCGAGGGAGCCCGGCGCTGGATTAAGGTTTTAACCCCTTCAGCCCAGCGGGAGGGTGCCCTGAGGGTGGGTGGGGACCTAATGAAAATAGTAGTACCAGGAAAACGAGTTTGTTTTCCTGGCACTATAGTGGTCCTTTAAATTCACAATAATTCACACGTTCGTTACAAACCTTGTGAAATGTTTAATCCGCTGAGGATAGGAGTGATATCTAGGAACCGTCAAATAATTATGCCCAATATGAAAATATTTTAAGGAAAAAGTAAACTAAACTAGGTATAACACTAATCACCACATAAATCATCACTTTATAATGAACTAAAAAGCCCACACATTTTCCAGGTGGGTTCTCTTTTTGGAGCAAATCAGATGAAATATTAAAAGTGTTTATTTGTATGCGCTTTAATATTATCGTGGATAGCACCTAGGCTACATGTGTAGTACATGAAACACACACACTCTTTTTTTTTTTTTTTTTTAAAGACAGAGAAAAACAACTTACTTCCATCAGTCTCTTCAGAAGGAATATCCGTGTCATCACTTTTTTCATCTACGTGCGGCTCCTGGAAAGGCATGACCGGATCCTGTTATAAACACACACAACAACACGTTAAAACTCCTGAGGGTGCTGACACTCCAGAAGCCTTGACTCTCAAAAGACAATGTTTCTCAGCTTTACCTTACATTTCTCGTCATTGTCATAATGTGCTGACCCTTGCCATACCAATAAATACCTAGAAACATACTGTCCAAGCTTTTAGAAAAGGTCTACTCTGGCAGCTATAAGAACAAGCAAAGTACAAGCACTGAATTGTAATCGCTCTGTCTGCTCTTTGGGAGCAATCATCAAGGCGGCTGGTAGAGATGGCCAACAGGGGGCAAATCTTAATTATTAAAGCACTTTTAACCCGTGCCTGAACTGTGAAACTGAGGAATAAAGTACTAGTTTTCAAGCAAAGAAAAATTGTTAAAAAAAAAAAAAATTAAAAAATTAAATGTTTGACTTTCAGCAAATAGTATTTTTAATAAAGTCAACTACATAGTTACATTGGCTGAAAAGAAACGTGTCCATCAGGTTCAGCCTTTCTCACTTTATTTTTAATGTTGACTAACAGTCTGAAGAGCATCCAATTTTACAATAAACTAGAAAAAAATTCCTTCCTGACCCCAAAATTGCAGTCAGATATCTCCATTGATCAAGACGTTATTACTCCTTTAAATAAAAAATATTTATTCAATTGCCATTTAAACATCTGCATAGATGCTGATAAAACCCCCTCTTCAGGCAGAGAATTGCACATCCTTATTGTTCTTGCTGTAAAAAACCTTACCTTTTCCTTAGACTAAATCTCCTTTCTTCCAGTCTAAATGCGCGACCTTGTGTCCTATGTATAGTCCTATTCATGAAAAGATTTCAAGACCTTGGTTTGTATTTGCCCTGGATATATTTGTATAATGTTATCATATCCCCTCTGAGGCACCCTGTTTCCAAACTAAAGAGATTTACATTTGTTAACTTTTCTACAAAACGAAATTCTCCATTACTTTTATCAATTTTGTAGCCCACCTCTAAAATGTTTCTTGTGCCATAATATCCTTCTTTCGAACAGGTGCTAACAATTGAACAGCATACTCAAGGCTAACATATAAGGCAAAATATGCAAGATACAGTAAGTTTATATAAAGTATGTTAAAATGGTAAAAAAATAAAATAAAATAAAATGTGATCTATTCATAAACACTATGGTTACTGTAGTCAAGATTTGCTTTAAAATGATTCACCATCTGTCCCAATAATAGTGTAATAGTGTAAGAGTGTAAAGTCCATTTTGGTGACAGTTTGCGATCCATTTGAGGGGCAGGAAATGACACACTTAGTTCATGTCCACTTAATGGCTTAGCATGCTGGAATATACAACAATTTGGCAACACTTAATCAACACAGGTATTTTTCTGAAATAGGCGCATGCTCCTGTTGTTAACATTGTTAAAATAAGCAAGAAGAATATTGGATTGCAAAATGTGAATCCATGTGTTTTCGTTTAGAATGCAGGTTTGTGAAAAAAATAATCAGGTTTCCAATTAGAACTGTTTGCACACTACAACTGTCAGATCTGTGCTTAAGATCTGTATGATTGTCTAATAAAGAATATTGATATTTATACCAGTCTCAGAGTCAGCTCATTTGCCCACATATAGCTTGGGGGAAAATGAAAGGTTTGTAGAGGTATTAGCAGTAGAAAGAGGGAAGTGCTCATGCCATTGTACAGAACACTGGTGAGATCTCACTTGGAGTATTGTACGCAGTACTGGAGACCGTATCTCCAGAAGGATATTGATACTTTAGAGAGAGTTCAGAGAAGGGCTACTAAACTGGTTCATGGATTGCAGGATAAAACTTATCAGGAAAGGTTAAAGGATCTTAACATGTATAGCTTGGAGGAAAGACGAGACCAAATCCCAGCAATGCTGTTGAAGCTCAGTGCACCGGCAATTGCTAAACCCATCGCAACTCTAATTAATGAATCCTTGGTGTCTGGATACTTACCCAAACTTTGGAAGACTGCAAGAGTAGTGCCTATCCATAAAAGTGGTGACACTACCTTGGTTTCTAACTATCGCCCTATATCATTGCTCCCGGTATTGTCAAAAATCTTAGAAAAATGTGTCCATACGCAACTATGTGAGTATTACCAACAATCAAACTATCTGACCCCTGATCAATCGGGCTTTCGCCAGAATCACTCCACTACAACTGCCCTCTTAAAAGTTTGCAATGACATCCAAACTGGCATGGAACAAGGAGACCTAACTGGAGCTATTTTCCTTGATTTTGCTAAGGCCTTTGACACAGTAGACCACGACATTCTATTGCACAAACTCAAAAACTCAGGTATTGGTGATCATTCGCTAAACTGGTTTCGATCGTATGTATCGGAACGCTCACAATATGTGTCCATTTCTGACAGCGACTCCCTCCCTATCCCAGTCACGTGTGGTGTTCCCCAAGGTTCCATTCTCGGCCCCCTACTATTTTCATTATTTATAAATGATCTGCCTAATGTCTGCAAATCCTCAAATGTACACATGTACGCAGATGACACAGTAATCTATGCGAGCAGTTCCGATCTACCGCAGCTTGAGGCTGTGCTCCAAGACCAGTTTACAGAGGTAGAAAAGTGGATTGCAAAAAACAAACTGTTCCTGAACACTGACAAAACTGTCACAATGATCTTTGGAACAGTACCTAAATTACACAAATTACACAATTCTCACCTATCCATCAAAACAATTTCAAATGGCACACTGACCGCAGTCCACTCTTTCAAATACTTGGGTATGATGTTAGACCCCAATCTATCTTTTGGCCTGCACATAGAAAAGCTTGCATCTAAACTTTATCCAAAACTAGGTGCCCTGTACAGAAACAAATCCTGCCTAAGCCCTTCAGTAAAGGAAAAGATTGTACAGCAAATGCTGATGCCAATCATTGATTATGGGGATGTAGTATATGCATCTGCATCGCAATCCCACATTAATAAACAACACATTGTATAACTCGTTCTGCCGATTTGTGCTACAATGTAATTACAGGACCCACCATTGTGACATGCTAAAATAACTAAACTGGCTGTCGCTGGAATCCAGACGCACCCTTCATCTTTCCAGCCTTGTGTTTAAGAGCTTTTCTGGAAAACTCCCACCCTACCTGAACGCAATGCTTTCCCCGGCTGTTCCCACTTCCTACAACCTCCGATCCAGTACCAGCACTTTACTTAGTCTACCTCAATATAAAAAGAAAGCCGCCCGATCCTCCCGCACAAATTAAAATCTTCCCTAAGCTTAAAGTCCTTTAAGAGATCCTTCTCTACATACCTCAAAACAGAATGTACCTGTCATGGATGATTATATATTTCCTACCTGTTCTATGTTAAATGTTGTATATATTGTATATTTTGTATTTTATTGTACACTAACTGTAACAATGCAATGATTTGTGGACCCAGGACATACTTGAAAACGAGAGAAATCTCAATGTATCTTTCCTGGTAAAATATTTTATAAATAAATAAATAATAATATGATAGAAACATTTAAATACATAAGGGAATTGACAGAGTAAAGGAGGAGACTATATTTAAAAGAAGAAAAACTACTACAACAAAAGGACATAGTCTTAAATTAGAGGCGCAAAGGTTTAAAAATAATATCAGGAAGTATTACTTTACCGAGAGGGTAGTGGACGCACGTAATAGCCTTCTAGCTGAAGTGGTAGAGGTTAGCGCAGTGAGGGAGCTTAAGCATGCCTGGGATAGACATAAGGCTATCCTAGAAATAAGAGACTAATGCAAGTACAAAGAAAACTGGGCAGACTAGATGGGCCAATGGGTTCTTATCTGCAATCACATTCTATGTTTATATGTTGTTTTTTACTTTGTTGTTATTGTACTAAAAGGAGGAAAAAAAATAAAATAACTGATGTAAGGACTGCAGGAAAACCCTAGCAAAATGACAGGTCTGACCTATTGTTCCTTCTATTAGAACACACAAACATTTGCCGTAATATCCAGTTGATGGAAACTCACCATATGCTTCTTACAGGTCAGTGGGACGAATACGTGACAGCGTTTATGGACGAGTAGTTTGCAGTTGATACACTTGTAGCCTTGCCTCCCAAGGCCCCATATCCTTTCACTGCACTGGCCACAGTAGGCTTTCTGGAAACAAGAAGCAACATGATGCATGCTATAATTGTATCAAGGAGATGCTATTCTATTAGCTAAAGGTTACTTGTGCCTAGACATCAGAATAACTGACTTGTACATGATTCAAAGCGAGACAAAATGAGTTGACCCAGCATTAACAATATATAAATGGAAATGTCATTTGCCATGCCATGTATTACAGAAAATAAAACTGGAATACAAAATACCCCTTGGCAACTCTTTCACAAACCGTATTGTTATTGGTCCTTCCTAGCAAAGAAGAAAGCATTGTCCCAGAGATATGATGCTCTTAGCTGATCTACTAATGCTATGGGGTTCCTTTAAACAGGATTGCTTGGAAACATTTTTTGTTAAAGGGACACTCCAGGCACCCAGACCACTTCAGCTCATTGGAGTGGTCTGGGTGCCAACTCCCACTACCCTTAACCCTGCAAGTGTAATTATTGCAGTTTTTTTAAAACTGCAATATTTACCTTGCAGGGTTAAGTCCTCCCCTAGTGGCTGTCTATTAGACAGCCACTAGAGGACACTTCCTGCTTCATAGCACAGGTTTTCTGTGCTAGAGCGTCGCTGGACGTCCTCACGCTGTGTGAGGACCTCCAGCGTCGCTCTATTCCCCATAGGGAAGCATTGAAATTCATTTTCAATGCTTTCCTATGGGGTGCGCTAATGCGCATGCGCGGCATTGCCGCGCATGCGCATTAGGTCTCCTCGGCCGGCGGGCGAGATCAGTCTCGCCCACCGGCCGACGTAACCAGAAGGAGGAGCGGCGGGGGAGGAGGAAGCAGCGACGTGGGACCTGTCGCTGCCCCTGGTAAGTGACTGAAGGGGTTTTCACCCCTTCAGTAACCGGGGATTGGTGGGTGGGTGGGTGGGAGGGAGAGGGGCCCTCCAGTGCCAGAAAAACGGATCGTTTTTCTGGCACTGGAGTTTCCCTTTAAGTTAGGCACTACTTATGTCTTGGTTATTGTTTAGCAATAAAAAATATTGTTGGAGAAATCAGATACACTCTACATAAAGCCAGACAATGAATGAAGACAGAAACATATTTGGCTAATTTCAGGCACTGATTATGAAAATACATTAAATATCCTTCATAAGGATTTTTAAACTCTACGCCAAATCCAATACACTACATACATTGCTTACTTCTAATCGCTTGTAATTAATTATAGGTTCAGTGCTGTACCACAAGTACCGTACATTAAAATACAGAAAGCCTGGTTAAATAACATGACAGTAGTTGTGGTATGGCTGTAAGTGGTGTGTATATTGTTTCTTTTTTGGTTGAGTTTATTTAGCAATATCTCCCAGTCAGCTAAAATATAAAATATGATGCACATTATTATTGTCTTTTACCAAGCTACAACAGAACACCTCCAATTCATTACTTTTTTGTGTCAAGGATAATGGAGTGGTGTGCAGGTAAATAAATGAAACTTCTTCTTCTTTGAAGACCATGCCTGAAAGAGTAAATCACTGGAGCATTGAGTGTGTTGCGGTGAGCCGGCAGTCAGGTTGCAAATCTCATTGGAGAATATGGACAATAGTGATCTAAATGTTGCATCTCCTGGAAGTGTGAGTCACTTCTGTTACTATAGTATCAGGGCATTGTAAAGACTTTCCTTCATGAAAACATTGGGGCTTATAAAAAGAGTACTTTTGGGGCACCATTCAATAAGTAGAGCAATCACCATGGAAACCAAAAGGATGCTCCTTCCTGCTGATTGCTCCAACTTAAGAACTTACATATTTTATGTAAATAACCCTACAATGTCATGTATATAAATCACACATATTGCCAGGCACTCTGAAAAAGTATTACAGGGTGTGGGCCCTGTGGGTTGGTCATGATCTCCTGGCCAGTACTGTCTAATGTCTCTTGAGTTGCTATATTAGACTTGAGGTCTCCCAACTTTTATATTTATGTGATATCTTCTCCCCCGGTAATTGCTTTTTTCTTGGCTCCATTCCAACACAGGTAATGTGTTTAACTACTATCTATTAACAGATCCATGTCGGTGAGTAAGTCTAAATCTTCTGACACCAGCGTTGTGCGCTCTATAGGCATCATGCCATTATTATATTGTATCATCATTTTGCTTGTCATGTTTTTCTATGCAAAATCCTTTTAATACAAATGTAATTTTTTTTAATATATTGTTAAAATAATTTTATTGTTTATGCTTCCTCTTTTTTCTCACCTTAACTACCTACAATGTGCCAGCTAATTTACAATTGTTACTCAGCCATTTAATATACTGACTAGTAATGTATTTTGAAAATAAATACATATACACAACCAAAGTTTCATAAATAAATAGATTATAAAACAGATTATTTAAGGTTTGCCTGCTGACATCTCTAAACAATAAATTTAAAGGTAATTGAGTCAACAGTAGGGAGGCGCATTCTCGAAAATACCTAGAATGATGTCCTATTAATGCAACCACTACAATAGAACTATAGAGGACACGATACAATGAAGCAAAAGTCACACGAAGGGGGGAGGGACACTTATTTATTTATTAGTGCCAAGAAACCGAATAAAGTTGTTTCTTTAACGAAAAAGTAAACTTTATGTTAGAAATTAAGCCTAAATGGTGAAATGTCAAGTAGTGTGTAAAATGCACGCTGTTTTTTCAGCTAGAACCACTTACCCTGTCAGTACAAACTCTAAATTATATAGCAGAAAATATCAATGTATCAGACAGCAGGATTCCCTCACTGATTATGCAGTATCCACCTGGATCATGTTATATGCTCAATCATACTTAAGCAGATAGGTTTGGGACAAGGGCAAAGAATAATATGTATCGTAAATTGTAAAGGCTGTTTATCAACAACCCCCCGTGCAATGTATTGCAGAAAATTACTGTTAATAAAAGTAATTTCATCATTTTTGTACAACATTCATAGGATTGATATGTGCCAGAATTATGTGAATGGACAGCAATATACACAGTATGGACAACAGTATTGGTACACCTGCCCAACAGTATTGGTACACCGCTCCAGTTCATCCCAAAGGTTATCGATGGGGTTGAGGTCAGGGCTCTGTGCGGACCAGTCAAGCTCTTCCAAATCAAGCTCATCCAACCATGTCTTTATGGACCTTGTTTTGTGTACTGGGGTACAGTCATGCTGGAATAGAACACTGTTTCCACAAAGTTGGAACATAGCATTGTCCAAAATGTCTTGGTACGCTAAAGCATTCAGTTTCCCCTTCACTGGAAGGGGCCTAGCCAAGCCCCTGGGAAACAAGCCATTTTCCCTCCTCCACCAAACTTCACAGTTAGCACAATGCAGTTAGGCAGGTAATGTTCTCTTGGCATCTGTCGAACCCAGACTCACCCATCAGACTGCCAAACAGAGAAGCATGATTCATCAATCCAAATAACATGTTTAACCTTCTGGGAAACGAGGAAAAACATTGTCTTCCAACATGAAATTTCATGAACTGACTTATTGCTAAGTTGGCATCCAGTCGCAGTATCATGCTTGATACCTCCCACCTCTGATGCTCGCCTTCAAGACTTCCCTAGGGCTGCATCGTTCCTGCGGAACTCTCTTTTCCGTTAGATGCATACCCAGCATCCAGTCCTTCGAAAAAAAACATTAAAAACTCCCTTTTTCACAAAAGCGTATGATTTAAACTGTTAATGGTTTCCAACTGACTGCTCTCCTGCAACTGTCATTAAAAAAAAGAAAAAAAAAACAAACAAAAAAAAAAAACACACTAAGTCTTCAGTGAATACTATTCTACCAATCTACTTCCGTAATACCATCCTTACCTTTTGTGTCACTTTTCCCCACTCCCTCTAGCATGTAAGCTCATTGAGCAGGGCACTCAACCCCTCTGTTCCTGTGCGTCAAACTTGCCTGATTATAAATACATGTTTGTTAGTCCATCCACTGTAAAGCGCTACGGAATTTGTTGGCGCCATATAAATATAATAATAATAATAATAATAATAATAACAATTCATTAAGCTCTTCAGAAATGTTTGTCATTGCAGACTGGAAGGCTGGGTGCTTGATTTTATACACCTGTGGCAATGGGTCTGATTTAAACACTTTAATTCAATAATTAAGAGATGGTCCCAATACCTTTGTCCATATAGTGTAAATGTACATGGGTTCTGTGGTTTTCTCATACACACATGACAGATATAAGATGAACTGCATACAAGTGCTGTTCAAGAACTCATATGGAGTTGGGGCTGGTCTTATTATATGCAAATCTATTCAACTCTAACTAACGGGATGAAGGGAAAGAGGAGAGAACGGGAGCACCCTTGCACCTTTAATTTCCAGATAACCTAATACATAGGTACCAATAGTCACACTTTGCAGGGGCAGTTCCACATTTTGGGTACTGTCCCAGCAAATATAGGTCCAGAAGACCGTCCCACAATTTGTCAGCATTTAGCTTTGAATAGGTATTCCCAACTACTTTTTGATCTAGGATTACTACAAATTAATTTGAAACCAAAATCAGGACAAATAAATGAATCTATAGAGAGGTATTTAGTTTAGCTGAACAGGCAGTAAAGAAATAATTTTAAAGTAAACAGAGGACAAAATGCTTTTATTTTATAAATTTAAAATGTTTGGTCTTTTATAGGATATCCAAAGAAAGTCCTGTGTGCACATCAAGAACCTATAAATAAATTGTACTATAGTTTAACAAATGCATAGTAAAAATGCTAAATTGTTTTACTAATTCACAAACTATGGAAAACCTCAATTGTGAATGTGTAAAGGACACTGAAGACTGCAGGCCCAGACTGGCCATCAGCAAACCAGGCTGGTCTCCCCTGCTGGCCCATGCAGAGTCCCCGCTATCCAAGTGAGGCCTACTGTGTGCCATGATGGGCCAGTGAGGAGACCAAAGATCTCCAACTCCAGCTCACAGGCACTTCCAGTGGTGGAAGAGCAAGAAGAGAATCTGGAGTCTCTAGTTGGGTCCGGTAGGTTACTCTCACAAGGTCGGAGTATTGCGGCGGTTACTGTGGCATCACTCCAACCAACTCTCGCGAAAATGAACTCTAGCCCCAGGAGCTACCGGCTAGAGCTCACTCCCCACCAGAGCTTTGAAGCAATATTCCCCCTCCCAGTCAAAGGGTAAGAAGGGAGTAGATATACATATAAAGTTTACTTATTACTTTAGAAATTATTTACACACACACACACACATATATATATAGATTATTTTTTTATATTTATTTTTGCCTGTACCAACTCCAACCCCCACACCACATTGCAACTCCTCCCACACACACACACACACACACACACACACACAAACACACACACACACACACACACACACCCCACTACATTACAGACAGACACACAAGATCCCTTATTAACACACTGGATCCAACACATACACACACACACACACACACAATAGAACAATAGATCCTCTATAGACACACACACTACATTACTAAAATACACATCTGGATCCCCTATGCATACACTAGATCCCCTGCACGCAAACACACGTACACTACAGCCCCTATGCACATACTCGTTACTTCCGCTATAAACGCTATGCCCCACTGTACACACACACACTCATTCTCTTAAGCCCCTTGCCACACATATACACCACAAATACAACACAACTGAAACCGACCTATTTACACAAACACCACAATCAGCTCACTCTACACATACACGCAGTCCCACAAGCAGGCTCCAAACACATGCACAACACGTTTTCCTGGCCTATTTCTCTCTGGTATCCCCCTTATTGAGACACCATCAAGAATAAAGAACCAGAGACCAGTCACAAACAAACACAGGGCAAGCCTGTCGTTAACTTTGCTTACGCTGCGCAGAACAAACACAGGACCATTTTCTCATGCAAGAGCTCTTAAGCAGGCTCTGCACATGGTTTGTCCTGGAGGAGCATTGAACATACAGACTCTCTTTGAGAGGGGGTGTGCTTGTCATCGGCAATGACAAAATACCCCCTATCTGGCCCCGTCACCTTCTTACTGGGCCGCTGTGATTACAAAATGCCCAGGCCTAATTTTTTTTTTACCAGTCTGGTCCTGCCCAAGAGCCAGGGCTTCCACTCATTTCATAGGCTAAGACGCATATAGTTAACACATAGTTGTCCATCTCCCTGCAACTTCATCTGGAGTCATAACTGCAAACATTTGCAAATATCACTGCATCTCTAGAACTGCGCCTTTAAATGTCACCAGCAGAGAAGACAATTATATGAAATAACATACTGGATGTTTAACAAAGTATAAGCTTTATTCACCAACTAGTACATTGTGGTGAACTAAAAACAGAATTGCAAAATTCAGCACAAAATATCTACATCACACTTCAGTATTTATTGCTCCAAATCCAATATTTCATTTTACACAGTTTATACACCCTATATGTCATTTCATCAGCCACCTTATTTGCCATTATACATCCTATATGTCAGGGTTCAAAATTCCACTAGCCATTGGCGAGTGAAAAGGTAACCCTGGCAAGTAGAAATTCATCCCTGGAAGGTACACATTTGCTCGCAGTGATGTGTAACTTTTAAGGCCTGGCTAGTAGCACAGCAATACACATTTTTGGGCCTCCTATATGTCATTTCACTATATTAAAAATAATTTTTAAATGTTGGGAGCAAAATTACAGAAATTAACAATATTTGTCCACAGGCAGCACAACCAGCCAGCATGCAGATCTTTACATTAATAATGTAAAAAAATGTAGGTCCCTAGATCACAAACATCAAAAAGGACCTAGAAATGCATCCCTCATACTATAGGCAGCAGCGTGAGCAGGCATAGTAAGATGTGTGGGTGGCATTCTATTAACCATCACAACATACTTTTTTCAGCTGCCTTATTTTTAACGATTTGCTGCCTGTGCTTCACCCTGACTTCCTGAGAAGCTCACACAGGTTACTTGTTGCCATGTGTCATTTATTAAGCTATGGATTTTGTCCTGCTTGGTGACACTTCTACATGCAGGGCAATCCTCTGTGCTGATGCCGACATGCTGGCTTTATTGCCATCACAGTGGCATCAGGACATCCCATACTCATGGGTGCTAACAGTACCTGCCCATTAACTGTAATGGAGGAGGGCAGGTAAAAGAGTAGGCTGCCCAGAGAGGCAGACCGGTCTATGAAAGAGATCGATCCTTCCCTAAAGTGGATGGGCAGACTGACAGCCCCTCCATGCACAGAGCACAATGGAGCAGCTCTGTGCATGGTCCAAGTGCCTTGGTCCTCCTACATACTGAAATTTGGACTGGTGACCCTTATACATGCTCCCCCAGCAAGCATGAGGAGAGTAGCAGTGTGACAGGGAGCAAAAGAACCACCTGGGGAGGGTTCTCTTACTCACCCTTTCACAAACTCTTCATCATAGCCCTTGTGTGCCACCAGTACATAGCTCTATAGCCAAGGATTTGACTGACAGGTGAAGAAGAGTGAAAACATTAAAGGGCATCATATAACGAGCATTTCTGCTAGCACAATGTATAGAGGACATTTAATGTTCTGTAAAAGCAAGTTGTATTTACCATTACAGGTTCACTTTAGTCTTCCTATAAACAATTGTACCCAACTGAACTTAACATTTAAAATCAGCCCAAATACAGGAGCAAGTAATGAAAAACTATATATAAATACATTTAAAAAAATATTTCCTTTTTTTGACTGCATCCTGTGCCTGTTTGGAAGAGGGGTCCTAATACTTCATTTACGCAAAAAGGCAAAAGCTCTTATCCGACTCATATAGAATAAGAATATGATGGTGTCATCAGTATGACTCTCACATATTGTGGTCTTTGCTATTGAACTGCATTTCAGGAGTTGTAGTTCCCTTTTCCTGGGTACCTCTGCAAAATGTGGTACCAAGAGGAGCACAGGGATGGGGGCCCCACTGCGCTGCCCACCGTGCCCGGTCGACATGGGAGATCCTTTGATCTCCCCTGCCAGCCCATGATGAGCCCGCCCTGTTTTCTGGCCGTGGAGAAGATCAATGATCTCCCTCACCAACCCAAGGACCCTTCGATCGGAGAGAGAGGGCGGGGGACCCGGAGGCAGGAGGGGGACCTGGGAAGCAGATCGCTCCTCCCGTGAGCAGGGTGTATGAAGCGTTGCCGTGCGTTACCATGGCAATGCTCCATACAGCATTCTGCACACGGGAGGACAGGAGAGCCTGCAGCCAGACGTGCTGCAGGCTATAGATCACCACCGGACCACCAGGGCTGGCAGTGTCCCCCCCACCTTCACCAAAGGTAAGAAGAAGGGGAGATGAAGATTTTAATTAATGTATAATATAATAAAAAATAAATAAAACAAATTTGCTACCTGCATCCTTCAAACTCTGCAACACACATAGCACCTCTTAAACACGCAGCATCCTCCCCCCCCCCCCCCACACACACACAGCACCTCTCAAAACACACACACATACAGCACCTCTCAGTCAGCACACCTCACAGACACACCCACACACAGCACCACACAGACACATACACTGCACCCCTCAATGCGGACTGTGTGTGTTTGTGTGTGTATGTTTTCAGCGGTCTGTGTGCACTCAGCAGTCGATCTATAAACTGTGTGTGTATTTAGCAGTCGGTGTGTGTGTGTGTATTCAGCAGTCTGTGACTATGTGTTGTATGAGTGTATTGAATTTGTTGGAGGTACTAATAAATATAACCTTATATTTATCTATAAATTTACATTTTTATTCCTGTGCTTTATGTGTAGGCAGGGCCCCTAGTGCACTGCTTTGCCTGGGGGCCTATAATATTGTTAAGATGGCACTGATGAGGAGTTTTCGACAACAACTACCAAACTAAAAAGGTCTTGGCCTTGTCTTGCTGACCCCCACCTGTTAATTCGATCTTATTTCTTCAATACACCCACATGATGTTATGATGGGATCACTCAACTCCCACACCCATGGATATTTGGTAGAGAAGTTGGCGATATGGACCTAGTATCACTAATACAGAGATCTATGATTTCATTTACTTTCCAAAAAATAAATCATGAATTTGGAGAACAGACAATGGAATTGCAAATTCTAGGCAAAAAATAAACATTATTCAGTTATTTTAGCCTAAACATTGACATTCCCTTGCGCATTTTCCATTTTAGTGAGAAACATGGTCAACAATGGTAGGGATTAAAGGGCCCGGAACGACAAATTTATAAACCATCCTTTTTTTAACAGCCCTCGAAAAAGATGAATCTATATGGTTTGTATACACATATTGATAAGAAAGAAGTCCTTTTAATACAATTTTTAGAAAAGACACTGTAGCTTTCTGGTTCATTGATGGCCCAGCTCTGTTATAAGGTGTGTAACAGAAGTCTCTACTGTACTTTTAAAAACACAATACATTGAAATATGCTCCTCCCCAATACTTCAAAAGCAATATAAGCCCCACACATTGTTTATACGTGCACTGCAAAAAAATAAAAACAAACTAAAACTGTATTCTCCAATAATTTATAGTGTACACAAAGAAGCTAAATGACAGCCAAGCAATGCACATGTCTATCTAGTAAAGCCATTATAAGCAGCACTGTATCACTGAGTCAATCCAAGTGTTCATCTCTTGAGGATTAATCCACCATGGTACACACTTTACTTTATACAGATCAACTACACTATACGGTTAGGGCAAAACACACAATACCAAACATTACTGTGTGCGTTCAGTAGAGAGATGAAGCAATTACAGGACGCACAATGCAACTCAGATACTCTAAAAGCAGCCTTTTCATCGGTTACTCACTCTGTTAAAGCGTTTGGCTTGAAACAGATGCCCATTCACTCGGTAGAGCTTCCTCCATCTTCTGGCCCCTCGACGGTAGATTGATTCTAGGAAGAAAATAAACGTGTAAATGAGAAGCATAATAGGACAGCGATGGCAGGCACACAACTGCAAGCTGCCTGCAATGAGGAGAATAATTTGCCTTGTTTTATTTCTAACAATCAATGGAGGACTAGGATGATTGCAGGATCACTTCTGCAAGAGCAGAGCTTTTACATGACAGGTTCCAGATGAAGAGTTTTTTGCAAGCGCTTCTTTCTTCCAACACCCTCCTCCTCCCACCATCACATCCTCACATGACTGTACTGTATTCAAGCTACAGACCTCGTATGAGACTGCTTGCTGGTGTGGAAACAGGTGAAAACCAAAGAGGCCATGATTTTAAAGGCACAGTGTATTGTTCTTAGAGATGGCAAAACACTTTAAACAGCGTTTTCCTATGTTCGAGGGATAGGGTTGAGTTTTTTTTAATCTAATTTGAATTTGTGCTGATGCCCAAGAGAAGATTTTGGCACCAGTCTTCACTGAGCCATTTCCTTTAGATTTAAATAAGAGTATTTACAGCAATGGGTTAGTTAATGACACACAAGGCCTATGTGCTCAATGAGACGGATTTACATTAACAAAGACAAGTTTTGTGTCTGTATCTTTTCAATATCTGCAATTTTTGTTTATGCATGAATTAAATAACATTTGATCCTTGGTGCACTATATATATATATATATATATATATATATATATATATATATATGTTTTAGACCAGAAAACAATATTTGTTATCTGCTTGTAAAATGACATCAAGTGTAAACGGTTATCTAGAAGAGCAGGGGTGTCCGAAAGGCAGATCTTCAGATTATGTAGAACAGCTCCTAGGATGCTAAACCGTCCTAAAACATGCAGGATTTACCTTTTGGGCACCACTGATCTAAAGGATCACAATTATAACTATGCACCATAACCCTTAAAGCAGACTGACAGGTCTATTAGTGATGAAGTCAAACCAATGTAATAACTATAGGCAAACAGGAAAATAAAACTACACATGGTCCACCGATTTATATAACCACGCACCTACACTAACCGAGGCCAATGAGGAATACATGGGAGAGGTTAGGTCGTTTCTAACTAAAGCCCAACTCAAGAGGCTCCCCGCCAACCTGACGGGGCCGCTGGGAGCCCCCATAGAAGTGGAGGAAGTCACCATAGCCGTCACTGGACTAAAGGGTGCTAGGGCCCCGGGGCCGGACGGCTTTGACGGCACATACTACAAAACCTTTAAATAAGAACTCACCCCATACCTAACTCAAATGTACAAAAAGTGGACAGAGGGGGAGACACCACATCAAGACCTCACGACAGCAGACATCACCCTCATTCCTAAACCAGATAGAGACCACACCCTCATCTCCAACTATCGGCCCATATCACTTATCAACTTTGACGTCAAAACCTACGCTAAACTGCTGGCCAACCGACTTAACCCACTGCTCACCAGATACATACATGCGGACCAAGTGGGCTTCGTCCCCACTAGGCAGCTGTATGAAAATATGCGAAGGGCAATGGACCTCATATGGAGGGCAGGAAGGAAGCAAACGCCTACTCTGCTCCTCTCCCTGGATGCAGAGAAGGCGTTTGACAGGGTCCTATGGCCATATCTATTCACACTACTCCGACAAATGCACTTACCAGACACATTCCTCACAGCAGTGCACGCCTTATATATAAACCCCAGAGCACAGACGCTAGTGCAAGGAACGGCACCACGCCCCTTTACACTTAAAAACGGAACACATCAGGGATGCCCGTTATCCCCCCTGCTATTTATCCTGGCCTTAGAGCCCTTATTGACACTCATCAGGGAACACCCTAGAATACAGGGCGTCCGAGTGGCGACGGAAGAGTTTAAAGTGTCGGCGTATGCCGACGACATATTATTGACCCTTACTGAACTTAAAAAATCTGTACCACACCTTCTAACACTTCTAGACGAATACAAACGCGTCTCGGGCTATAAAATAAACGTAGATAAATCAGTAGGCATGCCCATTGGAATCCCCGACTCGGACGCCTCCGAGCTGGCCCAAACCCACGGATTAAACATCACTCAACGACCAATCAAATACCTAGGGGTAGCACTCCCGCCCAACACCAACGACATATATGCAACCAACCACCAACGCCTAATGGCCACACTAATCAAAGATCTAACCCAGTGGAACAACAAACCCATCTCATGGATAGGGAGGCTACACAGTGTAAAAATGAACTTACTACCACGCCTCCTGTTCCTCTTCCAGGCACTACCCACGAAGGTCACCAAAAGTGACCTCAAGCCACTACAAACTGCAATAGGCGACTTCGTCTGGGCCGGTAAGAGGCACAGGATAGCGAGACAAACAATGTACGCACCCAAAAGTAGAGGGGGCCTGGGCCTCCCCAACCTTCATGCCTATTATTTGTCGGCACAACTGGCACAAATAGTAGAATGGCACTCACCACCCGACATCCACAGATGGGTTGATTTAGAAACACTACTCATGGGTACCGATCTCCCACAGTACTGGATATGGGTCCCAAGACAAGATAGACCACCAATAACCACAACATGCCCAGCAATCCTAAACTCCATCAGGATCTGGGACTACGCGGCCCATAAACATGCACTCACACACCCCACGTCACCGCTCACACCATACCTACGCAATAAAGCGTTCCCACCAGGCCTAACAGCCAGAGACTTCAAAAACATAGAAAACACGGGCATCCAGAGATACCACCAACTATATCATAACGGCTCAATCAGGACTTTCGAGGACCTCAAAGCATTGGCCCCGCTGACCACCAAAGATTATTTTCGTTACATACAGCTTCAGGACTTTGCCGGAAGCGCGCAAGTTAGGGCTGCAGCACACACTAAACCTACCTTCTATGAAGCACTATGCGTGGCGGACGGACCACGTACCGGCCTCATCACCCGCCTCTACACTCAGCTTAGCGCTCCATCAGACAAAACATACACTCCCACATATGTCACGCAATGGGAAAATGACCTGCAGCAAACATTGGAGGGGGGCGAATGGCAGGACATATGGGAGGCTGCGACAAAAACATCCATTTGTGTACTTCACCAAGAACAGTGCTACAAGACACTCATGAGGTGGTACACCACACCAGTCAAACTATTCCGCATGGGCAAAACAACCACTGACACTTGCTGGAGGGGCTGCGGGGAGAAAGGCACATACATGCACATGTGGTGGACATGCCCCAAAGTAATGATCTATTGGGAAGACATAGCTCAACTGCTGACAACGGTACTAAACAGACCAATTAGACCAGACCCTTGGTCTTTCTTGATAGCCCGACCCATTGACAATCTGATTAATAAAGAACAGAAATTGCTCAACAAAATTACGCTAGCCGCCAGAAGAGCTATGGCTCAACACTGGTTACAAATTGACTTGCCACAACTGACCGATGTTACCCGAAATATCAAGGAGGCCCACCTCATGGATAGATTGACTGCACAAGTTAGGGACACCTACCCACTTTTCATCAAAATTTGGGAACCATGGGAAGACTACACCAATCGTTGAAAGTACCATTGCTAACCAGACTCACACACTCTACGACTCGACGGACGAGGCCCGCCTGGGCAGCTCACCCGGAGCCGGGTGTAACCTGTACCTACCCCGAATCCCACCCCTCCCCCTCTTACTATCCCCCACTATCCTGGCCTCCTTACAGGCCACGTTTTAGAAATGCCCATGCTACTAGAGAATGCACGATACGTGCTTGTAATGATCTGCATACCTTCTGTAAAACAAAATGTAAGAAGCTACTGAGATATCATCTTTATTCAATTATGTGTGTAAACCTATGTACAGATATATCTATATGCCTGAATATATACACGTACCAATATAACCCTCGTGACCACCTTCA
Source organism: Pelobates fuscus (assembly GCF_036172605.1). Lineage (NCBI taxonomy): Eukaryota > Metazoa > Chordata > Amphibia > Anura > Pelobatidae > Pelobates > Pelobates fuscus. The sequence continues at coordinate 109,071,096 of NC_086327.1, read as the reverse complement.
ACATCTCAGATACGCATGTAGCAAATGATGTACCATCCTGCTTTCACCCTACTTCTGCACCGACAGAGCACTACTCCTTACCAAAACAACAGGCTTATCGACACATTTCACCAAATAGCATAAACTGCCCAGGGCAGAGCAATCATACATTATTCGAATATGTACTACAAACCATAGACACGAGGGAAAGTTATGCAGACCTATGTAACAGGACAGGTGTAAGCATGAACCAACGTGTTCAATGGAGATAACCGCCTTTCCACGACTTTCCAACCTGTCGAAAACATAGCACCTCTAAGTACTCTACTAAAAAAAAAAAATGTACTGTGCATGTCTTCTTCTATACCCTAATGTACTGTATGCTATTGTATTGCAAGAGGATTGCCTTTGGGGTACCTCATATGCACGTGTTATCTGTTTACGCACTCCAAAAATAAAGAATTTAAAAAAAAAACAAAAAACCTACACATGGTCTGCTTTCTTAACCCCTTAACGACGGAGCCAATGGTACACGTTGTGATCAAAACCTGGAATTTGCGCTACATGTCTGTTCAACTGTAATTCACCTCTCTCATATTAAGTGCACCCACACTTCTTATATATGATTTTGTTCAGGAGAAACAGGACTTTCATATATAAATATTTCATATGATATGAAACATAATTGAATGTGAATAAAATCTTTAAAAGTATGAGAAATTGAGAAAATGTTATTTTTCAAGTTCAGCATGACATTTTAAATGTGAATGTCAATACTGTTAGATTTTACAGCAATAAAATACACATATTTGTATTCAGCAATGTCTCACGAGTATCACAGTACCTCCATGTACAGGTTTTATGAGTTTTTGGAAACTTACAGCGGTCAAATACAGGGCTTTCCCCTTTTCCATTGAAATTTGCCAGATTGGTTTGCTGGGACTATGTTGCCTTTGAGACCGTATGGTAGCCCAGGAATTAAAATTAACCCCATCTTGGTATACCATTTGTAAACGTAGACAACCCAGGGTTTTCAAAATGTGGTATGTCCAGGTTTTTTTTTTAGTAGCCACTTAGTCACAAACCCTGGCCAAAATTAGCGTTTATATTTGTTTTTTGCATTTTTCACAAATAAACTGCCCTTTCGCTGATATCATCAGTAGTATACATTTTACTGCTCTAAAAAACTCATATTTGTCTAGAGCAATGTCTCACGAGTACAATAGTACCCCTCATGTACAGGTTTTATGGTGCTTTGGAAAGTTACAGGGTCCAATAAAAGATTTGCCAATTTCTGCTTTTACCAATTGAAATTTGCCTGATTGGCTATGTTGCCTTTGAGACGGTATGGCAGTCCAGAAATCGGTTTCAGAGCGATCACATGGCCCCCAGGGGCCTAAATTGCAGAGGGGTGACTGCCTAGACTGTCAGGCAGTCCCCCAGAAGAGGATCGTGGAGGAGGTGAGTAGTAGGTGGTCGCGAGGGCTCAAAACAGTTAGGGCATTCTATGCCGCCGTAACGGCTCTAAAGCCCATTATAATAGGGACGGCATAGAACGCCCTAATGGCGTTAAGGGGTTAAGGACTGAGGCAGTTGTACAAGTTGTGGTCAAAACAAAACGTAAACAAAACTTTGAATTTGTGCTATATGTGGTTCAACCAGAATTCCCCCTCTTTCATATTAAATGCACTCACACTTATTATATATGATTTTGTTCAGGAGATTTTGTTCATTTCATATCAAATATTTATATATGAAACATAATTTAATATGAATAAAATATAAAACAAAAGTGAGAAATTAAGAAATGCATTTTTTTTTTAGTTTTGCATGGCATTTTAACTGTGAATGTCATAATACTGTTAGCTGTTACTGTGATAAAGTACACATATTTGTATTCAGTGATGGCTCACGAGTAAAACAGAACCCCCTATGTATAGGTTTTATGGTGTTTTGAAAAGTTACAGTGTCAAATATAGCACATTAGATTTCTCAGTTTATACACATTGAAATTTGCCAGATTGGTTATCTTGCCTTTGAGACCAAACGGTAGCCCAGGAATGACAATTACCCCGATGATGGCATGCCAATCACAAAATTAGGCAACCCAAGGTATTACAAATGAGGTATGTCCAGTCTTATTTAATAGCCACTCGGTCACAAACACTGCCAAAAGTTAGCGTTTATATTTATTTGCGTGTAAAAATGCAAAAAAAAAATTTTAATGCTAATTTTGGCCAGTGTTTGTGACTGCACATACCCCATTTGCTATACCTTGGGTTGCCTACTTTTGTAAATGGTATGCCATCATGGGGGTAATTCTAATTCCTGGGCTACCATATGGTCTCAAAGGCAACATAACCAATCTGGCAAATTTCAATGTGAAAAAACTGAAATTAAACACTAACATTTGTGTTAGTGAAGTCTCCTGAGTAAAACCGTACCCCTATCTTGTTATACCTGAAAAAATATAAAAAAATAAAATAAAATTTATATATATATATATATATATATATATATATATACACACACACATACATACATACATACATACACACACATATATACATATACATACACACAAATCCTAAAATATAGGCAATAAATAGACAAAATTTGCTACTCTCACTTCCTACATATTACAGTCACTATCCCACCTCACAGTGGAAGGCAGAGACACACTATACACACAGACTGCATCGCTTACACACACAATTACAATCATTCATATAGCACCAACATTTTCACAGTGCTGTACAATAAGAAAACAGACATTCAATTTTAACAAAACATGTACATAACATACATGAACAGTAGGTTAAGAGAGCCCTGCCCAAACTAGCTTACAACCTATATAGTACATCCCCTTTACATACACATACTGCATTCACTAAACACACCCTACATCACCTATACTTACACATACTGCATTCACTATACACACACACACTACATCACCTGTACACATACACTACATTCCCCAAATCCCTTACAAACACAAACTGCATATATCACAGCTCTGAGTGCCTGCAAGATGTTGGTGGAATGGGGCACGGGCCCCGTAGGGGGACTTGGCCCTGTGGGCAAACACTGGGGCCCATGCCTTGAGCTGTCTATGGGCAGCACTGGCAGTGGTACTACCGTCTTTCCCTGAAAATAAGACCGGGTCTCATTAATTCCCCTCCCCCCCCCCCTCCAAAAAATGCACGAGGGCTTATTTTTGGGGGGAGGTCTTATTTCTGGAAAAAAATGTGCTAGAAAGCTGGTGTACATTCGGGTGAATTTCCCCGAACATAGACCAGTTCACTAGGTATTGAAATCCTGCAAGTCTATGTTCGGGAAAAATCCCGAAAAGAAGCTCTAGACGCTCGTTCGCTAATCTATGATAGGGGAATTTTGCCCAAACACAGATTTGCGGTATTCTATTAGCGAGTATGCTAATCTATGTTCGGGCAAAATTCTCCTATCAGATTAGCGAACGAGCAACTAGGCTTATTTTCGGGGTAGGGCTTATATTACAAGCATCCCCCGATGTCTTATTTTCGGGGAAACACGGTAGAAACCTCTTATTTAAATGTGCATAAGGGTTTGGGATAGTTTGAGTTGAGGGCCTGATTTTTTGAGTGTCTTTTTAAATCGTCAGAAGCATGATCACTTCGCAAAGTACAATATAAATTGGTAGCAAACTTCATTTAAGAAAAACACAGCATGGATGGAATACTGACCACTATAATCTTGTCAGGATAATAGCAGTTGGTCAAGATAAAGAGATGAGTAGCTGTTCCCACTTTCTCTCATCTGATTTCCTCTGTGTGAACACCATCTGCAGTCTTACAAGAGACCATGATGTTTCTGCCTAATGAGGTCATTATGCATGCAGGCACACAGTGTCGCCTGCATACAGTATCCAAAAATTACATTACCCAACTCTGCTCTATTAGTAGCAAAGCCATCATTGCCTATTTAAATGCCCAATTTAACATTTAGCACATGTGTGAAGCTTTAACAATCATCTGTCATTATATATACACTACACACACAAACGATCATCACTTACTGAAATGTAAGCAGTTCAAGGGTGAACATTAAACTACCAGAGGTTAAAGGAATTAATTTGGATTACCAAAAACTGAAAAATAATGTAACTTGAAAGTTATAAACAATGGCCTGTTTCATTAAATGTATCATTGGTTAAAACTTACAGTTGTTCTAATGATATAAGAAAGAGTATTGACTAAAGTACCATCACTGGACTACTGAAGACTGGAAGAAGGTCTTATGAATCAAATTTGAAACGTTTGGTTCATCACACAGAGTTTAGTGCAGTGTTACCAAGTAGAAAAAAACTGTCCAAACATGGAGGAGGAAGAGTGATAATGTGTGACTATTATAGTAGGTCCAGTCAGTGACTTGCACAGAGTGAGTGTCACCCTGAACCAAAACCAAAAATACAGCACTCTACACAACCCAAATCGTACACTTTGTGATCATAAATATGTGGACACCTGACCATCACACCTATAGGAGCTTGTTGGACATTCCATTCCAAATCCATGGGCATTGCAGGAAAACTCCATTGAAAATTATTTTTTTTGTAGATATACTCCCAAAGAAAAACCATAGATGTATTTATTCTGCATGTGTTCTTTGGGGTATATGACAAATTGCTCTCTTTGCAAGCCTTTCCCTTTTGCCCCAGCAGAGGCTTTCAGTCTGTGCTGGGGAATACACCAGAGGCTTCTCAATACTGGATTCGCAAGAGCATTGAGAAGGGAGGTGGGAGGCTAGTGCCTGCCACGTCAGTCAGCTCTGTGGAGCTAATGGATGCAAACCTCCCCAGCTGTCTGCTGAAAAGACTCTCCGGCTATCAAAGTTTTTTTTTTTTTTTTTAAATGAGGCTTATTGAAATTGGCACTTGCATATATTGTCACAAACATGACAAGCTTTAGAAGACAAATAAAGCACTTCAGCAAGTTGAAATGCTTTATGTGTGTTGTGTTAGGGCTCCCCACCCCGGTCCTTCCCAGCTATAACAAACACCACTTTTGTGGGAAGGGTTAGCAGAAGATTTTGGATAGGATCAGTAGGATTGTGTGCTCATTCAGGTACTGATGCTGGATAGGACGGCTATTAGAATACCAATTCATCCCAAAATACCCAAAAGGGTTGAGGTCATGGCACTATGCAAACCAGTTAAGTCCTTAGACAACAAACTTAAGTCCTCTTGAACCTGGATTTGTTCACAGGGGCCCAGTCATGCTGGAACAGGAAAGGCTCTTAATAAAACTGATGCCACAAAGTTTGATGCACACAGTTGTCTAAAGTGTCTTTATATCCTGTAGCACTAAGGCAATCCTTCACTGGATATAAAGGGCCTAGCCAAAACATTAAACATCAGCTGAGACCATTATCCCAAATTTTTCAATAGGCACTATGCACTCATGTGTAGCATTCTCCTGGCATCTGCCACACCTAGATTCTTTCTGGTCATCCCAGCACATTCATTGAAACTTTTCTTCCTGGCTGCCTGTAACAGAACCGCTGGCACCCCGACCGGGTACCTTCCGCTGACGGATGCTCCTAGTGCTTTCCGAGGTCTCCAAGCACTCCACCAGACACCATAACCACTGCAGACCCCACGAACCGCTGCAGCTTGGTTGGGGTCTCGCCGTCTCCACCCACTCTGGACCCAAGACCAGGGTCCAGCTTCCAGTAGGTCGACCTCTCTGAATTCCAGAGAGCAGGAACAAGCTCTTAGCAGAGCTTAGTGATTATACCCTGGGGAGTAAAGTGATTATAGCAATCCCCAGAGTGTAGTTCTCCAATCCCCCAAACATGAGACGAAACTTCATGAAGGTACAAGATGATCTGACTCCAATGAGCGGTTATTACTCCTTATATACAAGTTTTCAGGCCAGAGGCACACCCCCCGGACTTGGTGGTAAACTATGACAAAAGGGACACAAACCAATGGGAACACTAATTAACATAATAACACTCCCACATACACAATGAAATCCCTCCTCTCCATCCTGAAGATAATTGGCTTAATGCACTGCAGTAAACTCAATTATCTCCATGTACATAAAATATCTACATTTTACACGAACAGCAAAAATACGTAAAAATACATAATTCTTATTATATTACACAGAACCCCCACATTTATCCCCAGATAGCTCGGATATGAGCACCCAATATAGGTGAACAGCGCTCAGATCCCACGAACAAAGTAAATTTGCCATGAGGTTAAAGTTTTGGGGAAGCCTCTTTTGACCGACCGCACGCAGGATTTCCTGCCCAAAACAGTTCCACAGAGTTTGGCTGTGCGGCCAGTCTATTTCCAATGTTAAAGTCAGTTCACATAGAAAAAATGACTAAGTCCCATTCGAATGCACGAACAGGCCCCGTTTGTGCAAATAGTACAGTGTAACATGGCGTTCGAATTGTTGAACGCACTTCGATTTTAGCCGAAGCGTCGAAGTGGAGGAGAAGGTCAGGGTCAGCGGTGTTCGTGCAAATGTGTAGCCGAGATTTTAGTTCCATGGATTCAGAGGCACACACAACTGACCGCGTTCGACTAAATTAAAATGGCCGCCGCCACGTGTTCGTTTGTCAAATGGCAGCCACTTCGACTGCATCCGAAGTGCCATATAAAAAGTACCAATACTTCCCTACAGTTCTTAAAGGGCCAGAAGTAGTGAAATAAAATCCGATATGGCCAACTAATGTTTTTAAAGGGCAAAATCTCCCCGGGTCCAAAGTCATGAGGAAGGAGGCTGGCAATCAGGCTCCTCCAACAGCCAGGGGCAAAGGGCAGCTTGTCACCTAAAACTCCAGTGACAAAAGACATTTCGGCACACTGCCTCACTCCTCTCTTCTAGAACTCCTACTCTTTTCATTGGGGATTTTAACATCCCAATCAACAACAGCAGCTTTGATGACCCTTGACTGCTCTCTGTAACATACTCCTTCGGCCTCACACAATGACCTGAATCAGCAACTCATATAGCAGGAAACACTCTTGATCTCACCTTCAACAATCTCTGTACTGCCTCTAATCTCTTTACTGTTCCTTTTCCGATGACCACCATCTGCTGACCTTTGACATTGGCATACCTCATACCAAAATCCCACTACCCACGGTCTTGACCTACAGCGTGAGACTGCATGAGACTTCCTCCACCAACCTCCAAATTCTCCTTTCACCCATCTCAAACATCACCTGCCCTAGCTTTGAAACCTCCCTCTACAACTCCACCCTCTCCTCTGAACTAGATATCATGACACCTCCTGTATTTAAATGTTGTAAGTGACCCCCCAGTTACAACCCTGGCACACTAAGCTGTCCCGTTGCCTCCAAAAATGCTCCAGAACTGCTGAATGCTGCTGGAGAAAGTCTCATTCTGTGTCTGTCTTCCTCCATTATAAATTTATGCTGTGCTCCTACAGTTTGGCTCTTTCCCCCACAAAAGAAAATTATTTCAAACCCCACACTGTTAACTCTCTTCTTCACCCTAAAGCTGCTCCTCCTCCTATTAACTTGAATGCTACAAACTTTTCAACGCACTTCACTGAGAAGATTTCTGTGATCAGAAAAGAGTCCCCAATCCCGCACCTTCCTCTTTTTATGCTTACTCGCACCCTCTACAAAAGCAGAGGTTTGTGCTCTGCTTTGGTCCTCCAGCCCCACCACTTGATCCCTCGATCCTTTTTCCTCGCAGGTCACTCGCGCTTTATCTACTTCTCTTGCTCTACCCCTCACTAAAATATTCAATCTCTCCTCTGGCACATTTCCTTCATCCTTCAAGTATGCAACTATCACCCTGATTCTAAAAAAGCCAAACCTTGAGCCTAACTCCCCATCCAACTACTGCCCTCTCTCACTACTGCCATTTGGCTCCAAGATCCTCGGGAGAGTTGTGTACCCTAGATTGACAGACTTCCTTAAATCCAACACTTTGCTCAACCCACTTCAGTCCGGATTCCGCACTCGGCACTGTCAAAACAGTCACTGACCAAAGTATCCACCAACTTAATTGCTGCTAAATCCAGTGGTAACTACACTCTCCTACTTCTCCTTGACTTTTCTGCTGCTTTCTACATTGTTGATAATCAACAGCTTCTTCTCATCCTCTGTAATCTCTGATTACGAGAGACTGCGTGAGACTTCCTCTAGAATGCAAGCTCGTTTGAGCAGGACCCTCAACATCTTCTGTTCCAGTGCATAACGTGTGTCTAACGTAAAAACATGTCTGTCCACCTATTGAATATCTATTGTACACCTATTGTATTGTACAGTATTTATCAATAAATAATAATATAGTGAATCAAGATTCATTGTTCCAAAAAACATTTATTTCACTCCTTGCAGTGGTAGTGTGCTTTACATCAAACCAGCTGATGCTGGATACTGTACATGTTTATATGAGGCTTGTGTAAAGCTGCTTGGCCATGAAAGCCCATTTCATAAAGCTACTGACACAGTTCTTGTGATGTTGCTTCTAAGGCCAGTTTGGAACTCAAAAGTGATTGATGCAAGGAGTACTTGGCACCCCTGCTCTATAAGTAGGAGACGTCTGCCACTTTGTGGCTGGCCTGTCGTTGCTACTAGATGCTACCACATCTTATGAATTACAGTTGACCAGAACACATGTAGTAGGATAGAGTTTTCACAATATGACGTGGCAAAATCTAAAGACATCTAATAACAGTGTAAAGTTTAAAGTCACTGAGCGCTCCAGCATGATCCATTGTACTGCCCATGCTTGTCTATGAAGATTTTATGACTATGTGTCGGATTGTTAAGCAATGGGTGAGGCTGAAACACCTTATTTCAATAATACCTAGGGGTGTTCAAATACTTTTGCCCATACAGTATACATCCAGGATACTTCAGAATTACCTTATTGTGTCTGTTTTGAGATGTTTTCAATAATGAAGTACATCAGGGTCATACTCATTCTATTATTTATTTTGATCTTTAATAAGTGTTATCCATTGTTCGAATAGAATTACCAGAATTCTCTAATAGCCAACAGTTAAACTTGCTGGTCACCCCCGGTAAATGTGGAAGAAAACATAACATTTGCATATTGAGTATGATGTACTTGATGCAAATATGTGAAGCACACCGGTCAGCAATGCTTACAAGTGTTCAAAGGACACTGTAGTCACCAGAGAAACTACAGCTTAAATTGCTGCCTAGGGATACCTCTAGTGACAATTACTTAGACGGCTTATATTTGTCTGTGTATTTTGAACATCCTCCACTAATTGTACAGTGCTGCAAAGATGCTTCCTGGGTCAGTGCCGCACAACGTGCTGCACTGCTGTTCAGCGTCTCCATGCTAGCCTGAAGAAGCTGAACATTTCTCATAGAGATGTATTGACTCAATGCATCTCTATGAGGAGATGCTGATTGGCCAGTTATACTTGACTATTTAGCTCCAGCTAAAGCATTGGATTGGCTGAGATAGTCAATTCTTATGAACTCAGCCAAGGAGGCAGGCTGTGGACAGAGAAAGCGCCGGTGGACCCATGCGGTGCTTGAATCAAGTTTTTATCCTATTTAAGGGGGGCAAGGAGGGGGCCGGCCACCTAAACAGTGTTTTTAACAATATAGGGTCAGGAATAGATGTTTGTATTCCTGATCCTATAGTGTTCCTTCAAACGGTTAAAAAGAAAACAATAAAACTGAACTAGATTGATAGTGGCCGATTATCAGCCTTTGCTGGGGATATGGTTGGTGGTCTTTATCAAGTCAATGGAATACTCAATCAGTGTACCTAACCTTGCTTACGTAAAACATATTTAAGTTGTTTTACGTAATTTTGCTTAGTTGGGCAGTTATTCAATAATTTAAAAGAAAATGACCCAGAATACACTTCAATTTAGTTAAAGAGTTTTGAAAATGGCTTCTCAATTCTAACAGTATGAAATCTATGGGATTGTTGTCATATTCCTTCAAGACCAGTCTTGAATATCGTGTTGCTAAGCAATATGTGTTGCACAATGCAACACTAATTTGTTGTTTAAAAGACCCTTAACCCCTTAAGACCGCAGCCAAACGTACAAGTTGTGATCAAAACAAAACGTAAACAAAACCGCGCTATATGTCTGTCCAACCGTAATTCACCTCTTTCATATTAAATGCACCCACACTTATTATATTTCATTTTATTCAGGGCAAAGAGGGCTTTCGTTTAACATCAAATATTTAGGTATGGAACATAATTTAATATGAAAAAAATAAAAAAAATGGGAGAAAATAAGATTTTTTTTAGTTCTACGTGACATTTTAACTGTGAATGTCAAAATACGGTTTGCTTTTACTGCAGTAACACACATATTTGTATTCAGCGACGTCTCACGTGTAAAACAGTACCCCCTATGTACAGGTTTTATGGTGTTTTGGGAAGTTACAGGGTCAAATATAGCATGTTACATATTTCATTTTTTTCACATTGAAATTCGCCAGATTGGTTACGTTGCCTTTGAGACCATATGGTAGCCCAGGAAGAAGAATTACCCCCATGATGGCATACCATTTGCAAACGTAGACAACCCAAGGTATTGCAAATGGAGTATGTCCAGTCTTTTTTAGTTGCCACTTGGTCACAAACACTGGCCAAAGTTAGTGTTAATATTTGAAAATGAAAAAAAACTAATTTGAATGCAAATTTTGGCCAGTGTTTGTGACTAAGTGGCTACTAAAAAAGACTGAACATACCCCATTTGCAATACCCTGGGTTGTCTACTATTGCAAATGGTATGCCATCATGGGGGTAATTTTCATTCCTGGGCTACCGTACGGTCTCAAAGACAACTTGGCGAATTTTAATGTGAAAAAAACTGAAATGCAAGCCTTATATTTGACTCTGTAACTTTTGAAAACACCATAAAACCTGTACATGAGGGGTACTGTTATACTCGGGAGACTTCACTGAACACAAATATTAGTGTTTCAAAACAGTAAAACGTATCACAACAATTATATCGTCAGTGTAAGTGCCATTTGTGTGTGAAAAATGCAAAAAAAAATTTTTATTATAATAAATGAAATGAAAATTATATATATATTTAATCAATATCATTGTACGTGTATTTTGATATTAAAATATATATAATGTATATATTAATATTAAAATACACGTAGACAGTGTATGTGTATTTATGTGTGTGTATATATATATATATATATATATATATATATATATATATATATATACACACATACATACACACATACACAATAAATATATATATGATCGAAGTATATATTATTTAATTTTACACTGTTTTAACATCTTTTAATTTTATTTCCCCTGCTGGCATTGCCTTGGACGGCTATGCTGTCCATATGATCGCGAGGTCCTCGCAAGGACCTCGCGATCACATGGCCCAGAGGGGCCGAAGAGGACAGAGGGGGACTCCCAGGGCTCCTAGGTAAGGCCCCATACCGCGATCGCCGGCGACCAGGTAAGTACAAAAGACGCAGGGCGTTCTATGCCGCCCTGCAGCGTTTAGAGCCATCTAAATAAGGACGGCATAGAACGCCCTGCGGTCTTAAGGGGTTAAAGTTAACCCTTCAAGGTTGACGTTTCTTGCCAAGCCAGTTTTTGAACGGGGAGTCACCTGGCTGAAAGCGTTAGCTGACCGTTCTCAGCCAATCAGCTTTGCCTGTTTGGCGGCACTCCGCACTTCCTGAATGTAAAATTTAAGAAGCCAGATACCATGTGGGGAGGGGAGACGATATTGCCACTGGAGGCATCTTTAGGGTTAAACCATATGAGAGCAATTTAACCACTTGATGTAAGAGTGCCCCCTCGACAGCCTCATAGCACCATAACAACTTAATTTATATGAAGTTGTTTTGGTGCCTGGAGTGTCCCTTTAGCCTTGTTACAACCCCCTGGCTGTCAGACATAAGGCCCTGGTTGCCAGTTCACAGCAATTCAGTATCTGTTACAGACGTGACACAATTTGCAATCTCACTGCAAAATCCTTTCCCCATAATGTTCGGTATCTTTATACCATTTACAGGAAATCCACGTAATAATTTAATTCCATTACTATTGGTATTGTTTCTATTGGTATTGTTTCTGTATAGATCTATGTATATATATATGGAGACTCAAAGCTTGAAAAGACTTGTGTCCTATCCAGATTCCCCCTGATTTTAAACAATGTTGTATCATAAACCGCCCCCTAATTGTGGTTTTTTTACGTAAGGATCGACATTCCGCACTATAGATGTGTATATTTATGGGCATTATTATGTTCATATTATTTTTATATTGCTTTATGTGCAGCGTTATGTATGCTATTACTCCTTCCTTTTATTTATGCATTAACCTGATTCTTCCATTATCCTAAACGCTGTAAAGATCACGGATAAAGTGATTAATTGTATTTGGACAGTGCACAGCTGTATGGGATATTTTGATCAACGGAAGGTATATAAGATCACTGACTACCATCCAATGATTACGAGCCTCTGATGAAGTGACAGTATCCAGTCACGAAACGCGTAAGGCAAACTTTCGGCAGGAGCCGCATCTTCATAGAGATCCAGGAGAACGCAGACCAATACAGAGTGAGACGCACGAGAAGATTTTTTGAAAACTAACTTCCCGGTTTTTTTTCCACCGTTACCTCTTGACCGGCCAGAGGTTCAGTGAGTAACCACTCCAAATTGGATTCTGCATATCCCAAAGGACTCTGTAAATATACCCATCGAGTTTTATTCATAGACTATGTATCACGTTTTCGTTTATTTTTTCTACCATTGATGATGCTGTATAAATAAATGTTATATATTTTTTACTAACAAAAAACTGATGTTTTGTTGATACTACAAAGAGGACACCTATCTTTATCATTTTGGATTTATGTCAGTAACTATATGTTGGATCAGTAGTATTCACTGCAGAACATTAGATTATACTTCTGTGCCTGCTTGTTATTATACAGACTCAGCAGTACAGATAGTATCTCAGTACAGCTGAACACATATATACTTTGTTGCAGACGTCCACATAGACGGTTGCATTTATTTGCACTAGTTTGAACTTAGTACAAGGATTGAGAATATTTAAAAGAGTTTTTTCTGTTCTTACCTTTGTTTTTTATAGTATATATTTTCATATATATTACATTTTATATATTTTTTTTCCCTTTTCTCCTATTTTATTTTATTTATTTTTTATTTGTATTTTTATTTTAATTTGTGCTTGTGCAACCTATTGTCTATTTGAGATTGGGAGTCGTATAGAGAGTACTCATTCCAGGGTGAGATATTGGTATTGGGTTCATTTCTGGACCAGTACTGCTGTTTCCTCTTATGGTTAGAAGATCTCCTGGTACGTTTAGGGTTCATTTCCCTTATACCAAGACATAAGGTCCTGTTACTTCCTGGTTTGAGTAGCTCAAAGGTGCTAAACTCAAGACTGAAGCATTTACACAGAGCACCTGCCTTGTAAAGACTTCACATTCAGAAGTCTGTAATGGGACAGCCACAGAAAGTCTGGGCAGGGTTAGAGGGTTTGCAAAGGCAGCATACAAGAGAACTGTAACTCCTGCAAGCGGTTTTAGAATAAGCCAAAATGACAAAAGGCATAATTAAATGCATGCATATTTTCATTGGGGTATTCCTACTAAATAGTGTTTATTTTATTTGCGCAGTGGGGTGTCCCTTTAAGACAAAATATATTCTCTTGTATACACTTACGCAATTGTATTCAGTATTTCAAAACTTTCAAACTTCGTAAAGACTTATAAAACTAATATTTCAAATACCTGGACAAAATCAGTAACAAAAAATGAATACAATAAACATATTGTATGAAAAATAAGTAGAGCCTAAGTGTATTTTTTATTAATTTGCTTTGTAAGTTATATAAGAGTAACCAGCAGGGCACTAAACTAGGAACATGTCCTTCAGTGAATGATGTAGCTCAAGGTTAAACAAGTGCCAATGTTACAGTATCTGCTCTGTCTTGTTACAGGAAGACAGCAGCATGGGAATGCCAAACATCCCCTGCTCATATCTTCTTCTGGAATATAATCAAAAAATTGCACTGAGAGCAATGTAGAAGAAGTAAGCCATTCTTCTGGAGGAAACTGCAGTTGAGAAAGGCAAATTTAGGAAAATATTCACTGTTCCAAAGTTATTAGCAATGAGTACATAATATGAGGTAAATGAAAAATAGCACAACTGAGAATCACAGTTTAAAAACCTATGAATAATACACAATTGTGAAATGTCAGATGTTTGTAAACAGATTATATCTGATCTAGACACAAATCAATTTAAACTATAGCTTTGGAGCCAGTAACAACAGGCTCTGATGCCAAGTTAAATATTAATGCACAGCAAAAAAATAAATCCTAAAAATGAATCCTAAATCAATGTTTAGCAGTCTTTATGCAGAGTTTTACAAACGAAGAGACTGTCATTAACTCCTTAAGGACACATGACGGAAATATTCCATCATGATTCCCTTTTATTTCTGAAGTTGTGTCCTTAAGGGGTTAAAGAACAATAGATTAAAAACCTTTGAATAAATTAAAATCATTGTTCCCTGCGCAGAGCAAGTATCATTTGACTTTTATCAACTACAGTGTTACATTGTATCCAACAAAACAGCACTTCAGATACTGCTCACAAAATGGGAAAATAATGCAATCAAGGTAAGGGGTTCTACAAACAACATAATAAATAAGACCAAAAGTCGAGTGATTTATAAATGTCTCCAGAAATACACTATAGTTTATAGAACATTTAGTGCAGCCCTATTGTGTGTAAATGTATTTGGGAGTCCAGGCCAGATCCCTTGGTTCTGCACCCTTCCTTGTCACAGGTGTCTCATTCCAGTGCCCTATTTAACGATGCACTTCAGAGAGCCCAAGGATATCCAAAGTAAGTGGGTTAATCTCAAAAGAGCAGGCATTAGGCTGCTTAGATAGGACCTGCCAAAGATGGGGTACATTGGTGTGGTGACAGGCTTATACAATATATGAACATATACTAACTAAATCCCAATTATTGTTATTTATTAAAATCAATTAAAAATTACATTGTGAGCTTTGAAGTTGGTGTTTAGTTCGTGCGCGAGACTTAATGTGGCCTTGACGCCACATCTGTGCAGTACAAGATTCTAAATCTAATCCAATAAAAATAAACAGGCAGATCATGCAATATACATAATACGCATTATGGGAAATAAAATGATCAAGCGGTTCTGGAGACACAATAATAAAATAGAAGACCAAAGGTTTATTACCAGGTTTCCCATAACACCCCGAAATGAGTTCTCATTAAAGCCCATGTAACATTATTAAGTGTTCTTGCATAGCAAGACCACTTAATGTTATCTCACATATATATTATTCATATTATTATAGCCAAATTTACCACCCTAACTCCTCCCACAGTTTTTACACTACAGAGACAGAAATATACCAAAACGTGCAGATTGTGTAACGTTTCGCCTAATGGTTCACGGAATATCGTCGTTCTTGTGGCGAAATTGGTCCCATAGGAATGAATGGCAAAATCTTCAAAACTAGAGTGGGAGCTGGCAAACGCTGAAAAATCAGGACATGATTTCTAAACTGCCACCACTCCCTCATTTTCAAGCCCACCTACACAAATCTTATATCAAAACGTTCAGCTATCCCTGCTGCCACTAAACATGTCCACGGCTAAGCCATAGTCCTGATAGTTTCACAATATAACCATTTGTTTGCAACAGATGCCGTCCATTGACATTCATTGAAACTCCACTCTAGCCAGTTCAAATTTGAAGGGCAATTTCTAAACTGCAACTGTGCCTTCATTGTTAATACTTCGGAGACATGCTATGCATCAAAATGTAGGTCTGGGTCTTGTGATTCTCACAATATAAAGCTTTTGGCTGTAGGATTTATATGTGCCAAGCTGGAGCAGCAAGTGATGTCATGACAGGGCCTTTTGTATACCTGCTAATATTTTTATAAATGTATGTTTTAATGTAACTGTGAAGCACTTTGGGCAACAACGTTGCAATTAAATGTGCTATATAAATAAATAATAACAGTTACCCCGCCCACTCCAGTTGTAAACTACTGGTGGAGGCAAGAACACTTCACACATTTTCCCCAGAAATTGTAGCTTTTCTAGTTTCCTGATTTGATGTTTAAGAACAGGAGGAATTATGGGAAGATAGCTTATTTGTATAAAGAGCAGAAAGTCGAAACTTTACATTTTCTAAACGGTTCTGCGTGTTACCTGCCTAAGTTGTAAGACAGTACATGATTTATCCTTCATTTTGGCAAAACCACACACACACACACACCCCGAGTGTTTACAGGAATGAATGTTCCACCAAGACATTTAAAACATAATGAAACGTGACTATCTTTAACATGCATCAGTAATTTTTACAGAAGGCAGGCCTGTTCCTTTGCAAGAGAGTTCATTAAAATACCTTGCAGTTCTACAAATCTTGATTTCAGACTCCAGACATAGCATCACGCAAGCATTACAGAGGACGAGACAGACTCGCCACAATAGTCAAACAGGAAAAATTCCCAGCTTAAAAATAAATTAAATACAAATATTTTCTTCCCAATGAGCTTCAATCTATCATCTTTCTTTTCTGACAAATTTGCCCATTCTCTCCGATTCACATGGAAAACATTGCAACGAACATTAATATTAATGCTTCACTCTAAAGGCTTTATAAGAAACTGGCCACTCTGCCTTTAACTGTTCCTGTTTCTATAGCAACATGGTGCCACAACAGCTTGAATTGTGAAAATATATCTATTATCTGTTTTTAGCTATATGTTTGCAAGTTATTCTATTTCCTGTAATTTTTGCCACATAAAGCTCGCTAAATAAATAAACTCAAAATAGCACAGAAACACTTGATCTTTGGAGAGATGTATGCATGCCTTGCTAAATAAAGCACATCGAAGAGCATCAAAACAATTTGTTATATTTCCAGGACAGAAGTAGTTTTTGAGATAAGCTTGGATTTTATCAGCTATTGGCAACCAACAGTATTGTAGTGGTTATGTTGCCTGATGTGCCCTTTAGCCTTCCTAGTGTGAACTGTTAAAGCATTTTAGAGGAGAGCTAAATAGGGCCCTGTATGACCACACTCACGGTCAGAGCGTTCCTGTATGGGCTGTGCTTAATCTATTACGCAGGTGAAAACCGGATGCAGCACGAGTGGACCAAGTGGTTATGGTGCTTGCAATGTTCCTTTAGTCATCCGTTTTCAGCCTGTGAACTAAGATATAGTTAGTAAAGTTTCAGTTAAAGTTGATCTGGGGCCTCGGCAGACATTAACCCTAAACAGTGGAATACTGGGATCTAGCCAGGAAATACATGGGCTATTGTATAGAAAATTAACAGAATGTATTTATTTTTGACCAACCAGTTTAGATTTTTCAGAAACTTCGGTAATGTTTTCTATTAACCTTCCTGAGCAAAACCTCAATCTTGATTTAAAAAAAAAGAGGGAGAGGGAGAGTGTGTGTGTGTTTAGATACACACATGTATTGATGTAAAAGGTCTATTTTAGTTGCTAATCTGTGCATAAATCACAGATTTACATTAGTGAGTCTAAAGATCGCCCACTTCACCATTTCACTGACATGCAAAGCTGATACAATGAGAATCCATCCCCCGCACAAAACACATATCCACCCACCCTCATACTGATGAGATGTCCAGTCTGCACCAAGCAGTGGGTGTAAGCTCATAAGGAAGACTGTGCACCGTGAATGATAATTTATCAACATGGAATGCTTAACTCATTGCTCCTCATATCAAACAACAACTATCTTTCTAAAATGTAAAATAAATCATATGCTTTAAAAGGAAGGATTTTAGAAGAATGAATGAAGCAGTTGACACTCTGCACACCTTACTTGATAGAAGGCACCATGCAAAATTATATTAACATATATTATTCTATTAACTCCATCCTGTCTCCAACCCCCCATTTCCAAGAGACAATGATGGGGAATGTACAGCTATAGCTTTCCCCCCAAAACAATGCTCAATAGTAAAATTTACAGCAGAAATGTGTTCAAAACTAGCCAGACTTCTTATTAATGTCCAATTCCACATTCTCTCTTGTGCACAGATACTTCTGGCCATTGTATAAGCTAGAAGATGTGTGAATAAACCCATTAGCATCAGCCATCTTTCCACAAATCACTTTTCTGTGCTACTGGCCAGTGTCAATGTGGTCACGAGGAGTATTCCTCTCATGCCCACTACCTATGAATATACTCCGTGCAGTATGAAAATCACAGCTTATTATTACGGTGGCTGCACATTGTATTTATGGAGTTCATCAAGGGATCAGAGAGTTCCATGCTTTTAGAACAGGTAATAGCACAAGATTCTTCAAGGGACACTCCACTGCCCAAATAAAAAAAGTAATCACGGTTTAGTATATAAACCCCCCCAAAAACATGCATGCATTTAATTTTGCATGCATTTAGTGAAGGTATATCTGAAAACATGCAAAAGCTGCTGATCTCTTGTCTTCTGCCTTTGCAAGCCACCCCCCCTGCTTCCCCCTCCCAGACTTTCTCTGACTGCCCAATAACAGGCTTCCCAATGAAGCTCAATGAGAATTCTTTGCAAGGCAGGTGCTCTTGAGTTTAGCTCCATTGACCTAAACTACTAGGAAATAACAGGACCAGTTGTCCGCTTCTACCACTTCCTCTTCTCCTGTTGGTCAGGCAGTCACGGTAACAGTGCCGATAAAAACACAGGGACGGCATGTCTGCCCAGCCTAAAACTAGTGGGCACTGGTAATTAAACCAATGAATAGAGTTCGGCCAAAGCCTCAACCAACATAAAAAGTAAAGGAAAGGCGGTTTCAAGCCACACTTTCAAGCCATGACGTCACCTGTACATTCGCAGTGCCGTTTACGGCTTGTCATAGAGGATCATTGCATTTAATGATTCTCCATGACTAACGTTTGATTGGTAAATCGCGGTGACCGTGAGCTCTACGAGGAGCATTGGATTGGAATATCGCCATGGAGGTTGACGCCTTCATGCTAACTTCGTGCTTGGAGGTGTGGGCAGCAGCACTGTGGGAGACTTGCTGTAGAAAAAGGAAAGACATTTAATATTTTACAGTGCACATGGGGGGGAGGCGGATTACTTTAAAGCGAACTCCCCAATCGCTTCCTCTTCTATTCCTCTCTCAGGATCTGTTCTTCATTTCTTCCTGTCTGCTCTAGTTATCTTTAAAACAGAAGACAAAGCAGGGACTACTTTGTCTTATGCAGGTTTCCTACGCCTGACCATCTATGACCAGCGGAGGAGCAAAGTGTGCGACCTATTGTACTCCCCCCGGCCCCCACCCATGAGCGGCGTGTGGGGGCCCTAAATGAAAATGAGGGGGAGGACCTATTGTCTTTCCCCCCGCCCCCACCCATAAGCGGCAGGTAGGGGCCATAAATAAAAATGGGAGGGGGACAGGGTGGACAGGGACACCTACTGATTCCCCCCCGGCCACTACGCATGAGCGCCATGTGGGGGTCATAAATAAAAACGGGACACACACACCTATTGTCGTCCTCCCCCCCGCCCCCACATATGAGCGGCGAATGGGGGCCCTAAATTAAAGTGTGTGTGTGTGTGGGGGGGGGGGGGATGCCTATAATTCGTCCCCCCCGCCCCCTGAGGTGACTAGTGCTATGTTATGGTCATAGCTGTAAAGACTTCAAGTGCACAGTTCTCACAGGAGCAAGACATCTTCCAAACCCTAGGCATAAACAAGCTAGGAATTAGTGGATGCTGCACATGTCCACAAGCCTGCATGTGCTGCTGCATACTGCAGTAGGAGATTCTCAACAGAGTGCAACCTTCAGATCAGGGGATTTGTGTAGCATATAAATGCAAATACATTGGTAAACACAAGATAAACTATACATACAACATCTGTGTCCACAAAATCTAAATATTGTTTTATAATGATACCTCTATAAGTACAAAACCTTAACAGAAAACTCCGGGCAACCAAACTTTATTGAAAATAAGTTATTATTGTGCCAGGATGTTTCTCTGGCACTGGCTCACCTTAAGGGGTTAAACCCTTCTTGATCATAATTACAGACAGTACACCCCAATCACCTATAACAAGCCACATTCACATTGGTCTGGTTAGCTTGAATAATGGTCTGCATATAACAGTAGAGATGGGCATCTCTCCTGTAACCAGAACCGGATTAACATAGGGGCTGATGGAGCTGCAGCTCCAAGCCCCTGCCTATGGAATAAGCCCATTGATTCACATATTCTTGCTTAAGTATGGAAACCAAAGAGGGATGTAGGGGAACAAAACTAGTGTGAACTGGCTGACAATTAAATTAGTTAAGGTAAAGCCGACTTTGTTTACTCTGCAAATGCTCTTGCTGCTTCAGTCTCTCTAACACTGTGGCATTTTTCCTTTCTTCTACACTCACTACATACACTTTCTATGTCTCAGACTCTCAGAGTTTCTGCCTGCTAGTAAGAAGGTTAGGAGAGTAGTGGAGCAGAGAGTGCTAGGGGACAGTCCTTAGAACGCGTAGGCCTAGTGCGTCAGATGCATTTATGCCAAGCTCAGGGTGATGTCTGGCCCTGGTTGGTCATCCTGCATGATGGGCAAGTAGCCTGATGTGCATTCACGCCAGTCTGACCATCTAATTCTTTGGGCAGAGACGCTCCCCTTTTGGGCAGGTTTGTCCCTTTGGGCGGGTTTGGTTACGTGATTTACATCAGTGGCCCATCCTTTTATCCCGCCCACGGAAATCCTACCTTACCGGACACTGCTGTTAGGTAATATGTATTTACATGAAAGATGAAAGCGAGAGAGTAGCATAAGGTATGTGTTTTCAGATAGCTATATCCTGTGAGTTTCCCTCCAGCACCACCTCCCCCAGATACAGGACGATTGGGAGGTATAACTGTTTTAGTGTTTTTTCGGTCGATAAGATTCTGTGATTAGGCCTATCGTGCTCTTAATCCAGTCCTGCCTGTAACAGAGTATTTTAAAATTCTCCTAGCAAATGCTGATCATTTTTATAGATTCATACAGACAAAAAAAGAACATGTAAAAAAAAATGTTTTGCATTTCAGTGTTATCAGCCATATTATTATTATGATATTTATAGAGCGCCGTCAAATTCCGCAGCGCTTTACAATGGGTGGATGAACCGACATGTAGTTGTAACCAGACAAGTTGGACACACAGGAACAGAGGGGTTGAGGGCCCTGCTCAATGAGCTTACATGCTAGAGGGAGTGGGGTAAAATGACACAAAAAGGTAAGGATAGTATTAGACTAGTGACAGTTGCAGAAGAGGAATCAGTTGGGAGCTATTAACAGTTTAATTGATACGCTTTTATGAAGAAGTAGGTTTTTAACGATTTTTTGAAGGAGTGGAGACTGGGTGAGCATCTAACGGAGGAGGAAAGCGAGTTCCACAGGAACGGTGCAGCCCTCGAGAAATCTTGAAGGCAAGCATCAGAGGTGGGAGTACGGACAGAAGATAGACGTAAGTCTTCAGCAGATCGTAAGGGCCTAGACGGGACATACTTGTGTATAAGGGAGGATAGATAGGTGGGAGCAGCATTATGTAGAGATTTGAAAGCAAGAACCAGAATTTTAAATTGAGCTCTATATTTAATAGGAAGCCAATGTAGGAACTGACAGAAGGGTGAGGCATGGGAGGTGCGGGCGGACAGGAAGATGAGCCTCGCTGCCGCATTCATTATGGACTGTAACGGCGCAAGTTGGGAGCACGTAAGACCACTGAGAAGCGGATTACAGTAGTCAAGGCGAGAAAGGACAGTGGAACGGACCAACACCTTAGTCGCATCTGGCGTTAAGTAGGGGCGGATGCGCGCAATGTTTTTAAGATGGAAATGACAGGATTTGGCGATAGATTGAACATGAGGCTTGAAGGAGAGGTCGGAGTAAAAGAGAACACCTAGGCAGCGAGCCTGCGTGGTGGAGCTGATGGTATAAAATAAGGTCATGAAAATATTTAGAAATTAAAAGATTACATTTTATAGAAACCCTGAATCAGATGCAAAGCATTATTTAGCCTTCAAAAGACAGGCTTGTATGTTGAATGTTACAAGAATGCATACAAGAGATTGTTTGGCGTGCATACTGTTATACTGTTAAAAGAGTGTAAATGAGAGACTGACACGAATGTCAAACTGGCAGCTGAGCTAACAGCCCATTTGGGATAGTGGGTTTTATTATGCAAACCAATCTCTCATGTGCAGGAAAGGTTAGTGTTCGAACAAGGTTTATGTTAGTCTGGATAGCTCATGCAATAGATTGAGAGGGAGTCACTGCGCCCTATATTATACAATGTTACAGTGGTTAACTCAGACTGCATGCTTATTAATATTTCTGGAGCATGGCTGATGCATTGGATCATAAAATCCTAGAATCTATTTGTCTGACTCTTCTTTGCTTGTGGCTTCTAAAAATATTCTAAGGTGAAACATCTCTCTGATTGTGCCCTGTCCAAGTCATAAGCATCCTGTCCAGCTCCATTGTTTTTTTAAATGCTTGTCCACCTCTGGCTTATAGTCAATGCGTTTCTAACACAATCCACCAGCGGTGCCCAGCCAGCAGCGTCTCTCTCCCTCTCTCTCAACCAGACTTTGTAACTGTGCAGTTCACCAAATTAAAATGCTAGAGCACAGTACGATCCATGGCATATTAAAGAGTACTTCAAATAAGAATATGCATGTTAATTGAAAATTAGCAGAGCGGCAACCAGAAAGAAAAAGGAATTAATGTTTCCTCTGCAAACTTGAACGAACGTTTAAAATAAAATAAAGTGGTGGGAGGGGAATAGGGAGAAGAGGTAGATTTCAAAAGATCAAGAAGGAAAGAAAATTGAAAAGTAGTTAGTTAGAAATCAAATGATCACATAAGCAATGAGATGGCAGGAGGATAACAGAATGTAAACTGTGCCTGACCTCATTACAGCACCCTGGATACATGTTCCACTTTTGTTCTAAGAAAGCAATGATGAACAGCAATCTTAATATAAGAGATTACTGCAGAGTATCCGTGAAAAGCAAATTACATTTTTAATGGGGTAAATACCCAAGTTTGATTTTTGAATTCACACTGGCAGCCAAATATTTTTTATTTATTTTTTACATTCGTTAGTCGATGAGGCAAAATAGTCATCATATTAAGATTAAAAAGGGCTACACCGCCTCAGACTAACAGTACAAGACAAAATTAGACACTATCACGTTGAATAGCTTTTTGTGAATGGGGGGGGGGAGGGGTCTTGACAGGAGGTTTGCCCTGGGATCTAGGTCAAACTGTCAAAGAAATACCCGGGCTAGTAATGAGTGGACCATTTCACAAAACTTCACTCGTGGGCATCCCCACCATGTATGTAAATATGTCCCTTGTGTCCCACATAGGTGTTGTATACCACCCCATGAGGACTAAATATATTTGTTCTTGGAGGTTCACACACATATTGACACCTTTCTCGCAGATTCCCATATGACCTCCCAAAATCATGGCAGGCACTACCATTGTGCAAAACAGGCACTTGTTTTTCAACAACTATTACCTATTCTCTATGATCTATTCCCTGCAATGTATGTGTCTAAATCACTTGCCTGTAGGGGTTATGATTATTTTGACTAGTTACCTGTACTGGGTTTGTTAACCCCTTGTCTAGGATTGCCTATGTTGCCACCTTTCCTACAGTGTGTGTCTGATCTCTTCACTTGCTGTTTATATGTTAGATTATTTCTTTATTTGCACTGTGTGTGTTTTTGCTGTGTTTATTATGTACATGTATGTATGTGCTATGAACTCTTTACTTGCACTGTATATTTAGGTATATAATAAATATCTTAAAGGGACACTCCACTGCCCAAATTTAAAAATAAATAAATAAAAGCCTTTGCAAATCCCGCTGAGACTTTATGTGTCTGTTCAATCACAGGCATTCCAATACAGCTCAATGAGAAGTCTTTGCAAGGCAGGTGCATATATGTTAATTTCCTTTGCCTGTAATATGTATGTTTTTTTAAATGCTAATCATTTTCCATATCCATGGAGAACCTGGCTTTGTAGCATATGTGGTACAGTAGTCTGTAGTGGTGCAGCATCTATTACTGTAGCAATATCCCCATTTGTTTTGTTTTTATTTGTAATTAATCTTGCCAAACCTGGCAGCTGCACAGTTTTCACCAATTGAAATCTGTGATGAAGGCTTCCAAAGGAGGTGAGGATTTGTTTATGTGCATTGCAAGACACTATTGAAGCAGGTGAGAAACATTGCAGTGATTTATGCAAATTGCTCAAGCATCTAAGCTTAGGTAGACCATAACGAGATGGAACCTCATTCACCCTAACCTATGCAAATGCTATGATGTGTCCCTTTAATTTTCAAAGGGGGCAACAAAGTAGATTTTTGCCTAGGGTGTCAAATCCTTGCACCGGCACTGCCCAAAACCCCCTTCTAGCTTTCCCTCCTAGACTCTTCTCCCACTGCTTCACATAGTTTAGGTCTCCCCAACTCTTTAAAGTGATACAAAGGGTCAAGTAAGTCTCAGAGATAAGGCACTCCTCCGGATTCTCATAGTCTCTTAAAGAAGGTCAGGTCTTTGCTAGCCACCTGGCGGATCCTCCTTCCCTTCTTAAATAAAAAAATAAATAAATAAAAAAGCCTTTGAATGGGGTCTGGCTTTTAGTTTCAGTAATGCTACCTGGAGATCAAACAGCTTCTCTGTCTTTTTTTTCTATGTGACGTCATCACTATGAAATGACCCCTAATAGCAGCCTTATGGGCCGACCAAATTATGGAACTATGTATCTTCTGGGATTTTCTCTATACAAAGTACTTCTGCAAGACCATGGAGGACTTTTCCATCATCTATCCCTCTCCCAGTATGGAGGTTTTAAATCTCCACATCCATTCTGTATTTCTGTGTAGGAGCTGTATCGAAACGCCTAAGTCAATGTGATCAGACCATGTAATCATGATGATTACCGAGTTGACAATGCACCAATTTGGTGTGGACTAGTAAATGCTGGGGATAGGTAGGCAGAATAAAATGTATAGTCCCATGTACCTTGGTTTTTCATCCTTCATACATCATTCTGTTTAATTCCCTGCATAAATCAATGCAATATGACCTCCCAGATTATGAGATTGAAGGCAGACGTTTTTAGCACTCCTATCTATCGCAGGACACAATGCAGAATTAAAGTCTCCCCCCACTAACAGATATTCACGAGATCTCTGGTATACTAATTGGGACGGGGAGTCCCAGAACGCCTGAATTGGCATGTTAGTTGCCTATACCTACAGGAAGTGGAATGTATTACCCAAGCAGGACCCAGAGATGAGGACATACCTGCCATCATCAACCACAACTGTGCCGTTCACCTGGAATGTGCAGATTTTGTGCAACAATATTGTTACCCTGTTGTTAAACCTTAGGGAGCCAAAGGAGTACTATAATAAATATGGTCAGCGAGTTTAACTCAAGCTGTACAGGGAATGTGCGTTTCTTGAATAAATGCTATGTCAGCTCAAAGGCGCTTTAACTCTAAAGATTAGTCTCCATTTATTTGGGTTATTGAGCCCTTTTGCATTGATAGAAATCACTTGTAAAGTTATAGGGACAAGACCAAAAATGTCACCCCTGGCTGGCAAAGGATGGAGTAGTGTCTTTCATGTGATCGAACCTCCCCTGGGTACCCCCTAGGCTCCAGTTAATTTTACCAAGACCTGTTACATAAGCCACATTCAGTGGGGATTTTAGAGCAGTTCTCTCCTAAGGACTCATATTGTGGGCCATCCCCCTCTCCTCCATCGCCCACCTGAAATCTCTCGCGCTTCACACCCTATGGATCCGTCTACCCCTTAGTTTTCTGGAAGAAGCCAGCAAAGGGTGACAAGGTGCAACATGCAACAATGAAAAAATAAACAAGAACCATTAAAACAAGTAATTACAAAACAAGACCTGAGCTCACACATTGGCAGGTAAATTCGGGGGGGGGGGGGGGTCTCACTCCCTCTCAACTCTCGTAGTAACTAAAGTGATGAGAGGCAGGGAGAAAATGCAGACACCTAGACACCTAGAAATTTAGGGATCAATAAAACCTGTGGTGCACTAGCACCAGAAACCCTCATCACTAGCTGTCGGACACCAGACATTTAGACAGTCCCTGTTCAGAGGTAACATTTACGGAGATCTGTGACTATATTTCAACAAACCCAATAGTGAAACATATCTCAAATACTTCTAGACCCCTCTATTTCCTTACCACTGCCTATGTTTATCTCCCACTAGTTAGAAAAAGAGAGAGGAAAAAAGGTGTGGGATTCGACCCTAAATAACCACTATGTGTCATTTTATAAATAGAGTCTATGATGTTTGTAGCAAAACAATTGAATTAAACTGAAAAAAAAGGAAATCTATAGTTAAATGTATACTGGTCAGTCACAAGATTAAGACCACCTGCCTAATATTGTCTAGGTCCCCTTTGAGCTGCCAAACAGCTCTGATGTGTCTAGAAATGGACTCCACAAGACCTCCGATTGTGCCCTGTGAAATCTGGCACCAAGGCATTAGCAGCAGATCCTTTAAGTCCTGCAAGTTACAAGGTGGGGCCTCCACGAATTCACAGATTTGTTTTTACAGCACATCTCACACAATCAGATTGAGATTTGGGAAATTTGGAGGCCAAGTAAACTCCCTGAACTCGGTCATGTTCCTCAAACCATTTATTTTCAATGTTTGCAGTGTGCACTATCCTGCTAAAAGAGATCACTCTTTGGCCATTGTCAATGTCATATGAAAACACATGAAATTCAAGAACTGATGGTTTACTTGCTGGCCAATAGATCCCACCCCTGGACAGGTATTATTGTAACGATGTGATCAATGTTATTCCCTTCACCGGTCAGTGGTTTTAATGTTGTGGCTGATGAGAGTATGTACCAGAGATTCAATTATGTATAGGATTTTGCCTGGAAAACGCAAATCCATAACACGCTTGTCTTTCCTACTACAGCATTTAGTTTCTAAATCAACAAAACTTGCATTTGCACCAATGTTAATCTTACTCAGATTAGATTCCCCAGATAGCGTACATTTTACTGCAGAAAATATATGTATTATGTATAGTGATTCTACTTATCTCTGGAATACCTTGTTTTTGATTTTGTGTCATTTTGCTGTACTTCGAGGCCACTGATAATCTTGAAATATTACAAATATATGTGACATCCTCTCTTTTTAAACTGGCTCTGTGAACGGATTGCTAAAACTGTAAAAATGAAGGTTAAGAATGCAGCTGAAACATACAGTCACTAGGAGGAACAGACAATACATGTGGATCCAATTTACTGCCCTTATTGGAATTAGTTTCACTTATGACAATAAATAAATCAAAAAGCTACATTGGAGACTGTAGAATGGTGAATTTATGGATTTCTCCCCCATTAGGCATACATCTCTACTGTACGTCTCATGCCTACATTCAGGGCCACAAGGCACGCAATAATATTACACTAGACTATTTGGTAAACATTACAAGCAATCAGTTAACAATTTGTGTCTGGAGAAACTAAACACAACCGTTTTCAGTCTGACTGAAAGTGGATATCACAGCGGGGTATTTTAATATCATGCATTCATGCATCGTTATGAGTCTGCAGCAGAGACTGCACTGTGGTTGACCAATTTCTTAGCGACCCATTAGCACGTGGCATAAAAAGACAACTGATAATGAAGGTTCAGGATGGAAGAGTGCATTCTAAAACCCATTTGTGAAATGTATTGAAATACGTTTTAAATAGTATGCAAAATGTAGCAGACCAAACGCAGGAATTTTTAACTACGTGACAAACCAGTTCATTTTATCGGACACTGCTTGCTTTACTATAAAAACACCAGTTTGAAAAGGATTGTAAATAAAACCATAAAAACATGCAATTACCTGGCATCCATCACTATTTTTAATTTAATTAAATAAAATTGTGTCTCTCAATGCATTACAATGGAAATCATGTAAACAAAATCATCAATACTGTTTTTTTGGTTTTTTTTAAGTTGGTTTTTTTAAACCTATTCAACAGCACTAAACAACTGGTAAACGGAAAATACAATAAATGTACCATAACAAATATGGCATAAAGGAACTAGATGAAACAACTTTGCTCAACAATTTGTAAGTATTGTATTTTATGCCACTCTGTGATTCTAAAAAAAATAAAATCTTTCAAATGTCTTTATTACTGCATACCCCTTGCCAACCATAAAAGGTTCCGCCCATCCTATTTGGTCCTATATTGTATACACTTTGCTACATTTTTGATTATCTGCCATTCTGTATTTGACACTTATTATGAACATTCAAATCATTGTGTATTCGTTCTCTGTTTTATCCACGTGTTATTGATTCTTTTGTTATATAATGCAGCAATAAAACAATTTGTTTCAGTGTGCAGTGAATTAAAACAAAAAATGTATTGAAGTTAAACAGCGTTTTTTTGAGAAATATATACATTCTTTTAACACTTTACCACTTTGTGTGTAGAATTCTAAATACAAAATAAAAGATCGTTGCCATTATATAGTAATACGTCATGGGTGTTGGACAAAAGTAACATCCCCAGGATGTACTTGGAAACCCCAGAATATCTAAATGTACCTTTCCTCGTTAAATACTTTGTTATTATTTCCTTCCAGCTAGTCATGCAATTTCCATGGATTTGGCAGGAGTCAATTTCTTCAAATATTAAGTAATTTTGTTATTGTGGTCAGCTGCTGAGCGCACACAAATGTGTGGTTTTGAAACGGCACGCTTTTGTATGTGCGTAAGAGAGTTTACTTGTTGCAACAAACCAAGTATTTTGGCAACTGCTATCTGCTCTTCAATTAATTTGTTAATAGACTACTTACAGATTTGAAGTGGTACTGGTGAATTAAAGGAACAATAAAGTATTAGGAATACAAACATGTTTTCCTAACGCTATATAGTGTTCTAGTCCCTATTTAAATACAGCAAACCCCTAAACTGTAACTTAAAAATGAAAAATGTTTACGTACTTTCCCCCCCCCCCACCGATGCGCCACCACCCGCAATTTCATCCAGCAGGTGTCTTCATTACCTTCTCGTCCAATCCAATGCTTTTTAAAGAGCAGCACCCATCCAATTTAATGCTTCCCATAAGGAAGCACTGAATCCAAATCTTCCCCACGAAGAAGCATTTGATGACGTTTCAACATTCTGCATACACATCAAATATGACATAACAGAGTCAAACTCCGTTGCTGCAGCAGTAGCGCCTCTAGTGGCTGTCTTCCAAAAGGTACGTTTAACCCTTCAATGGAAACATTGCAGTTTCTACAAACAGCAATGTTTTTCATTGCGGAGCTAAAATGACAGAGGCACGGCACCCACCCAGACCACTTCATTGAGACAAAGTGGTTTGGGTGCCTTAATACGTAGCAATTTTATTAATTTGTAGCAATTTTGTTTTCCTAGCACTCTAGTTTCCATTTAAGAAGTCAAACCATATATGACTATTATGTATGTCGAGACTGGCTAGTGATTAAGCGATTTTGCTTAGAAAAACAGCTGGGGGAACTTCAGTGGTTATAGTGCAAGTAGTACTCTTGACTATTTAGAATGAGGGAACAGCACAAGGGCAATTTTGGAACTACAAAAGCATGCTGTAGTTGTTATGGTGCTTGTAGTGTTCCCAGTGAATTTCATATTTTCCCCTTTCAAGGAAATTGCATTATGAAGTCTTCAGTTGTTTGTTCTTGTACACAAAAGAAATGCCAAAGCAGAAAAATGTCTGACCTTTTCAAACCGTAACCTTTTCCTGTGAGTGATTAAAGATAATTTTACATCTGTTAATACGCCAATGCTTGTGATCATAGCTACTAAATGTATTGTAGTATTACTAAACACCTCACTAAGGGAAAATAACCACTTTTCTCAGGGGACATATCCCTTGATAATGCAACAAAAGTTCTCAAACACTAACCCAAGGGATTGGCTTGTGATAAAGTGATTTTGCTTAGAAACCCAGCCGATGGAGGAGGGGGACTTCAGTGGTTATAGTGCAAGGAGTACTTTTGCACCAAATGGTTTCACACACCTCTGATTCCCCCGAAGTATAAAAGAATACTCTTTAATAGAGAATAACTAAAAATAATAAAATAACTATGTTGCTGGAAATATTTTGGCAATGTATTGCTGAATGTCCCTGGAACAATAAGCTCATGGTATTTAATGTTTTCCTCTTTATACTTTTACTTTATTTATGAAAACTGCATATTAGCTAAAAATAGAATTTGTTCTCAATCTTTTCTGTATTTAGAAATAGACTGATGCGGTTGCCATGAGCAACATGCGTTAAGACTGCTCGGACTGTGTGGCACAGCAGAGACAACTGGAAAATCATAGTTCTAAGCCAGGACCGCATTTTTTTTATTAATCTGTTTTTAGAAACTTTGAGACTTAAACGTCATGTACTCCAAAACTCGATATGCATAATACTCATATCCGAGAACTTGCTGCTAAATCTGTTACATACATACATATAAACCTACACTCCAATTACTTGTATATGCATTTACAATCTCCCAACTTGGTTACAGCAATGTACACATAAAGGGACACTATAGGCACACAGATAACTTCATTTAAAGAGTTTTATACTGTGAAATGATAGATGTCCTCATGCTTCGCATGAAGACGTCAAATGTCTTCAAATTCCCTAAAGGAAAGCATGTATTTAATGCTTTCCTATGGGGAAGCTTTAATGCGTGCCGCGCTTAGACATTATGTCCTCCACTGTCATGGCATCGTGTGAGGGGTAGACCTTTAGACTTGAGAAAGGGAGGTTCCCCCAAAAGCTTGTCATTAAAAAACTTCGTCCAATAAAAAGGTATTACAAGATACAAATTGTATGTTTTTAACATCTACATCACTGGACTAATACAGCTACAATCTCTCTACACACACACACACACACACACACACACACACACACATATATATACACATACATATACTGTATTTACATATACACACACACAAACACGAGTATGTAGGTTTTAAAATAGAAGAAGTATTTCAATAGAAGGGGAACCTGCAGGACAGAAGGTCAGTATGAGCAGCTATTTGTATGTCATGCACCAAGATAGGGCCGTGCAAGTTCGACAATGGATTTAATTTGCTAACTTTACTTCCCAACAGGAAAAACAGAAAATGATGAACATAGAAAAATTCTCACTGCCGATGAGCTTACACTGATGGGAGAGGGCAAGTTGTCCTTTAATAACGCCAATCAACAAGACTTTTATTCTGGTTGAGAGATTTATTAGTAAGAGCAAGAGAAACAAATACCACTGGCTTATTGATTCAAGAGCAGACAGTAAATGGCTCCCAGTTTAGCCCTCTCTAAAACTATCTATCAACTAGTGTCCTGTAAGCAGCACACTATTTTATTCTAATTATTTTTTGTCAAGCAAGGGCTTTACATAGATACACTGTTTTACTGTATTTTCGCAACTAGTTAACCCATTAAGAATCAAATGTTACCTGGTGCAGTGATTTGAATTTGGCCCCTCAAGACATTATTGCCAGCATGAAATGCCCTGCTTAGTTAGTTTTTGGAGCTCAATTGAACTATTTGTAAATTCAGTTTCAGGATATTTAACCCCTTAAGGACCAAACTTCTGGAATAAAAGGGAATCATGGCATGTCACACGTCATGTGTCCTTAAGGGGTTAAAGAACAGTTTGTTATGACAGATCATCACTGGTGTTTACAGCATTAAATAGGAACCCTCTATTGTTCTATCCAGCGCATGTCTGACACTTTGCTTGGTTCATAAAACATATCTGGAATTCTAAACATTTAAACGGATTTATAGAAAGTGTTCCTTTTGATACCGGAGAAACTGACGGAAGCCAAGCACAGAGAGATGGACACAGGTTTCTTCAGGAAGGAAGAGATTCTTTATTCGATTCACCGACCGGGGCTCAGAGGGACTTATGTCACCAAAATACAACAAGATCTGAGCCCAGAACTGACTGTGTAAATGCATGATATAGACATGTAGCTCCTCCTATAGTTAACTCTACCTACATATATTCTTTACACAATCAGCTGAACAAAGCCTAACTTCCCTTACTTGTTAGACCACATGGCTCACCCAGAACAATGGAGGAGGGGGGGAAGTGTTTTCAGTTTCTGCATTCCTGCATTTGCTCAATACGGTGTTGATTGTATCTTAGCTACGTGAAACTAACTAACTGATACAACATTTACACATGTGCCACATGGCAATCTTGTCCTAGTAAATTTATTTTTACTGAGATTCCACCACATTCCCCCCTTTGATGCTTCTGATATTTCACAATTCCAGATGCATCACTTAACCATAGTTTGCTTACACCTCAGGTTGCCATGAATCAGAACAGACCTCGTAAGCATCTTAGCATCCTTACAAATTCCTTCAGCACTCCTCATTCTGAATATATTCTCTCTGGGCTAAGGGTTCATACTTGCAAACAGCCATTACATGCGCAGCTGGTTTCCTTTCTGTCGTGCTCTCTATGACACTCTGTATGGACCTAATTACCAATGGAACCAAACATGGTAGAAAGAGACACACTATAATCAACATGACTCCTCCTACCAATGTCTTGATCCCTCCAAGCTGCTCGTACCTACTTCCAAACCAACTACTAGAATTGTACCCGTTCCAGGCTTAAGTCGGTACATGCGTCAGTTTAGCCGTGTGGCTTGTGAGATCAGCCACTGCCTGCCCTTCATCATCTATGTGCAGACAACAGTTGCTGAGATTGAACTTTCCACATACACCTCCTTCTATTTGCACTGGAAGTGAATGGAGGACTTTATCAACAGCCCAACTGGTTTACCTGGTAAGAAGGCTATGTGCTTTACAGAGGAATCCATAATTGCCTAATGGTAGAATGAGGCTTGAATCCCTGTATTAGAATACAATAACACTTCATGGGCATACAGTTTGGCTGTTAACCAGTTCCCTCACATATTACATCCCTCCTATTGGCAATGAAGCGCGCTAAGGTAGCCAGTGCCACTCATTATCTTCCCAGCTACCTACATTCAAGGATGCTAGCTTCTTTTTATGATTCACATCATAAACTTTAACTCTCAAGGTCTCTGCTGTTTCAATTGGCAACAAGAAGAAGGATGGTTTGAGCATACCTAATACACATGCCCCTTCCCAGTCCTGTGGTAACTCCGAATATACTTTCTTACCACAGATCCAGTACAAATTTGCTGGGGCTCTCCAGGTAGATGTGATGGATAGGTCAAACCACACATCCTTTAAATTGGCGTATCTAGCAAACGGGTTAGATGGTTCTGAGACATTTGAAGCCGACCACCAAGTTGTATTCTTCGTATCATCATCATAAGCTTTTTGCCCTAGACAAGTTAATTCTCCTACAGAAGTATTATACATCATTCCTTTCCTCGCTATGCAAACATAACCTATGATGGAGGTCTTTAATCTCCACTCAGATTTACCTCTAACACTCATATGATAATTGGCTTGTGTAGATATTAATTGGTCAACTGCCTCAGAACCGGACATTACCTCCTTTGCTTCCCAAGGCCATTGGTCTCCCATGTTAGTACCTCCACACACATAGCAGTTGGTAACATTAAGACTACCGGCAATACTTTCAGCTAAATCGATGAACAGGTTTTTAGCATTATGGGGGATCTTATTATCTATACTCATCTCTTCATAAAAGGAATGGTATACTTGATGAGTTTGGGAGGTTACCGTATCGGTCTCTATCCCTGTAAATAATATTGTCCCAGGATCTAAACCCGTCCCATATATTTGGAACCCAAATAAGTTACCGAACCTATCTATGAATCGTTCAGGATTATTTATGAGTATATGGACTGGGTTACATTCCCTAGACTTACAATATGGCTTTGTAGGCAACTTAGTAACAATCATATCCTTATCTACTGTCGGTCCCCAAGTTGCCCACCCCACACAAGACCAATATGGGCAAAAGTTATATTCCCTATCTGGGCATCTCGGACTTACATACTTGTTTTTACTACTGGGACAAATATATTTATCATTAGACCCATACGTTCTCTCCCACTTAAGATCCTCACATACATTCCACGGCTTTCTACCACTTGATATTGCTTTACATGCATCAAATAGCAGAACACCCGAAGAATGTACGGTTTCTAACTCAGTTTTATTTATTAGGGTCCCCTGAGGATCTCCATTCCTGAGGGTCAACCAAATTGTACGGGGTTGATACTCCGGATTGAAGCACCTAGGTTCTCCTACTCCTAAATGGCATACACTATATTCTATACCTAGATATATACACCTAGACACATCACCTTTACACTCATATTGTGAATGCCAAATTAGGGTCTGGGAAATATGATTACCTGTCTTAGTAGTCTTAATGCAAACCTCACAGCTAGGAGTGTCGGTACCTCTACCTTCCTGAATATAAAAAGACACAAAAATATACATTATCAAAAGCACTTCTTTCGACGTCTTCATCCTCAGTCTTCGTCCGTGCGATGGCACCTCAGCTTCCAGGTTGTAAGGGCTGCAGGGAATGGAGTTCTGCTCGTCTTCACAGGGGTCCCTTCGAGACTTTCCTGGCTTTTAATAACACGTTGGTGAGCGGACAGGCATTATTATGGCCGTCAAAAACACTCACTTGTAGATCTTTGTTGATGTTCCCTTTTAACAATATTATCTTCGCAAAAAAAACACTTTTAATCCAACTCGGTCACACGCTTCAACTGGATCTTGCAAGGATTCTCTGGATCTATGGGAGCTTGTCAGGAATCTGCCGCTGTTTTTTTTTACCCTAGAGTGATGAATCCACGGAGTCACTTCTACAACCTTTACAACTGTTGGGGTAGATAAAAGAACAACATAGGGACCTCTCCACTTGGAACCTAATGGAACAGTGTTCCATTTTTTTTATCCACACTTGATCCCCTAGATTGCAA
The DNA here is from genome assembly GCF_036172605.1 of Pelobates fuscus. Classification (NCBI taxonomy): domain Eukaryota; kingdom Metazoa; phylum Chordata; class Amphibia; order Anura; family Pelobatidae; genus Pelobates; species Pelobates fuscus. The sequence goes on along the minus strand of NC_086327.1, from coordinate 109,036,019 downwards.
GAATGAACAGGTGGATAAATATTCACAGGTAATCTATCTTGTACCCATTTCTGTACCTCCTCCATAGTTTTACCCAACTCTACAACCTGCTGCCGGGTAATTCCTTCTCCCAACTGACTCAAATCCCCCGTTAAGTTACCAAGTATGGAAGGTGGATGCCCATACATAATTTTTCAGCAGTACCCCAGAAACAAAAGAAAGCATCTTTGAGGTCTAGGAAGGTATAGTAGGTTGCCCCACCTTGTATTAAAGCAAGCAGATTATAGGGGATGGGTACCACTGGGTGTATATTGACTACTACATTATTAACTGCGTTTAGATCTTGTACAGGATGATACTCATCTGATCCCGGCTTCTGAACAGGTAATAATGGAGTGTTCCAAGGGGAGGTACAGAATTTTAGGATGTCATACTTTGCACACTTATCCACATAGGTTTGTATATTTTCCTTAGCCCTCTATAATATATGGTACTAACTAAGGCTAACAGGATATGCTCCAAGCTTTGATTCAATGTGTATTGGTGGAATATTGCGAGCAAGTCCTGGAGGATTATTCTCTGTCCATATTCTTGAAATGTCAAATAAGGATTCATCACTCTTAGGGTCTGTATTTGTTATTATAGAGTAGAAGTGCCATTCTTCTTCCCTTTGCACCGATACTGATATTATGCCTGGTGATCTATTAAACTTCAGAGACGTTGATCCGTTGGGTTTAAAAGTTATCTGGGCTTGAAGCTTTAATAATAGATCTCGTCCTAGAAGCTGAACTGGACACTCCAGCATATATAGGAACTGGTGCTTAACCAAATGGCCTCCTAGAATACAAGTATGACTCCTGAGAATTGGTCTAGCAGCGCTTTTCCCAGTAGCTCCTATCATAATTATAGTCTTCCTGAAGGAGGAGCAACTAGGTTAGTTACCACAGAGTACTCAGCACCAGTGTCAATCATGAAAAAGCTCCTCTTTCCCTCTATTGATACATCGACCATAGGCTGCACTTGGCTAAAGGGAGATGGAGCCCAGTCGGTATCAATAGTCTTCCATGACAGTGTCAGCCAGACTGACAAAATCTCTATCTTCTCTATCCCTTAATCTCTAGGTAGGGGAATAGTATACTACTGTCATTCCCTCCAAGACTTTCTCTATGGCCACCTCTGTAACCATCTCGTAACCTTCTCTCTTGTCTTATCTCTAACTTGCTTTATATTCCCTCTGTAGGCAGTCACTTTTCCAATATCCTTCCTCTCTACAATACGCACAGTGATTCCTACTTCCTCCCTTACTCAGGCTATTCTCAACTCCTCTATTCACCTCCCTTCCCTGTCTCTCTACACTTATGATAGCTACAGCTAGCATATCTGCCTTCATCCTCATTTTACGTTCTTCCTCCTGCTTTGTTTCAATCTCCCTGTTCATATACACCTGAACTGTGATATGGACATTCCTACAAATCCCTTTAACTTTAGCAATTTTCTTTTGATATCACCTTGGGTCTGGCTGACAAATGCTGAGTTGTTCATTCGAGAGTTCTCAGGGGCCTCTGGATTAAAAGGAGTATATAAACTATATGACTCCAGCAATCTCTCATAGAAAGCATTAGGTTACTCGTCTGCTTTCGTAAAGGAATTATGGGTCTTCCAATTAAACAGATCAGTCATGGTGAACGGGACATAAACAAATACAGGGTCTGCCAACTGTAATTGACCATTAATATCAATGTGTGGTGGACCAGGGGTAAGCTGCAGTGGCATTTGTAAATGTCAAAGTTGGAGGGCACCGGTCATTTGTCAGGTTAGGGTGGGACTTAGATAGGGTTGTTTAGTCATAGGTTCCGGTCGGGGAGTGGTGAGGTAGGTGGAAATGGATAAATTAATTTTACTGGTCAGTAACTTGGTTAACAAAATGTTTCGGACAGGGCTAGGAGGAGCCTGACCAGTAACCAAAAATGGTAAAAGTGTATTCCAGCGTCCTATACCATTGACCATTTCATCCAGTTGTATTTCAAAACTAATTTACTGTTACTAAAGGCACACAAGGCTCAGTAATTATAGTGTTATGTCAGTGGTTATGGTGTTTTCAGTGATTATGGTATTATCAGTGGTTATGGTGTTATCAGTGGTTATGGTATTATCAGTGGTTATGGTATCATCAGTGGTTATGGTATCATCAGTGGTTATGGTATCATCAGTGGTTATGGTATCATCAGTGGTTATGGTGTTTTCAGTGGTTATGGTGTTTTCAGTGGTTATGGTGTTTTCAGTGGTTATGGTATTATCAGTGGTTATGGTATTATCAGTGGTTATGGTATTATCAGTGGTTATTGTGTTTTCAGTGATTATGGTGTTTTCAGTGATTATGGTATTATCAGTGGTTATGGTGTTTTCAGTGGTTATGGTATTATCAGTGGTTATGGTATTATCAGTGGTTATGGTATTTTCAGTGGTTATGGTGTTTTGTAATTGCTGAGAATTATCTGATTTCAGTGGATTCAGTTACTGTTATTAAGAATTCTCCTCACAATTTTGACTGCTAATAATAAAACTGAATACAAAGAACCAGTTGGGGGGGTAGGTAGGCACAGAAAAAGGAGGGGACAGGCATCTGAGAGCCAGAGACAATTAGAGCACAGGGGGACATACCAGCTGCACCAGTTTTTGCTAAAGAATTTAGTTGAGGGATGGTCAGATGGGTCAGATTCCATTGGGGATGGACAGACCAGTTTTGATAACCATCTAGTAACACAAACTGGTCATTCTCTACTACATAAGGTAGTCCCCAAAATCACACACATTATATCCCTTTTTAAAGTTATTTAGCATACATTCTAAGGGATCAACAATCTTTAAATTCCGGCGCTGCCATACTTAGCAACGGAGCGTCTAATTCAAAGAAACACAACAAACACACCTCCAACAGTCACACTCGTTTCCCTGGCAACAGCGCCATGTGGCACAGTTACTAGGTCAAACTCATACAACAAAACATACAGGGAATTCCCGTACACACACAGCTGTTACACCAGTCACTAAGTAACTAATATTATGCCCTTTGGCGAAACTATACAGTCACCCACGCTATAATTCTCTATATATGAATTACCCGTCTATAACACACCCCAGTAACATCGTCTTTTACAAATAGCGGTTACAGTACGGTTAGCATAAGTCAAAGCACAATTTAAGGTCACAATACAATTATTAGTGGTTATGGTGTTAAACATGCATTAGACGACAATGATTAGTACTTATATACAGTGTCAGTAAATATACAGGGTTATGGTACCGTGCACTATAATACAGCAACACACTATTAACACTCTCGCTAGACGGCTGAGCTCGCGCTATCTAACAAGATATACACTTTACTAAACAATCTTTAACACATTTACAATCCCAACTAAACTATTGGCCAGTACCTTGAATGGACTACCTAAAACTATATACACCCGTTTTGGTTAGCCACACTGCCCAAGCACCACATATAGCGAACTAGAGGACCGAATTTACACAGACGCCTCTTAGTCGATTACTATCAAAAATCTAGTGGGTTCCAAATTTACACGCCTTCCCACTTAGCCAAGATAGGTTGAGAGCTAGCGAACCGAATTTACACAGACGCCGCTTAGTCTCCCGGTCCCTCCGACCTAGCGAACGTAATATACACCCTAGAACGCTAGTCTAGACAAGACACCGGTGTCCGGCTAGGGCTATTTACACCAGAACCCCGCCTGACTAACCAAATCAAACGGTCTTACTAAAGAGCGTTCGATTGAGCGGTGCGCCTTCGCTCCTTCCCTCCGACAGAGGGGGCAGATTCCATACACAGATTTAAACCCCTTTTGGGCCTACCGCACAATCGGTATACCCCTAGTGGGTCTGCCGTCTAAAACAGCAGTTGTCTTACCTCCTCGTTCCTGAACCTGGGTTCACACTCATCGACGGGGACACCCCAGCACTTACTACGTAGAGGCCGATGATCTCCTGGACAAAAGACCAGTGGCGCCGAGACGAAGGGAGGTCCACGCAGAAGTTCAGGGGTGCAGCCGTAGAGAACGTGGGCAAAGATAGACCGTCTCACGCCTCTGCTTCTCAGCTACCGTTGAACGATGAGCTTCCCGGCCAATGCACCAAATGATACCGGAGAAACTGACGGAAGCCAAGCACAGAGAGATGGACACAGGTTTCTTCAGGAAGGAAGAGATTCTTTATTCGATTCACCGACCGGGGCTCAGAGGGACTTATGTCACCAAAATACAACAAGATCTGAGCCCAGAACTGACTGTGTAAATGCATGATATAGACATGTAGCTCCTCCTATAGTTAACTCTACCTACATATATTCTTTACACAATCAGCTGAACAAAGCCTAACTTCCCTTACTTGTTAGACCACATGGCTCACCCAGAACAATGGAGGAGGGGGGAAGTGTTTTCAGTTTCTGCATTCCTGCATTTGCTCAATACAGTGTTGATTGTATCTTAGCTACATGAAACTAACTAACTGATACAACATTTACACATGTGCCACATGGCAATCTTGTCCTAGTAAATTTATTTTTACTGAGATTCCACCACACTTTTATCCATCTTTCCTATTCTATGTGTGAAATACCAGACCCAATCACTGGACATAGTAGGTTTATTGAGATGAATTTTATAATCTAGGAACCTCCTGCATTAATCATTTGTTTTAGCTCTGAAGGAAAGATACCACAAATTTAGCCAGTTTCTGTTAAGTAAATCATAATTACAATTTGTAGCATTAAAAAAAAAAAACTATAAAAAGGTGAAAACATTTTTAAATGTGAGCTATGTGCACTTAATATTACACAATATTTGTATTAAAATAGATTTAAAAAAAATAAAAGCTGTAACAAGTATAACTTAAATATATGTTCTGCATTCATACCTGAAGTTAGCAAAAATATATAAAACAGCTCTGAGGCCTATAGATTATTTGTGAGCATTTTGCACATATGACTTTTTTTTTTACTCAGTTTTATGAATAGAGAGGGCATCAGCAATACCCAGTACAATGCTTCCTAATTGATTGAAGGACATTGCTGGGAGAACAGAAGGGCATAGTTTTCACAAGTTTGAGGTTAAACTATTTGTAAATGTTTGATCACCTTAAAGGGACACTATAGTCACCAGAACAACTACAGCTTAATGTAGTTGTCATGGTGTCTATAGCCTGTCCCTACAGGCATTGAAAAAAACAACACTGCCTTTTCAAAGAAACAGCAGTGTTTACATTGTTGCCTAGTAACAGATCTAGTGGCAGTCACTCAGACAGCCACTAGAGGTGCTTCCTGGGTCAGTGCACTGTCGTTCAGCTTATGCATTCTCTGCATGGAGGCACTGAACATTCCTCACAGAGGTGCAGTGATTCAATGTATCTCTATGAGAAGATGCTGATTGGCACAGCGTGGCGTTTAGCCGCACATGCGCATTGGCCTCCCAATGCTTTCCTATCAGAAAGCATTGCATTGGCCGAGATCATTAAAATTGATGATCTCAGCCAAGGAGGTGGAGCATGGGTGGGGAGAACCAGATGGGGGCCTGCACGGCGCTGGAAAGTTTAATACCTTTTTCACGGTGGGGGCACACAAACTAGAAAAGGGGAGTATAACATTTATTTCTGTGAGAGGTGTTTTATAACATATATATTTCAGTGGTCACTATATACATACAAGCAAGCTGCAGACACTAAACACCTGTTACTCCACCCAGTATTTGTAAAATCTACATGCATAACAATCATAAAACCAATACATTGCAGAGTATGGGGAGATCATAGCATGATGTCTTTAACATACTTTATTTGAGAAACAAATAGAAACACTCACATAGTAGAAACACTCACATATATAAGTGTTTTAAAGATGTTATGCCATTATTGCTTTATGGATATCTTTCTAGGTTTAGAGTTAACTTAACCCCTTAGTGACCAGATCGTTTTTCAATGTTCTCACCATTAAGGAGCAGGGCTGTTTTTACATTTCTGGGGTGTTTGTGTTTAGCTGTAATTTTCATCTTACTCATTTTGTACCCACACATATTATATGCAGCTGTTCTCACCATTACATGGTCTTTCTAAAGATACCATTATTTTCATATCATATAATTTACTATGAAACATTAGAAAATATGAACAAATTAAAAAAAAACAAAACTTTTTTTTTTAACTTTGACCCCCAAAATCTGTTACGCATCTACAAAAAAAAAACAAAAAAAAAAACAAACACCCGTGCTAAATAGTTCAAAATTTTGTCCTGAGTTTAGAAATACCCAATGTTAAAATGTTCTTATCTTTTTTTCGCAAGTTATAGGGCTATAGGTACAAGTAGGACATTGCGGTTTCAAAATATATCATTTTTAAAATGTATCAATAGTGACATTGTAACAGTATCCGTCAAATCTCTGAATCACACCTCACATGTACACAGTGGCGTACACATGACCCATGGGGCCCCGGTGCGATAATTGATCCGTGGCCCCCCCCCCATCCCCCCGCGCTTACTCTGGCGGGCCGGGGCCGCAACACATTGCGGCGGGCACCTGGTCGCAGGAGTTGCAGGGCTGCGAACCCTGCGACCGCGGTATGTACGCCAGTGCATGCAGATGCACACACACTTAAAGGACCACTACAGACACCTAGATCACATCAGCTCAATGAAGTGGTCTGAGTGTCAGGTCCCTCTAGTTTTAACCCTGCAGCTGAAAACATAGCAGTTTCAGAGAAACTGCTATGTTTCACTGAGGGTTAATCCAGCCTCTAGTGGCTGTCTCACTGACAGCCGCTAGAGGCGCTTCCGCGATTCTAAGACACTGAACGTCCATAGAAAAGCATTGAGTAATGCTTTCTTATGGGTGGTTTTAATTGCGTGCGCGGCTCTTGCCGCGCATGTGCATTCGGAGCTGAGAGGCGGAGGGGTCCCCTGCGCCAAGGGAGTCCGGCGCTGGAGAAAGGTAAGTGCTGAAGACACACACACACACTCTCACGAACAGACGCATACACACTAGCTAACAGACACAAACATTTACTGACAGAGACACACTCAGCGACAGACAGACATACACACTCACTTACAAAACATACACTCTCACTGACAAACACACACTCACTAACACACACACAAACACACTCAGTAACAGACACACACACAAACACACTCAGTAACAGACACACACAGTAACACACTCACTGACACTCACTAGCAGACACAAACACTCTAACACACACACACACACACACACACACACACACACACACACACACACACACACACACACTAACACACACTTTTTTTTTTTTTAAATCCCCCCAGCCTCCTTACCTTTTGGAGTGCTGAGGGGATTCCCTGGGGTCCAGTGGTGCTGCTGGGCTCCTGGGGGGGGCGGTCACCCGGCGGGCAGTCAGGCTCGCGGGCGCGCGAGGGAGCACTCTCCCCTGAGTGCTTCCTCTTCAGCTCCCTCGCGCGCCGCGTACTGATACCGGCGCCGGAAGATGATGGGAGCTGAAGAGGAAGCACTTAGGGGAGAGTGCTCACTTGCGCGCCCGCAGGACCGGCCGTGGGGTGACAGCAGGGCCAGCCTCGGGGGACCCGGAGGTGGCCGGCTCTAGGGACCCCCAGGAGAAGAGGCTGGCCCAGTGGCTACATACCAGGTCGCAGGGTCGGCCGGGCCCCCTGGTGGGGCCCCTGCGACCCTGGTATGTACACCACTGCATGTACATATTTTTTTATTTTTAAAGTAGACAACCCAGGGTATTCAATATGGGGTATGTCCAATCTTTTTTAGTAGCCACCTAGTCACAAGCACTGGCCAAATGTAACATTTATATTTGATTGTGTGTTAAAATGCAAAACACTATTATGAATGCTAACTTTGGCCAGTGTTTGTGACTAAGTGGCTACTAAAAAACACTGAACATACCCTATTTGCAATACCTTGGGTTGTCTTCTTTTGCAAATGGTATGCCATCATGGGGGTACTTCTCATTCCTGGGCTACCATACGCTCTCAAAGGCAACATAACCAATCTGGCAAAAAAAACAGAAAATCAAGCCTTATATTTGACTTTGTAACTTTGAAAAACACTATAAAACCTGCACATGGGGGGTACTGTTATACTGTTATACCCTGGAGACTTCGCTGAACACACATATTAGTGTTTTAAAACGGTAAAACGTATCACAACAATTATATCATCAGTGAAAGTGCCATTTGTGTTTGAAGTTTTTTGCATTTTTCACTTTCACTGACAATATCATCGCTGTGATAGGTCTTACTATTTTGAAACACTAATATTTGTGTTCAGCGAAGTCTCCCGAGTAAAACAGTACCCCCCATGTACAGGTTTTAGGGAATCATGGAAAGTTACAGGGTTAAATACAGTGCTAGCAAATTAAATTATCGGTACTTTTGGCCTGGGTTGTCAGGCAGGTCCCTCAAATTGCAATCAATAAAATTACTTAATTATGTAAAAATATTACATAAATGCACGTAGAATTTATATATATATATATATATATATATATATATATATATATTATTTTTTTTGAATGTGTATATTTATGAAAATTATTTATGTAATTATGTATATGGACATATATTTTAGATTATTTTTATTATATATATATATATTTCATTCTTCATGTATTTTATATATATATATTAATATCAAAATACAGTTAGAATAAAATTACATATATAATTTTTTTAATTATTTTTATATTTTATAATATATATACACAATATATAGTCATATATATATATATATATATATATATATATATATATATATATATATATATACACACACACACACACACACACACACATATATATATATATATATATATATATATATATATACACACACACACACACACACACACACACATATATATATATATATATATATATATACACACACACACACACACACACACACACACACACGTGTAATTTAATTCTAAGTGTATTTTTATATTAATATAACAATACATTTAGTATGACATACATATAAGATAGATAGATATAAATATAATATTTTGATATATTAACAATTTTTTATTTTATTTTACAGATGCAGGGAGTCTGCCTGTCAGTTTATGCAGTCCTCCTGCAGGCAGCACATAGACGCCTATAGCATCCACGTGATCACACACATGGCCTGCGGGGGCCTAATTTGCCATGGGGGGACTGTCTGGCCTGTCAGGTAGTCCCCCCAGACCGGGAGCAACACCAATCGCCGACAGGGGAACGGCGGAGATCTGGCAAGTACAACTGCGGCCCTTAAGGACCATTTTTGCCGGGCATACCCAGTGGTGTATTTTGGATTTGTGCTGCCCTAGGCACAACTAAATTCGGGCACCCCCAAAATCTAAATTTGCCCCCCCAATTTGTGTCAAGGCTATTTTTTTGACTGACAGACAGATGCCCTCATTCATACATATGCTGGTATACACTCACTGACAGTCATTGCCGCACACACTGTTTAACCAACACACACTTTCACTGACAGACACACACTGACACACCCACTCACTGACAGGCACACACTCTCAGATACACACAAAATGACATATATACACTGACACACACTCACAGGCACACCCATTTTCATTCACAGACACACACTGACAGCTACACTCACTCACTCACTCATTCACAGTAAGGTGGACAGCCCCAGAACACGAGGCAAACAAGGCATTTGTCTGGGAGCTTGGTGTGGCATTTTTTGGCGCCCCCCCTGAAAATGCCGCCCTAGGCAAATGCCTTGTTTGCCTTGTGGTAAATACATCCCTGCGCATACCTAGTACGTCCGCATTACATAAGGAGTTAAAGCATAGAAGTTGAATCAGAGATTTGAATCGCAGGGTGTGTCGATCCCTTTTCTATATTGCCATATAACCCAGAGTCAGAATTTAGGCTCTGGTAAATGAGTGGACATTTTACATAGCATCTTTCTGAATTTTACAGTACATACTTACATTTTCTTTTATTATTATTATTATTGGTTAATGGGAAAAACAAAGTTATCAAAAAGGGTTTCTATCAGATAAATTATGCATGGTTTGTAGAGCAGCACAATATTGATTTTGTGAACTTAAATGAACACCAACGTTAGGAATACAAACGTTTATTCCGAATGTTATAGCGATCTAGAGGCTATTTAGACTTGTGGATCTCCCAAAATAGTTACGGTTACCTTGTATCCCCTAGTGATCCGGTCTCACCATGGCCACCACTTCTCCCCTGGCAGATATCATCATCATCATTAAGGATGATCTCAACCAATACCATGCTTCCCCACAGAGAAGTATTGGAGAGGAGGGGCTAATGCACATGTGTGACAAATGCCACAGAGTACCAATCAGCATCTCCTCATAAAGATGCATTTACTCAATGCATGTCCCAAAGGGAATATTCAGTATCTATATGCAGAGGGTGAAGACGCTGTACATTATCTATGCAAAGATTACAGGACCACACCATGAAGTGCTTCTAGCACAAATGTAAACCCTGTATTTTCTCAGAAAAGGAAGTGTTTACAATTGTCAGTCTGCAGGCTCTGAGTACCATAACCACTACATTAAGCTGCAGTGGTTCTGATGCTTAGACAGTGTCCCTTTAACCATTACAGCTAACTGTAGTAGAGTACCTACACATCAAACCATTCAAAATTGTTTGCTATAGAGGATACCACAATCTTAGAGGCACGGATTATGCAGAATTATAACTTCTGCATTACCAATGTCAATTTTGTGCAAACTGGACAATTTAAAACTATGGACACTTCTGTTATCAAACAGTAATGCAGGATCCTGCCATTAAAGCACCACAAATAATTAGTACATCCTGTATATTTTTAAACACGGTCTTTAATAGCAATAAATAACTAAACACCTTTTGTTGCTTGTGAGACCACTTTCAATTTTTTCCAACCAATACGAAATGGATTAACTGGTTGCAGCAAGGAAGACAAAACGCTCAACAAAATGTCCCCAAAATCAGGTACATCAATGCTCAGCACACCATTTGTTGATGAACTTAATTTCCTATAAATTGTTTGCCAGACTTGATTGCAAGACATTTAAATTCAACGGTAACTAGAGATAGTGTTCAACACCCCTTCTTTGAGAGCTGCGTGAGTGACGTAAGCTTAACAAAAAAAAAAAAAATGGGAATTTTCGCTACAAGCCAATTGCTTCTTTGAATAAACATCTGCTGTTATGTTGCAATGCAAATTTGTATTGTTCTTATCTATTCAGAAACATCTACACACACACCCAATATATTCCACCTACATTCAGTACATTAAATAGCACGCTTAATACAAGTGTTATTCGGCTGGGGGCTGAGAACATCATATGAGCATATGTCATTTTGCCAATTTCCCTGACATCGCAATTAACCCTCATTTCACAGCTTGCTTTGAACATGGCCTTTAAATCAAATTGCATTGTTCAAGACATGAAAATGTTACTTGCGCTTTCTCCTTAATCCCTATGTATATTTAGACAAATGGAGGTCATTTAGTTGCTCCAATGGCCATTGGAGGGAATGCCCGCCTGCCAACGTCAAGGCAGACCCCCCTAAGCGGGTCCTAACACTGAGCTCAAGGAAGCAGGCTGAAGGGTCAGTGTTAGGACCCGCTTAGGGGGGTCTGCCTTGACGTTGGCAGGCGGGCATTCCCTCCAATGGCCATTGGAGCAACTAAATGACCTCCATTTGTCTAAATATACAAAGGGATTAAGGAGAAAGCGCAAGTAACATTTTCTTTTCTTTGGTTTTTACTATATATTGGGGCTGATGTGTATTGTAGTCATTGCTGCTGGCCCAGCAGTAATGGGACTAAGCGCAGGACTTCTCCTTTTGTATTTTGTAATTGTTCAAGACATACCTTCTATTGCTACTTACTTACACAGGGATATACAAATAATATAGCATGTCTGCGTGACAGGTTTTGAAAGACATCAAATACAGTGTGCATTTATTATTCCAGACAGGCAATGCCCATGAGGAAAGTATAGGGTTTTCAATGTGCAGTATTTTGTTATATATAACAAGTATGCATTTCTGAGATCTACAAACCAAAATTAAAGTAGACATCTACTATCTATCTGCTGTATACATCTCTATATTGGAATGGAGCACCACCATTTTACCTGAATGGTAATTGTTATAATCTACACATTTGTCCCCATCAGCAGGCAGATGTTAAGAATGCCCAGAGACCTAGGCAGCATGCCAAATAGAGTCACCTAAATCCCAGTGATCTTTTCTGTAAATGGGTACAATTGAGTGTTGCGGGTGTGGTGGTTAAGTGTTGTGTAAGTGTGTGGTGGGTCAGTGGAGGCTGAGTGTTGTGTATGTTGAGGCATTCCCAAACATCTTTCATATTTTTTGTGTTTATTTCATAGTAGAAGCACTCTGGGTCATTGAGAAGCACTCATACAGGGTTCTCACATTACGGACGGGTCACTAGGCACAGACAAGGTACCACAGGAAACCAGTCTCAGCATGGACACCCACTTATGCCACCTAATGGGTAATCCTGCTCGGTCAGTCAGCAAAAGAGAAAAAAAAAACAGACTTGAAAAACAGGAACAGTTAAGGCCTTGTATAAAAAGTGTCTGCTCTGAAAAGCGCTGCAAACACAAAAATTAGGTAAAGAGGTAAAGGGAACACTAATAAGCTTGTACCAGCACCCATTTCTAAAAATCTATTATAATCCCCAACAACTTCACAGGCAAATATGGTAAGAGACTGAAGGGGCAGGGGGACCAACTCACAGAACTCGCTTGATCTAAATCCATAACTCCGACCTGCTGCATTAAATGGGGAAAAGCCACTCAGCATCTAGCGTACCTTGTTCCTTTTTTCCTAATATCTGCTTGTTTATTATAATTTGTATTATTTATATTGTTTGTAAAAAACCAAAAAAAAAAACTCAGGCACTCTGAATCGATTGATAAACTACTAACATCATAGAACGTGTCCACACAAAAAAAAAACAAAAAGAAAAAAATAACACACAAAATTGTATTGCATTCTTGCATAGTAAATTGGCGCCATGTATCTACATCAGGGAAGATACTTAAAAAAAAAACAGCAAAACATATAAGGCAATATCCCTAAAAATAAATTAAAGGGACACTGTAGTCACCAGAACAACTACAGCTTAATGTAGTTGTTCTGGTGAGTATAATAGCCTTCGGGCATTTTTATGTAAACACCGTCTTTTCAGAGATAAGGCAGTGTTTACATTGACTCTAGGGACACCTCCAAGTGGCGGCCACTCAGATGGCCACTGGAGGGGTTTCCTGGCACAGTGTTGCACAGTAGGCAGCACTGCCGTTCAGCGTCTCCACGCTCTGCATGGAGACGCTGAATTTTCCTCGTAGAGATGCATTGATTTGATGCATCTCTATGAGGAGGTGCTGATTGGCCAAAACTGAGTTTGGTCCCATCCCCTTGCAGATGTATCCAATCCAATGCTTTCCCCATGGGAAGGCATTGGATTGGCTAAAAATCAGCAATTTTGATGTCACCAAGGTGGCGGAGCCAGCGCCGGCAGACCCGCACGGTGCTGGAAATAAGGTACATTTCAATTCCTTTTAAAGGGACTAAAAGGGGGCAAGCCACCTATATGGTGGGTTTTCTACTATAGGGTCAGGAATACATGGCTGTGTTCCTGACCCTATAGCGATCTTTTAAGTGCTACCGTGAATGCCCTCACAATGTGAAAAGGTGTATATTACCAAATTTCTTGGCCAGAACTTTTCATGCAATGTCTTCTGAAAATATAGATGCTGAAGGCAGCAATTGTGTTCATGATTTGGTGTTTTACAAACAAACAATGTATGTATGATACTGTAAAGCATCCCTAAGGCATATATATATATATATATATATAAATGGATGACAGGTACCACTTTAAGCCAAAGCATATGTGCAAAGTCAAAAACTGCAATACATTTCTGCATCTGGTCAAAAGACTGGATTTTACAAACATACAATCAATTGAAACGGTTATTTGCCGTTTAAAAACCCAGAATATACATCGGGCTACTGAAGCATGTATATGGCTTGCAGCACAATTATTATGGTTTTCAGAAAGAGGCACCTTGCCAAGGGTACAGATTTAATCAGTCAGTGAAGCAATTTTATATTGGATGTTTGCCAACAAAAGTAATAAAAATTTAAACACCAAGAATAAGAAAAACGAACCCCTTAAAAAGACAGTAAATGTAGGGAGACACTTCACATAAAACTTGATCCGATAGACTATTAACATACCCACGCAGCAAAGCATTTAAGTGACCATGGATACAGAATGTGGCAGTAATGCGGTCTCTCTCTCTCCTGCAGTCCACACAGGCAACGGATAAGAAATCGTGCTCAGTCTCCAGCAACGTCCCACAGTACATTGTTTACCACAGTGGTACCACCATTCACTCGAGGAAGATCCTATACAGACTGTGTTTATCACATACTAGTTTATAATTGAATAACTGTAACACTGAGTTAATTTTACAACAGAAGAAGGTACCTCCTTGTCAAATAATTTAATAAAAATCATTGCGGAAGACAGAATGATCAACCAATATTGTATCGATATAGATATAGCAGTTTTAACATCTGAAAAGCGTGGAGACACTTGATGGTCCTTGTATTGCATTAAAGAAACACTCCAAGCACTGTAACGTTGCATTACTGAAACTGGTTTAAATAGATTTGTGGGACCATAGATTCCCTCACAAATGATTGGTTCCTGGCTTAAGCAAATAGATATGACCGATCGCAGGTAACACCTATGGCCTTGGTAAGTATTCTTTAAAGAATATACTTTTGTATTTGTTTTAGAACAAAATAGAAGTTCATGTCATACAAATCAAAGCACACCTTAAATCATTATTTGAAACTTTACACAGACCTAAATTGTTTAATCGAAATAGATCACGGCCGTAAGACCACTAGGTTATGCAAGCTCCCTATTGCCTTAATCACCATATTATCTGCAATAATAAACGTCGAGTAAAGCAAGATGCAATTTTAATCCTGCAAGCATACCACAATTTAATTTTCCGACTTCTAAGTAATTTTGCAGGTCTATTTTTAAGAACCTTTACTCTAGTTTATTAAATTATAAATCAAGCAATTAAGGTGGGGGGAAAAGGCATCTAGGGAAGGCGGTTTGTTTGATGCTCAGCTACTTAAACCAGCCTTTGGGCATTACCCCGCCTACACGCAATGTAAACTAGGTTTTTGAAAGATTTTGTGCAAGCTACACCAAATAAAACGCAAGGACCCTCAAGCATCAGATGAGCACCGCTGGGCATCATATATCCAGTTTTACAGTAATTGTGCACAAGTTGTACTAGGGATGTTTTGTTGACATTGTGTATGATGTTGGGTAGCTGCAGAGATTTTTTTTTTTTTTTTATAAAATCACATTGTGTAGCAGTTTATGTAAACTGTTGCAAACAGCAGTATAGAATTGCAGGATGCTGCTCTGTTGAACTTTCAATCATTCAGTGTGCTTGATACAGAGAGATGATGCCACAAGCCTGCTGATACTTAGCCTGATCTAAGTCCATGTTACTTCAAAGGCTGTCATCAACAAATCCCTATGCTAGTATATCCTTTACCACTTATTTCAGTCACTGGATTCTAACCCATGCTATCACCAACGATTAACGGTATTGTAAATCAGCTTTCAGAACTATGGGTGAACCATGGGATACACAGTTTTTGTACTGCAAACATTTCATTAGTCATGTGGGTCAGATATATACAAGTTACATCAGAGCGGTTTGTGTTAGCCTTATTTAACAGCACAGAACAATTCCCAACAGCAATAAACTAGCTTTTGAACAAAAGAAAGACATAGATTCATAGCATTGTCTAGAATGCAACATTCCAGTTGAAAAGTTAAAACAACTTCCTTCATTACTACATTTTTTTCCACAAACCATATTATTTTGCTGTGCTAGGTTTTAAAAATCTAATTGTTAGAAATCTAACTAGGATTCTAATTGCCTCCCTGGGTAAATTGATATATTGTACAATTGACATGTTGGATATTAGAAAAAGTAAGTTTCTGATAGACTTGGGTCCTCTGCTAAAGACAGATAAGCAGTTAAAGGGACACTATAGTCACCAGAATAACTACAGCTTAATGTAGTTCTGGAGAGTATAATCATTATATGCAGGCATTTTCATGCAAACACTCCTCAGATGGCCACTGGAGGTGCTTCCTGGCTCAGTGCTGCACAGCAGACAGCACTGCCATTCAGAGTCTCCACGCTGTACATGGAGACGCTGAATTTTCCTCAGAGATGCATTGATTCAATGCATCTCTATGAGGCAGCGCTGATTGTCCAAAACAGCGTTTGGCGCCACTCCCTTGCTGATTTTAGCCAATCCAATGCTTTCCCCATAGGAGGGAACAAAAGGGGCAAAAATTGAGAGCCACTATCTTTTAAACCTGATCTCCATCCCATGTGATGTCTTTGAACAAATAAAAACTTAGTAGCAAAAAAAATACAAATATAAAAATCAACATGTGTGTGTAATCAACATACTGGACACTAGAAAATAAATTTTACAATGAAGATACTGGACATTAGAAAAGCATCCTGGTATGTTGTGTTTCTTTCCAGTTACTCGTGTTTCCTGCCTTTTAAGAGTTAAAAGAGGCCATAGTAGTGTGAACCAAATCTGGACTAGACTTCTATAAGACTTCCTAAAATCTTCCCTTTGACACATGACTTCTTGAGCTTTTTAAGCTGGATATTTATACGCATTTGTAATTGTGCTTAGCAATAAATGAGTATGATGCTTAGGTTTGTTTTCCTGGCTCCTATAAAAACTTTGTTGCACCTTTTACAGCTCGTCGTTTGTAAACACACATCTTTGGTTGAGACCAAAAGCTTCCAGTTTTGCATAAAGAATTATGAATAGCAAACATAAGTCTACCACGACAAAAAAATTCATTAATCAAAGAAAAATATTAACATCTGCAGACACACTATCAATATTTTTTGAACTACCTGCTTTTTGTATAGCATTGGATTTGCAAATAATGCTATTAAAGTTGTAAACCCTAGGGCCTGTAAACCCAACATAATGGACATGCGTAAGATGAAAGATTACTGGGAGTTTGTATATTTGAATTTTATGGAATTAAGTTACATCCCCATAATAGCAAACCTTATTGAATCACTTGATATTTTCCCTTTGAGAGTGCCTGGTGGGACTTTCTTCGCATTTCTCAAGTTTATATTCTTGCGAATAAAGCTACAAAAGTTGCATTCCTTCGCAAAGAACTAGGCTAAATACTGAATTTAAAAACAAATTATTAAAAGAACATAAGTCATGTGATTTACTTCTCTCCCAAATGCAGATTAAGCAGTAAATACAATCCAAGAAACAGCAAGTGAAATGCATCTTATAAATATTGCCAAAGTCAATTTGGCAGAACAAACACACAGAAATAATTTGTCTTTAACACCATTAAAGAATAAGGGAAAATTTACTTTTCTAAAAGAAAAATCTGTTCAAGCTTAAGACTATATAGGTGCAAGTAAAAAACCAAAAAACAAACAGCAAACATAATTCTGGTAATATTTCTCCATAACTGCCCCAAAGAAGAAGGATGTAGGCGAGTAAGGTGGGTTTGTTAGACCAGCCTTGCAAGGATGCCGGGCTGGTTACGTTGGACCGGCCTTGTATGGATCAGTTGATGTAGGACAGGAAACTTCAAATACAGAAACTGGCAAAGTTACCCAGCTCTGAAACTACTGAAGGGAATCTTTAAAGTATATGTGCTGCAATATATCGGTCATGTTACAGTTGTTACGCTACATGGGTCCTTTTGGCTTTTTCTTTACTTTATTGCAAATTCTTTCCTTCAAGTGAATGTTTTGAACAATGAAACTAATACCGCAATGAAGTGACAAGAACAATTAAATCATACACACAGGGTTGTTCTTACACATGAATGGTTGTGTATGCAAAAGGAGATGGACGGTCTCAAAATTAGGTAAGATGACGGTATGTGAATGTAATGCTTACAGACAATGAAAAGGTAGTGGGAGCTTTGTGGTTTAATTTATTTTAAAAAACTATATGTAAAAAAAATGTGAAAAACTCATCCCTGCCTTTAGTATATATATACACACACACACACACACACACACACACACATATATATATATATATATATATCACAGTTTATGTATATGAGTGCAAGTGTTATATCGATTGACTGCAAAAAAAAAATTAATCTCTTAGCTGCAATTCTCCAAAAATCACATCAAAGACAGATTTTTTTGTACCAGATTCAGTGGAGCGTTGAAATATGTGAATAAAACTAGTGAAAAAAAAAATGAATAATGTAATAGTCTATAATATTTGGAACCAATTTTTTTAATTTATTTTTTTACTATCAATATTCCTGCATTCTACAACCAAGGGTGGTATGGTTCCTAACCATACTCTGCTGTTCAACTGAGTCAATTACCAGGCTACAGGCTTGTGAGTATTTTACCTATTTATACGAAAATAGGTGTTACAAACAGTAGCACACTATATAAACATACATCTCTTTCCTTGAGATACTGCATACTACTGCTGAATACACAAGAAAACTCCTAAACTACTCTTTATAAAGAAAAAAGGGACAGGTCGCCTTAAACGGACCTACAGGCAAACAACTTCCAGAGCTAGGTTATAGCTCCGGAATATGTGAGTGTTCCAATTTATATGTATATCACAGCTGTGTACATAAGAGTACTGCACTATTTCTGTTTCATTTTTCTTAAAGGTATCCTTTAACATCCAATGTTGTGTATATGTAAAAATACGGTATATATACATTCCTTGTTTGCACTAGGTGTACAATTAAGTTTTATATATATATATATATATATATATATATATATATATATATATATATATATATATATATATATATATATATATATATATATAAGTAAAAATACACACACATAAAAAAAAAATTAATCCCCTGCACTCACGCTAACAAAATAGTCCAATGCCGGGTGCAACGCCAGAGCTCCAAAAAATGTAAACTCCAACAAGAAAGGTTGCTCTCCGGACTTTAAAACGAAAAATGTATTAGATAATGTTAAAAATAACGACCAACGTTTCGGTCCCCGTTCGGGACCTTCTTCAGGGTCAAAAAGGACAATAAGAAACGTTGGTCGTTATTTTTAACATTATCTAATAAATTTTTCATTTTAAAGTCCGGAGAGCAACCTTTCTTGTTGGAATATATATATATATATATATATATATATATATGAAAGAAAGTCCTTTAAGAAAAATAGATGATCCTAAACGAAGGTTACACAATCATGAATTCATGCGATTATTGATGGGTATGTCTTATTTTTAATTCACACTTTTTGGCAAACAGCTGCGTGAAAACGCCAGGCCAGCCATAGTATGGGGGAACACTTTGCCAAACTATTCCCAAACACAGTGGATGATTTAGAGGCTGCCAGGCAGAACATACAATTGGAAGTCGCTCTAAGGCAGTAACAGAGAGGCATTATTTGTAAGTGATCACATGACTAACAAGTGAATGAACAGTAAAGTGTTCGGGGAAGTGTGTGCCATTCCATGCAAGGGCTGTAGAAAAGTAGATGGTGTATAATGCTGTATTAGAGACTGTGCTAAAATGTATATTTAAAAGAAAATAATGTGAAATGTTACTGCTGTAAAGAGTTCTGTATTTTACAGAAAGCAATTAAATGCAGACTCGTGGATGGAGTTGGCACTGGCTTATTACGTTTATTATATAGATAATGGAATTAAAAGCTGCATTTGATGTATTTAAAATAAAAAAATATTCACCTTTGAAATGCTAGTATTTGCTGCAAATTTCCAGAATCTGCCGCAGCTGCAATAATCATCTCTTCTCACTATGGAGCAGCCGAAACGTTTCAATGTTGCTGCTCACATTTTCTATATGCACACAAAGATTGCAATCCTGAAAATTTAAGGCCAGCAAGCTTACTGGTAAATAAGAGAGATTGTGCCATTGATGTGTCTAGATCTAATTATGGGAGAAAAACTAAAACATACATGGACTATGTTTGCTAATCAATACAATAGCTTGTGTAAAGAATGCAAAAAGAGGTCTATTAGAGTAGCTTAATATAAGTCAAGGGGTGCTCAGTTGTCCAAATTTAGCTATTTATTTCAAACGATTACATGAGGGAATCGCCGTTATTTCAGACATATTTACAGTTATGTTCAGCTTCAAACTGGAACCAAATGACTTAATTCATTTTATTAAATCCCCCTGATACTGACCAGGGAATTACACCCGGAAACCTTAAGTCCCCAAGTTCCTGTAGGTTACACTACTGCCATTGCCTCCTCCCTATTACTGTTAAACAATACCATAAAGGTTTACTACTACAATTTACCCACCACTGATATAGGCCAATTAATACAGCCCTACCTTTGTATCCTAATTTGTCTTTATTTTATTGCTCTACTTCAAAATTTTATAACTTGGCCTGGTCCACGTTTCCCATTGTCTGACTTTTAATTCCACATGTTTATACCTTTTAGAATAGTTCAGTTACATGTGAATTGTGCCAGTTGTAAATTAAATTTTTAATTGTAGTATTTGAAAACGTGCATCCTACCTTGTCATACACAAACATATAATATTGCTTTTCTTATTATTCAATGCCCTTATGATGCATTTTTCTTTCATTTAAAAGAGGCCTGAATACTATATCTGACTGCACGCCTAGCCACATCTTATGAAAACTAAAGAAAAGAGTTACTTGCGCACTATCCCAAATTCCTATGCTCGTTTATATAACTGGAGGGTTTTAGTATAACTCCAATGACCATTTAAGTGAAAGCCCACCTGCCACATAAAGGCAAAACCTCTTAAGTGAGCCCTACAACTAACAAGTCACCTTGCTTCTTTCACTTTCAGGCGAGAAAAAAAATCCCTGGGCCTTATCGCAACATATACTCTTAACAAACAAACAAAAAAAACATGGCTGGATAAGTTAATACAAATATTTAAAAAAACAAATCTCTGAGACAGAAGTTTTTTTTTTCTAAACCCCTACATACTTATTAATCCTTAATAGAGAACACATTGGGAGGGCGGAAGCATTATAACATGGCTGCGTAATACAAAAGCAAACAAATTTTCACGGGCAACAGAGACATGTCAGTCTAGGAAGCTTTTGCATCCCATCAATAATGTAATAATTTTCCCGGAAAAATTAATGTGTGTTTATTATATTCTATTGCTTTCCACAGATCTATTAAAACACAAATATACAAACTCTATACATAACAATAAAAACCAAAGAAATTAGTTACTTGCACAAGCAATATGCCTCAAAAATATTATTGGAAAAAAAATATATACAAAGCATCTCAGAAAACAACAGTGTATTTGTCTTCTGAAAAGAGAAAAATATATACAAAATATTATATGTGCAACATTAACCGTTTCAGCTTTGTTGTTCATTAGGGCGACTTACTAGGAAAAGCAAGGATTGAGGCCACATGCTCACATGCTTGGCTGAGTATGACGAATCAGTGGGTAAACAAAATCCTATATTCATCCAGTTGCTAGAATGAAGCACAATGTCAAAGCATGCAGTTACCGAGGCAATCAGCATTCACATACAGAGCTGTATTTATTTACAGACAACACTGCAACACTTCAGTCATTATCCAAACTGGTGCAAATATTCATTTATTTCTGGCTTTGCTTTACACTGCCAGCTGATGCGGTCTATCGCTATACATGGACTTATCAGTTTAATCTCACACCCATCTGGTAGGATGGCATAGTGCCCTACAACAAGGTGGCATTTCTTAATTAATGTAGGGCAATTGTGTCAGGCCACGGGGAGTACTGTGTAATCTGTCGTTCTAATTACAAGGGGCGAATAGCTGGGAACTCATGAGCTGTTCAACACACACCACGCAGGAATATTTATGTATTTTTTTGTATGTAATGAGAGACCGCACTAAAGTAACAGGTAAATCACAAGTAATGCAGTCTAGTATCAATGCAGGCAATAAGGACTAACAATGAGAGTTACTTACAATGAGGTTTAAGTTTTATTATTTTGTTTTTAGAATTGTTATTAAGATTTAAAGGAACACTACAGGGTTTGGAAAAGAAACATGTAATCCTAACACTATCATGTTCTCCTCACTGGTTAGATATCTAGGCCCCCTAAATTAAACTAAAATAAAAGGAAAAAAGTTGCTTTCATCACTTTTTCCCCCCCTAGTGCCAAGACTCACTCTGTCCTGCTGCCCACTCCACCTCCTGCTAAGTCACCCAGCAGTCATCGTTTCCTTGTTCTCATCTATTCATAGAGAAGCATTGGGGACGAGAAGCACATGTATGGCAAGTGCTGCGCTTGTCCAATCAAATTATTTTCATAGGGAAGCATTGAATTCAACACTTTCTTATGATCAGCATTTGAGGACATTCAACTTCTACATCACATAACCAGGTCATTCATCACATAACTAAGTCAAACTCTGTTATTATGAGTGCGGAAAAGCCTCTAGAGGCTTTCAGGATGACAGCCACTAGAGATGTGTTTAGTTCTGCAATCAAAACATTAATGCACCTACTAAACGGCAATGTTTTAGATTGCAGAAATAAAACCGCAGGGGCTATCTGCAATTTCCTATCGCTTGCCTACTTACCAGTGACCCTGACTGCTGCTTTTAGACCATTGTCTACAACTTGGACATTCTTTTCTACCTGCCCTGACCTGCTTACTGCATTCATTTTGTGGACATTAATGTGATGATGTAAACAGCTTGTTCATTTCTCCCTAGTAATTCACTTTCAACTCAACTAGTCAAAATCAACTTAGGGGTTTACAAACTAAAGTCATAGATTTTTATTTAATTTTATTTTTTATGAGCTACACTATAGAAACCTCAACTTTCAAAACTGTAATCCATATCTGATGCAGTACTAAAAAGTAGCCATTATTGATCTATAGCAAGGGTGCTCAAAAGCTAGGTCCCCAGCTGTTGCAAAACTGCCATCAAGCCCATGCTGTGTTAAAGCTTTCAGGGTATCATGGGAGATACAGTTTAGAAACAGCTAGAGAGCTACCTTTTGGATACTCTTGATGCATAGTATTAACAATGAAAGTAGGTGAAGTACCAGGCTTACAACCCAAATCAAATTACAATATTGGAGTTGTGCATGAAAGAAGAGGATTATCATCGAATTAGATGAATGGCAAACGTCTATGCATTCAGCTATATTCTATATCACAATTATTATATTTGCAACGCATTTGTTTCCCCATACGGACATTATACAGTACAGATAACACCTGGACTGCAAATACCAAACACATTTCACTACAACGTACACACAATTAACACTATTCTTAATATTTTCTCAATAATCTTAGTTGTGGCTTAAATCACAGTTTTAAGTTTATATACCAAGTACATTGTTTTGTTTTCAGTGCTGGCATATCAATGATACTGTAGATTACTGAACCGCAAGATGCCATTGCACTGTGCTTTAATTGAATCTTACGTTTAGCTAATTCTATCAGAGTCGAGATAGAACTCAGCAGTCTATCCACCATTATTTATTTTATTACATCCAGTGAAGAGGACATGGATCCCTTCACAATATACATAGTTTAATTAAAAGATATAAAAGTCGGATGGCTTTTTGTCATCCTACAGCTGGTTCAGCCTGCATTTAGGCATCACCACTACAGATTTGTGAGGGTTCACCAGAGATCAGAGCTCCTTTGAGGCAAGAAGCAACTTCAGCACAGTTCAATGGTCTTATATTAGAAAAACGAACCATAAATGGCTTGAGACGCTAATAGTATTGAAGAAATTGAGGGAAAAATGTACTTTTATTCATTTACCTTGCCCTCCATTGGAACAGAAGTTTGGGGTGGAAGGGCAACACTTAAAAGAATTCAAGATAAAGAAATTCACTCATGCAAGATTAAATAAAACATTGACTGGTTTCTTTTTTTGACTGCTGTTTTAAAAGGATTTTTATCTATTTTGCATTATTTTCTACTATTGTAAATAATACTAAGGAATAACTGCAGTAAAAGGAATATATGATCACACGCATCTCTGTAACCAGGGAAACAAGTATTCACTTGCTCAAGACATTAGTCCTTTGGTTTTAATAGATCTGTGGAAAGCAATATAATATAATAAACACACATTAATTTTTCCGGGAAAATTATTACATTATTGATGGGATGCAAATGCTTCCTAGTCTGACATGTCTGTGTTGCCCGTGAAAAATGCCGTTTGCAAATGATCACATGGTAACAGCAGAATTTACCCAAAGGTTGCTATTTGAGAGCGAATTTAGAAAACGTTAATGGACCATAAAGTATACAAAGTAAAGCAAATCAGTAAGTGAATCAGGTAGAAACAGGTGAGGCAGGACTAGTAGTTCACAAGCAGTAAAAGGGTAGTCAGAGGGTCGTTTCTGTAGCAATGAAAGATGACAAACATTACAGCTCTGTTTCAAAAAGCACCAAAACTGAGCACAAGAGAACACAGAGAACACACAACTCAATATGCCCTTCAGTGAATCTCAACTGGTTCTCAAGCTAGTTAAATAGATTATATACATTGTGGGCAACTACACTAGTTTTTTATATATTGCTTGTGAAGAATGTTTATATCACGATGTCATAGCTTTAGATTTTTTATTTATTTATTTTAAAGGACACTGTAGTCACCAGAGCAACTACAGCTCAATGTGGTTGTTCTGGTGACTATAGACAGTCCCTGCAGGCATTTTCATGCAAACACCGTCTTTTCAGAGAAAAGGCAGTGTTTACATTAAAGCCTAGGGACACCTCCAGTGGCCACAAGAGGTGCTTCCTGGGGCAGTGCTGCACAGTGTCTCTATGCTTTGCATGGAGACGCTGAAATGTCCTCGTAGAGATGCATTGATTCAATGCATCTCTATGAGGAGATGCTCATGATGATGTTTGGCCCTGCCTACACCATGATCTCAGCCAATCCAATGTTTTTCCATTGGCAGAGATCATTTATTCTGATGATGTCAACCAAAGAGGCAGATCGGGGGCAGGTTCTGCGCTGGAAAAAGGTAAATTTTAACCCTTTTTAAATGGGCTAAGGGGTGGATAGGGGAGCAAGTCACCTAAATTGTGGTTTTAACACTACAGGGTCAGGAATATATATCAGTGTTCATGACCCTATAGTGTTCCTTTAAACTGATACATTGTGTAGTATTATGGGAAAATAATGAAATATTTTCACCATAATAAACCACGTAACCATAAGTGAAGCGGTTTGCAAATGTCTTCAGAACCCAGACATATCATTATTGTTCCCTATTACAAACTTGTTTGTTAAGTATCTTCCGTAACATGACATTTTTAAGGTTAAGGTTATTAATTTAAGTGGTGTAATGTTGTGTAGGAGTTCAGATTTAGTGTAGTGTAGATGTGATGGTGTAGTGTGCTGGAGTAGTGAATAGGTGAATAATTACTACTACTACAGCCCAGGAATATACATATCTCAGTGCTGGCTGAGAGGGAGCTGCAGTCCTGAGTAGCCACTATTTCTGCATTCGTTAAAATGAAAGCAGTTGCTGCTCGGGAATATAACTTCCAATAATCTTGGGCAGGCCATATCCCAGCTTTGCTAGAGTTTATGGCCACTAGACTGCATGGAGGTGGTAAATGCATTTTCAGTTCAAAGTAGGGAATGACTGCATAGATGATGTCACCTTCAGTGCAGTTATTCTAACGCAATCTATTGAAGTAACAGGCAGCTCATATCATATTATACATATATTAATTAATTTAAAATAAAGAATGTTCATTTACTGGAGATGTGTATGAGTCATTCTGCTGGGGGCTAAATTAAATTAAGGTACTTCAATACCAGCAGTTCATGACCTTAACGTACAGTAAACATTTTATGCCAAGCCGACTTCCTAATGTTCCATACAGATAATCCAATAACCTCGTCCCACTATCCTTGCCATGACATCATCATGGAACTTCAATTCACAATTATATAGGGAGCCGCCTTTACCCGCTCGTGACTGCTGTAAATCTAAGCCTCAGCTCTGGCCACGATAATAAACATGACAGAATGCTCCAGACACACTAAGATTTCAGCAGATCAGTAGTGGGCAGAATGTTTAAAGCTTCCTGGACCTTTAATTAATTTTGTCAATTGCATATATAATTTAAAAAAAAAAAAAGTTATATTTAAGAGATTCTACATTGGACAATACAGTGATAAAGGTTATCAAACACAACCATTATATCATTTTTAATACCAAGGACAGCTCCAAATGATACACAAGTTAAGCAAGCCTAACATGCACATGATATGTGGCCACTCACTGTTACAGTAAAGACCACATCACACTGAAGAATGTGCAAATGTTTAACAGCGCTCAAAGAAGAAAACGGACTGGCAGAGGGGTTATAACTTCAGGAAGCACGTACTGACGAATTCAGGAACGAAGGAGACGTCATCTATTGTGACACCAATGTGCTGCACATTAAGCCAGTAGGCTGAGGGCACAGAGGAAATCCACCCTGTTTGGGGAAGTGTACCAAAGAAGGGCCAATCAAAGCAATTTAACAGAGACCTTATCGCTATGATAACGTATATATTCATGATTAAGGGCACATTAAGAGTTAAAATGAACCAGTTGTGACATTTTTCCTTTAACCATTCCTTCCAACTAGTGATTTGGTTATTGGATATCAGTGTGTAACTGGAGAATGCTTGATGACCTCTCCAATTCACTGTCTGAGAGCATGTAGCAGTTATTCACATGCCGAGCATGATAAATAACTGCTAAAAACAAGAAGTTTGTATCTTGTCACTAGGGGATCTTGACAAAGAGCTACATTATCAGGATTCACCAATTGTTACTCTTCTCGCTTGCAACTTACTTGTCAAGATTTGCTTTTACAAAATACATTTTTCCCCCTTCCACTTAAATTATACATGTTCAAATGTGGAAACATTCACAGTTTTTTTTTTTCTGCAGTCCTGCATATGCTACATTATGTTTTGTGTAAGAGAGGGGAGTTATGATAATTTATAATGCAGTTTGAACATTTGTAATTGCTTTCGCGCTAAATTATAAAGGGCACAATGTTACACAACTCACCTAGAATAACAGCATTATATTGAATGAGAAGTTCTCTTTAGAATCAGCTCACATGCCCAAAATGATCTCATTGTAAAATATACCTGTCATGGGTAGAGTTTTATGTTCTAGTGATGTAATAATGAAGTAATGAAAATGAACTAAATGTAACATTGCTAGCAAATGTATAGATTTTTTTTTTTTAATAACCCAACCACCCAATCAATCTCAGGGTAAAGAGCTATGTCAACAGCACACTGTGTATGCAGAGAATTGAGTTGAAGGAGGTAAGTAGAAAACCCTCCTCAAGTTGGTTCTCCTGCCCTTTTTCACAGCAAGCACTGTAGTTGCTGTGATTATTCCTCCTGGTGTCCTGCAAGAGGAATAATCTCAAAGCATAGCTGCAGATTTCCAAAGCACACAATTATCTTAAAGCAGATTTGTCATAAAAAACAAAAACAAACTAAACTACTTTTGAATTAGACAAGCAAAGATGCTACTAGTTACATGACCCCAAGCTTTTTTTTTTTTTCAAGGTGTATAAAATTGATCAATTTCGCTCTAACCTCTCTGCAGATACTCCTGTGACCTACAAAGTAAATCATAGCCAAGTCTGTAATACATATACTTTTTTTTAAACTGTACTATGTTTACGTACAGAACACACGCATTCGTACCCTGATTCAGCAGCCTCCAATTAACAGACAATTTAGATTTTCAAAAACACACACACACACACACACACATATATATATATATATATATATACATATATAGATCAGTCACTTCGCTGAGGTGAACATGTTCTGCACCAGCAGTCAAGCTTTCATAGGACGAGTAGTGTCCTTCACATCTTCATAAGCTTCTGATGAGCACCTAGGAAGAGAGTCATTGTGCCTAATCAAAAAGGTACTGTACTAAGCAAGATTATACACGTACTAGCACCTGGTGCCAAGGACGATATAGCATAAGCAGATACCAACAGAACATTGCATTTGATTCACAGTGCAACAGTAATTGCAAACTTCACTGATTGATTACTCATATGTCCTGCAAACTACAGGCTTTGATCTTAGAATCTAGATGTTTTTTCGATTCACTCTTGCAAAAACATGCAATTTTTGACACTAGTAACTAAAAAAAAATAAAAAATAATGCCTTTCTTAATAGTATGACATAGTTAAAGCCTCACAGGCTACAGCTGGAGGCTTCCTTTAGGGATAATAAATGGATTATCAGTCACATAAAGGTTATAAAAAATAAAATAATGTAAACTGGTAACACCCATCCCACAGTTTTCATATAATAAATTATACTCTCACACCTAAACGGTATTCTTCTGATTGATTGATGAATAACATTATTAATACTACACTATTTCTCTCCAATGATTTCAATCTATGTTTGGCACTTATAGATCAATGCACTGAAACGTTTGTTTTAGCCAAGCTACAACAAGAGGGATGGGTTTAGATGCTGTGATATTAGAGCTGCAACGACTAATTGATAATATTATGAAAATTGTTGTCAGTTTGTTTTTTGTTTTTTTATCAGTTAGTTGTTGCATCTCTACCACACTTCATAATGAACGCACTACCCTAATATCTAATCCATCCCAGCCCCTGCTCATTGCCCCATTTCAGGCATATGAAATATGTATTGCCAAACACCCAGGATATGTAGTTCTGTGAGATGGGAAGTAAGTATTTTTCACGTTAGCCCTGCAGCGAGCAAGCGAAAGGCTGGTCTTGGGCAGCATTAGGTTTACACCACCTCATCACACACACACATATTATATACAACCAGCACACACCACACACCCAGAAAACACACATTAAACAGCCGACACACTTATTACACCTAACCATCACACACTACGTGCAGGACCGTCTTTAATAATGATTGGACCCTAGGCAAGCGTTTGTTTGGGCCCCCTGAATCCTGCTCCCTCCTCCCCCCACTCCCTGGCATGCAATCACGGCATCCACACCAACGCAGTGGCAGTACTAAAGTAGAAATAATTTTATTGGAACCCCCAACTGTAAGGTTGAACTAAAGGTAGAACCCCATCTGTTGTGCAACTTCAACAATGCTTTGACAGCTGGGGCTCTACCAATTTCCCATGTTTGCAGGATTGTATTTAGCACTGAGCCATGTTTGTGTGTTTGAATGTAAGCATGTGTTTGTATGGAGTAGGTTTGTGTGAATGTGCTTGTATGTGGTATTGAGTTTGAATACAAGTGTGCATTTATATGTAGTGTTTGTTTTTGACTGTAAGGGTGTGTTTATATATCATTTTGGTGTTTAACAGAGAGGTGTGTTTGTGTGTAGTGTTGACGTTTCAATGCAGGAGTGTGATTGTATGTAGTGTTGAAGTTTTAATGGAGGCGTGTACTTGTATTTAAAGTTGGTGCTCAGACACACAGATACACACACTGACAACATACAGATACACAGGCACATACATTGAGACATACTGACACACACGCAGGCAGGCACATATACAGACATACTGACACACATGCAGGCAGGCACATATACAGACATACAGACATACTGACACAGGCAGGCACATATACAGACATACAGACATACTGACGCAGGCAGGCACATATACAGACATACTGACGCAGGCAGGCACATATACAGACATACTGACGCAGGCAGGCACATATACAGACATACTGACGCAGGCAGGCACATATACAGACATACTGACGCAGGCAGGCACATATACAGACATACTGACGCAGGCAGGCACATATACTGACATACTGACGCAGGCAGGCACATATACAGACATACTGACGCAGGCAGGCACATATACAGACATACTGACGCAGGCAGGCACATATACAGACATACTGACACAGGCAGGCACATATACAGACATACTGACGCAGGCAGGCACATATACAGACATACTGACGCAGGCAGGCACATATACAGACATACTGACGCAGGCAGGCACATATACAGACATACTGACGCAGGCAGGCACATATACAGACATACTGACGCAGGCAGGCACATATACAGACATACTGACGCAGGCAGGCACATATACAGACATACTGACGCAGGCAGGCACATATACAGACATACTGACGCAGGCAGGCACATATACAGACATACTGACGCAGGCAGGCACATATACAGACATACTGACGCAGACAGGCACATATCCATGGGACAGCTGCCTTCGGCCCCACAGGAGAAACTGAGCCATGGGCAACTGCCCCGTATTAAAGACGACCCTGGCTACGTGGGAGGACAGAGGACGACACGTTAAATTACTTAGTTTCGCAAATTAAAACCGAATGGCAAAACTAACCAATTGTGACTATAGTTGAGCTGTAGATTTGTTTTCACACAGCAAGTTTTGCCTCAGTTTTTTCATCCAAAATTTAATTTGATTATTTTCAGATTTTAGTGTATAGCCCTGCCAATGTCCAGATCTCAGTAAAGGTCTCAAAAATTTCTTATTTTAAATTATTTTGTGTCAGGACAGATAGACTGAATGTAAACCTTTAAGATCTGCCAGTGTATTGTTGAACATTGTCTAAAATATTTTCAAAATTATAAGGATTTATTGAAAATCCATTTTTGAAAATCAAATTAAGAATAGAAAAACAAATACTGGCCAATTAATTGTTTATGAAAGAAATTGCAATCTATACGATACTCCATTTTTTGTTAAAGATGCTCAGAAACAGTTTGACACAAACCAAGAGGAGGCACATATACTCTTGCATCATAACCACTACAATCCGCTATTGTTGTTATGGTGCTTAGAGTGGACCCTTATTGAGACTGGTCGACTTAGAAGGGTGTAGAATACAGTTTACAAAGCGGTTCTAGACTAAAGCCTAATCGATAGAATGATTTTCCTTTTACAGTTTGTTTTATTAACATTTATTGTGTACATAACTCTTGTTGGACTGCATTCCTATAGGACATACAAAAATGCAAAATCACGAGCAGAAATATACATGGGGAAAAAACTGCAAATTTCTAGCATTTTTATTGCAACACATCTAAATATAAAAATTACATACACACATTTACATTCTATATATAAAATACACACACACACAAATTGTACTTCTTCATTTCCTTTCCTAGTTATAGTGTGGATCAGTACATGTGCTCCCCTACCCAGTAAAGTTTGCTGTATGTGTAAGGGATATGACTGCCCTATTTAGAGATGGAAGTGGTGCATGGAGTGGTGGGATAATAGTTGGAGACAATTACAGAACTAGAAGGGAGTGAGTGAGAAGTGCTCAGTGGGTGAAGATCTGCCTCTTCTTTCTAAATATAGTGTTGTTTGAGACTCTGGACAATGTCTTGTACTTATCATGCCATTTCCCACAATACAAGAGCACACTGCTGAAGGCATAGAAACATACCTCCCTAGTGTTTTCATTGAGGAGGGACGGTCTCTATTTTGGGCCAGAATCCCCCGTCCCTCCTTTCTAACGCAATGTCCCTCTGTTTTAGGTGCTCCAAGTTGTTGAAGTGTAACAGAGTTTCACAGTAGTAAGATAACAGCAATATGTCTTTAAACTGTGTTTATAAATCACTTTGTAAATAAGATACATCGTTCTACATTTTAATTGCATAGTTACTGGTAAGTCGATTACAATTTCTCAGGGCAACCCGCCCCATACCGCAGATGCCAGTAACACCTCATTATTTAAAGTGTCCCTTTGTTAATATGAAATGTTGGGGGCATTTGTGCATACCTAGGTATGCATGCGCATTATGTTCCCCCCATTGCCGATGCTGGAGGAGTCGGAGGCAGCTCTGAGGGACATTGGTGCAAGATAGAGGCAAGTGTTAAAGGGTTTTTAATTTTTTTATTTTTATAACCCCTTTAACAGTGTGTGGGGGGTGGGAAGGTTAGACATTCAGCCATGTACAGAGGGACACTATAGTGTTAGGAATACATTATTCTTAACGCTCTAGTGTCCCTTTAAAAAATTATATCATAATTAGGACAGCAACAACTAGAGTCAGTGTACTGGAATAACATTATGATGGTGGTTTGGGGATTTACAAAAAAGTTATACAATACATTTACTGAATGCAAAGATCGTCTTTGCAAAAATAAAAGGAAATGTCGGATAGACCACTAGCAATAAAAAAAAAAAAACCTGTTCTGCTTCATCGCATAATTAAGGAAGGGCACTAATGCCCTACTTTGGCAAAGATTTGTTATGGTTTCCCACTGACATGCTTTTCAAATCCTAAACATTCATATTGGGCCATTTCCCTTAAGGAAAATATGTCACTCAGTGAGCCCAGCGCCAGTACGACGAACATAAACGACAAAGTGAATGGAATGTAAAAAGACAGCGATTGTGGAAGGCTCAAGGTGACAGGATCTGCAGTCCCTGGACTGTATTCTGTATACATAGCAGCAGCATACTCCCTCATAGTGACAACTAATCCAAATACATGAAAAAGCTTATTAAGAACCATACATTTACATGTTCAGCTCTATACCAATTCGCATAAAAAAGGGGGGGGGGTGGGGTTCGAAGCACCACATAAAGTACAGTTTATTTTAGTGGTTATCCTCTCTCCTCTAGGTGTCATCCTCTATATTTAAGGGCAAAAGCCAAGAATTTCACAGCACTCAAATCCTGGTTCTTATGTTCTGGAAGAATGTTTTTTGTTTTGTTTTCCTTCCTTATGTATGCAGAGTAGTCCATCACTCTGTGAGTGCTAGGGGTGTATTCGCCTAGCACTTACCTGTCTACAAGCTTCTATTTACTCTCCTGAGCCAAGTCCAGCAGGGCAAGCTTGGATGATCACTCTCAGCCAATCCCTGCAATGCCAGACTTATCTCGCACAGTTAGCTTCTGGCTGCGATGCGGAGAGCAGTGCCCAGTGGACACCAGGTATGAGTTTCAGGACACTTGTGTCACAATAACCACTAAATATGCTGTAGTGGTTATGGTGTTTGGTGTGTTTCTTAAATTAATACTATAAGTGGTTGAAGCATAATTAAAGTTTTCAAACTACATTTGCTGACAGTTCATTAAAGTACAGCATGCATACGTTTTAGTTTAATATCCATTTTGGCATTTTCATACAAATAAAGTGTTTCTTGGGGGTGGGGGGGGAGGTCAACAAAACTAAATATATGGATAGAAAACTAAATGAATTCGAAAAATGTGAAAACCTGCAAATTCGAGGAAGACTAAACGGTTAGTAAAGCTAGAGAACGAATGCTTTTTAAATATGTTTGCTTCCTTTACACATACAAATAGGGACTCATGACATTAGAATTGGCAATTAATATTACAGAAACCAAGCAGCAAACATGTGGCTAATTACTTTAGCCATATACCTTGCGTCATCCGGTTAAATAATGTTAAAACCCGAGGCCAAATGTATGCTGCCACATGTACATGCAGAGCTTAATCTAATAATAGCCAGACAATTATTAATCTCCAGTGATATCCTTTATTTATTCATTTATTTTGCAGTTATGTAAGATACCAGAAGATTGGAGCTAAAAGCAAAGAAATTCTAAACTGGTGGGTACAATTTTTTTTTTTATGTTAATTAAGGTATAATATTCAGAAATGCAATTTTACAATTATTAGGAGTCAACTTGGTTTTATACAAGAACAGTTCATACCTCACTAACCTAATTGTGTTCTATGAATAGGTACATAAAATAAAATATAGATCAGGGTGTGGCAGTGGGTGATCTATTAAAGAAAATTCGTAACCTTTTTGTTTGTGACAATGTCTTTTATTTTTCCCCCATAAATGCTATGCAAGCATTTATTGGAGTGATGTGTATAAGCAACAAAACGGTCAATGCCCACACTAAATCATGGAACATTTTAGAACTAGCACCTAATACCAGTACCATAACAGACTTGTTTAATTTTGGAACAGCAACCAATAGTTAGATTATAGTTAGTTACTGGAGTACCACAGCTCCACTTTAAACCTTTCTAAAAATAGGTCATACAGTTATCCACAGAAGGCCAATGGCAAAAGAGAAACTACCTTGAAGGAAAATGTACATTTCTCGAAAACAGCTTTAAAGAGCGTAAAGGTTTGATGTTTAGAGGAAATTCTCACACAGCAGGTACCACAGTGTAGGGTCTGCTTTTTAATTACCCCATAGGGGATTTCAAAGCCTATATCAATTCATCACAAATAATGCTTTACGAAATATAACAATTCAATCTAAAATGATATTTTTTAGTGAGTTGAGGCTACGATAAAGTTTAATTTGTTGTAATGCCGAGGTGTCATAAATACAAATAACCTGCCTCTAAAATCCACAATTCAATACTATAACACCACTTTCTTGGGAGTAGTTAGTGTAGCTTATTGTCTGATAAAATACAAACATGATACTTTAGAGATCTATATAGTGGCGAGGGAGCAATAATTTGCCTGAAGGGATTTAATTTAAAGAAGCACAAAAAGTATACATTTTGGGAGCAAAAAACATTAAAATATATGCTCTCTACTTTGTGTTGCGGCCTCGCGCATGGATTGTTTGCATTGCCTGAGATACTCTATAGCAGCTGTTGCTACATTTGCACAAGAACAGTTAGACTTTATTATTAAAGGTGCATAGATCATGTCTCTGACGTTTCACTGCTTAATCCAATGCCACTTAGGAGCCATTTATGCACCCATAGCCACACCTGTCCTGATTGTGACTGACACACCCTACATGAAAAAAAACAACTGGTTTCACTTTCAGTCAGATGTAACTATGTTTAATAGTTTTTATCGCCTGCTGGGTAAAATGAACTTTAATTACATACCGGAGGCTTCTGTGGGGTCTAGCAAGCTATTGACAGAGCAGGAGATAAGAAAATCTGAATAAAACAGATTTTGCAATAAAGGAAGGATGAATATTAGATAACTCTTTACAGGAAGTATCTAGGAAGGTTGTGCAAGTCACATGCAGGAAGGTGTGACTAGGGTGCATAAACAATTTATTTAACTCCTAAATGGCAGAGAATTGAGCAGTGAGACTGCATGTGCATGATCTATACACCAAAACGGTTTCATTAAGCTTAAGTTGTTTTGGTGACTATAATGAGTGTTTGAATATTTTGGGGTACTTTTACTGGGTCTACAATATACTCATGGCTCTGTGTGCTCTACATCTTTGAGTGTATTCAACACCCACTTATCTCATTAGTTCATTACTTATTCCTTGATCCGATAAGATTTATTCTGATCCATATGTTGTATGCCAAGTCCAAGGCCATTACAGTATTGTCACATATAAAAGGTCTATTGACTTAAAGGAAGAAAATGTTATTTTATTCTATCAATAAATCCTATTATATCACCGAGAATATGCAGCACAATATTTGAAACCAGTAGTCAAGCCAAGCCATTGTGATACTAGCAACAATTGCATCGGAGTACTTAAAAAAAAAAAAATAAACAAACAAAAGTGGCTATAAAGGAACTTAAGTATTAACAGGAAGGTAGAAAATGTATCTTTGTTAACACTAGTAAAAAGTTTTAAATGGGCTATGACAAGGTTATATCTACAGATACAATGCAATGCAATACAAGACAGAAAAAAAGATTGATTGTACAGAAGAACAAGGGATATATGTGTGTAAAAATATACAGGGCTATAATAGTTATTTGAAGAAGGTCAATAGTGGCTTATTGATACAGGAATAAATCAAACTGCAAATTTAGAATCAAACTAGGTTATCCCATTTTTAGAGTTAAATAGCAGCAGCAGCAAAAAATGTATATTTAAACCTTATTTGCTTTATTTCAGATCAGCTGCACTAAAATGTGTAAGTGTATGGACGAATTTGATCCAAAACTACTTTTTCCCCCAAACTTCCCGTTACAATTTATCTATCTTTATAAGCTGCATGAATATACATCTACTTTAAAAAAAAAAAAAACGATTAGCAGAGCAATCAATAGAAGATGACGCAAAGGTTCTACAGGAAGAAACTATACATGAGGTTGCATCATGGGATAAGCTTGACCTTGGAATATCTTCAAATGATATCAAAGAGGCCTGGAACAATACAGCCTAGTGCTTAGCTTTAGACAGAAAAAGATTCAGAAGCAACAACTCCCTTGCAAACAACTAGAGCATCCTTTATATTATGACCAATCTGGAAAGTCATCTGTAATTAAGGAGTTAAAGGAATTTAAAATCTGAAGTTAAACGTTTGCTATTGTTTTAAGAACATAGACCGTTATCTTAATTACTCATAGTATGTATTTATCACTTACCGCCTTTATTGTAATTTTATCAGTACCTCCAACACACAATATGCTCAGAATACTTACAATTCTTCAAGCATTCTGTCTGAATTAGCAATTATCCTACCGTATTTAACTTTGTAATAACTTAGTCAACTTCTTGTTTGTGTGCAGCTACACAATGCAAGAATGTTACATAAATGTACGTACAGCTCACCAAGAATTAGAGAAACAGATTCATAAACCTGCCATGGGGACAAGACATTTCATCACTGAATCATAGCTTAATAGATTGCATGGAAACTTCAAAATGTCATATTCTGTGTAATTGATAGTTATATATACGTGTAACGGGAAGGGACAGGGAGGTGGCTCATGACTAATGAACCACAATTTTATTGCAGACCGGCCTACTTATATTTAGTCAGCCAAGTCTAACCTATTAAATAAACTGCCTCGACCTACTGGGCATTGTTTTTTTGGGGTTTTTTGTTTTTTTTATGAAAAGAGTCTTAAAGAGACAAAGCCAAACAGCATTACTTTAAAAGCTCATTTGCAACGAGAATAGCTCAACGCACAAACTGTATAGTCGGTGGTCTTCATTTATATATATTTACTCACAGATTTGACTGACAGAATGCATCACAAGTCACTGTGTTGGCATGCAGATAAGAGCAGGTCCCTAATCCAGATTAAAAATAGATAGTATGGAGAAAGCAGAAAAAAAAAAATTACAATCTGCCTAGTCAGGCTGAGATGTAATCCTCTGATTAGCAGTTTCAAAACAGAATTAGCATCACCCACTGCAGGCTAGGCTAAAGTGTGCCATTAAATTAACCTATTAAAGAGTGCCTATGTTTACGGGGGAGGATGCTCACATAAAACAGACCTAACCACTGGTACCCAACATGCTTTCATGTGGTAGCAGGGAAGGGATAAGGCAAAATGAACAAACATGCATAAATATGACCATCCAAAAAGAAAGCCTGTACATTTCTAAATATTTTTTTAAAATCATTTGAAGAGCATTGCATTTAAATATCTTAGCAACTATGGGGGATGCACATATAGCCAAAGTAACACGTTACAATGTAAATATATTAAGGACCGCATCTAAAAGAATAAAACACGAAACATAAACATGGACTCATTAATTCGTTTTGAAAACAGACCTTCTACTTATAAAGAACCCCAGTGTTCTGCTCCTATTTATGGACTTGCATCTTAAGTCATTATCTTAACCTTCCATTTGCCGTTTACTCATTTGAAGCAATGCAGATGACCCATGAACTCATAGATTGAAGAACGACGGTCCGGGCATCTCACTTCTATAATAAAGCAACATCTACAGTGGGTTTCTACATGCTCATTAGCAACAAACCGTAAGAAACAATTCTATAGCAAACAGATTCTCAAGGTTTGGAAATAAAAGAAGACAAAAACAACAAAACATAAAGACCAGAGGAGGCCTTAAATCACATACCGTCAGATTTCTTGGGATACATTCCTTCCTGTAATATTCCTTATCGGTAGCATCCCTTTTCCATAACGATCCACAATGAACTGCTCTTCTGATAACTAGCAGCAAAAAAGCAACCCCTTCCCACTCAGGTTTCTCCCAGCCTTTTACTTGGTTCTGAGATAATGTAGAAACATCCCCACGCATGTATCGACACACACAGTATCTGCATGTGTTGTTACAATCTATGATTGCAAAGCTCATCTAAAGGCACATCATCCATATGAGCAGAAAGCTGACTTGTCTGCATCACACACATACATACACACACACACGCACACACCACTGCATAAGGAGTCTGCTCACACCTGCCATTAAAGGCATCTTAAATTGACACGCACAGATATT
Source organism: Pelobates fuscus (assembly GCF_036172605.1). Lineage (NCBI taxonomy): Eukaryota > Metazoa > Chordata > Amphibia > Anura > Pelobatidae > Pelobates > Pelobates fuscus. The sequence continues at coordinate 108,997,703 of NC_086327.1, read as the reverse complement.
ACTCACTAGGTATTTTTCTTTTTAGCTTCCTCTGCAAAGTGAATTTGTATATTCTACATTGAAGGACATATGAAAGGGGACATTTTTCCTCTCTCTCTGGCTGATGTTTGCTTGCAACTAGCCATCAAGGACAACAGGAGGAATCAGCTTGAACATTAGGGCCAGAAATAGGGTGGGGGAAAAAAAGAAAATAATAAAAAAAAAAACCCAAACAGACATTTAATGGAAGGCTGCTTATATCGCTCACCCCCTTTCCATTTCTCTGCCTCGTGTATCCAGGCACGGGTGGTACTGACTCCCCTGGGAGGATGTATTGAACAGCTGAGGCATAGAATAAAACACGGAATGGATGTTACAGAATACAGAGCCAGTCATCACAATACACACACACACACACACACTACACAAATACAAAACTTTACTGTGTCCAGGCAGCAGCAGACTGGGGACCAAACCTAACCTACTGTTAAATGTGCGCATTTCCTTGAAGAAGAAGAATGGAGCAAAGCAGAAAGTAATGTATCATTGTTTAATCTCACTATGCAGTAATATACAGATCAAAGGCCTTGACAGGATGAAACATTTTCAAAAATGAAGAACTAGGCAATAAATTATTATTATAATTTTTTTTTTTTAAGTTACCGCAAAAAAATATTCCACTTCAAAGTCTCTATTAAATGCAAAAACTGATTCTTGATCCCAAGGGTACATGTTCATTTAACAGACAAGCTATTCATGTCACTGTCATCACAATACTGAGATTGTGAGGATCTGGACATGAACAGGTTAACGAGATCACCCAGAGTGTAAAGGGTTAACAAGCCTACATTTCTCTGGGATACTAGCACGGGTAAGTTTCGATAAATAACCAAAAATAATCCCCCAAAACATCACAAGCTAACGAGGATGAATATACAGAAAGAGGATCAATCACCTTTAAAGGGATGCATAAATCCAAAAATAAGAGCTGGTGCATTGTTTGGGCATCGCCGCTGATGTCTGTATTAACACTCGGTGCACAAGTCAGCCCCAAGCTCCCCACCTATCTCCTCCCACTCTCTCCGTGTGAAGGTAAAGGACAGGCAGTGCTGAGGCGACAAAAGGCTTCTCTGTGCATCAGGAACTACACAGAGGGAGATGCTCGGAGGCTGTGGGCGGGATATTCCAATACAAGCTGTATTGCTCAGGCTGCAGGGCCCTGACACACACACACACACACACACACACAAAGACAGGGCAACACGCAGATCCTGAGTAGACTCCCATTTAGGAAAACATTATTACACACTGGTCTGAAGAACACTTTTTCAGCTCTTCGAATTTGTATAGAAAATGGAACAAGTGACTTAATAGGGAAAATCTCGTAACACTGAGAGCCTTTCAGTAACTGCACAGTTGAAGTAGTTGTTTGTGGTACTAGGAAAAAAGTAACCCTGCGGTTACTGGCCTCCGAAGTGGGAATTACAGGCCAAAAGCATATGCCAGCTCACTGCCACCAGAGCAGAGAGGGACACGGCCTGCTAACTTAAAGGAACATATATTCAACATGTCTGTATTTATAGTGACAGGACCACACAAATAAACTGAGTGATTATCACTAGAATTAACACAGCCACTTAGGATTTCAGGTATTTGCTATCCTTTTATGTAGACAGTGAATAGATGTATGTGCGATACTTGTTCCATAAATCAGATCTCTATTAATTCACGCAAATGTATTATTAATTCTATTCAATGTGTATCTAATTAGAAGATATTAACATTTCTTTAATATTGTATTTGTTGAACAAACGTATTTAAGGATAATTGCAGTGCAAACTGTTTTTTTTTCCTTTTTCTTCGCCTCTGTGAGATTCTGTTGTAAAAACAAACCTAAACCCACTTACCCAATTAATATTTCAACTATGCAAACTAACCTTTGTAGATTTGCGTGACACAGATTCTAGAGAAGTGACCCTTTAATCTTTCATTGATTATTTGTTTATCTTTATCATAGCACAAGAACAGGGGGATAAATGTGCTTTACTTCTAAACGTAGGAGAAATATAGGCAGTGACCCTGCATTATAAAATATGTTTTGTTCTGGAGAATGCATCTTTACTGATAGTACCAGCAAAGTTTAGTATTAGAAATGACTTTACCCAGAGAGGACGAAATGCGACATTATGAATATAAATAATAGGAAAGGAATTACTTTATAGAAAAGAAGGATGCGATGGATAAAACTCCTTTTTGCCACAGATCAACATTAAACAGCATACACAAAAATTATTCTTAAAATACTGAGCCTCTGGACAGTCTACAGTTTATTTTAGGGATCAGAACCTCATACCTCGGAAAATTTGGAGGAATGTAATTATAAAAATAGGGGGGATTTGCCAGAAGAGAGGTGTGACTCGGCGAGCATTACGCTAAAGTATGAAAGTGGAGGTTTGTTCACACGCATGCTCCTGCCAAAAATAGCCAACCATGACCTGATGTCCAATGCTTAAATCCATTATTAAAAAGAAAAAGAAAAGATTGTATTTTACTATAAAAAGGTCTTATCTGACTCACCTGTTTGGCACTCTGTTAAAATTGTAAATGGCCTCCTTGAAAAAGATAGCTACTCCTAATGCTCCTCTCACCTGTCATATGTAGTGCTCCTCCTTTCTCGTCTACAATTATGCAATTTTCAGTTATTACATAACAAATTGTACAGACATTTATAACGGATGGAACAAAAAAAAAAACTAAATGTATGTGAATACTAATTAGCTTGAAAAATGTTTTTAGTGTTAGACAAGGGGGGACACCCAAGGGTTGTTAGTTAAAATGCCAATACTGGAATGATACGGAGATGCAGGACCTCTCACCTTTAAAGATACCCTTGTGTTCAGTAATGCAAGACTGATACTGTTGTGCAGATAATGTCACTCTTACATAGGCACAGGCCCCCAGACTGGAGTATGAGCACTGCATTATCTGACAGAGCTACATACCTCTTCTGGTGCTAACTAACAAAAAATAAATACATAAACCCACAAGGAGTTTGAGAATGTGCCATAGCCCACAAACTGACAGTTCCGCTATGAAACAAACCACTTGTTTTTCCAGAGTTGGTACAGTGCTATTTTTCCTATCTTGCAGATAACAAGAACAGAAATGGCTGTGCATGTGTAAAACAAGAAAATAGAAATTAAGAGAGAGCGTATGAGCCTGTGAGAAAAAACAGTGCCTCTGACCACTTTTTAAACCAAGTAATGTCTAAGTGAAAAGCTTGATTCTATTAGATGTACTACATGCAACGTGCAATGTGATCAACAGAATTGACTTTGCATTAATAAAGCAGTAGACCTGATAACCTTGTGGTGTGCAAAGTGCCTGCCAATTATACTTTTTTATATTACAACAGCAGTATTCCGCAGCATATTCCCTAATCTTGTCCCACAAAGTATGTGCAAACATGGTGGTACTTGAGTTGTCTAAGTCAATACTTACATGTGTTTCTTTAAATTATATTGGTATCCTTTATCTTTAAGATCCATCTATTAGGATGGATTAATGGAACGTGCCTCTATTTAAATGCATGAAGTCCTGGTTTCATTGCACATTCTGTGGAGAAGATTTATTAAAGGGACACTCCAGGCACCCAGACCACTTCTGCTCATTGGAGTGGTCTGGGTGCCAACTCCCACTACCCTTAACCCTGCAAGTGTAATTATTGCAGTTTTTCATAAACTGCAATATTTACATTGCAGGGTTAACTCCACCTCTAGTGGCTGTCTATTAGACAGCCACTAGAGGTCACTTCCTGGGTTCTAGCACAGGTTTCCTGTGCTAGAGCGTCGCTGGACGTCCTCACGCTGTGTGAGGACCTCCAGCGTCGCTCAAAACCCCATAGGAAAGCATTGAAATGATTTTTCAATGCTTTCCTATGGGGAGACGTAATGCGCATGCGCGGCATTTCCGCGCATGCGCATTAGGTCTCCTCGGCCGGTGAGCGAGATTAGTCTCGCCCACCGGCCGACGTAAGCACTAGGAGGAGCGTCGCGGAGGCGGAGACAGCGGCGAGGGACATCGCCGCTGTCCCAGGTAAGTGACTGAAGGGGTTTTCACCCCTTCAGTAACCGGGGATTGGTGGGTGGGAGGGAGAGGGACCCTCCAGTGCCAGAAAAACGGATCGTTTTTCTGGCACTGGAGTTTCCCTTTAAGTGATCTAAAACGTGGTGTTAAGATGCAAAGGTAAAAGAGCAGCCAATGGAATGTGCCTCCTGGTTCCATGGTGGTTGCCCCACTTTGAGTACTTTAGGCAGCTTTTTAGAACATAACCACAAAGTGATCTGTGTATCAAACAGGCGCTTAAACGATATTAAAGAGTGTAAGGTACATACAGCAGCTACAACACTTAAATGTGGATCTCTCAAGTCCACCCCAAAGTATAATGTTGTCAAGATTTGAAAATATAAAGGAAGGTTAGTAAGAATACCAACCACCTAAAATAAATCAAAAAAGTGGAGAGCTGAAATTATATATACTTACCCCTAGTAATAGGGGTATTGTATCTTGGAGCTCAACATATATAGGGAAGAAAAAAAAGGGGGGGGGGAGGGAGTATATAAAAATTCAGTGATTAAAACAAAAAAAATATATATATATATATAAATATATATTTTTTTGTTAAATATATCTCAACTCACAAATAAAGAGCTAAGCAAGGACTGGCTCAAAACTTGTTCACTTCGGTGCACTTTAGGAGACACCTTCCTTCTTTAGCTTCTTCCTTAATTTCTCAGAATATGCAGAGACAGAAAGATCTCTAAGGTAGTATGCACAGACTAGCCACGTATAAAATAAATAGTAGATGTTAATTGCTCACCTTGTCAAGAGCCCATGAAATATACCTGGCTCTATGTTAAGTAGCTTTAACCCACTAAGGGGGGGGTTCACCTTCTTTTAGGAGGTAGATAGCAGCAGACTTAAGACTATATTCAAGATCCAATAGATCAATTTATTACAAATAAAAAATATTTAAAAAGTATTTCAACATATAAATTACAAAATAAATAGTATGAAGTCCTTTCTGCCATTTTTCTCCCTCCTTCCTTTTAAATCCCAAAGGATTTTTTTCCCCAATCACTGAATTTTTATACACTCCACCATTGGATTATTTTCTCTCTCCCCCCCCCCCCCCCCTCGTTTTTCTTCCCTATATACGTTGACCTCCAAGATACTACTAGGGGCAAGTATATATAATTTCAGCGCTCCACTTTTTTGGTTTATTTTAGGTGGTTGGTACTCTTACTAACCTTCCTTTATATTTTCCAATCATGACAGCTTTTTAGAACAGTATTTTAGTTAAAAAAATAAAAAAAAATGTAATCTTCCCACATGAAGGTGTACGTTGCAATAAAGGAATCTTATACATTAGATCTCTCTTTTCAGGAAGTATTTAGGAAAGCGGTGTACTTTAGAAGCAGGGAGGTCTGGCTAGAGTTGCATAAACCAAGCAATTTAACTCCTAAATGACAGAGAATTGAGCAGTGAGACTACAGGGTTATGGTCTATACACCAAATCCATTTATTTATGCTAAAGTTGTTTTGGTGCTTATAGTGTCCCTTTTTGTTATTTGGTTACCCGACTACTACATCATGCCCCATTTACCAAAATCTCTCGGTGTTCAATAATGGACTTCAATATTGGCCTATATCAGTGGTTCCAACCCAGTCCTCAAGTACCCCCTAACAGTCCAGGATTTAGGGATTACCCTGTTGTGTTTAAGGTGTTTTTAGAAAAAGAAAACAAAAACTTGACACAGCAGGGTAATCCCTAAATCCTGGACTGGTAGGGGGTACTTGAGGATTGGGTTGGGAACCCCTGGCCTATATCACTCGTTTGGATATAACATTGCAGACTCTGCATTAGTTTTTAACATCTAGGTAGTAAAAAAAATAGTAAAGCAAGAGGTATTCTGGTATATTTTCCAGGCTGAGAAAGTGGCACACACTACTTTCAAAAGAGTTAGGTGCCTTCATGTACAAGCTTGCAGCACTAAAAATTGAACATTTCCAAAAGATCTCCACACAGCATTAAAGGGACGCATCAAGCACAATTACGTACGCTCTTTGCATAGGTTTTGGTACAAGAAGGTCCACTGCCCCTACTTTCCTGCACATAATTACTTACAAATGCAGCAATTTTGCAAAAAGCTCTACAGCTATAAGCCTACCCTTTCAGCATTTGATATCAGCAGAAGTAGCGATATTTCTTCCTGTGAGAGAGCAAAAAAAGGCACATGCCATGCAAATCTACACTTCTTCTGACAAGTCCTTTCATGTGCTTGAGCTGTGGTCAAGCAACATCTGACATATCCACTTACATAACGGAGAATGGAGCGGTCAGTAAGAGGACAGTAGCTGCAGAGCTAAACTAGGAAAAATTCCATTCAGGCTGGAATGCCCCTTGAAGCTTATTTGCTATTAAAGAACTTGCATCTATGTTGACTGATGAGAATCAACAACCAAAAAAGAAATAAAAAACAATGCTACTTTTATTTTGCTTTTAAATAGTATTTTGTTAAATTCAATATAATAATTTTACTGGAGGAAAAATACACAAAAACAGTGAGAGTCTCTAGGAGCTACAAGTGATATACCGGTATGTGGGAAATTATGTAATCTAAAAGTAAAGGACCTTATAGTACAATAAAAAGCTCAAATGGTATCCAGTTTTATATTGACCTAATAAACCTAAGGTGAAAGATATCATCATCAGATAAAAAAACCTGGTCTAAAATGCTTCCAAGTTGTATGAAAATCCACAATATTAAAATAGTGCAAGATTGACAACAGAAATAAATCTCAAAAATACAGAAATTAAAATTAAATTAGAGCAGCATATCAACAAAATAAAAACAAATTATAAAATAATGACCAATACACCTTTATAGTCCAATATGACTGTTGGTTGTTCTAATAGTGAACAGTGAATGTCCAGAATAAATGTTCAAATTAGATGTTCAATGACTGTAGGTAGCATAGAGAACTTAGTCCAAACTTGTAATAACAGCATGGGGTTAATGGTATCTAGGTCATTAGTATACTTTCATACAGGAAGATACAGTAGCAGTCCAGAAATAAATATATATGGCAATTTAGTATAGATAGGACTAAATGCTCTGGGGTTTTTTGGTTTTTAGACAAGATGATAATGCAAAGTTCTTATTGAGAAAATATTTTTTTTTTTTTGTCAATCTTTCTTTTATTAAGGCATGCAAGATGGGGTACAGAAAATAAAAGGGGAAATGTACGAGTAGTTATACAACATAGGGATAATACAGCGTATATATTGAGTATGCACATTTCCTGGATAATAATGCCTCATATTTTTTATTTATATGGTGTTTAGCTCAGGTTATGTCTGGTGCAACAATGTACTTGCGTCTCCTGTCGCACTAGCTGGTCCCGATTGTAGTGTGTGTTCTGTATTACCAGATATGCATAACATTTGTCAACGTTAAGTTAGTCTTAAGAGGATAAACAGGTGCAGTCAAACTGAACAATAGAGAAAGGTTACCTAAGCTGTTTTGTCTCAGGCTTCATGCAAAAGGTGGAACAAGCTAAGTGCTAAACAGTCTTGTGTTAGTGGCCCTTTTGATACATAGAAGAGATGTTGTACGCATTATTTCGGTCTAAGAGATTAATATTGGAGTCAATATGTCTAGCATTTGAAGACCTGTGAAACTATAAAGTCATGGCAATATAAGGATTTGTGAAACAACATCAGGGCAAAAGTGGATGGGAACAAACATAAATAAGATCAGTTAAGTCCACACAGTAGGTGTCCTGTTCAAGAGTAAACTTTTGTTAGAAGACATTGTAGGGCAGCTAACGTAATTATTTGCTAATCGGAGCAGTCAATTATGACAGAAGAGGGTTAGGAGGTGCCCCCGTGCCTCAGCTAGGTATTCCTGGTGACTTGAGGGCTGCCTGCGTGTCTTACAGGATTACTAATATGGGCCTGATGCCCCTGTGTGGGACATAGAGATCGCCTTGGGGGGTGAGATAGTCCCCATGTGGCGTCGTCCGCAGCCTTGTGTTGCTTTGACATTTAAAGGGAACTCTCCTGGAACTCGGGCCACTTCTTCCCATGGGCAAGGCCGGTGCAAGGGTAGGTATTGAGAGCTATTTACATGGACCTATGGCGGTAGCTAAGCACTCGTGGACAACAAGTTAAGCGGTGGGCTTGGCTATCTGGGGCGTTTTAGCGTTTCAGATAGGGCGCCACTATAGTTTAGGTGGAGAGCTAAAACAGGTTTATTTTTGGGAAGCCCACTCTATATATACTATATAAACATAAGAAAAACACAATATAGTAAAACAAGACTTATGCTGCCACAACGGCGTGGGTAAGCAGTTAACCAAACATGTTGCAATGGTTGTTAGGCTTAAGTGCAGGTTGCACAATGTTATATGTGTATTGTTCTCACCTGTCTGGCGGTTACTCTGTTACGGAGCATGAAAGGTGTGGTACGAGGCCAGTTTGCGCCGTACAACATGGGCAATATGAGGTGAAAACTAGAGCTGAGAACGTTGCCCAACAGATTGGCAGTGCTAGCACCGCTCGGGCGTGCGTTCCTGTTAAACATCCCACACTCTTTAATGTGGCAGAGAGCATGCTAGATAAGTTGCATGTTTTGGTGTGTCGTACGTAATGCCAGTTAACCTGTGCATTGCGTGCTTGGGCCGAATAACCAGCTCAGAAAAACCATGCCCATAAAGTGTATCGTGTTGGAATGGCCATGCGTAATACTAGTGGGACCTGAGCGCAGCCAACAAATTGTGTAGGAGAGACGGGGGTCTCGAGCTGCTGTTGGTGGGTAGTGTGTAATGTGGGTGAAGTGGGTGACTTTGCCGTGGTGAAGCGGTGTTTTATATCGTGGGTGAATTAGGCAAGGAAGGACTGGACTATGTCGTGAGTGTGTCATATACCCTTCGCTGGGGTAGGGAGAGTAAATTTATAGCTTGGTGTGGTGTGTGTAGACGGGGACGCGTGTCCCTGTGCTGGGAGGGATGGAGGCCGTGGTTAGGCGTGTATGCCTACTGAAATTTGTATGCTGAGAGAGTGGGGGTTCGGTGCATGGGTCTAGCCCCTTTCGGGTACCTGTTACAGTCCCCGCTGCCAGAGTCAATAAGTTTAATGATCCCCATATGAAAATAGTTTTTCTGTGGTCCGCGGCTGATCTTGTCTGCCGGTCTGTCCTGTGTCAGGCCGTGTAGTCGGTCAAGTGGTGAGTGCCACATATGGGTCGGGTGTGCAACCTGGCGGTATGAAAGGGACGGATCTCTCTGGGTCCCACGAGAGTTGTTGGGGAGTTGTTCTCTCCTGGTGTGCTGGAATGAGGGAGTCCGGAGGAAGGCCCAGTGCCTGTAGGAGCGGTGCTGCGTCGGTCAGTTCCCTGATTTGGTGGGAGTCCGGCCCCAGCTGTACGGTGAGTATATGGGACATTTGCCATCTGTATTTAAGGTCCCGTTGGCGGAGAAGCGTGGTGAGCGGTTGGAGGGAACGTCGCCAAGCCAGGGTGTCCCTCGAGAGGTCGGCAAAGAAGCTCACCGCCATCCCCTCAAATTGAAACGGCGTCTTTCCTCTCAGGGCAGCTTGGACCGTTGTTTTGTCCCTTCTTGTTTGGAAGGTGAGTATAATGTCTCGCGAGGCTTCGGTTGGCGCCCTTGGCGGTTTTGGGATCCTAAATATGTTGGCGAGGGCTATCTTGTTGGCCTGTGTGGGCGGCAGTATAGCTGCAAGGAGACGGTTGACTACCTGTGGGAGATCTCTGTCAGGGGTCGTATCGGAGATCCCTCTGATTTTCAGATTATCCCGTCTTCCTGCGTCTTCCTGCTCCGCCATGCGGTGTTCATGCGCCTTTTGTTGCCGTTGGAGGACTTGTACTGTTTGTCTGAGTTCCCCGATGTCTCGAACATTGGTTTTGGTAGTGCATTCTAGCGTGTGTAAACGGGTTGTCAGTCCCCGCAGGTCGCCCCTGAGTGCTGCTATGTCGTTATGTAAATCTTTATGATGATCAGCGAGTAGCTGAGTGAGGACCGATATAGTCACTGGAGCGGTGTCCGGGTTAGTGGTAGTCGGCTGTTTCGGCTGTTCTAGCCTGGGGGTTGGCAGGTACTCCTCTCCGGAATTGTCATCAGAGAAGTCGGAGCAGCCGCCATGGAGCGCCGCCATGTTGGTCTCGTTTGCCTCGTGGGCCTGTCTCCACATGTCGCTGATCGTAAGTCCCTGGGTGTTTTTTTCTTTCGGTAATTTTTTAGTTTTCCGCCCCATGGCTTCCAGGGGGGGTGTATCGTATAATTGCTGCGATTTGGGGGTGTTCAGCCTCGGATTTTACTCGTTTTTCCCCGTTTTTGTCACGGAGCTCTCTGACTGTGCGACCGCTTGCTTTGGCTGTCAGGCTCCGCCCCCCTTGAGAAAATATTTATTCAAAGCTGGATTGATGAAAAATAAGCAATTTTACTGAAAATTAAAAAGTGTTTAAAAAGACATCAGAAAAATTTGAATTATTAAAAATAACTGTGCAATACTGAGGTAGGTATTCTATTCTGTCTCGATTATAAAAAAGATAATGAACCTGTAAGCCAGACCCAGATGGTTGTGGATTGCTTGAAGCTTCCTTCTCCTCTGTAGCCAGTGAGGATGGCTTGTGTGTTCCTCTCTGCTCCGCCTCCGACCGCACATCGAGGGGTGGGCTGTAAACTCATAGGGAAAGGTGCAGGTGATACAGGCACCAGGTCCGGAATGTGACAGGCTGCAGAAGTGTGTGGAGACTTGAATCCCTCCTCCCAGTTGCAAACAGATAGATCGCCTTACGCGTTTCATGAAGAAGGGCGACCCTACGAAACGCAGCATATTCCCTAATCTTGTCCCACAAAGTATGCAACTTCATGATGTAGGGCGACCCTACAAAACGCATAAGGCGATCTAGATGGGCCGAATAGTTCTCATCTGCCGTCACATTCTATGTTTCTATAAGATTTTTAAACAGCTAGATATAAAAAATATATATATATTTTATTTTATTTTTTTTATAAGAGAATCGCTAATGTGACGAAATCCACTTCGCCACTGGTTTTTGGAGGAGCCTGTTTGCCAGCCTCCTACCCTGGGACTATGGGCCCTGTGATAACCGAGGTTCAAAAGTACGGTTTCTGCCCCTTGGACTTTTAACTGGAACAGATTCAAACATGTGGCGGGGGCAATCTTAAATTGTCCAGCGGTGTTTTGTCTTTGAGTGTATGGAACTGTTTTTTGGCATGGGACCATGTGCACAGTGGGGCAAAAATAAGACTTCCAGGAAATTCCTGAATCCCTGAACCGATCTGGGTGATTTTTGGATATGTTGTTCACCCAGATCGGGGCTATCAGGGGATATGTTGTATTTTGGGGTACTTTTTGGGGTTTGTAAAAATGTATGTTTTTTCTGTTTAGAGTTAATTGAGTTAGCCCATTGTCTTTGTTAATTGTATCGCAGGCAGAGGGGAGAGATTGTGTGCTGTAAGTGGGAGTGTCTGACATTGTTGTATTGTTCTGATTGTTTGAGTCCTTTGTGTGCCTGTGTTCCATCAGGTCCAGGGGGTGTGCCTCTGGCCTGAGGAATTGTATATAAGCAAACCTGTACCAATAAAGCCTCAGACTTATTCTACCCTTCATGAAGTTTCGGCTCATGTTTGGGGGATTGGAGAACTACCTACACTCTGGAAGCTGGACACTGGTCTTGGGTCCAGAGTGGGTGGAAGGCGGCGAGACTCCAACCAAGCTGCGGCGGTTCGTGGGGTCTGTGGTGGTTATGGTGTCTAGTGGAGTGCTTGGAGCCCTCGGGAAGCACTAGGAGGATCCTTCAACGGAGGTACCCAGTCAGGGTGCCAGGCGATCAGTTACAGCAAATTTATGGGGGTAAAAATATGTTGATCAAAAGATAAATCTGACTGTCATTTTGGAGTCAAAAAGGGATTGTCCCTCTATTTTGAGACAAAATTTGACATTTCTGCAGATTGGATTTTTTGCCTCCTTTTGGATCAGAAGCAGAAACATATATATGTGAAAGGCTGAGCATGATGTACTAGGTTGTTTTGCTTTTTCTGCACTGTGAGTCAGTGAGTACAAAAAGAAGGATAATCCTGAACATGTCTGATCAAAATGCCAAAACTTAATAGGAGCAGAACAAATTCGCGGATACAACAAGGGAAACCACAAAAGGGCACAAAAGCTGCTTGTGGAGAGAGTTTAGATAGATATAGAAGTTCCTTCATTGGCCGGCATCATTCTTGCGACCACACAATGTACACATACATTGACATGTGAATAATGCGTGGTAGCCATCTAGCTCCAAATTCCATCGTCCCGAGAAGCAGTACGCTAGTGGTGTGGAGATAGAGGAAGCAGGTGTGCTGGAATTATTGGCAGGTCAGCCTGGCATGAATGCACGAGAGGCATCATTCAGGCTGGACAACTTAGGGAAGACCCTGCAGGAAGCACTGTTTCAGTGCTCTCTGCAGGGTCTTAGTGCCCTGAACATCGTGAAATCTCATTTAATGATGCTCTCGCACTATGCTTGTTTGGGAAAAATCTGGGACAGCAGTACAGGACCTGAAAATCAGGACTGTCGCACCAAAGTTGTGACAGTTGGGAGGCTTGAGGATGAAAGTGTGAATGTGGAGTACTAAAAAAGGGTGCAGATATAGAGAATTTAGCAATAATCATGATGCCAGAATGGAGCATGCCATCACACCAGAGAGGCAAAACAGGAGGTGTAAAAAATTCAGAGTAAATTTGAGATTTAAGGCCAGAGTAATCAAACTGAAAGCATAACTGAGTACAGATCTTATTATTTTCTCTACTTTAGCTGACAACAGCACTACTATACATTATCTTTGTATTCTTCTATATTTAAAACTGCAGTTCAGATTGCAGACTTTTATTACTTTACATACCACAAGTAGAGTACAAGTACTGCAATAAATATAAAAAAGCAGAGGAGTGAATAACTGACAAACTATGCTTGCTCGTAATTTTTCAATACTAAATCCATTACATAAATCTGTATGCAAGTGTTTATATATAACCAGCAACTAGAAACTATATTGTAATTTCTATGTCATTTTTTTTATTTAATTAAATACTATTATTTTCAAATAAACTAGTTTCTACATAAATGTATTTACTAAAGGTAATTGTTTTAGCATACAGAAAGTTTATATAGGCAAGAGTAAACAAACAGCAAGGGCAACATCAAATGGAAAAACAATGAGAAAAGCAAGGTTGCCCTGCAGATGACTTGTTTATTTTGTCCAAGCGATTTGAAATTGCACCTGCACTCATTACTTCATGGCAATCCAATATCATTTTAGCAATGTTTTTGATTTTTAGCATTTTTTTAATTTTTCACTGTATAAATAAGCAATACAAAAATAAAAATAATGAAAGTACAATTTAATATTATTGAAAACGTCAATATAAATTGTATCCTATGAGCAATGCACATTTTCATTTTATAATGGATTACTTACTGTCTTCTCCTGGGCAAGGCATCCCTGGTCTTTCTGGGATGCTTGGAAACACTAAAATGAAAAGAAAGAAAAAAAAAATTAAGAGAACTACATCACTGATTGGTACAAACAGATATTGTCCCTTACAGGACCAGCGTTATATCAAGATTGTGATCATACCAGATTTATCTGACCCTGGTCCTCAAAGGGTTAAATACTGATCTATACATTTCAGCATAAATCAATGGTCAGCTGTGATGATAATGAAAAAAAACTACTGTCATTTTCATGCATGTTTTTTTTTTTTTTAAACAAGACTAACATTTCTACTGTGTGAAAAAAAAAAAGCTTGCTTTATTAAAAGTATTTTTTTCAGTGCAATATATGAATAGTGAAAAACAGCAATGTAAGATTAAAAAATATGTGGTGTGTTTTTCACTTACCACCACTGCATTAGGAAGCAAAGTCAGCCAATCAGCATAGGGATGTTGGGATGGATGTCAACTCCAAAGTCCTGCGAATTGGGACGCAGGTAGGAGGAAGTTAAAAGGGGTGGGGCAAGTAGCGCAATCATGTCACTGGCTCTGCACCCAAAGGAGCGGACCTTCCCGGAAAGGAGGCAGGTCTGCCCAAGTTAATGGCAGGTCATTCTGCCAGTCAATCATGCAGACTGGCTCACTGAGGGCAGACACTGCAGGGAGCTCCCTTTCTGTGCTTCCTGCTGGGTCCTAGTGCCCTAAACATAGCTCAAGCATGTCTTCGGATATGCTTGTGCCATGATTGTTGCAGACAGTTTCCTTGTGTCCCTAAAACCAGAACACCAGGGAACTAAGGCAGGACAAGACCCAAAAATCAGGCTCTCTCCCCTATTTTGGGACGGTTGGGAGAGAGGTATGATACTGCATATCTCCCAAGTGCCCCTATTTAGGAGGGAGAATCCCTATTTTTGGCCCAAATCCTTCTGTTCCTCTTTTCAAACCTAATGTCCTTCTTTTCTAGGAGCTCCATATTGTTTGTGTGTGAGTGTACAAAAGAGCTCCACAGACATAATACTCAACAGTAATGTGTCTTTAAACTACAATAAATATGCTTAGAAATTAGTCTGTATGAATAGGATACATTGTTCTTAATTAGGTTTTAATAGTATACATTGGTATTAGTAAGTAACCTAAAATTTCTCTGGCTACTTTCCATTCACATCCCTAAAATCAAAGTCCCTCTTTGTCCATATGAAATGTTGGGAGGTATGATGCAATTTTTGTAGTGAGATATATTGATATAGGGGTAGCTTGCTTTCAGATTTAAACAAGAACATATACATACAAGTATATTTAAAATTAAAGAATCTCAGAAATTTATAAGGATTACCCACCCCTGCTTGCACTAGAGGATATTTTAGGTGAATATGATGGTTTTATTCCAGAGAATAGAGAGCTGTTCATTTGTATATGTATCATTTAAACGTATAAAATGCACACACTGTTTTCATCATTTTGCTTGCAGTCTTAAAATAACTAAAAAGTGAACCTCCAGACACCAATGCACTTTTATGTATTTTATACTTTTGGACGTCTTTTTTGCATAGCTCACATTAGATATTTTGTTTTTTAGAACAAAAATAAATGTTTTTAAAATTCTGCCGGTTAACCTGTAAATTTAACTTTACTCACAGACAGGAGGCTACTTCAGGGCCTAGAAGGCTATAAACAGAGCAGGAGATAGTAAAAACTCTAAATTAAACAGAATGTGCAATAAAGGAAATGTGAATTTTAGATCTATTTTCAGGAAGCGTTTAGTAAGGCTGTGTAAGTCACATGCAGGGAGGTGTGACTAGGGCTGCATAAACAAAGCAGTGAGACTGCAGGGATATGAGCTATACACCAAAACAGCTTAATTAAGCTTAAGTTGATTTGGCGCCTATAGACTCCCTTTAATAGGAAGGGACAGAAAGGGATCTGTACACATACAGTTTTGTTAGGATAAAAAAATAGGAATATTTACATCAGTCATAGAAGAAAAAAAACAAACAAACACCGCTAATCAGCTAGTCCAAAAGCTATAAAATACAGGGTCCAACAAAGCAGTCGTTTACATCATCTGAAGCACAGTCAAGTTTTCTGGAACTTGAAGTTCAGAAATAGAAAGCTGGTAAAGTCTGCAAGCCGAACAGAGCATGTGCACATAAGGATCATCTTCCACGCCTACATTTGCACTGCTGGGCTAGACATATCCACAATGAGGTTCCTGATTGGCCAAACTATTTCCTGTAGTAGGCAAAGCCTGAGGCTGATGATGTAAAGTGACTGGAATTGCACACACAAAAACAAACCTTCATACGTGTCGAACTTTTAATAATTTTTAGTTTGTTATTGCCTAGCTTAGTGCATCATCTATAGAATGCATTAAAAAAAACAAAAACAAAACACGGAATGTGACGGCAGATAAGAACAAATCGGCCCCTCTAGTCTGCCCAATTTTCCCTGGCCTTATCTTATAGCTAGGATAGCCTTATGCCTATCCCACGCATGCTTGAACTCCCTCACTGTGTTAACCTCTAACACTTTAGCTTGAAGGCTATCCTATGCGTCCACTACCCTCTCAGTAAAGTAATACTTCCTGATATTATTTTTAAACCTTTGTCCCTCTAATTTAAGACTATGTCATCTTGTTGTGAAAGTTTCTTCTTTTAAATATAGTCTCCTCCTTTACTGTGTTGATTCCCTTTATGTATTTAAATGTTTCTATCATATCCCCCCTGTCTCGTCTTTCCTCCAAGCTATACATGTTAAGATCCTTTAACCTTTCCTGGTAAGTTTTATCCTGCAATCCATGAACCAGTTTAGTAGCCCTTCTCTGAACTCTCTCTAAAGTATCAATATCCTTCTGGAGATACGGTCTCCAGTACTGCGTACAATACTCCAAGTGAGGTCTCACCAGTGTTCTGTACAATGGCATGAGCACTTCCCTCTTTCTACTGCCAATACCTCTCCCTATACAACCAAGCATTCTGCTAGCATTTCCTGCTGCTCTATTACATTGTCTACCTACCTTTAAGTCATCTGAAGTAATTACTCCTAAATCCCTTTCCTCAGATGTTGAGGTTAGTAGGGTATTAAATATTCTATACTTTGCCCTTGGGTTTTTACGTCCAAGATGCATTATATTGCACTTATCCACATTAAATGTCAGTTGCCAAAGCTCTGACCGTATTTCTAATTTACCTAAATCATTTGCCATTTGGCTTATCCCTCCTGGAACATCAAAACCGTTTGCTGGAGTGCTCCTTCCACTGAAAACATCATTGCCATTTTACAGGAGCTTTTTTTTTTTTTTTTTTTTTTTTTTTAAATCCTTTTGTCCCTCTACATTCCTTCATTTTGATTTTGTTCAAATTCACCCTAGACTACTTGCGCTCTCTCACCTCTAACACTATATTGATTACAAAACTGTGACATTTTGTCTCTAGCAGATCTGCAGAATTCTCTATACTTGAAAACACGCTAAGCACCACAGCTCCCAATTCACAAACTTGGTTCCACATTAGGATAACAATACATTTTCAGAGTAGATATAATCCATGCCTGGAGAATAATAAGTCACACCTACAAACTGGCATTTGTGTAACAGTAGTTCTCTTTCAAGTAAAGGGACTTTATGGACCGGGTATGTTGGAGTTCATGTCTGTTTACAGTTATGTAATGATTTCGTTTACTTCACCTACTGTGACAGGATTTCAGCTAGGCCCCAAATCTACACGTGTCGTATCTGTATATAAAGTAATACATAGCCAAGTTACAGTAATCAAATGTTATGAGCATGTGCAAGACCTGAAACCACATTCCATTCTCTCCTAGTACTATGTTACCTATCCATATAAGGTAATCCTGTGTATACTGTTTACTGATTGGTGTAAGAGTACAGTTTCGGGATCTATAGTCTACAAAAAGCCTGTAATTCAAAACTCCAGTGCTCAGACTTGGACAGGAGTCAGCTGAGACCAGGCCGGTAACAATAAACCTTTTTTGCTTCCTGAATCGACCGGTGTCCGGACTCTCTGTGCTTGGCTTCATCAGTGTTTTCTCGTAACATTTCTGGTGAATTGGCCGGGAAGCCATCGTGGAGATCGCTGAGACTGTGATATTTCATCAATCTCTCTACAGCTACATCCCTGGTCTGTTACTGCCTGGACCTACTGTCATCTCAGGCGCCACTTGGCATCTTCGTCCAGGAGACCATCGGCTTCTGCACAGTGGGTATCGGGGTGTCCCATCAAATTTCGATCCTGGGTCCAGGAACCAAAGGAGAAACTAATAGGGGTAATACGTTTTGATATACCTGGGTATTACTGTTGTCTGGCCTTTCCCTTTGAAAAGAAGAGAGACCTGTTAACTATCTGGTAGCTAAAATCTGGTCTGTAAAGAGACCGTTTAGAGGACTACTGAATTGTAAATAGTGTTTGACTAAAATATGGGGTGGTTAAGATGTTGGTCTATTGTATAGCTTTTTGGTGAGAGGGAGAATTTAAAAAAAAAAAAAACATTTGTTGGCTGGGCAACCGCGCCACGTTTCGGATAACGGGCTTTGTGTGCCAATCGTAACTTTGTTTGAATATTTTGTTATTTTGAACCAGACTGTTGTAATAATGGGTACTTTTGATTCTAAAATTGCTGATACGTTAATATGTAGTTGATCAAATTTTAATAAGGGGTATGCAATTCATATCAGCCCCAATATATAGTAAAAACCAAAGAAAAGAAAATGTTACTTGCGCTTTCTACTTAATCCCTATGTATATTTAGACAAATGGAGGTCATTTAGTTGCTCCAATGGCCATTGGAGGGATGCCCGCCTGCCAACGTCAAGGCAGACCCCCCTAAGCGGGTCCTAACACTGACCCTTCAGCCTGCTTCAGTGTTAGGACCCGCTTAGGGGGGTCTGCCTTGACGTTGGCAGGCGGGCATCCCTCCAATGGCCATTGGAGCAACTAAATGACCTCCATTTGTCTAAATATACATAGGGATTAAGGAGAAAGCGCAAGTAACATTTTCTTTTCTTTGGTTTTTACTATATATTGGGGCTGATGTGTGTTGTAGTCCTTGCTGCTTAAGCGCAGGACTTCTCTTTTTGTATTTGTATTTACTTTGTATCACACAGCCTGGTTACAATGCTGCTACCCATCCCATGTGTTCCCTATTAAGGGTTAATAAGTAAAGGGGTGTATATAAAAAATACCCCTTTCTGTCTCATTAGAGATATCTTTGCCAGAAGCTCAAGGAAGCAGGCTGAAGGGTCAGTGTTAGGACCCGCTTAGGGGGGTCTGCCTTGACGTTGGCAGGCGGGCATCCCTCCAATGGCCATTGGAGCAACTAAATGACCTCCATTTGTCTAAATATACATAGGGATTAAAGAGAAAGCGCAAGTAACATTTTCTTTTCTTTGGTATGCAATTCATGATTATGGTGTAATGCTGTCCCCCTAAAGATTGAATACTCTGTGTAGCAGGGAATGACCTGTTTTGGTAACCCAGTGGCCCTCCTGTGGTAGTCTTGACCCCGATTTAGTAAAACGGGTTCATACTGTTATTACCAGTATGCAAGGACATTACGACCAATTCCCACATGTAGACTGTGGAAACAAAATTGTTCAAAAACAACCTAAATGGATTACCGTAAGTTGTGCCACAAGGAACAATGTTGCATCATGGTTACCTAAACCCGTGCTGAAGTGCCATAGCAGGGTCAAAGAATTATAGGATGACTTCTGTTAGGACGTATTTCGTTTCGCTTGCCTTAGCATTTTAATAATATGTATGAAATATGTAGAATCAGATCTGATAAGTTGTGACAGTTGCATTAAGACTACGAGAACAGGCAAATATCCCAAACTCTCACCTGGCATTCGTGCATGAGCATGAGCAAGACCTGAAACCACATTCCATTCTCTCCTAGTACCATGTTACCTATCCATATAAGGTAAACCTGTGTATACTGTTTACGGATTGATGTATAGTCTATAAAAAGTCTATAATTCAAAACTCCAGTGCTCAGACTTCGAGACACGAGTCAGCTGAGACCCGGGCGGTTACAATAAACCTTTTTTTTTGCTTCCTGAGTCGACCTGTGTCCGGACTCTGTGTGTAGCTCCATCAGTGTTTTCCCATCACACGATATGTATTGTTGCAGTACCCCACCTTTACATATAAAAAAGCATTATGTATGAACAAACTAAAAAAAAAAAAAAAACACAAAACCCACAATTTTACTTTAATTTTTTATATATATATATATATATATATATATACACACACACACACATACATACATATACATACATACACACACCATTAAATAGATTCATTTATTAGTCCTGAGTGATGATTGATCTGTATATATTTAAAATTATTATTTGGATGTTATAGTGCAAAGATTGCAATGCAATAACTACAACTTAAAGGTAGACACGAAATGTGGTATGGTAGAATTATACATTTCACAGCAGTCAATGAAACCAAAACTGCTACACAAAAGTATATATTTATAGAATTTAAACACCTCCTTTGGTATTTACCTAGGATATTCTAACTTAACACTTCCTCATGGAACCATTGGATATTGAGCAGGGATGTGAAATTGTTGTTGCCTGATGCCCGGGACATATAGTTTCAGGCGCCAGGCAGGCAGTTTTAATCTACCTTTAGCCCTGCAACAGGCAAGTGGCAGAGCTGCTAAAGGCAACATGTGGCCTCACGTTCCGAGGGCATGAATCCTCGTAGTTTAGTGAATAATCCTGTCTATGTTCAGGGTTCTGAAATAATTGTGCATATCAGGACAAGTAGATTTAAGAAAATAAATAATCACACCCTTGTTGATGAGCAAAAATGTAAATAATAATCCTTTGAGTTCAGCTATACCCCACAATACCCAACAAGTTTAAAGTACTTATATATCTAGTAAGTTATTGGATAAAATTGCTAATTTCAAGAACTAGATTTGCAACTTTGAAAGGCTAATTTACAGCATCCATGTCATCTTTGGGGCAAAATAACTTACAAGAAAACAGTCTAGAAGGGAATAAAATTAAAACGAGAAAAAAAAAAAAAATACAGAATTTCACCAACCACAGACTGGCAGCTGAAGCTCAGCCTCGGAGCAGATCCTTGAACTCTACAATGGCGATGACTTTCCCAATGAACACTTTGTACTCTTCTAAGAGACTTCAGACAACCATCAACAGAAGAAATCTTCTACAGGAATGGTACAAACTGCTCCTATCTTCAACAAGTACAGATAGACACTGGGGATGATATGGTGTGGTTGCATAATACACAGAGAAGAATTAAGATCACACAAGGAGTCTAGGCAGATTACCAGTTTGGCCCCCACTGGATTCTTCACATATGGATGGTGGTAACGAGGCCAAGCAAATACATTAATTATTCTGGCATCTGTCTAGCCCCTGGACACTAGGTGGCCACCGGTTAATACTGCTCTGATAATACAGTGCTAAGGAGAGAAATGGGAGGCTGGAGTGGGGTGGCAACTACCTATTTGTGTACTTGAGGAAAAAATATATATCATGTAATATAAAAAAAAATACACAAAGATGAAGTATGTCTATTATGTGATCAACAACACCTAAATCTTGTCAGGCGCAGCCTAAGAGGCTGCTGTGTGGCACATACTATTGCACGAGGGGTTTGTTTTATTATATTTTCGTTTATGTTTAAACTTTTCGATGTATGCCTATAGCTTATATGTTTGACTTAAAGACAACACAACTACACGCCGCATTACTGGCAGCAACGTCCAATCAACCAACAGGCTCACTGACACTACGGCGATGGTCCATCACATAGGTGCAGCTGACTTTAACTGAGCCTGTTCCTAATTGAACACCCACAACTTACCCACCAGACACGACAACCCAGCCAACAAAGGCGACAGGCGTAATAGTACACTGCAGCTACCACCTGGTAGCATTATCTCTCACCTTTAATATTACCTTTTGTCTACAGCAGGTCCTCCTCCTTTTCTTGCCAAGCGTGAGATGCAGGACAATGACTAGCAGGTCCATATTACCCAAGATTTTCTACAGTAACTGCTCACCCATAAACGCGTTCAACCCACGCCGACACCAGTACAAATCCTAGCCTAATCACACGTTAACAATCACAGACAGACACGACCCATATATTGTTATTCTTCAAAGTACATAACCTGTGCTAAGTTTCTTGCAAGCATGTTTATTATAAAATTTGTGCAGTACTAACTCATGCCATATATTGTTTAATCTGGAATTGCTGATATCTGCTGTTGTGGCAAGATCGGCACGCATGTACCCTCAATGCACAACAAAAATAAAGAATTAAAAAAAAATAAACACCTAAATCTTTAGACTATCGTCAATGGATTCACTTTATAATAAATTGTCATCAGAGTGTAGAATACTATCTTATATAACAGAATGTGTTTAAACCCAAATGTGACACCTATGTAGTGATTATTTCCTCCTATTAAGAGAATAGATAAAGAAAGTATAGACGTTTAAAGTATATTTTCTTAGCAGTGTGATATTCCATGGTCACGGTAACAGTACCACCAACTGGGATAATCCTGGCTACTTTAACCCCTTAGTGACCAGACCGTTTGCAATTTTCTTACCGTTAAGGACCAGGGCTGTTTTTACATTTCTGCAGTGTGTGTTTAGCTGTAATTTTCCTCTTACTCATTTACTGTAGCCACACATATTATATACCATTTGTCTCACTATTAAATGGTCTTTCTAAAAATACCATTATTTTCATCATATCATATAATTTACGATAAATTAAAGAAAAAAAAAAGTCATGAGTTTAGAAATACCCAATGTTAACATGTTCTTAGCTTTTTTTTTTTTTTTTTTGCAAGATATAGGGCTATAAGTACAAGTAGGAGATTGCGGTTTCAAAATATATATTTTTAAAATTTATCAATAGTGACATTGTAACACTGTTATCCATCATAAATCAATGAATAAAAAAAAAAAATGAATGCTAACTTTTGCCAGTGTTTGTGTCTAAGTGGCTACTAAAAAAGACTGAACATACCCCATTTGCAATACCTCGGGTTGTCTTCTTTTGCAAATGGTATGCCATCGTGGGGGTACTTCTCATTCCTGGGCTACCATACGCTCTCAAAGGCAACATAACCAATCTGGCAAATTTCAATGTGAAAAAAACAGAAAATATAGCCTTATATTTGACCCTGTAACTTTCAAAAACACTATAAAATCTGTACATGGGGGGTACTGTTATACTCAGGAGACTTCGCTGAACACAAATATTAGTGTTTCAAAACGCAAAAAAATTTCACTGACAATATCATCGCTGTGATATATTTTACGGTTTTGAAAAACCCATTGGTGTTGAGCGAAGTTGTGGGGGAAAAAAAGTCTTACATCTTGAGTGGTGTGCAGATTTTTGTTTTACATTGTTTATATAATATATATATATACACATATACATATACACACACACACACTTATTTCCTATATGTACAATATATTATAAAATAAAGCATTTTATAATATATTCTACATATATAATGCATATATATGATTTCATTATAAGTGTAATTTGAGATATATGTGTATATATCTCAAAGAACACTTAGAATGCAATCATATATATGCATTATATATTATAAAATGCTTTAAAGGACCACTATAGGCACCCAGACCACTTCAGCTTTATGAAGTGGTCTGGGTGCCAGGTCCATCTAGGGTTAACCCTGCAGCTGTAAACATAGCAGATTCAGAGAAACTGCTTTGTTTACAATAGGGCTAATCCAGCCTCTAGTGGCAGTCTCATTGACAGCCGATAGAGGCACTTCTGCACTTCTCACTGTGATTTTCACAGTGAGAAGACGCTGCCGTCCATAGGAAAGCATTGAGAAATGCTTTCCTATGGACTGATTTAATGCCGCGCATGGGCATTCGGCGGATGACGTCGGAAGAGGGATGAGAGTCTCCAGCGCCAAGGGAGCCCGGCGCTGGTGAAAGGTAAGAATGTAACCCCTTCCTCCCCCTTCAGCCCGGCAGGAGAGGGACCCAGAGGGTGGGGGCACCTACGACCCTATAGAGCCAGGAAAACTAGTTTGTTTTCCTGGCACTATAGTGGTCCTTTAATTCATTTATAATATATTATACATTAAATATATTGTTCATATATTATATATGTATAATTTAAAAAAATATATATATTTTTTTTTACACATTTTAGCTGCCTGGAGGACTGCCCCTGCTGGCAGCTCCATAGATTCCTATTGCGCCCTGGAGTGCCGGAGCCGCTGCAGGGGGACTGGTGGGCTCTCTGGCAGTCCCCCCGACCGGGATCACCGGTCCAGGTAAGTAAATGGCGCCTAAACCAGGTACGTCCGAGGTTGTTAATGACTGGTTTTCCCCCCCGAGGTCGGGAAGGGGTTAAAAAGGGCTCATGATAACTAGTATCATTTCAAATTAAATTTGATATTCATTTCATAGAAGGCAAATCAAGGACAAATATTGTATTTGAGGAGAAATAGAAACATTGTTTACATTTAAGGTTATTTTAGACTTCAATAACATTGTTCAAGTGAATTTAACTAGTGTAAGATAATGAAACATTAACTCCCTTTAAGTTTAAAGGAAAAGTAGCACATGCTCGATTTATAAAAATAAAGCAATATGGGGTGGGCCTGACCTGCAAACGGAACAGAACCACTTGCATTTGCACTACTGTGCACTACACGAACACTTCTGTGCACTACACGAGCTGGGAGTGCCTTGGTGAACACCGATTCCTTACTTGAGTTTTTTTAAACTCAGGAGCCCAAAAAGGCTCGATGCTGCCTACAGCTGCTGGAACTGGAGAGAGGCGCCACTCTCCTTGTCCTTGTGTCTGCAGTGAATCCGCTAAACTCCTGCCCTCCTCCCTCTGACTGGTGGGGGTGATCCCGGTCCACTCCTTTAGGCAACCTGGCTGTATGGGAGGCTTGAATCAGTGTCGAACAAAAGACCTGCAACACTTGGGGATGTGAATCACGGTGGATGACGAATGCTCCCCTAAGTGCAGTGCTGAACAAACTTTGCAACTAAGCTGGACAGCATATTCGATGCCTTCTGGATAAGCCTGGCACTCCGACAGCACTACGCTACAGCCTCCATATTGGGTGAACACTTACCTTCACACTCCCATTACGGGCACCCAGTGCTCACAGCAAAAAAGAGCTTGAAAATGGCAGCAGCGAAGGCAAAGTCCCCCGACCAATCCTACAGCTACACACTTGAAGCCAAAAGCAGCAAGGCTAAGCCACAAGAAATTGGAGACTCACCTCTGATTCGGCTACCAGCTGCAGCATAAATCATCTCTCTCAGTAAGCCTGTACTCCGCTCCATCCGAGGTCTCAATGTCACAGTGGATGATCTGGAGGACCTCTGTGGGCCTACCTCGCTTGCTTGCATGATCCTGCCCTCTACCTTCAACTAGGGGGGCGCTACATGGGCCTGATACCAGAACTATCTTGGCTGGACTCTATGTTCCCACAGCAGGGTGTCGGCTGACCTCGGAGGTAGCTCGTATCAACGCTGGCATTATCTACATCAACAGTATGCCTGACTTACCTACATGTTGAACTGACAAATGTTTTATCTTTTTGATTTTTGTTTATTCTTCCTGAAGCTTCTATGGCCTCTGCCTGTGCTCTTGTTGCCGAAGAGAGCTTCTGATCAGACCCCCAATGGGAACTGTGCCCCCAGTGAGATTGCTCCACTAACCCAGATGAATACATAAATCATAGTTCTATTTTGTATTTAGTTTCTCTCCACTTTTATTTTCCTAAGCACAATGAGAAGATCAAGGGGCTAACTTGTCTTTACTTAACTGATGCTTTCTCTCTACTCGGGGACCTAATGGTTGTGCTATCTAAAACCTACTTACCTCTCATCTTGTGAAATAAAAATCTACAGTACTATCAATTACACCGTCAGTAAGTAGAGCCCGTTTACTATATCCTCTTGTATTACCTGCCTACTGACGTGTTCTATTACTTTACTATTTCTAGCCCGTTTCAATATAAAAAACGTGCAGTTTCTATGAACACCGTGCTAATAGCGGTTTTGTCTGTTTTTACTACGCTTGTTATAGCTGTCATGGCATATCAAGCTAGTATGTTAACACTTGCACAATAAAAATAAAGAGCTTTACAAAATAAAATAAAGCAATACATTTAATATTGTATACTATGTTAGGACTACATATAAGTTAAATGAACAATTTAGTGTTACAAATATAAAAGCTGTATTCCTAACAGCAATGTGTTCCTCATCCCCCGCTGTTTTATACTGCAGAACTAAGGAGGACAGGGACAGTGCGCCAAGACCACTTCAGAGATCAAGTGGTCTGGGTGTCTATAGTGTCCCTTTAAAGGTAAAATGAAAGGCACAGGAACCACTTCATCTCAATGAAATGGTCTGGGTGCCATGTCCTCTCCAATGTTTAACCCTGCAGCTAAACAAACATTACCATTCTACAGAAACAGCAGGGTTTGTAGGGTTAATCTGCCTCTAAAGGCTGTCAGACGAAATAGTGGAGTAAAACTGGGGCACTAACCTCCCAAAACTCCTATGGGAGTGCATTGGATTGGCTGAGATCATTCGCCTCTAGGATACCAGCCGAATATGCAGAGTGGCACACAGCAGACTAGCATTGCAAGCGGAAAAAAAAAAGGTAATCTTGTTTTTAACCCTGGCAGCGAGGGTCTGGTTACCCAAATGTTGACTTGAGCACCATACACATTTGTATTCCCAATGCTAGTGTTCCTTTAAAAACACTTTTCAGTGAATCTCCTGGCTTGTCATTGCTCTGTGGGTATATGCATGTTAGTCATCTTTGCTTTTAAGCACAAGTCGGCTTTGACCTTGCACAGTCTGAAAAGTCCATGAGTGTATAATTGAGATGCCCGGCAATTATGCATTATATTTGGATGTCTGAACACACTAGCCCTTCAATAATAGTATAGTATTTGGATGAATAAGGTGTGCTGATAACTATAGAGGACAAAGATGGCTGTCTCATAAGACAAGATTAAGCCAAAAGAAGCGCACACACAATAAAGGGAATGCATCCCCTCCCGGGACTAGACGAGCATATAGGACCGCTTGGAGAGCTTGGACTGGCTGGTGCCTGGCTCGGAACTTGGATCCTGTTTCTGCACCTGTGACTGCGATCCTCCTATTCCTGACTTCGCTGTTCGAAGCTGGTCGGGCATGTCGCACGATGAATTCATACAGATCGTCCATATCCTCGGCTCACCAAGGATTTGACGGCTACCCAGCAGGCCAACATCCATTAGTGTGCCGATTACTTAGGGGCTCACGCCTGTCGCGCCCCCCTAGACCTCGTTACTCATCTACATGGGACGTCTCCTGCGTTTTGTCGCTGTTCTCCTCCTGGCCGCCTAATGCAGAGCTCTCCTTGCGACAGCTGTCGGCCAAATTGGTCTCCCTGTTCTGTCTCATTTCATGCAAACGGGTATCGGATGTTCGTGTCCTGGACTATGATGCTAGATCTTTCACTCCGGATGGGGTGACGTTTAACATTTCCAGACGCACCAAGACCGCTATTCGATCGGTTTCTTATCCAAGCTTCCCTGGTACTCCAGCCCTATGTCCGGTGGCCTGCCTACGGGAATATGAACTTCGAACGAGCACACATCGAGATACGTCGTCTCCCAGCTGTTTCTCTCATTTCGTCGCCCCTTCTCCCGTGTCCAGTACTACATTGGCTCGCTGGGTGAAATGGGTGATGTCTCTGGCCGGTGTGGATACGTCCATCTTTGGTGCCCACTCAACCCGAGGGGCATCGGCCATGTCCATGGTGAATTCAGGTGCACGTCTGGATGAGAATGGCCGACTGGTCCCGCGAATCCACTTTTCGCGAGTTTTACTTTCGACCTTTGCCGCACATTTTTTTCTCCAGTTATTGATCAGCTTTAAACTTGCAATATGAGCCTCTGTGTCTTGACATAAAATTACATGATTTTGCTATTTCATGATTTTATGAAAGACACGGAGGCGAGTATTGTCCCACCCTTCATTGTTATTTTACTGATTTACCCCACCCGGTTGTTTCTTCTCTCCTGCAGATTTCCAGGGTTGGTAGGTAATCATTATGCGCTCTGGGTTTTGTATAGTTTCAACCGTTTATTAACCTGTTCATGTTACGTGATTATTTGAAATGCCGATGATGAATTATGCACACTATGTTGCTTCTGTCTAGTTATAAAATTATGTCCTGGCATACGCACTCTGGTTCAAGTACCGATTTAATCGTTCGGCTCCTGTCTTTTGTGTTTTCACAAGTTGATACCTTGTTGATCAAGGGTCTTCAGCACTTCTCTCTCTGCTTTACCAAGTGGCCAGGAAGTGGACAATGCTGTGATGGGTCCCTCACGGTTGT
Source organism: Pelobates fuscus (assembly GCF_036172605.1). NCBI lineage: Eukaryota > Metazoa > Chordata > Amphibia > Anura > Pelobatidae > Pelobates > Pelobates fuscus. The sequence goes on along the minus strand of NC_086327.1, from coordinate 108,969,697 downwards.
AATCTTGTTTACTGATGAATCGGTCCCAGTTTCGTTATGGTTCCTGATCGGAGTCCGGCTGGATTTCGGATCGCCTGTTCTATTTGGTTTGGACTGTTTCATCGTTCCTGTTTTGTTGTTATTGTCTCGCATCTCCAAAGAAAGAGGAAATGTGTGGGGATGTGCTGACTATTAGACTGGGACTTGGTATGGGTGTGGCCTATCACTATGGTTACCATTTTTTTCTTACTGTTGTATTATTTTGCTGCTGGACAGTAAAGAAAGGGTTAAGCAATATGAGCCTCCGTGTCTTTCATAAAATCATGACTTTTCGTCATGAAATAGCAAAATCATGTAATTTTCAACATGAAAAAGGGACATTAAAAGGGACACTATAGTCATCAGAAACCAGCACAAATTAATGTAGTGGTTCTGGTGGCTGTAGCCTGTCCCAGGACACTTTTAAAGGTCAACACTACCTTTTCAGAGAAAAGGCATTTTTCACATTGTTGCCTAGAAACACCTCTAGTGACAGTCACTCAGACGGCCAATAGATGCAATTCCTAGTCTAGCGCTGTAAAGTGTTCACATGTTCAGCATTTTCATGCTCTGCATTGAAGCATTACATGTTCCCCACATAGATGCACTGATTGGGTACATATCTATGGGAAAGCATTGGCTTTGCTGAGATCATCAAGATTGATTATCCCAGCCATGGAAACGGGGACAGCGGCAGCAAGACCAGCACAGCGTGGGGTAAAAAAAAGTTTTCCCAAGCAATCGGAGGGGGGCAGATCACCTAATCAAGCACACTTACTGACAGATAGGGCCGCCCTCCCCGGCTGAACGGTCTGAAAAACACCCAGGCAACAGTTCGCCATGGCGACTAGGAATTTTGTCCTGATTCTGTGATTTGTTGAGCCCTAACAAAGCACACATTACAAAAAAGCCAGCATACACCCAACACACACTACATGTATGACACAAACAAAGCACACACTATGACAAAGGGACTATGGGAGTGCAGTGGCTGAGACACTCATGGTAATATATGAGAAAACGAAACCAGATCAGCTATAAATTGCCTCTGTTTTTTCCATTCAGATTTAATTTGTGAAAAATCTGAAATTAGCGAATGACCAGGGCTCTTTGCAGGGGTTCCAATATTTGTAACTGAAATTATTTTGTGTGAGGACAAGTAGATTGGCATGACTGACAAGTAGACTGAGCTACCACTTTAGTCCCTTAGACAAGTAAATCATTTGGAAAAAAGATTCCACACCCCTGTTTATAGTCACAATATTTCACGAGCATGCATCAAAATCTTGAAATAAGGTATAGGAAAGGGCTGGCAAAATGTTAGAGACTCTACCATGAATAGCGAGGCCTTCTTCTTTGTAGATAGAATACAGACGAAAAGCTTCTTCCAGTTCCATTTGGGATGAAATCGTGCATGGATCGCCTGTGGGAAGGAACAGACAGACAAAGTTATGTCTGGAATATGGTTTTTAGCTATCATAACATCCTTCTAGTTAACCACTTTCATTAATGCATGTATATATGTCCATTTATACAGGAACCATGAAATGGCATTATTAAATCGAGTTTCCTCTGTTAATTATCTGTTCTATGACATGATGTTTTCAAATTAGGGTTCCTTTAACCCCTTAAGGACACATGACGTGTGACAGGTCATGATTCCCTTTTATTCCAGAAGTTTGGTCCTTAAGGGGTTAAACTTTTGGCTGCACAAGGAAATACATGTGAGTTACAAAACTGGGTAGCAGCTGCTATTTGCAACTCTGGCCTTTAAAGCAACTCTGTAAAATATACAACGTTTCTGATGATGACAAAGACCTTGATGTGTCCACTTATATCCTGGATACAGAGTGAAGGAGCTGTAGGTAGATATACCTACCTAAAGCACTCCCTTGCAGGCACCGCCATCTTCAGCCTCTCCGTACCAGGGGAAAATGGGCAGGCACACATTCAGAAAAACAGTGACTGTGCCTCCAGTCAAGAGAAGACCAAACAATAGTACAAACGACTGGGGTCAGGTCTAAAGTGCAAGGAGATTTATTGGATTAAGTACAATATTATTTTATTGGTTGCAGGTGAAGTGCCAGGAGCTGAATGCTCGAGAAGATGTCAGTTTTCCACAGCCATTACTTGCGACAGCCGTAGAAACTTGACAGTGGAAGATCTGCCTTGTCGAGCTTTGTCAAATTTGGCTTTGATCATAACACAAAGAAATCTGTTAAAACGGTCTAATCGTTTTTGATTACACTTGAATTTCAGGGAAAAGTTAACACAGCCAAATTGAGTATGGGTACTTTAAAGAGACAGAGGCACTAACATTACAGCTAAGTGTGTCTCGTGGAGAAAATATTCCATTAGAGGGGGTTGTGCAGTCATCAGAATGCTCAGGAACCCCAATATTAGATAAGAGTATCCTGTAACAGACCATTTCCTACCCCCCAAATATAATTTTAAAAAGTATAGATTATATAGTGTCCTTTTAAACAAAAACACAAGAGGAGTAGCAAATAATAACCATGTTCTTCACAGTTTTCCACACTGCTATACGCTGGCTGGCTACTTAACTGCATGTAAAAATGAAGATACAAATATTGAAAAAGGTATTTGGTTAGAAAAAGAAGAGAAAATAAAAATCTATTTCTGGGGCACGTTGCAATGAATGCTATATGGGTATCCTGTCTCCCAAACTTTCTATATGAGAAGCATTGCACTGGTCTGAAAATCACATTGCCTCTGGATTAGAGGTAAGAAACCTTATTTTAGGACAGTGGTGAAAGAGAGATAAACCTATATAGAATTGTAAACACACTAACATTATGTAGAAAAAGTATGTATAATGCGAGTGTTTCTGTAAAAATAAGGGTCCATTGTTAACCCATAGTTACTCTATAATGCTTCCCACATGCAGTGGGCCATGTATTGTCCCAACCACCCTCAGGAAGTGTTCCAGTAACAGAGTCAAATCCACTGCATTTCAAAATAGCACTCTAACCAAAGCTTGTGACACTTTGACCTATTCTGTTTAAATGCAATTAACATAGAATTGCCACAAAAAAAAAAAAAGACGTTTCCTTCAAACATACCGACAAAGTTATTCACTAAAGCGTGCATTGTGGGAGTTCATAATGAATTAAGAGACATTTAAAGGGACACTATAGTCACCTGAGCAACGTTAGCTTAATGAAGCAGTTTTGGTGTAAAGAACATGCCCCTGCAGCCTCACTGCTCAATCCTCTGCCATCTAGGAGTTAAATCCCTTTGTTTATGAACCCTAGTCACACCTCCCTGCATGTGACTTGCACAGTCTTCCATAAACACTTCCTGTAAAGAGAGCCCTATTTAGGCTTTTATCGCAAGTTCTGTTTAATTAAGATTTTATTATCCCCTGCTATGTTAATAGCTTGCTAGACCCTGCAAGAGCCTCCTGTATGTGATTGAAGTTCAATTTAGAGATTGAGATACACTTATTTAAGGTAAATCACATCTGTTTGAAAGTGAAACCAGTTTTTTTTCATGCAGGCTCTGTCAATCAGAGCCAGGGGAGGTGTGGCTAGGGCTGCATAAACAGAAACAAAGTGATTTAACTCCTAAATGACAGTGAATTGAGCAGTGAAATTGCAGGGGAATGATCTATACACTAAAACTGCTTTATTTAGCTAAAGTTATTTAGGTGACTATAGTGTTCCTTTAATTAAAGGCCAAATCAGCCAAATGGGGCAGGGGGGGGTCGGCTGTTTGACTATTTTGGCCTACAATTTAAAATTCACTTTGAATTTCTAACAAGTCATAATTTAATGAACAACTCTGTAAGTATGTATCACATTTTCATAGATGTTTGTCTTTACGGAACCAGACACTGCACTGCAGATTATTTGCTACCAAATTACTTCTCCAGGACAGCATGCAATACAAGGAACAGAAAAAAAAAAAAAAAGAAAGAAAGAAAAAGAAAAGATTTAAACTAAAAGAAATGCTGGAGCATCCTATAGTCCGTGGGAGGGATAAGTCATACAAGTTACTGAATCAAATGACTTGAATCATAAAACAGTTGGGAATCTGCCACTATCAGAAGTAATGTGAATGACAGCCAGAAAGATGAAGCCACTGTCAGGCTGGCTGTCAAGGACACCTGTGGGACAATTTGTTGCTCAGCAGTAACAGAAAAATAAAGGTAGCTATCTAGTATATAATACCGCTGATTACACATCATTTTGTTTGATCGTCATCTCAGACAGATCTGAGTTTTGAACATTCAAACGTCGCCATTGCATTTAGAGAGGTAAAACTCTCCATGATGATATAGACCATCTTCTGCATCATTTGTAAAGCCTCACAATATTTCAAAATAAGTGAAAAAACAGGCAGCCTGAGTCACAAGGAAATATGAGTATTTTCTATACAAGTAGAAAACACGGATTCGTCAAGTGCCATTAAAGGGTTACCCCAACCCTTTCTTGAACTTTTAATAACTTAGTTCTAAATTCAGTGTGTGTCACTTGCCCCCTACAAAAAAAAAATAAGATAAAAATAAAAAGATATTAAAGGGGCACTCCGAGCCTTAAGCACTTTAGCTTGCCCTTGCTGGAATGCTTTATGTGTGATGCTCTGCTCTTTTTTCATTTTACAAAGGGCAGATTTCAGTGGAAACTGGAACTTTTAGAAAATTAACCTGGTTACACTCTCTGGACGTTTAAGCAGACAAAATGTCCTGTTACATCCTGGTTTGTGTTGCTCAGTGGAGCTAAACTCAAGAGGCAGCAAATGCTCAGAGCACCTGACTTGCAAAGACTTCTCATTGAGCTGCATTGGGAAGTCTGTTAATGGACAACCACAGAAAGCCTGGGAGGGATTAGAAGGGGAGGGCTTGCAAAGGTAAAAACAAAAAAAAATAAAGCTTTTGCAAGCTGGTTTTAGACATATCTAAAACTTCAAACCCAGCCCAGACTTTCTGTCCACACCCAGACTTTCCAATGGAGCTCAGTTTGAAGTCTTTGCAAGTAAGATGCTCTGGGAATTGCTGCCTCTTGAGTTTAGCTCCACTGACCTAAATAACCAGGAAATAACATTACCGGTTGTATGCTTGAAAGCCAGGGGGTGTAACCAGGTTAAATTATAAAAATGTTTCTATTGAAATATGCACTTTCTGCAAAATGTAAAAATAGGACACACTCTTCACACACAAAACTTTGCAGCAAGCTAAAGTGCTTTCTATGTCTTGAGTGTTCCTTTAACACCACTAAAATGGTTGCATACATTTCCAGGAGGTGCTGGAGAGAACTCCTAGTTACATGTGTGGTGGAGATGCTCCAATTTATTAATAGGCAATTAAATGTGGTGATATCGCTCAGTTACAAGTGTACACTAGTAGGTGTGTACGCCTCGGGTCTGCAGACTTCCCATAGTAGAATCATTATCAAATCTCCCCAAGCCTAAAGTCCTTTAAGGGATCCCTCTCTACATACCTCAAAACAGAATGCACGTGTCATGGTCGATTATATATTTCCTACCTGTTCTCTGTTAAATTTTGTATATATTGTGTATTAATATTGTTTTTGTATTTTATTGTACTCTATTGGATCAATGTAATGTTTTGTGGACCCAGGACATACTTGAAAACAAGAGAAATCTCAATGTATCTTTCCTGGTAAAATATTTTATAAACAAATCATAATCTGCACGACACAAACTACTTATAGCTAAACTCTGGAAAGCTGCGGAACCTCTGAGTATTGCCCAGGTTCTGGAGCACTTACAGTCCATTTATCAACTGGAGCTTAGTGCCCATAAAGCTTTAACTTCTTAGGCAAATCCGGGGGGAGCCCCTGAAGGGGAAGATGAGGGGTTATTATACCCAGTATCCAACCCATAACAAAAGGGGATGACAGACAGGAACAAAGATAGGGAAAAGTCATCCGTATGTATATCAGACTAGGTACAGAATTTATTTTGGTTGTTTACTTTATGTTTATTTCCTTCTTTTTTTTTTTTGTACTTGTGTATCGTACATACCAACATTACAATTATTATTGCTAGTATGATTATGCGGTTAGTAAATGAGGTCATTGAATTGTGTCGTTTACACTGTACTGGATCACATGTTTGGTTTGTCTTTGGAAGAAAACTCAATAAAAAGGTTTTAAAAGCATGTGCTTTACTTATAGAACAAATTATTTTTACAAAGCAAATAAATGGTGAAAAGGGTTATTTCTCCTCAGGTTACAGTGGATCATTGCAGACGGATTTAAAACAATTACATCATCATGTAGGGCTTCGGCATCATTGGCCTATTTACATGGATCTTTAGAAATAGTGAGTTATGCTCTACTGCCTCAACCCAAATAAGTAAACAGCGGATGCTACTATCTGTCAATGCAGATCAAAAGACGCAGTTTAAAAGGAAACGAGTCACAAACTGCAAAGACCCTATTCTCATGTGGCTTGTCACAAGCCAAGGGTCCCTCAGTTATGTATATAAATGGGGGACTGAATTAATACCACCTACTTATACACAATAGTAGAGCCTTATTTGCAAACACACATACCTACAGAGTCTGCTGAGATATTTGGTATTGCATGGCCCATATCTTGGCGAAAAGCTTACATTATTTACAACAGGGATGAAAGGAAAAATATAAATTAGCCAACCAGCAAAACGAAAAAGAACTGTATATGCTTAACAACTTGTGCAGTTGAGTACCTTCATCATCAATCCATTTCAATGTTATTGGCTGTCTCTGATTTAAGCTGCACATTTCTCTCACTTCTTCGCACAGCTCATCATAACTCATCGATGCTCCCAAGCGTGTGATCAGAATGTCTCTGCAGAAAACAAACAAAGATCAGGCAGACGGTTAAGGCAAATGCATGTTGAAGGTACGAGTCACAGCAATGACATTTGAAACGCAGGGAGTGTATCTTTACAGGTAATACCACGAAAATATTCTAAAATGCATCATCTCTGCAATAACACTCACAAATATTTCTTATTAGTAAACTAAATTCCTCTGACTTCAGCATCATTCAAACATCACACTGTTCAATGTGTAGATTAATTGTGTCAATGAAAATATTTACGGTATTACAAAAATGAAGAGGACAAACATTCTATAAAATAAAATAACTAGAACTATATTAGTGGCTAGAGCTGTTTTAAGTTTATATCCCCAGAGTATTTCAGTAGAAGTAGCAGTCTATTTTAGATTGCAGCATGCAGGTCAGAGAATAAGCCCCAAGGTCTTCAACAACAGAATACATTCCAATGATGGGCACTGCAGTTCCATTATTTTACCTGTGGACAACTTCCAAAGCACATACTGTCAATGTTTATTGTGAATGCCCTGTCTTCATTTAGTCAACCATAAAAATAAACGGTTTGCTTGAACTAACTGAATTGGACTACAGTGTATTAAATAGCAAGAATGCCAAGGATTTGTACCTTTGCCACGGAGGAATGTGTGAGAAATTTAAAGCCACTTTCTACATGCACAAGTTTAATCACTGGTAGATATCTATTTAATATTTTAAATGTTTATACTTATAGATTTTTAAATGCTAAGAAGTAAAAAAAAAAAAAAAAAACACTTTGGTTCCCTTTCTTACTGCCAGGTTAATCTACAGAGAAAGGCACTTTGTTAAGGGCAATTTATTTTTACCACTATTCGGGTGGTGCTGTAAAACCAACAGGGTATAAACAGTAAACATAAACCTTAAGGGTCTGAGATTGCATGGATGGAAAGGTGTTTTCAAGGACAAAATAAAGTCCTCATCAAATTAATGATCCAACAGGTAAGAGGTAGAACACAAAACAAGGTATACAATAACAGTGTAGCAGGTGATATTTCACCTGAGAAAATATCTCACATTTTTTCTGAATAAAGTCACTTGTTTATTGCAAAACATAAAAATAAAGTTTTTGATCTTAAAGGAACACTAAAGTTATGAATAAACTTCATAAAGTTGAGTTGTTCCTCTTGTTCTTAGATTATCGGACCTCTAGTTAAATTTTAAAAAATAATTCTCTCTGCATTCACTCCCCTTCAGAGATCATCTGAAGATCATTCTAACAGATGGTCTTGAACCAATCTAAAAAGATTGCCATAAAGAATCATTGGAGTCTATTGGGCATGCACAACAATTGCAGCACTCAGCCAATCTGGATGCTTTTCATACAGACAGGCTAATCCAGAGCTTCTTTATGTGAAGTAAAGTCCTGGGTGATGTCAAACATGAAGGCTAATTCACAGCCACTAAAGGCATGTTTACCAGCAAATGTAACATGCAACAACACATCTATAGATTACAGGTGTTTGCAGTATTGGATTGGCCCAGATATCATCAGAATTGATTATGTTACAGGAGTGATAACGTGGGAGGTCCTAAATCTACAAAAACAAACAAAACAAAAAAAAACAAGCGCATCAAATGTAGAATAGGAGTGTTAAAAAAAATGTTTAAAAAAAAAAAAAATGTGTTGCCAAGTTGGGATGCGTAGGGACAATGTGATGAATGGAGAGTTATTAAAAATACAGGGAGGAAAAATTGAAAAAAAAATCAGGGGGGTAAATATATAATATTATTAATCTCGGTTAGCTTTATTACACACTGAAATTCTGGAAGTTGTTGCAAGATATTTCATAGTTAACAGCATCATGATGACGTTTTATAATAAATACATTTAGAAAGTGTGAAAAGAATATTAGCCCAGTTTGGAATCCCTTTGCTAGTAAAACTATCCATCCATCATTCCCCATGCTATCAATGTGTGTCAGTTAACGGTGTTAGCAGAGATAGCTTTCAACAATACATTAGCACGTACTGGGAATAATTTTGAACTAATTTAGGTTTGTCAATATGATACTTTTTTATATATCCGTGATATTTTTGTATACTTCTAAAATGTAACTAAAATTAGGGCATAAATAAAGCCCCTTTAAACATCCGATAGTTAAAATGACCTGTATACACTTAGCTGCTCTTCAGCTATACTTTGTCAAACAATGTAAACCAAAAGAAGGAATGGTTTGCTGTATAGTACAACATTAAGGTTTCCTCGAGAGCAACGTGCTGTGATTGCAAACTGGATTAGGTCTTCCAGATATGTTTCAGTTTGTACAATATAAAATATTTATTGCTATTTTTCCGAAATAAAGTCCTTGTTTATTTTTCTTGTCTGCCATCTTCCACAATAAATATGTCTAAAGTGTCAGTCTATTTTTGAGAGAGAAAAAACAAAGTTTCCAAAAAGAAGAGAGAAAAAAACACAAAAATAAAAAACAATTCAACAGATGTACTATTTCTACACTACAGATCAATCACAAATGAGATGGGTATACATCTGTTAAACTACTTACTCTCTGCTCATGAACACTCTAGTAAAAGGAACACTCAAATAATCACTACACACTTTTATTCTTCATTACTTTATAAAAAAAAATAAATGTAAACAATGAAATAGCTCCTCCTAAATTAAAAAGACCCATAGGGGTAGAAAATTTGATATTTTGTGTGGAATGTAAATTAAGACCTGTGTGTGCTCCCTTTTGTGAAAATCTCTCTCTCTCTCTCTCTCTCTCTCTCTCTCTCTCTCTCTCTCTCTCCAGCCCAAATCTCCCTTGCCAATGTCATCAATATTGAGGACTTGATCCAATCAAATCCTTCTCGTAGAGAAGTACTGTTGACCCACTACACATGCACCGCTATCACAGCAATCTGCCAGCCATAGGGGTGCACATCAAGCATCACCGTTACTTTGCATGCTGACACCAGATGTAAAAAAAAAAAAAAAAAAAAACACCCTTCAATTATTACATCTATTTTGTCTGAAGCCTCTAATGGCAGTCTGAATGACAGCCTTTAGGGGCGTGGAAATAGCCCTGTAATTTGCATGGCGGCAGGGGCAGGATTAATGCCCCAAATGCCAATAAAGGAATACACCATAAAAACGTAAGCCTGCTGGCTAAGTGCCCTGGCACAATATGTGATCTAACTGTTTTTCTTGTTTTGACATCATACTTGGGTCCCGCTGGCCACCCACAGATGCAGTCCCTGCTTCCGGTCTTCTCATGCGGGAAAATCTGGTTAGATCTACAGAGTTAAATAGGGCCATGCAGGACAGCACTCACTGGCTGAGATATCTCAACCAATGAGCTTTCGTGGAACGGCTATGCTTTGTTCTATATAGACATCTGGTTTCTCCTACAGGAGAACACCAGATGTAGTATGGGCACCAGAGGAAACCCAGATAAGTTGTTAAACATTATGAAAAGAGTTTGACTACTCTTTGTGAAACAGTGCACCATAACCAATGTGAGCGTAGTGGTTATGGTGAGTGAAGTGTGTTTTTATGAAGTGATTTTGGTTCTTAGAGTGTCATTTTAAATTACTTGCTCACTGTGGATTTGCTATAGGCTCAGTATTATCATTTTCCAAGTACCTTTTATCATAGTTCATGAAAAAATATATTCATGGTTGTGCAAGTGTAATATTTAGGATCCAGAGTTAAAAGCTTCTTAGTGATACACACACCCTAATGCACATCTGTCATGACTTGTTGTCACTTTAGATATTTTTATGTATATTGTGCTGGGAACTAAACTATACAGTTTATTTTTATTTTTTTTATTAATTCCCTTACCTGTTAATTATTGTCATACCTGGCTGTGCCAATGGAATGTGATGTAGGCACAGAGAGCTGACTGACGTATAAACAGAAGAACAATGTATGGGTTGTAGTTGCAGTGATTATCCTCAGTACATGCGAGACTTCAATTATCTTTTGCTTTTCCAGCAGATTATTAAGAAAGGCAGAATTTATGCAACTACAACCACATGCCAATGAGCTGAAAATTAAGCCAGTCTCATAGGGGGAAGAGCACCCTGCTTTGGGAACCACTGCTGTGCTTCCCAAGCTGGTCCAATCCGCTACTTGGTAGGTGGCAAGAAGCAGAGATTTAACACCAACAAACCCATCTTAATTGTGGCAGCGCGTTAAGCAACTGTGCCTTTCACACGTACCTAACATGCATACCACATCCACACGCTCACTCACCAATCCATACATTCACAGTGACGTACAGACGCACACAATCCATATAGTCAAACAGAGAAACAAACAAACAAAAATAAGTGTGTGCACACACATATACAAACCTTCACACACCCATATACATACATTCACACAGATGTACACATGAATATTTTAAACATCAACACACAGCAGTTTAATTATACTGGCCCCTTCCCTTTTAGCCCTACTTTTGGATTAGAGTCATGCTTACGGAGAGGATACGGAAGTGTCAGTAGCACTTTCCCTAGCATTTAAAAAGGGAAGTTTGTTGTGTCTCTGTAATACCACAGATAGCGCTTCCCTGCTGTAACGGCATCATACAGATAATGCTGCACACAGATTATCTTCTGGCCCTCTGACAGCAGCAGGAGTCACAGGTGTACATGACATCCTACATTCATAAATTCACAAACTCTATACAAATAAAATACCACATTCACACACTGACACTCCAGGCCATGCAGAATCAAAAACACTGTGCTGTTCAAGTATATGAGAAGTGGCAAGTGGCTTAAGACTGGAAATTCATAGCCCTGTATGTGTGTGCACACATGCTTTTACCTCTATAATCATAATACACAATAAGAAATAATGCATATAGGTCAATATAAATTTACCACAACCAGTGTCGGTGGACTGGTTAAATAACACATACGTTCTGGAATTTAGCTCCAGATAAGATATTACTTGATGCCTGTGAATGTCGTAACTAATAAGGAATGGTTGGCCTGTGCAATTCAAACATATTTAGCATATACGGAAGTCTGCAAGGCTGTATGGCTACATTCCTGTGAATAGCAGGAAAACAATACTTGTAGGACCAGAAATACGAACTAACTGTACCTGTACACTCAGCGTAGTAACTTTCATGTTTGCAGCTATAGTCATTTCCGTTCTTACTACAATCTTATAATATACTAAGGAATTTATGAGTTAGAGGTATGCAAACAGCAAGCAGATGTAGTCAGTCCAAAGACAGGCATACAATTAAAAGCTATACTCTTTCGTAACAATTTTCTGAGACTATATAGTTGGCAGGTGACGAAAATTCCATCTAAGATAAGAACCTATTGAACTTTGAATATGGCCTGAAGTAATGCAATATAGCAGAAATGATCTTCACGGTTACAGTATGGAATGCTGAATTACCAGAAGAAGTGGCAACATATAGTATACACAGTATCTTAGAGACATAAAAACTAGACATAGCTAGAAAAGGGAATATTGCACCAAACTGGAAAAAAGTTACAAGTCAAAATGATCTACGAGAAGAAACAGAAATGGCTCAATAAAATTGATTCATCCCCCTAAATATATGAAATTCCTTGGTAAATAGAGGTTGGAACATAATTGCCCCTTTTTTCTTTTCTTCCAATCCTTGTGCATTTTGTGGACAGTTGGCAGGTTTTCACCAGTGTCATTTTTTACAGTGGTAAAATATGTATCTGTAACAATGTATGTTTATTTTTTTAAACATTGAAATAATCCTAAAAACTGGAAGTCTATAAAGTCATATTATATTACATATATCCACATATACACACGAGGTAGAAGAGGTACACCTCTCCCCCCTGTCCCCCAAAAATAGCAGCACATAAGATCAACTGTACCACTCACCCGTTGTAGTGTGCTTTCATCTTGATGTAGTCTTTTGATAAATCCATTTTCGACCCCATCCTGCTTGGCATTATATTTGATTTTTCCAGTGTTGCACTTGTCAAACGAAACCGAACACTACAGATCACTCAGAAAAATAGTTCACAGATATAAACATGAGGTATAGCGATCAGACAAGGTCAACTCCACACCTAAAACGGAAATAAACAGTGAATCATTGCTTGCATTAATAAAATATTTTCCACAGCATAAAAATACACACTACTATTATCTTTTAATTTATACAGCACAAATAAAAACTGCAACACTGATTTTATGATCACTATTATCTAATCGAGAGAGCGAGTTAAAGCAAGATGTTTACTACCACTTCAAAGTCAGAAATGCAAAAGAACAAGAGCTGACTATTTGATTCACATGGAACGACAGAGTGAGCATGATTGGCTGAGGTGACACAAAAGGGGAATGCTGATCAACTAAGCACTTAAAGGGTTACTATGACCCTCTCGAAAGGGGGGGGGCACTTCGAGCGTGATATGGGCCCCTCTAATAAATAAAACAAAGTATCAAAACATTCACCCGAATTAAGATTCCATTAATTGTAGAAAAGGTTAACATTGCGTTTTCTCATTCACGTTTCTCTTGAAAATGAATGCCTCCTTTATTTCACTCTACAAAAGTAATTTGTCTTACTGCAATTAATAACTTCTCTCCTTTACCAAAATAATTGCTTTCCTGACTGTACAAGTTAGTTAAAATCTGATTATCTGTGCGGTTCAAACAGTGTAAACTCACAATTACCTATTGTTCATTATGAAATTAATACGGTGCAGGTTGCAGGTGATTAGAAATGCAAGGCCAGAGGGACAATAAGCAGGATAACAACCTTCGCTCAATGTAAAGGTTATGGTGCAACGAGCCTGTCAGCGTGACCCTGCATGCATTGCTTAAACTGACGCTATTTTTGCAAATCGCTGCAGGTATAAGACTGCCCCTTCTGCCCATGATGTCAAGAGATCATTTTTGTGGTTCAAATCTACCCAAGGGGAAGACAACCTTTGGCACTCCAGACGTTTGACAAAGTTTACATACCCTGGTAAGGCATATGCACTCTGTTCTAGTCCCTACCTCCCATCATTGGCATTCGAGGTGAGGCTGTGTGCTATGCAGAAGGGAGCTCAGAAGAATGTTCTGTAATTCTTCCTTCTAAAAAAAAAAAAAAATTTAGTCAATGAACGGATAGCAGCTGTAGCATGGCTCAGCCCTTGCACTCATCATCTGGAGGCTGAACTGTATATCCCATACAAATCTTCCAGACAGATTGTTCTGGGGTAAAACAAACCTCACTAAAGAGAGAGTTAGTGGCATCTGACTGTTTATGCAACCTTCCTGAACTTGGAGAGGCTGATTGCTCTATATATTTTGTACAGACTTTGGCAGCATTGAGGTATGAACAGCGTACATTGTACAGCGCTACAGAATTTGCTGGCGCTATATAAATAAATAATAACATAGCAATAAAACAGAAACCTTGCAAGAAAAACAGACAGGATCTATACTCTATTAATGTTAATAAAGTAAAAAAAGTCAATGGCAAGGTATTGTAGACAGGTAAACAAATGCAATCTTTACTAGTGCTATGTGCCTCAGATGTACAGATTGAAATGAATAGGAGCCAGTGATTGGTTGGCATAGCTTTGCTAATTCCTAAATTACAGGTGCATGTAGGGACACGTACCACTCAAGTGGTCTGCTTTCCACTGTGATTAGTCCCCCGCCTTGCAAGATGGCACCACCTCTTGTACCGGCTCAAGGCGGAAGTGAGAGGAGAGATAGATAGGCCTGTGTAAAGCATGTCATTGTTGCCGCCCATCAGCTTGTGCAGAATCTCAACAACCACAATAGCTGACCAGACCAGTGCTAAGAGAGCCTCACCTGTTGTAGTACAGCCGCAATCCGTATGAAAAATAAGCAATAAATCAACCTTGGACTCTTCCTTTAAATAGTAATATTTAAAAAAAAAAAAAAAAAAAAAAAAACCACAAAAAAAAACCACAAAAAAAACCACAAAGAGAACTGTACTATTCTAAATGTGTTCACACAATGTAGTCTTTAGTGTAACGTTTTATGTTACAGTCCTTGGTATCTTAAAGTACCTTAAAATAAACTAACATATTCAAACTGTGTTGCCTGTTGCGGCTTCTCCTTACAATATTTACCTAAAATCTATTCAAATTAAACATTAATGTAACCTGGCATATTATTAATATTATTATTATACAGTTACATTGTGAAATATTGCTAATTTTAAAAGGACCACTAATGGCACCCAGACCACATCATTTCAATACATTAGCTTTGGTTCAGTGGTCCTTTAGTTTTAACCCTGCAATGTAAAACATTGCTGTAGAGTAGATACTGCAAGTTCAGTGTCTGCATTCAGAGGATGGAAACACTGAATGTCAGTACTGCACCGTGTGCAGCAATGCCCCAGGAAGCACCTCTAGTAGCCATCTGAGGAGTGGCCAGTTGAGTTATAACTAAGCTGTAAAGTAAACAATGCATTTTCTTTGAAAAGACAGTGTTTAATGCAAAAATCCTGAAGGGAATGATTCTACTCACCGGAACAAATACAATGAGCTGTAGTTGTTCTGGTGGCTACAGTGTCCCTTTAAACATACTTCTAAAGGCTGACGTTCTGTCGTTCTTACAACTGACCTCCATTTCATTGAAGGAGACCAGCACTGGCCGTGCTGTTTTCGACCCTAATGCTCATTTACAATAAGCATTGGTTTGGACAAAATAGAAGAGTCAGCAAGACATAGAAAGCGGATCAAGTTTCTGAAGGAACTGGATCTTCGCACTGGAATTAAAAGATGAGCAAAATTCCCTTTTTAAACAAATGTTATTTAGGTTTGGCAAGGGACAAAATAACTTAATCTAAATTAAGTTGTTACGGAGCCAGGAAGCACCCGGAAGTACTCTTACCTAAAGGGGTTAAACCGTCAAATTCAATTTTGAATTGCTGATCGCAAAAATGTTAATTCAGTGTATACTGACAACTTTTTGAAATTGAGGGGACCCTATAACAAATCAATTTCTGCTTTGACAACATTATATAAATAAGTGCAGAGATACATATAACAAACAGATAATACAAAACCTCCTAGGAGGAAAAGGTATTGGTTCTGAAAACAAATCAAAGAGATCATTGTAGCAACGCGGGTTATTTCCAAAACGTCAGTTGCTCTGTATTATTGTGCAGATAGAAGTGTTGATTTTGGGGATGGAGGAGGGAGTCATGATAGAAGTGCACTTACAGACGCCTACATAAAATGAAACAAATCGATAGGTGCCAGCAATTATATTTCTACGAGCCATGACTCTCGGGATTCTTAATTTCTAAAGCAACAACCATAAGGTATAAGTGGTTCCACAGTGAAGATATAGACACAGGGATGCAAAACTGAAAAATACTAATGAGGGAAAGGAATGCGTGGGTTCCTCTTCAGCAGTTCTCGCATTTCCTGCTAACAAGCCATAAACAAAAACCAACACAGGAGAGGAGAAAAGAACCACAAAGTCTATTTTCAAAAAGGAGACTGCAGTTTACACAGCAACATAACTTCCAACAGTCCCATGTTTGGTAGGACAGTCCTGAATCTGTGGTCCTGTTCCATCCTATCAGGTGTGCTACCAAGTATCCTGCACCTGGGAGCACAAGAGAAGAAGTCCCCATAAAATACAGTTCGTATTTTACCAATAGATGCGTTGTCCTGCACAAACTGCACTGAGGGCATTCTGGCCATGGTCAGAGCGCAACTATGTTGTCCTATATGCAGCTGGCTAATACCATTGGCCAGTCAACTTATCAAGCCAAGCTGTCATGCCCCTTTTCATGCTAGACCATCCCTTTGAGTGTCACCACTAATGCAAACCACATCTTGGGCACACTTTGTAGGTCCACCCCTCTGCCTGGTTCCATATCTCCCAGTGCTGGCAATAAGCAAAGACAAATGGTGAACCAAATAAATAACAGCAACAAAAGTAGTGAAACGTTTAAAGGATTACTCCACGCACCATGACTACTTCAGTGATTTGAAGTACTCACGGTGCCAGGAGTCCATTTCTTCAGAGTTTTGCTTTAAAATGTATGGCGTTTGTTGCCAGAAGTGTAACCAACTATCGCAGTGTCATGAAAGCGCCATTTACCAACTCTGGACTGGCTAATGTCAATTCTGTGCATATTCCTATGCACAGAATTATATTAATTTGCTGAGAGTGGTTAGCTGATGCTCTCAGCCAATACATAGCTAGCGGGATCACCTTAAAATCTGAATTGTCACCCCCTCCACCCAAAAATATAAGTTCTTTGTAAAGATAAAATCTTTATGAAATACTCATTTTGACTGTGTTGGAATTTCACAGCCAAAGGGCCTCCAGCAGCGATGCCACAGTCTGGGGTTTTTGCAAATTTTGCAAAGTCCACCAATGGTTGACAGTGCCACTTAAATGTTATGCAAGAATTTAAAAAGGGTTATTCTAAACATCATGAGTTAATTGGAAAAGTGATGTTGCAAGTAATTCTTCAACTGCAACTTAAAAAGCCAAATATACTCGAAAAACACTATAGCATTAGGAAGGCAAACATATTCCTAACGCTATAGTGTCCAAGCCCTTAGTTAGATTCAGGCCTACCCTGTTAAAGAATTTAAATAATAATAAATAAATAAAAATATATATACACACAAATAAATATACACACACACACAAACACTTTTATGGATTGAATAGTCCTCAAGTCCATGGAGTGTGGTTTCTTCTATTTTCTACATACTACTTAGCCAAACAAGCACTGGGCACCATAACCACTACCAGAGGGGAGAGAGAGAGTGTAAGTGAGTGTATCCAGATAGCACTCCCAGGTCTTTGTAAAATAAAACTTGGCTTTTAATTAGGGTTTGTTTTTGTTTTATACTATTTATAATTTTATATTTCCCTCTTATTGTCGAAAATCACTTCGTGCTGCTGCTACTCCCGCAATATTATGCTTGCCGTCTCCTTATCCAATCCAATGCTCCTCATTTAGGAGCATAGGGGACGAATTATTCTCATAGGGAATCACTGAATTAAAATGTTTCACTGTGAGTTGCACTCCCATTTGTCTGCTCAAGAGGAGAATGAAAACATTTTTCAAACCTTAGCTCTTCAACTCACATGAAAAACTGACAGTTTAAAATAGTGGGAAAAGTTCATAGGAATTGTATTTCACTGGCTTACAAAGTATCACTGGAGTGATCACTCTACAATTGCTGCAGAACTGCCTTTTTGAGGACAAATTGCATCATTTAGGCGAGCATAACCAAACTGTGAGTATGATGGAGTTTGAGATTTTTTCCAAAAAAAAAAAAAGACATTTTGCGTTTATTCACTAAACTTCAAATTTAAATCCAAATGGCAACATTTAGGCAAAAATAACCGATTTGGACAAATTCTAAATTTCCATTATTGTCACAGCTTATTCTAGACTCAATGACTCATTAAGAGTCACTACAATTCTACGTTTAATAAATAAACCATTGAGTTCCTTACAATACCCACTTTAGAAAATAACCCTGTTCAATAGAGCCTACAAGGAGGAAACAACGAAAGAATGTAACACATTATACTGATACTATTAAAGAGGAAATAGAATGTATGGCAAGAACAAGGAAAACAGTTTGAGAGTAAACCTCATTGTTTCTGTGACAGACAGGCTGGGGGGTGGTATTAAGAATTAGTCTGGATTACCTACATGGGGGTTGGGGATATTGAACATTAGGCTGGATTACCTGCAGGAAGGTAGATCAGGATACTTGTCTGTATTACTTGAGGAAAGTAGGGGTATTGTTACTCTGGCTTACTCACAGGAATTTAGGGAGTGATAATAAGAATTACAGTGGAACTGTAGGAAAGTAGTTGTGGTAATCGGCTGGTGTACCTGTAGGGAGTTAGGTATAAATCAGGATAATGAAGGTAGAGGTGGTATTAGTCTGGATAAACTGTAGGAAGGTAGGTTTTGATTAGGTATGTATTAGTCTCTTTTACCTGTAGAAAGGTAGGTATTAGTCTGGATTAGGAAGGTAGGTAGTAGTCTGGATTAGGAAGGTAGGTAGTAGTCTGGATTAGGAAGGTAGGAAGGTAGTAGTCTGGATTAGGAAGGTAGGAAGGTAGGAGTCTGGATTAGGAAGGTAGGAAGTAGTCTGGATTAGGAAGGTAGGTAGTAGTCTGGATTAGGAAGGTAGGTAGTAGTCTGGATTAGGAAGGTAGGAAGGTAGTAGTCTGGATTAGGAAGGTAGGAGTCTGGATTAGGAAGGTAGGAGTCTGGATTAGGAAGGTAGGTAGTAGTCTGGATTAGGAAGGTAGGTAGTAGTCTGGATTAGGAAGGTAGGTAGTAGTCTGGATTAGGAAGGTAGGTAGTAGTCTGGATTAGGAAGGTTAGGAAGGCAGGTAGTATTCTGGATTAGGAAGGTAGGTATGTAGTAGTCTGGATTAGGAAGGTTAGGAAGGCAGGTAGTATTCTGGATTAGGAAGGTAGGTAGTAGTCTGGATTAGGAAGGTAGGTAGGTAGTAGTCTGTATTAGGTAGTAGTCTGTATTAGGAAGGTTAGGAAGGCAGGTAGTAATCTGGATTAGGAAGGTAGGCATTAGTCTGGATTAGGAAGGTAGGCATTAGTCTGGATTAGGAAGGTAGGCATTAGTCTGGATTAGGAAGGTAGGAAGGTAGTCTGTATTAGGAAGGTAGGTAGGTAGGTAGTAGTCTGGATTAGGAAGGTAGGTAGGTAGTAGTCTGGATTAGGAAGGTAGTAGTCTGGATTAGGAAGGTAGGTATTCCGGGTTAGGATGGTAGGTATTCCGGGTTAGGATGGTAGGTATCAGTCTGGATTAGGTAGGTAGGTATTATTCAGGATTAGGTAGGCAGTAGTCTGGAATAGGTAGGTATTATTCAGGATTAGGATGGTAGGTATCAGTCTGGATTAGGTAGGTATTATTCTAGATTAGGAAGGTAGGTAGTAGTCTGGATTAGGTAGGTAAGTAGTCTTGTTGGCCATTAGAAGGACTCTGATGGCTGAGTGTGATTATTAACCCTGTGATCCCCGGCTGCTCTGCCCTCCCGGGGACATGCTAGGTATTACTGACTGGGGAGAGCTCGGGATATAACCTTCAGCACTCCAGCCGCGCTGCACTACGCTTCCCGTGATGCTCCGCGAGCCGGGGCTGTGAGGCGATCAGTGACCGGAGGGCTGGCTCCTGCCTGTGATACACCGAGTCCGGGAACCCGAGCCGCTCACAGGGTAGCACTCACTCACCTGCACTCCGCCATGGCTCATATCCCAACACAGCCAGCCGGCTCCCGGGACAAAACTCCGCGGGAAAAAGTCCAAACCGACCCGTCTGAGGAGAACCGGACTCTCGGAATATGGCGGAATAAGCCGAGTCCCAGCCTCGGCCAATGGTGACTCGCTCGGCATACACACTGACACACTGAATAGCCAATCAGATAGAGGGATCGGAGACAAGTAGCCAATAGAAGTAGAGGAAAAAGTACCTGTCGGATGAACGTTGAATTCGTCCAATGAGGAGACGCAAGGATTACACCTGCAGCCAATAGGGTGCGAGAGATAAGAAGGGGGCGGGGTTAGGTTACTTACTAGGGAGCTGTCAGTGAAGGAATGTCAGGGCTGCCCAGATATTCATATTTTCCACCAAGTCTCTCACACAGTTCACTCCTTTTAAACATTTAATAAAGTGAAAGCTGTAGTTTTGTGTAGTAAATAAACACACATATATATATATTATTCATGTTATTGTGAAGTAAAAGAAAACACAAATCAATAATGTCACATTATTATTATTATTATTATTATTACAATACACTTTGTACATTCAGACTAGCATGTTGTGTAATATATTTTATCATCATTTGATAAAGTTAAGTAAATCTCACTAAATATGAATTTACCAGTAGTCTTTACCTGTGGTTCACAAACTTTTTAGGTTCCAGGTGCCCTTAAAGGACCACTATAGGCACCCAGACCACTTCAGCTCAATGAAGTGGTCTGGGTGCCAGGCCCCTCAAGCAGGGACGTTATAGCCACGAGGCAAACAAGTCATTTGCCTTGGGCAGCATTTTCCAGGGGGTGGCAAAAAAGCCGCCCCCAAATGCCCAGGGCAAATGTCTTGTTAGCCATGCGGCTAACTGACAATCCGGGCAGTCGGGCGGCGCGGGCGAGGGAGTACTTTCCCCTGAGCTGTCTGCTCAGCTCCCTCGCGCGCCGCAGAGTGATGCCGGGAGCCGGAATATGACGTCATCACTCTGGGCGTGCGAGGGAGCTGAGCAAACAGCTCAGGGGAAAGTACTCCCTCGCTAGCACCGCCCGCCCGCCCGGATTGTCAGTTAGCCGCAAGGCTAACAAGACATTTGCCCTGGGCATTTGGGGGTGGCTTTTTTGCCACCCCCAGCAGCCCCACTAGACCCCTAGGGCAGCACAAAACCAGGATACACCACTGCCCTCTAGGGTTAACCCTGCAGCTGTAAACATAGCAGTTTCAGAGAAAAGGCAGTGTTTACATTACAGCGTAGTCCATAACTCCACTGGACACTCCTCAGATGGCTGCTGGAGGTGCTTCCTGGGGCAGTGCTACACACTGTGCAATACTTCCATTCAGTGTCTCCATCCTCTGCATTGGAACACCGAACTTTCCTCATAGAGATGCATTGATTCAATGCATTTCTAGGAGGATATGCTTATTGACAAGGGCTGTGTTTGACTTGTGCTGACTCTGCCCCTATTCTGCCTCATTGACAGTGTTAGCCAATCCTATGGGAAAGCATTGTGATTGGCTAGCAGAATCACTTATGAGGCTATCAGCCAAGCAGAACGATTAGGAGCAGAGGCAGCAGCTGCATACTTGAATACAAGAAGATTTTACTATATTTTCCTGACCCTATCGTGTACCTTTAATTAACTTCTGATCATTAGTGCATAATAAGAAAATCTCTCACTCACGTGTTACAGTGCCCAAATTTTGCTCTGGACATCATGATCAAAAACGAT
This sequence comes from Pelobates fuscus, assembly GCF_036172605.1. Taxonomy (NCBI): domain Eukaryota; kingdom Metazoa; phylum Chordata; class Amphibia; order Anura; family Pelobatidae; genus Pelobates; species Pelobates fuscus. Next base: position 108,947,900 of record NC_086327.1, on the reverse strand, counting down.
TGATTAAGCACTATAACCACTACAGAACCCTGTAGATGTTATAGTGCCAGGAGAGTTCTCCCTTCCCCTCTCCTATTGTAAGTAGTAAAAACATTTGTGAGTGAATTATAAAAATATGGCCTAATTACCCGCTCTCAGTACTAGCATCCAGCAAGCAAATGAATAAAATAAAAAGACTCAAACTCAGCTGCATAAAGTGAAAACTGTAGTTTAATGTAGTATATAAACATACCGGTATATATTATTCATGTTATTGTGGAATAAAAGAGAACACAAAACAATAATTTCACATTATTATTACAATATACTTTGGGTATTTAGATTATAGCATGTTGTATAATATATCATGTATTTTATCATTATTTATAATTTCCCTGCAAGCGGCTGGCCACTGCTGATTAGCTACCTGAACACTAAAAATGTAAAAAAAATTAAAAAGTTATAGTGGTAATTTTTACTACCCTCTAACTATTTGGAGATATAAACATTCCCTTATTCCCCCACATGGATGAGGACACATTTGCTAAACGATGAGCAGCTACTGACTGTTGCTTAGATTTCTGACTGGGCCTGATAGGCTACTGTCAGCATCCAGCATGTTGGCTTTGACTTTGAAGGAGTGCCAAGTCTGAGCCAGCAAGGAGATCGAACATTCACCTTGCCCAGACTTGCACCCCTCAGTATACTGAGGTAGCATGTGGGCTGGACTTCAGTCAATAGTCCCAATGCTTCTCAATGACTCAGAGAGCAGCACCCAGTGCTCTGAGTCCCAAACTGAGCGCTGGGATTGAAAGCAGTTCTGGGTGTAATCTGCACCCACTGGAATACTAGGCTAGCATATCCCTCCACTGGACCACCAGGGATTATACCATCCTCTTGACAAGAGGGAAGCAGGAGGGAGGCGATCTTCACCTCACTCTGACTACACATCATGTCCTACCTCTCATAGTGTTCGCAACTCAGAGCTCCACCAATGGATCAGGCAGAGGAACATAAAAATATACAGCACCGATAGCCTCCTTATACTATGAATATTATAAGCTGCAGTTTTTATGATGCTTGAAGTTTAAAATCAAAAATCCTCTAATATACCATAATCATACTCTTGACATGGGATTATTGGAAAGTTTAGAGATTAAAAAGCTTACACTTTAATTGCATTCTCTGATGTGTGTGTGGTCAAATATAATTTACTGTACTTCAGTATACTTATTTGATCTCTTAGAAGTCTACTGTACTAAAAATGATTAGATATTAAAGGATTCAAAAAGTTCAGTGTAGATTTTACCACATCCTCTCTTTAAATATCCCTGTTTAAGAAATAGTGTATTTTCTATCATTATTTATTATGGGGATTTTGATTTCAATAAATATTTATTTATTTTGTGAACATCATTAACCCTGTTAGCATGTCCTCAATGTAACAATGCTATTTATGCACCGGTTGTCCTGTGTTTTTTTTTTGTCTTGTTTTTTACTCTGACTGTTAAAACATGACTTCTAAATCTTGAGATAACTAAATAAAATACCAGATTTCTCCTCAGAACAAAAATGTCTAAATCCCCAGGAAGTAACGGAAGAAGAAAGGGAGCATTTATTGAAGCATCATCACAGTTTAAGAATAGAGGGGGGATGATTTAATTCATCTGACGCGTTTCGTGGCCATTCAACACTTCCTCAGTCTGCCCAAACCATTATGCTGTTTAAATAAAGGTTTACTTTTTCTTTACTTCCTGTAGATTTAGAAAAAAAAATTCTTCTGAGATGGAATCTGGCATTTTTATTTATCTCGTGTCAATTTTCCACCTGACCTGCAGGGTGACTACTATACGACTGCACCCTGTTGAAAATGCCTTTCAAGACAAACTTTTATCTTGCCTCAGGATAGTAAATTTTGACTGTAGGTGCACTCTGAATTATTAATTTTGAAATGGACATGTAAATGCTCCAGTGAACCAAGTGCTGTTCATTTTTAAACCCTTCTGCCATCAAGCTGGATGTTATGAACTTTAAGTTAGTTTTTTTTTTTTTACTCAATATATGTTGATTGTGTATGAGTGTGTGTTTTTCAATAAATCATGGTTAAAATGCATCAAGCCCTCAATGTATCTGCAGGAATCAAAACCCTTCCATTTCAGCTGGATTTAAAAATAAGGTGTTTTTTTTTTTTGTTGCCAATGCCAAGTGATCTGTGCATTTACTGGTATTATAAGATGCACACTATATGCCAGGGAAACAGCATGATATTGTATTATATAAATCTTTGCGACTGTACAAAGTGAAGATATCACAGATCACTGTGCAACCCTGTAATCATTTTTAGCTCCCCAATTTGCAAATGTAGTGAATACGTCATGTATATATCAAAGACATTCTGCTAATTAAATAATCTTTACAGTAATGTATTTAGATATTTAAATGGTCAACAAGACAGATATATCTATAGACCTCAGTTTGGAAAAAAAAGAATATTTAAGAAATTTATGAAAATGTACATGTTTCTTTCTTATGTGTGTTTTATAATAATTCAAACTGTATTTCAGGAGTTTTAATAATATTGGACAAGCTTTTCAACAGATTTAATATTTTTGGCTAAACTTTTCAAATGGTTTTATATTTTGAAATATATTTAAAGGTATCCTATAGTGCCAGGAAAACAAACCAGTTTTCCTGGCACTATAGGGTTACTAGGTCCCCCCCCTTCAGCGATTTACCTTAATCCAGCGCCGGGCTCCCTCGGCGCTAGTGACCTCTTCTCCCCCTGCCAACATCAGCTCCCGAGAGGAGCCGAATGCGCATGCACGGCCAGAGACGCAATCCTCAATGCTTTCCTATGGGGGTCTTATTTGACGCTGGACTCCGTGAGGACATCCAGCGTCAAAAAAGTGTGATTTACTCAGTTTACACTGCAGGGTTAATCCAGCCACTAGAGGCTGGATTAACCCTGCAGTGTAAACATAGAAGTTTCTCTGAAACTGCTATGTTGTCAGCTGCAGGGTTAAAACTAGGGGGATCTGGCACTCAGACCACTTCATTGAGCCTATAGTGGTCCTTTAATACTTTATTTTTTTGTTTTAAAAAAACAGAGATTGGTAGTCAAAGTTTCGCAAATGTTACGTCCTACTTTAATATATGATTTTTTATTTTATTTTAATATTTTGGGGAAGAAAAAAAAATATTTTTGAATGTATCCAAAATTATTAAATAATTTTAAACGCTTATCCAAAAATATTAAACTGAGGCTAGAGTGGCTTTTCAGATTGTCGTCTTATCCTGTTGCAATAGGTTTATGTATTTTGCCTCCTGTGTCTAACATGTATTATAATAATCCTGTAAATTTCTATAATGACTGTCAGGGCATTTTTGCATATGAAGAATATCATCAATTCATCAATCACTAGCTTTCCAATTGAAAGGTAAAGGCGGAAGACAAGGAAAGGCCCATCCTGTTGGCACAGTCCAGATAGTAGGCTCCATATTTCGCTTGCGCAGCAAGATCTCCTGCTTCCATTTACGGGCGTTTGTGTGTCTTGTTCATTGTTTGTTTCCGGAAGGTCGGAGGACTGAGTGAGCACTAGTGTGAACTGGATGAGTGCACAGCTGAAAAGACATAATCCCACGATGGCTACGTGCCAATTGGTACCCACTTCGGGTGTTTTTATCATATTTAACATATCCAAAATGTCAGCTCCTAAACCAATATAGAGCAGGAGAAGTTGTGTAAGTTGGTCTCTATTCATCTCTCCTTTTGGTGCAAGCCACCGTCCGACAACCAAAACAAGAACCATAATCTGTTCCAGTACTTGCGCCCATTTTGAATAGGTGCTGAAGTTCGTTTCCTGATAAACAATTAAAATAATGTTAATTCCTACATATAAACATTTACGTTTAGGAATGTTTCCTGCATAATGTATAATGGATGGAAGCAACTGTTGAATATTTCACTTTACTGAATACTGCACTACTTTTATTGCAAAGAAAACAATACAGAACAAAAACAATCTGGCTCCCTCCTACAATCCATCATCTACAAAGTCTACTTTTTTTTTTCTTCTGCTGGTATTTGTAAATTAGACTCCCTCCACGAATACCAACAGACAGTGGCGTCGCTAGGGGGGCGCCAGAGGGGGCCATGGCCCCCCCTACATCATGCTGTGCCCCTCCTTGGGCCCCCCCAAATGCCAGCAACTCGCTGGCCATGTGCTTAAATTCTATTCCCTTGGGCTGTAACAGTGTGTGACATGCAGCCCGAGGGAATGCAGGGCAGAGCAGCTGGAACCGTGCTGGGGGCTGTCTGTGGCCAGAGGGAGCACTGACAGGCTCTGTGTGTGTGTGTGTGTGTATGAACTCAGCAGTCTGTGTGTGTGTGTGTGTGTGTATGAACTCAGCAGTCTGTGTGTGTGTATGAACTCAGCAGTCTATGTGTGTATGAACTCAGCAGTCTGTGTGTGTGTGTGGACTCAGCAGTCTGTGTTTGTGTGTGTGTATGGACTCAGCAGTGGGTATGGACTCAGCAGTCTGTATGTGTGTGTGTGTGTGTGTGCATGAACTCAGCAGTGTGTGTGTGTGTGTGTGTGTGTGTGTGTGGATGGACTCACCAGTCTGTGTGTGTATGGACTCAGCAGTGTGTGTGTATGGACTCAGCAGTCTGTGTGTGTGTATGAACTCAGCAGTCTGTGTGTGTATGGACTCAGCAGTGTGTGTGTATGGACTCAGCAGTCTGTGTGTGTATGGACTCAGCAGTCTGTGTGTGTATGGACTCAGCAGTCTGTGTTTGTGTGTGTGTATGGACTCAGCAGTGTGTATGGACTCAGCAGTCTGTATGTGTGTATGGACTCAGCAGTCTGTGTTTGTGTGTGTGTATGGACTTAGCAGTGTGTGTGTATGGACTCAGCAGTCGGTGTGTGTATGGACTCAGCAGTCTGTGTGTGTGTATGGACTCAGCAGTCTGTGTGTGTGTATGGACTCAGCAGTCTCTGTGTGTGTATGGACTCAGCAGTTTTTGTGTGTGTATGGACTCAGCAGTGTGTATGGACTCAGCAGTCTGTATGTGTGTATGGACTCAGCAGTGTGTTTGTGTGTGTGTATGGACTTAGCAGTGTGTGTGTATGGACTCAGCAGTGTGTGTGTATGGACTCAGCAGTCTGTATGGACTCAGCAGTGTGTATGGACTCAGCAGTGTGTATGGACTCAGCAGTGTGTATGTGTGTATGGACTCGGCAGTCTGTGTGTGTGTATGGACTCAGCAGTCTGTGTGTGTGTGTGTATGTGTGTATGGATTCAGCAGTCTGTATGTGTATGGACTCAGCAGTCTGTCTGTGTGTGTGTGTGTGTGTGTGTATGGACACAGCAGTGTGTATGGACTCAGCAGTCTGTATGTGTGTATGGACTCAGCAGTGTGTATGTGTGTATGAACTCAGCAGTCTGTGTGTGTGTGGACTCAGCAGTCTGTGTGTGTGTGGACTCAGCAGTCTGTGTGTGTGTGGACTCAGCAGTCTGTGTGTGTATGGACTCAGCAGTCTGTGTGTGTGTGTGTGTGTATGGACTCATCAGTGTGTGTGTATAGACTTGGCAGTATGTGTGTGTGTGTATGGACTCAGCAATCTATATGTGTGTATGGACTCAGCAGTCTGTGTTTGTGTGTGTGTGTGTGTGTGTGGACTCAGCAGTCTGTGTGTGTGTGTGTGGACTCAGCAGTCTGTGTGTGTATGGACTCAGCAGTCTGTGTGTGTGTATGGACTCATCAGTGTGTGTGTATAGACTCGGCAGTCTGTGTGTGTATGGACTCAGCAATCTATATGTGTGTATGGACTCAGCAGTCTGTGTTTGTGTGTGTGTGTATGGACTCATGAGTGTGTGTGTATAGACTTGGCAGTCTGTGTGTGTGTGTGTATGGACTCAGCAATCTATATGTGTGTATGGACTCAGCAGTCTGTGTTTGTGTGTGTGTGTGTGTGTGTGTGTGTGGACTCAGCAGTCTGTGTGTGTGTGTGTGTGTGTGTGTGGACTCAGCAGTCTGTGTGTGTATGGACTCAGCAGTCTGTGTGTGTGTATGGACTCATCAGTGTGTGTGTATAGACTCGGCAGTCTGTGTGTGTATGGACTCAGCAATCTATATGTGTGTATGGACTCAGCAGTCTGTGTGTGTTTGTGTATGGACTCAGCAGTGTGTGTGTATGGACTCAGCAGTGTGTGTGTATGGACTCAGCAGTCTGTGTATGGTCAGCAGTCTGTGTCTCTGTGTGTAAGGACTCAGCAGTCTGTGTGTGTGTGTGTGTGTGTGTATGTACTGTATCAAGGGAAATGTGTTTGTTTTATTAATAATCCTTGGTGGAAAATAATGAATTCTCCACCAGGGATTATTTAAAAAAAAAAACACAACAACACATTGTGTCGGGGGCGGGGCTTAACATGCGGCAGGGGCGGGGTTAAACTGCGGTGAGGGCGGGGTTAAATGTCCCTCCCTACTTTTGTCCCTGGCCCACCATGTGCCCCCCCTAAAAATGAATCCTAGAGACGCCACTGCCAACAGACCAGCTGAGAGGTCTGGGCTGCCTGCCCTAGTCCATAAGTTTTGTGTATGAATGATTGAGGTATCAGAAGGAAGTGGAGATCCCCACACAGTTCAAAAGAATATCCATATTTTAATATGAATGTTTTTCCATTTCTATGTATATATAATGAATGTACATTAAAGGGTTACTCTTAGCACAACTGCAAGGGTGATGGTACAGAGAGCAACCTTGGCCTATACTCAGCTCTGAGTGTGGTTTAGATTTGCAGGGATTTGTAAAAATAGCTGCAGCTGTAAGCCAACCCTTCAGAGCTGTCAATCAAGCAGGCTGCTTGTATCAGTCTTCTCCAATTTGTACTTGTGCTTTGACAAAGTTGATGGGATAAGAGAGTTTCTTCTGGATGAGGGAACGTGCTAACTGCAGTGCAGCTGCATGAAGACCTATTAATTAGTGCATCATAGAAATACCTTGAATATATGTATATAATTTTATTTTACAATTTTAATGCATTCTGTATAGAATGCAGTGAAAGTAGCGGGAAATTTGACCCCATATTTTCTCCTTAAAACATTATGTACATATTGGATGGTAAGTCCACGGTGTAGTCTCCATTTAATTATTTTGGATCTTTCATTTTGTGGTTGTGGTAACAGCACTATTTTCCATCTCTAAAATAGCCTGACTTTGGCTAGCTAAACTACCCGCAGCCAGACTCTTGACACCAAACGGTGTCACTTGACACCAAACGGGATAATCAAGTCACCAAAACAACTTAACCTTAATGAAACGGTTTTGGTGTATAAATCATACCCATGCAGTCTCACTGCTAAATTCTCCACCATTTAGGAGTTAAATCATTTTGTTTCCGTTTATGCAGCCCTAGCAACACCTCCCTTGGCCATGACTCACACAGCCTCCATAAAAAAAATGGTTTCATTTTCAATCAGATGTTAACTTGGTTTAGAAGTTTTTATATCATGCTCTGTAAATTGAATGCACACAGGAGGCTCTTGCAAAGTCTAGCAACTTTTAACACTGCAGGAGATAAGAAAATCTCATTTAAACAGACTGTGCAATGAAGGAAATGTAAACATCAGATCTCACTTTACAGGAAGTGTTTTGAAAGGCTGTGTAAGTCACAAGAAGGGAGGTGTGACTAGGGCTGCATAAACAAAGTGATTTAACTCCTAAATGGTAGAGAATTGAGCAGTGGGACTGCAGGGGCATTATCTATACACTAAAACTGCTTCATTAAGCTAAAGTTGTTTTGGTGACTATAGCGTCCCTTTAACCCCTTAAGGACCAAACTTCTGGAATAAAAGGGAATCATGACGTGTCACACACGTCATGTGTCCTTAAGGGGTTAAGTTGACTTTCATACATAATCTTACTGGTACTACTTTGTAATTGTTATTCTTTTATTAATTTATTGATTGTTTATTTGTAACTCTTTAACGGTGCCCAGCTACTGATGAAAATATAGGTACTTTACAACAATGGTAAATATCACTTGGATGTAAAAAAAAATAAAAATGGATACCTGTTCTAAAGTATCTTGATCCATGGTTGAGTTGGAGATTAAGATTCTGGTTTCAAGGAGCTCAAGTTCCAAGAGAAAGACAGAAGGGATTGTTGAACTCAAATAGAGAAAAACCATTGGGGAAAACCTACAGAAGATAATATTGTTCACTATTACGTTTTTGAAAAGTTCCACTTTAAGTAATTATAAAAAAAAAATATTCATCATCTGAATTTTTATTGTATTATTCGTGTAACCAGGCTATTTTAACACTTTATAACCGACGAAGGAAAAATCCCTCTGCAATAAACCAGTCGTTAAAGATCCTTTATCAGAATTAAATTTCCCCCCTCATTTAATAATGACAGAGCTCTATAGACTTTTATATAAATAAGCAAAGCATTACAAATTGGCATAGGATTTTCAGTGACCAGATTTCGTTGAAATCCGTTAGTCCTTAAAGCGGCACTGTCACACCGAACTTACCTTTCCCCAATCGTTTCCTCTTCTCTTCCACTCTCAGAATCTGTTCTTCTTTTCTTCCTATCTGATCTATTGCTCTTTAAAACATAAGACAAAGTAGGGACTACTTTGTCTTCTTTATTTTTTCTACACTAGACCTTCTGTTCCATTTCCTGTGGTCACAGAAATTTGGTGGAGAGCACCGCTTCCCGCTGCTTCTATTTTTACATATTTAAAATAGAGCCGGTAGCTCCATCCTTGTAATAAACTGAACAAATGGTCTTTGTTGGTTCGAAGACCGTTTACTCTTTGTAATTTCTATTCATTCGTTCTTCTTGCTGATTAATGAACGAATAGCCGAAATTCCTATCCGAATTATCCAAGCTGAACTGGGCAAACTGTTTAGTTTTGGCAGATGACGTATCCAACAGGGCCTTCATCTGCCCTCACTAAGATGGCGGCGCCCAGGACAAGATCTGGGCATGAAATCTAAGGGTAAAAAAAGAGTAAAATGGGAGACCTAGGAGCATTTGCGGTACTAGGGGGACAATTAAATGTAGTGGAGTCGGGAGGGGGGTTAAAATAAAACCGGAAGCGGCCATGACAGCACTCTCACACCGTAATCTTTCTGATATACTTATATTGACTATGTTGGAATTTTACTGAAATGCTAACCCAAGCAAAATGTATCCTGAGACATCTTTTGACTGTCTCTTTATTTTCCCAATGCCTGACACTTCATGACACTGGGCAGAGCTACCAACGTTAAAAAGTTTCAATCCCACAGTGGTCACAAGTGACAGCTGCATGGAATTGGCTCTATACATGGCGGGTCTCAGAGGATTCTCAATAGATCTCAATGCTGTATACTCGCGCGTGCAGGGCCGCCATCAGGGGGTGACAACCATAACAGTTGTCACGGGCTCGGCGGCCCTGGGGGGCCCGGCCGCCCGGGCCCCACGTGTGGGGCCCTTCGGGTGGCCCACACACTTAGGGCCACCCGATGAGCCCCCTCCTTCAGGGGCCCGGTCAGCGCTGTGGCCGTTATATAGCGCGACCGGGCCCCTTTAAAAAAAAAAAAAAAAAGCAGCCGCAAGTGCTGCTGGGAGGAAGTGGTCACTCCCATTATCCCCAGCCACCCCCAGCCGACTCCCATCATCCCCAGCCACCCTCCTGCAAAGAAAGGGTAAGAGACAGGAGGGTGGCTGGAAAATGAGCTGTGTGTGTGCATGTATGTATGTATGTCTGTGTCTGTCTGTATGTGTGTGTCTGTATGCATGTATCTGTCTGTCTGTCTCAGTATGTGTGTGTCAGTATGTATGCCTGTATGCGTGTATGTCTGTTTCAATATGTGTGTCTGTTAGTATGTATCTGTGTCCTTTTGTATCAGTGTGCGTTTGTGTCTGTGTGTGGACCCAGTGGGCGGTATTTGGAGGCGGGCCCCAGGGGGCCCAGACCCTGAGCTGAGTTAGGGGCCCCAAAATTTCTGGTGGCGGCCCTGCGCGCGTGCATCTGCTTCTGGCCCTAAAGCACCATCAGCAGAACAGGGCTGGGCTGGTAGAGGATGGCAGCACCTGCATCGCCAGGTTCAGGTATATAAAACTAAAACTCACCTTTCCCTGCTCCCTTCAATGTCTTTCAATGGATGAGCAGCACAGTGTTATGCTCTTTTTTGTTGTGCTAAAAGGACACAATAAATAAAATATACTTTACCATAAAACACAAATGGGGTGATGCCCCGTGATGCCTTAGCTGTAGTGGAGTGTCTCTCTCAACTACAGCTGAGGTTCGACTTATTAAAAAAAAATTGGACCGAGGATTGTTCCACAATTCTCACAAGTACAACAATATTTGAACAGTACTTTACCCTAGATGCTCATTAAGTCACTTACACTGCATTTATATCAATGCTCAACAAATTCATATCAAGAAAAAAAAGATAATGTGCTGCCGTTGCTTGTTTATGCAATATGGATGTCAACCTTACAACTGTATTTGTTGTGTCTTCTAAATGGAACCATATAAAGTACTGGCAATGTCATATCTGTATTGTATGCACACAAAAAATAAGTCTGGAGACCCTGAGGGTTGGCCAAGGACTAGCAGTCAATATCTGTAGACACCAAAGGACTCTAGACAATTGAAATGACGCTCATAGGGGACACGGCCATCCAATAAATGTTGCCCACTTGGTTACACTGTTATTACCTTATTGTTCATAAAGATTGATAACACACGTTAGTCTAAGTGCATGTATGTTTCCAAGGTCCAGACTTAACAATGTTCTGACACGACATCACAGCCAGATACGCCAACGAGTTAAGAACGAAATGTGCTACAAGGAAATGTCTTAAACGGTTATGCTTTTGAGTTTTCCCTACTGCTCCTACCCCTTTTCTTTTCTGTACCCCAATCAACCAATAAAAATTGTCAAAAAAAAATTCACAAACGTAAAAAAAACCCTCTTCCATTCAAGTTCTACCTCTTTTGCTGCACAAAAAAGGCTAATTCAGATATAACAGTTTTTGTTCAATGTTTTTATTTAACCCATTAAAATTTTCAGTCATTAAGAAGTGCTGATTATGTGTTGTACTATCCCTTTAACCATGCTTTCCACTACCACTTCTATCTTCCAATTTCCAACTTTAGCTAATGGATGGTATCTAGTTTGTTTCCAATTTTAGCACTACAGATAACTGCACAGATTATGTTAAGTAGGATGGCAGAGCAGCACAGTGTTATGCTCTCTTCTGTTGTGCTAAAAGGACACAATAAATAAAATATACTTTACCATAAAACACAAATGGGGTCCGTGATGCCCTAGCTGTAGTGGAGTGTCTCTCTCAACTACAGCTGAGGTCCGACTTATAAAAAAAAAAAAAAAAAGTTAAAAACAAAAATGGGCCTGACATACAGATGTTGAGATGCAGATACCTGGGGAATTATCTGGGACTAATATATACAGAGAGTGATGTCCTATAAGATACATAAATGGGTCGAAGGTATTGAGATATATTCAGGTGCCCAAGAGGTAGATCCCCAGATGTTTTCTAACTACAGCTGCTTTGTCATTCTTAAGCATGGGTGGGGATCCTTTGGCCCTGCAGATATTTTGGACTACATCTCCCATAATGCCAGCTAAGCATCATGGGAGTTGTAGTTTTACAACATCTGGGGATCTACCTCGCAGCTGTTTCAATGCTGTAGTGGAGCAGGTGGAGGCTGTAGTGCAGTATTTGAATCATGCACTTTAAATATATATATATATTGTGAAAGAGTGTTGGGAATGGTGGTCAGGGGTGTATATCTGGCACCCAGACTTTTGCACAGCCACTATCCTGACATGTGGGTAAGCACATGCAGCCCCAGGGAAAGTTAAGGTTAAATGTAGGTTTTTTTCTCTGTTGTTATTTGGGTCCCTGGGGTGGAGTATTCGGAAGAGCAGGGTGGGCCGATTCTCCACCCACTGTCAGAGTGGTTGTGCATGAGTCCAGCCCAGGTCTTATAAGGAGTTCTGAATCACTGCCTAACGAGGTCATTAGCCTCACCTGTAGGGGCTGTGAGCAGCTATATAACTGCAGTTAAAGCAGGGTGGAGTGAGGGAAGTGCTTTGTGGAGAAAGAAAGTGCTTTGTGGAGAAAGAAAGTGCTTTGTGGAGAAAGAAAGTGCTTTGTGGAGAAAGAAAGTGCTTTGTGGAGAAAGAAAGTGCTTTGTGGAGAAAGAAAGTGCTTTGTGGAGAAAGAAAGTGCTTTGTGGAGAAAGAAAGTGCTTTGTGGAGAAAGAAAGTGCTTTGTGGAGAAAGAAGGTTTGTTGTTTATTGTATCCTGTTACTTCTGAACAACAGAAAATAAACAGGCCAGAGGCCTTTTTTTGAAACTGGACTTTGTCTTGACCTGGTTTTCTTACCCTAGAGGGCTGTGCAGTTGCCAAGAGATCCTGGACAAACATACACAGGAAAGTAAGTTTGTCACATATGTTGGAGGATGCGGGCACAAGAACAGAGAAGGCTGAAGCCTCACGTCACAGGCCAGCTTTAGTAGGAGATGACCCGGGCCACGATAGTCAGGAGTCCCATAACGATCAGGATCAAGGCAGTAACTTCCCTGAATTAGAAGTCAGTCCTGCTAACTTCAGGAAAGCACAATGGGAAGACCCCACTCTTGCAGAGGCCCGTAAAAATATCCAGGTTTCTACTGATGATCCAGTACAACTAGATAGAGACCCTTCTTATCCTTACTTTCAGGTACAGAATGATAGAGTAGAGAAAAAGGGGATGGATGTTATAAAGCAACTACTTGTTCCTAAGCCCTTCAGACATACAGTCCTAAATCTTGCACACAGCCATATACTGGGGGGACATTTAGGCATAGAAAAGATAAAAGAAAGAGTCTTACAGAGGTTTTATTGGCCTGGGGTATATGCTTCAGTTGCAAATTATTGTTCTTCTTGTCCTGAATGCCAACATACCGCCCCTTTTAAGGCATACCACAGTCCTCTGGTACCATTGCCTATAATAGAAATACCTTTTGAGAGGATTGCAATGGACTTGGTAGGTCCTCTGGTAAAGTCTGCAAGGGGGCATTAGTATATATTGGTGATTTTGGATTATGCTACCAAGTACCCGGAAGCAGTACCCCTACGTAACACGTCTGCAAAGACAATAGCGAGAGAACTCATGCTCATGTTTAGCCGGGTGGGCATACCAAAATAAATTTTGACAGATCAGGGTACACCATTTATGTCTAAAGTTACAAAGGAGTTATGTAAACTACTTCAAATTAAACATCTTAGGACCTCTGTTTATCATCCCCAGACAGACCGACTGGTAGAACGGTTTAACAAGACCTTAAAAAGTATGTTAAGGAAAGTAATTGACAAGGACGGTAAGAATTGGGATTGCTTACTACCCTATGTAATGTTCTCCATAAGGGAGGTGCCACAAGCTTCTACGGGCTTCTCTCCTTTTGAGCTTCTATATACCCATCATCCCAGAGGTCTGCTAGATATAGCAAAAGAAACCTGGGAACAGGAGTCCAATCCGTACCGTAGTGTAATTTAGCACATAGCTCAAATGCAAGATAGGATGGCGGCTGTCATGCCAATAGTTAAAGAACATATGCAGAAAGCCCAAGAGGCCCAGAAAAATAGTTATAATAAAAATACCAGACTGAGAGTTTTTCACCCAGGAGACAGGGTACTTATTTTGGTCCCTACAGTAGAAAATCAATTTCTAGCATCTTGGCATGGCCCATATGAGGTTATTGAACAGGTTGGGGAAGTTAATTATAAAGTGAGACAACCCAATAGGAGAAAGCCTGAGCAAATCTATTTTAGTGTTTTAGCATGTTATATATATTCACAAATGGCTCTCAGACATTGTAGTAAAATAGATCTTCTCTTTACTTCAGTACACACACATAATGACATAACACAAAAGAGACTAAACACAACAGAACAAGTGCATAACTTCACTATGCTGCCATCTACTGGAAGGTGGACTGCATAAACCTCAATACATAACACTCCTCCCCCCATGACCTCAAAGTCTTTGAGATAACTGGGAGGATTAATATTTTGTCTTGGGCGCCCCAAAACCATGTTTGGAACTGCTTCACCTGGACCTTCAGTTGTGCCCATCCCTTATTCCTGTGCTCTGTCAGATGGACCACACAGAACTGGTTCTTCAATAACAACTCCTGGAGAACTGAGACCTTTATCATCCAGTGGTTCCACATCATTTGGTATCACAGAAAACCCAGTATGACTGGGACCGGCAGCAGGCACAATCTCGTCACTCCGTTCCCGAATCTGATCGACATGCCTTCGTAATATTCTACCATCAGGAATTTGTACTTTGTATGACAAAGGTCCTGTGGCCATAATTACTTTTGCAGGTATCCATTTAGGCCCAGAAACATAGTTCCTGACATAGACATCACTGTCAGGTGCAAATACTCTGACAGTAGAAGCATTATAGTTCTTATTGAATTGCAATTCTTGCTTCTCTTGTAACTCAGTTGTCAAATCAGGATGTAAACGATCCAAACAAGTTTTAAGACGCCGGTTCATAAGGAGCTCTGCTGGACTACTACCGGTGCTTGAGCAAGGTGTCACATGTTGTTGCAGAAGGAAATTTGCAAGTCTACGATTCCAATCTCCTTCAATAATTCTCTTTAATGAGTCTTTGGTAGTCTGAACCATACGCTCAGCTTGACCATTTGATGATGGGTGTAATGGTGCAATAGTAACATGTCGAATAAGATTACTTGCCATGAACATTTGAATTCTGATGAGGTAAATTGTGTTCCATTATCAGACACAATTGTATCTGGCAACCCATGTGTAGCAAACAGCCTCCTTAGAATCTTTATGACTGTGACTGAGGTAGCAGATGTAACTGGAACAACTTCTAACCATTTTGAAAAGGAGTCAACAACTAAAAAAAACATCTGTCCGTGAAAAGGGCCAGCAAAATCTATATGTAAACGGGACCAAGGTGACCTAGTCACTTCCCAAGGATGTACTGAGGCTTTAGGGGGAGTATGACGAGTAGATTGGCATGGTACACAGACAAGTCTCTTCAGCTGTGTCTGGTCATGTGTCTGGTTCTTGGCCTATAAAAGCTACTTCCTGTCTCTGTACCTTTGCCAGATTATTGTGGTTCCTGTACTCTCTAATCAAGCTTGTTCCTGTTTCTCCTACCTGTTGCTGATTTTGGACCGTTTTGACTTTGCTGCTTCTCCTTCCCACTGACCTCAGCTTGCCTCACTACGATTATCATCTCTCTGTTCCAGTCTCCCATCTCTGCTTAAGACCAGAAGGCCACTCAAGGCTCAGGGGCTCAACCACCTGGGTAACGAGTGGCTACCTCTGGCAGAAAACATTGCTGATCTGGCTACTGGACTCCAAAACTTTGTAACATCAATATCATTACACCCAGAATCTACTTCCATTTTGCACGGAACATCTTGAAGCACAATTTCAGTGTAAATCTTCAGTCCTGATGGTGAATTTTCCACTTTATTCACATAGTCATTTGAGCAGTGGTGTATCCTGGTTTTGTGCTGCCCTAGGCAGGACAAAACTCAGGCGCCCCCGTCCCGCCCGCCCGCGCCACCCCCACCCAACCCTTCCCCCCGCCCGCACCACCCCCACCCTTCCCCCGCCCGCCTTCTAAATACACACACACTCGCTAACAGAAACACACACACACTTACAGACACACTCACTAGCAGATACACACACACACACTAACAGACACACACACACACTAACAGACACACACACACACTAACAGACATACACACACACACACACACACACACACACACTAACAGACATACACAGACACACTAACAGACACACTAACAGACATCAGGGCCGTCTTTAATATTGATTGGACCCTGGGCAAAGCATTTGCTTGGGCCCCCTGGTACCCTCTCCCCAGGTGTGCAATCCCGTCCTCCACCCCAACGCAGTGGCAGTCCTAATGTAGAGAGGTGCAAGAATTTCTTTGAGCCTCCCTATCGCACGGGTGATTAAAAGGTAGGTCCCCATCTGTCGTGCAACTCCAGCAATGCATTGACAGCTGGGGCTCTACCATTTACCCATGTTTGAAGGTTTGTATTTAGCACTAAGCTGTTTTTATGTGTTTGAATGTAAACAGGTTTTTGTATGGAATGTATGTGGTGTTGGCGTACTTGCATGCATGTATTTATGTGTAGTGTTGGTTTTTGAATGCAGGGGTGTGTTTACATATCATTTTGGTGTGTGTTTGTACATAGTGTTGGAGTTTGAATGCAGGGGTGTATTTGTATGTAGTGTTTGTATATGTGCATACATCTCCGCATTCACACACTCACACACACATAGATATTTATACACACACACACACACACTGAAAAACATGCAGACACACCGATATACACACTGGCACACATGTAGATATACAGACACATATACACACATGCAGATACACAGACACACACAGATACACCGAAACACACAAAGACAGCATACAGATACACACTGATACACATACAGACACACAGATATACAGACACATATAGACAGACAAACTGACATATGGATACCGACACATACACTGACAGACATGCTGACACACACACAGACACATACTGAGACATACTGACATACATTCACAGACACACACACAGACCTACTGACAGACACACAGACATACACACAGACAGACATAATGGCACACACACACAGACATACTAATACCCAGGCAGACATACTGACACACACACAGACAGACCTACTGACAGACACACACACACAGACCTACTGACAGGCACACAGACAAACTGACACAGATACACATACCTACTGACACACACACACACAGACCTATTGACAGACACACACACACCTATTGACAGACACAAACACAGACCTAGTGACAGACACACACACAGACCTAGTGACAGACACACACACAGACCTAGTGACAGACACACACACACAGACCTAGTGACAGACAGAAACACAGACCTAGTGACAGACAGAAACACAGACCTAGTGACAGACAGAAACACACACCTAGTGACAGACAAGACACACACACACACACACACAGACTGACACACATACACATACCTACTGACACACACAGACCTATTGACAGACACACACACGCAGACCTAGTGACAGACAGAAACACAGACCTAGTGACAGACAGAAACACAGACCTAGTGACAGACAGAAACACAGACCTAGTGACAGACAAGACACACACACACACCTATTGACAGACACAAACACAGACCTAGTGACAGACAGACTGACACAGACAGACTGACACACACACACTGACACACACAGTCCTACTGACAGACATAAACACACACATACTGATGGGCAAACTGTAAATACACATGGGCAAACTGTAAAGCCCCCCTCCAGTTTCCTACCTTCCCTGGGGTTCAGTGTGCTGCCTTGGGTGGTTGGGAGTTGGGGACTGGCTCTCTTTGCTCAGTCCCCCTCCTCGCTGCCTCCTGGCTCAGCCTCCCTCCCGCGCGGGTCATCATCTCTGAGGGAGGAAGTGACTCCCGGACGTCACTTCCTCCCAGGCTGCCGTAAAGCAGGAGGCCCGGTCGTGCTGTTAAACGGCCACAGCATCCGACCGGGCCCGTGCTGAAAAGTGCTCACCGGGTGGCCCTAAGTGTATTGGCCACCCGGTGAGCACCCTTAGAGTATGGGCCCCGGTGCAGCCGCAATACAAGCACCGCGGGCCAGGGCCGGACTGGGAAAAAAATTAGGCCCGGGCATTTTTCAATCAGAGCGGCCCCCTAAGAAGGGGGCAGGGCCAGAGAGGGTGTGTTTTGTCATCACTAATGACAAGCACGCCCCCTCTCAAAGTGAGCATGTTAGTTCAATGCGCAGAGCCCCGCTGAAGAGCTCTGGCATTAGAAAAAGGCCCTGAATTTGTTCTGCGCAGCGCAAGCAAATTTAATTTAATACATGCTTGCGCTGTGTTTGCTTTTAAATTGTATCTGGTTTCTCCACAAGTGGGATACCAGAGGACAAAAGGGCCAATAAAGTGCATGGTGCATATGTTTGGAGCCTGCTTGTGGGATTGCGTGTGTATAGAGTGTGGTGTGGTATTGTGTAAATAGGTTAATTTGTGTTTGTGCTGTAATATGTGTGGCTAGGGGGCATAGTGTTATAGGGGATGTAGCGAGTGTGTGCATACAGGCTGTAGTGTGTGTGTGTATAGGTGACGTAGTGTGTGTAGGGGTTGTAGAGAGGGTGTGTTTAGAGAATGTTGTATGTGTTTGCTGACAAGGAATGTAGTGTGTGTATAGGAGATTGTGTGTGTGTGTGTGTGTGTGTGTAGAGGATTAAGAGTGCATATAGGGTAAGGGATCTAGCGTTTATCTGGAGCGTAATGTATGTAGTGGTGCAGTGTGAGGGGTGCTGTAGTGTGTGTGTGTGTGTATATATATATATATGTGTATATATTTATATTTGGACGTATTGTATGTGTGAGGGGCGCAGTGTGTGTGTGTATGTATGTAAGAGGGGAGCTGTGTGTGAGGGTGTTTTTTTCTGCCGTCACATTCTAGGTTTCTAATTTTCTTCGTTAACTCACTGAGGGTTATTTTATATATTATATATTATATATATATATATATATATATATATATATATATGTGTGTGTGTGTGCTGTATATGTGTGGGAGTGTGCTGCGAGGATGCTGTCTGTCTGAGGGTGCTGTGTGTGAGTGAGGGTGCTGTGTGTGTCTGAAGGTGCTGTTTGCTGTGTGTCTGAGTGCTGTGTGTGTCTGGGGGTGCTGTGTGTGTCTGGGGGTGCTGTGTGTGTCTGGGGGTGCTGTGTGTGTCTGGGGGTGCTGTGTGTTTCTGGGGGTGCTGTGTGTTTCTGGGTGCGGTGTGTGTCTGGGAGTGCTGTGTGTTTCTGGGAGTGCTGTGTGTTTCTGGGTGCTGTGTATTTCTGGGTGCTGTGTATTTCTGTGTGCTGTGTGTGTCTGGGGGTGCGGTGTGTGTGTCTGGGGGTGCTGTGTGTGTGTCTGGGGGTGCTGTGTGTGTGTCTGGGGGTGCTGTGTGTGTGTTTGGGGGGGCTGTGTGTTTCTGGGGGGGCTGTTAGTGTGAGTGTATTTTGTATTTAAATTTTAATTTTTTTTTATTAATGATAAAAAAAAAAAGTTATATTAATTACCCTCCCCTCCTTCTTACCTTTAGGGGGGGGGAAGCCGGGTTTCCATGGGGGGGGGTGCCTGATCCCTGGTGGTCCTAGTGGAGGTGGGGCAGATTGCTTAATATCCCCCCTCCCTTCTTACATCAGGCCTTGGAGGGGGATCCTTACTGCAGCTTCTTTCCCTGGTGGTCCTAGTGGTGAGAGTGAACTCTAGCCTGGAGGCTAGAGTTCACTCTCGCGAGATCTGAGCGTTGCCGCGGTAACCGCGGCAACGCTCAGACCTCGCGAGAGGACCTGGCGGAGCTGCTGGCTAGAGCTCCGCCGGTGTTCTCTCCTGCCTCCCTCCTTCCCTCTCCTGCTGGCGGCCGCATCTCAGTGTCTCTGGGCCGGTGAGGGAGATCTTTGATCTCCCTACCGGCCCATGGAGAGACACAGCGGGGCCGGCGCTCGGGTAGCGCTGGCCCTGCAGGGGCTGGCAGGGGAGATCCTGTGATCTCCCCTGCCGGCCTCGGCCCCACGGCCATCGCGGCCCACCGGGCATTTGCCCGGTATGCCCGATGGCCAGTCCGGGCCTGCCGCGGGCCCATGGGTAGGGAGGGAATTTTTCTTATGCAGGCTATGGGCGGCGGGGCCACGGGGCAGCTGCTTTGGGCCCACCAGGAGTAACTGGGCCCGGGGCAGCTGCCCCGTTTGCCCCGCGTTAAAGACGGCCCTGACAGACATACACAGACACACTAACAGACATACACAGACACACTAACAGACATACACACACACACACACACACACTAACAGACATTCACACACACACACACACACTAACAGACATTCACACACACACACACACACACACACACATACTCCACTCACTCACATATTTAACCCATTTTTTTTTTTTTTTAATTTACCCCCCCCAGCCTCCTTACCTTTGGGAATGCTGGGGGGGGGTCCTATTTCTCCCTGGTGGTCCAGTGGCTGCTGGGCGGCGCTGGCGGGCGGGCGGCCGGCGAGGGAGCACTTCCTCTGAGCTGTCTGCTCAGCTCCCTCGCGCGCCGCACAGTGAGGCTGGGAGGCGGAGCCGGAATATGACGTCATATTCCGGCTCCCAGCCTCACTCTGTGGCGCGCGAGGGAGCTGAGCAGACAGCTCAGAGGAAGTGCTCCCTGGCCGGCCGCCCGCCCGCCAGCACTGCCCAGCAGACCGCCCACCCAGACGGCATGTCAGTTAGCCGCAAGGCTAACAAGGCATTTGCCCTGGGCGTTTGGGGGCGGCTTTTTTTGCCGCCCCCTGGAAAATGCCGCCCAAGGCAAATGCCTTGTTTGCCTCGCGGCTAATACGCCCCTGCATTTGAGTAAACACCTGCAGTCATTTCACTATCTGAAACGGTTTGTGGAGTATTAAAAGAGTGCGCTGTGGTTTGTATTTTATTCACATTCTTATATTTGGTCTGAATTCCACTGGCTTGACTTTGGCAAACTGTCTGTATGTGAGCTGTACGTTTACATGTGTGGCAAACTGCATTTCGAAAACGACATGTATTACGCCTGTGTTTTCCACCGCAACTATAACAAGTTCCTTTAAATGGAGCTGTGACATCAGTGTGTGGTGAACAGTGTTTTGATTTAACATCAGTCTTCTTCACTAGATTTATTTCAGGTGAGTTATCTTTGCTGGAGGAGGATTGTATCTCTTTTGAATGGACATATGCAGCCTCATTTGCGAGCGCTTCCTCTTGTGCAATAATAAAAGTTAAATTCTGTCTTGCAAGCAGTCTCCTCTGCAGTGCTTCATCTTGCACCCCACACACAAGCCTGTCCCTTAACAAGGATTCTAAGCTGGTACCAAAATTGCAATTTTCAGACAGCCTGCGCAGTTCTGCAATGTATGCTGCAATGCTTTCACTGTTTCAGATGGGGTGGGTGCTAAATGATGTTTTAACAGTGCCAGTATTTCTTCAAATGAGTAGTCTTGTGGTTTAGCAGGAGATATCAGTGAGCGGACAATATCAGGGGGGAGATGGAAATTAGTAGGGGAGGGGGGAGATGGAAATTAGTAGGGATGGGGAGGAGAAAGACATTAGTAGGGGAGGGGGGAGAAAGGCATTAGTAGGGGAGGGGGAGATGGAAATTAGTAGGGGAGGGGGAGATGGAAATTAGTAGGGGAGGGGGAGATGGAAATTAGTAGGGGAGGGGGAGATGGAAATTAGTAGGGGAGGGGGAGAAGGAAATTGGCAGGGGAGGGGGGGGAGAAGGAAATTGGCAGGGGGGGGGAGAAGAAATTGGTAAGGGAGGGGGGAGTAGAAGAAATTGACAGGGGAGTAGAAGAAATTGACAGGGGGGAGAAGAAATTGACAGGGGGGAGAAGAAATTGACAGGGGGGAGAAGAAATTGACAGGGGGAGAAGAAATTGACAGGGGGAGAAGAAATTGACAGGGGGTGAGAGTGACAGGGGAGGAGGGGGAATGAGAGTGGGGAGGGGGGAGAAGAGAGTGACAAGGGGGAGAAGAGAGTGACAAGGGGGAGAAGAGAGTGACAAGGGAGGGAGAGGGAGAGAACAGAGTGACAAGGGAGGGAGAGGGGGGGAAGAGAGTGACAAGGGAGGGGGGAGAGATTGACATCCATCACACACACACACACACAATCATACACAATGCACCCCTTACACACAAAGACAATGCACCCCTTGCACACAGAAAAACACACAATGCATTACACACACAGACACACACACACAAGCAATGCAACCCTTACACACAATGCATCCCTTACACGCACAGATTCACACAATGCATTCCTTACACACATATAAGGACATCCCCTACACACTCCACCACCTGTGAACAAAATCATTGGTGGAACATGAAGGTGGACCCTGGGACCCAGACCTTGAGCTGTGTAAAGGGCCCCAACAAAAAGGAGCTGCTTCCCGTTCTCCCAGAACATTGATTTTTGTGACCACAGTTACAAACAGCCTCCAGAGAGCATGTTCTACACCAGACCAGTGGAGCCAGACTGCAGCTAGAGCCAATCATCATCCTCATCTGGTTGTAAGTAGGAAATCTAGCATATTATTCGTGGCACTAATCTCTAATTTACCTCACATTAAAGAAACACTATAGTCCCTAGAACCACTGCAGCTTAATGTTGTGGTTCTGGTGTCTATAGCCTTTCCCTGCAGGCCTTTTAATGTAAACACGGTGGTACTGCAGCACTGGCGTTAGTTAACATGGCAGATCATATGGGTGGGGCATTGTGATGTCACATGGGGGGGGGCGGCAAACTTTACTTTTGCCTAGGGCGGCAAAAATCCTTGCACCGGCCCTGACTATCCCCCCACCAGAAACAGGAAGTAAGGGACTTTATTGGTAGAAACAAGGATGTATTTTCTGTAGTTCCAGGCAGGACTAACGTTATCAAGCATGATATTGTTACAGAACCAGGGGTGAAGATAAGTCTTAAACCATACAGAATTCCTGAAGCACAGAAAGAGGCTGTATCTGCTGAAATTAAGAAGATGTTAGATCTTGATATTATTGAGGAATCACAAAGTGAGTGGAACAGCCCTATAGTATTGGTGCCAAAACCTGACGGCTCGTTAAGATTTTGTAATGACTTTCGTAAATTGAATAGTGTGTCGAAGTTTGATGCTTATCCAATGCCTAGGGTTGATGAACTAATAGAGAGACTGGGTAAGGCTCGGTACCTTACTACTCTAGACCTGACGAAGGGTTATTGGCAAGTACCTCAGACAGAGCAAAAGAAAAGACAGCTTTTTCGACATCGGGGGGGATTATTCCAATACAAGGTGCTACTATTTGGGTTACATGGGGCCCCTGCCACTTTTCAAAGACTGATTGACAGTATTTTGAAGCCTCATAGCTGTTATGCGGCTGCATACTTAGATGACATATTCATTCACAGTTCTGACTGGGCTTCACATCTTCCCAACGTGCAGGCTGTACTGGACTCTATGCGCCTGGCTGGTTTAACTGCTAACCCATCTAAGTGTACTATAGGTTTGGAAGAGGCAAAATATCTGGGTTATTCGATTGGGAGAGGGCTAGTTAAGCCCCAAACAGCAAAAGTGAAGGCCATACAAAATTGGCCATGCCCCCTCACTAAAAAGCAAGTCAGGACTTTCTTAGGACTTATTGGGTATTACAGGTGATTTATTCCTGATTTTGCTACATTAGCAGCTCCTTTAACGGATCTCACAAAAGGAAAAGCTTTTTCGTTTGTAAATTTGAAAGAGGCTTTGTGCACCCAACCAGTTCTGGTAACCCCGGATTTCACCAAAGAGTTTATTGCCCAAACCGATGCATCAGAGATTGGGTTAGGGGCAGTTCTGTCTCAGGAAATTCAGGGTGAAGAACACTCAGTGTTTTATTTAAGTAGGAAGCTGACTCCCGCTGAGAAAAATTATTCAATAGTGGAAAAAGAATGCCTTGCCATAAAATGGGCCTTAGACTCATTAAAATATTATCTGCTGGGTAGAAAATTTAGGTTGGTCACAGACCATGCTCCCTTCACCTGGATGAGTCAAAACAAAGATAATAATGCCAGGGTGACAATGTGGTTCTTCAGTTTACAACCATTTCATTTTACAGTTGAACATAGGCCGGGTTCTAAACATGGAAATGCTGACAGTTTGTCACGAGAAAATTTGTTTTCTGTGGTCGCTCACCCCACTGGGTCTGAGCTGGGGGAGAGGATATGTGACAGAGTGTTGGGAATGGTGGTCAGGGGTGTATATCTGGCACCCAGACTTTTGCACAGCCACTATCCTGACATGTGGGTAAGCACATGCAGCCCCAGGGAAAGTTAAGGTTAAATGTAGGTTTTTTTCTCTGTTGTTATTTGGGTCCCTGGGGTGGAGTATTCGGAAGAGCAGGGTGGGCCGATTCTCCACCCACTGTCAGAGTGGTTGTGCATGAGTCCAGCCCAGGTCTTATAAGGAGTTCTGGTTCACTGCCTAACGAGGTCATTAGCCTCACCTGTAGGGGCTGTGAGCAGCTATATAACTGCAGTTAAAGCAGGGTGGAGTGAGGGAAGTGTTTTGAGGAGAAATAAAGTTTGCTGTTTATTGTATCCTGTTACTTCTGAACAACAGAAAATAAACAGGCCAGAGGCTTTTTTTTTAAACTGGACTTTGTCTTGACCTGGTTTTCTTACCCTAGAGGGCTGTGCAGTTGCCAAGAGATCCTGGACAAACATACACAGGAAAGTAAGTTTGTCACAATATATATATATATATATATATATATATATATATATATATATATAGAGAGAGAGAGAGAGAGTTAATACAATGTTAAACAGAAATCTGCACACCAGTCAAGCCAAAGACTTGCTTTTCCCATAGAAATCACGAATCTGTAGTGATTATATATATATATATATATATATATTATGCAGTGATTATATGTTTTAAGGCCATAGGCCTGTATTTGTGGGAGGACTTTGAATCCATTGTTAATCTATAAAAACCCCAATCACCTTCTTACCTGGGCCGTCCTTGTCACGATTCCGGGAACCAAACACGCTAACACACACACACACACACACACACAGAAAAGGTGCAGTACCGGACCTTAGAGTGGCCAGGCTAAGCACACAAAGAAAGTCAGGAGACAAGCCGAGTAAGGGGAACCAGAAGACAGAATAACGAGAGACAAGCCGAGGTCAAAGGGTAGGAGAAAGTCACAAAGTAAGATAAACAAGCCAGAGTACGTAACCAGAGAGTAACACAAATTAGTAGCAATACTAGCAAGCAAAGACCACAACAGGGCAGAGAGAGACAGGAAAGGTAAGTATATAAACCCATTGATTCATTCTGATTGGATAATTTCCAATCAGAATTAACAATCACACGTGGGAGATATCTATAACTCCCACTGTGATTGAGGCACTGTGCCTTTAACGCGGGGTCAGGTGGCTGACCCCGGCGTTTACAAAAATGGGCGGTCTCCCAGCGTGCAGCATCATGCATGCTGCCACTGGGGGACGGAGAGGAATACGCGGGCGGCATCCGAGGCTGGGAGGATGCCGCCTGCCGAGCGTACGCCGGGAAGTGGACCGCGGGCGGCTGGAGGGTGAGTGCCGCGAGCGGACTGCAGCCTCCCCTCAAAGCCGCCCGCGGGATCCTGACAGTCCTTAATCAGGTGATGTTACCTTAGTTGCCACTTGGACTTCCGGTTCGGCTCTTCGCGCCAACATTTCCTGTACTCACCTTGTTCCAGCGTTGTATTACTTACCAGGAAATCGACTGCTCTCTCTGCCAACAGCTGCCTCCATCTGCTTCAGAACCTCGCTGCCGGTCACTTCCTGGGTCCAGTCTTGCGGTTCTCACAAGTGCCCGCTGCGGGGGATTTCCCCGATTTTCGTATGTTCATAAATAGTGTTCGACTCCTTTTGACAGTGCTGGAAACTGCTCACCAGAATCCACAGGCCTCTGTGGAAAAGCCAGCTGAGGATACAGCCACAGCAGAAGCAGTCACACAGGGTGGCTTAAGCACTGGTTCTACTCTTCAGTCTACTTCTCACATTAT
Source organism: Pelobates fuscus (assembly GCF_036172605.1). Classification (NCBI taxonomy): domain Eukaryota; kingdom Metazoa; phylum Chordata; class Amphibia; order Anura; family Pelobatidae; genus Pelobates; species Pelobates fuscus. The sequence continues at coordinate 108,922,176 of NC_086327.1, read as the reverse complement.
CACGCTTGCACATTTGATCTCCCCCGCCATCAGGAAAGACATTCTTGATGGTAAGGATGTCTACTTGGTGTCACTATTAATAGCTTTACAGGACATTATAGAGAACAGGACATACAGCTTCAGGGATTTGCCTGTGGTCCTTAAGGCCAGGGATCCTAGACTAAATAAAAAACTATCAATCCCCGAGTTCATACTCGCCTTTGGGCTCTACAAGGACGTTATCTGTTCTGTGTACTCCCAGAGGTGGGAGGAACTGGATCTCTACTTGCACAAGTTGGTGGATTTGCTTTTTACGACTACCTCAAGTCGGTGTCTGCCAAGGCTGCAGCAGCTCTGGCCCAGTTTAAAATTTAAAGTAGCTGGGGTCATTTGGACACTAAGCTGTTTTGCAGGCATTTCGCTGGCTTGAAGCCCTCTGCTTGTTTGGTTTGTTCATCTTCCTCTCATTCCACCAACCCTGCGAAGCTGAACCTTCCACTTCCTCCGTGGGTCAAGATTGGGGCCAGAAGGATAAACTGGGCAGACCCATAGTTTTCCTGGGTAAGGCACAGGTGTGCACCAACTTTAATGCGGATACCTGCAATTACAATGCGTGTCGGTTGTTGCACGTCTGTTTTATTTGCTTAAGGGTACACGCTCAATCTATGTGACCCTCCAAGCTTTTCCCAGGAAATTACTTACGGTGGTTAATTTGGACAACCTCACTTATCACTTGAGATCACAACCCTCTATTCACCTGGTGAATTTCTTGGTGTCTGTTTTTTCTAAAGGTTTTCACACAGGTCTAGTTGCACTCCCATCCGGCACACTAGAGTGCCCTAACCTGTTATCAGCTTACTCCGATCCCACAGCAGTAGATACTCTACTGGCCAAGGAAGTCCGGGTAGGTTTTTTGCTAGGCCCCTTCACCCATCCTCCTTTTCAGTCATGGCGCTTGAACCCCATCGGTGTTGTATCAAACAAATCCTCCAATAAAAAAATGGGGAACGCCATTAGATGTCTGTGTGATAATGTGGCGGCTTGGAAAATCATCAATAAGGGGCACATGTCGTCCTTGACCATCATGAACTTGGTCCGAAGATTGACTTGGCTTGCTACCTCATTCCAATTCTTTCTATGTTGTGAACATAATATCCTAGGTATTGATAACAGATTGGCTGACACCCTGTCATGATCTCAATTTCAGGTGTTCTTCTGGCTTCACCCCACTGCAGACAGAACTTTGCAATTCCAAGAGCTTGCGATGGACTAGCCAGTCTTCTTTCTCACGCACTGTCATTATCACGTTCTGCACTTTCTGACAACACAAAGACGGCTTACAATAGGGCTTTAACAGTGTATAGAAGGTGTGCCATGGAATTCCACATCCGGGAGTGTTTCTCCATTGAATCCATGGTAGCTTTTTCTTTTAAATTAGCACATATATGGATCAAACTTTATCACGTACTCACCACCTTTCCCAATCACACACCTTTTCTTACATCCTTTCCTATCAAAAAGTATACTAAGGGGTATCAATAAAACAGATAGACCCCCTACTTCTTCCAGATGGTCCCATATTCTGAGCCCTCAGTGATTTAATGGACACCCGACCATTTGACAACCATACCAACCAAGTAATTAAAACCGCCATTTATATAGCTTTCTACGGTTTCCTCAGACCACGAGAGTTTACTGTAGCAAGACAAACAAACAATTTTTAAGCCTTAAAATATTAGATATCCCTCGTTTGGTTCAACACAACCTGGACCCAAGCATGGTATGAATCCTAGCGAACACATTACTGCAGGCTCCTCAAGAGGACCAAGCAACTCGCTTCCCGTTCACCACACCGACTACATGACGGTCTATGCATAACCAGACCAAAACCCTGGGCGACATACAGGACTTGGTGAGGGAGACCAGAAGACAGACCCGAAACCCATCACCCCGTTGAAAGTCTACTATACCCTCCCTGACGTCCCTCCCCCTATTTTATACAGTCGCTTTACCCACACCCCTGGGAGGAAGACCGATTCTCATCTCATTCTCACCCCCCTTTAAAACAAGTTTACTGGTTTTTATTTCAATTACCGTTGTTGCTTTGACTGCTCACTTTTATAATGACAGACCACAAAGGTTAGCTTACACAAGTTTGTTAAAAACTCATGTTCAATATTGATTGAAACCTTCTTGCATTGTCTCAAAACTGTAAGCATTGCACTTTGAAAATAAAGAATTTTGGAGAAAAAAAAATTAACTATCAAGACACACCACAACCACTATATACTTTCCCTACAAACCTCTAAAACTAATCACACTAATCAGCTATCCACTATCCCGCTGTATCCCACTGGGAACAAGTGGTGCCCGGTTAAAATACTTGACTCCTACCTGTCCATACTCGATCATATTATATATAACTCCCCACTTCTCTCACAAGGGGTCCCACTTACTACTGCTAAATTCATCTTCTATATCAGAACCCTACTCCTGAATTTAGGTTTTAACCCAGCATCATTCTCAGGTCATTAATTTCGAATAGGGGCAACTTCCGCCGATTTTAGCACCGACACCCCAATGCATATTATCAAGAGATTGGGGAGATGGAAATCCTCAGTCTATAATCGATATATTCCTCATCCAGAGAAAGAAATGAGGAAAGCTTTTAAAAGTTTACCTCTGTACATTTTCTGTGTGTTTTTCTTTGATACCTTTTGTCCTCTTGTAAGTCTGGCCTACCCGTACGTTGGTTACGGCACACCCCAACCAATTTTGCATTAGCACGATTTACGCTTATTACTAATATGTTTCCGACCACAAATATATATATCTATATATATATATATATATATATATATAACCCCTGAGTAAATATTAAAAGGATTGTGTTGCACTTGCAAATGACTCAATCTTTTTTCCATAACAGCGTAGTACTGTCAAGACAAATTTTATACTTCTAATTGGAGCCATCTACATAATCTATGTAAACTACAGCAGGAGTGATCTCATGTAGAGAAATTATATTAGTAAGGAAAATGAGAATACTTTACTCTATTTAATGCTCAAAGGTAAATGGAAATGAAAGACAGTTCACAAAGAAAGGTGCCTTTCAGATGATGATTATATCAAATCTGTACCATCAGGCTATGGTAATTGAGCCCAGACTGATTAAGAAGAAAATTAAGATATGCAAACCTAATCTTTTAAATATGGATGATGACCGCTTATTGCGAAAATACATCAAAATGAAGCTCTTAATTTCCATCAAAAACCAATTGTTAAAATGGATTCTGCATATTTTAATGACTCACTAAGGTAACAGTGAATTCTTTTACCCGTGACTAATGCTTCAGACTTTCTTAAAGGTTAGTAGAGATTTGGCGCGGTCGTACGATTTTACGTATAGAACGAAGAAATTATAATTTTGTTTGTGTTCGTGCGGGAACATTACATAGAAACCTTTCAGCAGATACAATTATTGTACGTCTGTTTTATATTGGTAATCGGTAATGGTAGATTGTTTTTTTATTTAGAAGTTTCTTTAGCGCAGAACTGTCATTTCTATGATGTCTTGTGTGCATGTACCCTTGGGCATCAAACATGGAAATGCTGTGTCACTTGGCACTTTCTCCATCCTTGCTGTTACAGGGCCAATATTCTACACACACACACACACACACACACACACTTTGGAGTACTCAGCTGCATGCATTTATATTGTGAATGTGACTTGGTTGGTGGCTGGATGAGAAGTGGGACAGAGCTGGGAGAGGCTGTGTGTGTTTGTGTATGGAGGCTGCTTGTTGTGTTGTACATCTGAAGAGAAGCTGCTTGTGGGGTTGCATGTCTGGGGGTGGCTGCTTGTTTGTTTTTTAAATTTGGGGCTGCAGTGGGAAATAGGGCTTATAGGGGTTGTAGTGGGAGGATTGTGGCTATAGTGGGGGATTAGTGGCTATGATCGGGGGCTAGTAGCCATAGTGGGGAGGATAGCGGCTATATTGTGGGAATATGTGCTGTTGTGGAAGATTATAGACTATTGTGGGTTCGATAGTGGATATAGTATGTTGCCAAGAGCTATAATGGGGTCACAGGGGCTATACTGAAGTGACAGGAATTATATTGGTGTGACAGAGACTGTGGTGGGGCTACAGGGGCTGTATAAAATATATTCCCCCATTCCTGAGGCTTATATTGGGAAAGGGGGGGAGGACTCCAGTTCCCTGGTGGGAGGTGCAGTATTCTGCACTCCCAGTGAGTGCAGACCGCTCCTTCTGGGCCTGCGCCGGGAAATGTATCAGACCTTTGCCGTGGTAAACCATGGCAATGCTACACTTTAATACAGGCAAGGGAGAGCCTTTCTCCCTCTATTCCAGTGCTTGCCCTGCAGTGGCCAGCCTGGAAATATCCCTTGTCAGCGAGGATAATGGGCTGGTCAATGTGAGAGATCTTTGATCTCCCTCACAGCCATACCGCTCTGAGCCTTGGCCACAGTGGGCTTGTGGCAAATCCAGCCTTAACAGGTGGCTGTAGTAGTTATGGTGCTTGGACTGCTTCTTTAAAAGAAAAACAAATGTTTCTTCCATATTCACGGTACTCCTTTCTGTTCCTGTCATTTTGAAAACTGCACAATAAAAATATAAGCTTGAAAGAGGGAAGTATTTGTTACCACGGAAATACAGTAATAAGTGAAAATTAGAAAAATAAACACATTGATAAACTGGATTTACTATGACCTGTTTGACATGGAGGGATTTGAATGCTAAGAAGAACAATGTTTAAGATCTATTGTGTAGTTTGGAGGAGATTAAAATTGACAATTACATGTGGAGATTACGATAATAATGATGAGACAAAAGAAGGACAATTTCATGATGGTGAGCAGAAGTACATGGTTTGGTGTGGTGATAATGTATTAAGATAGAATGAGTAGAAGAAATATGGATGCAGTACGGTTCATAAATATTGGGACAGGAAAAAAAAAAAAAAGCTTAATTGTTTTTGGCCTCTACTGTTTTTAGTGGAATATAGTTTTATCCAAAACTGGTTTATGAATTAAATCCATTCTTAGACATATTTTCTATTTTGGCCATATAGAGATAGAGGAAGGGTTTCTGCAGTACCAACAGATCAAACTTAAAAAACATAAAAACTCTGTGCTGCTAACCTTGCACCCTGTTGCTCAGAGCAGGGTCAAATACAAGTACAGAAAACCAAGGCAAACACCACCTGACACAAAAGGACATTCTGCCATTGACAAAGGGGAAACCCAAAATATTTATTTTTGGTCCTTCCAACAAACTGTATATAGCACTCCCAGTGCACATTTGGCACCAAGTTGCCCTTGTTTGGTTTCTTTATTTTCTGTTCTTAATTTCTATTTTGTTGGACCAAATGCAGTTGGACTAAGTAACAGTTTTAAGCAGCATTGTTACAATTAAAGACAAACATGGAGTAAAAAAAGACCCCCTATTTTTTATAATGATATTATAATTAACATTTTGGAATTTCCCACCTTAAAAGTTTCCCTGCTCAGTTTGGTGGGTCTGCCTCCATCTGCAGGTAGCAAACTTCTGTACAGCAAAGAATTATGGGATAATCAGTACAGCTTCACTTATTCCCTAGAATGAGAGGAATTGCTCTGTAAACGGATCGCAGACATACTGCAGCTGCTATTAGTTTTTACAGCTCAGCTCAAGGTGCGCAAGAGGTGTGGAGACGCTGCATAGATAACTTGGCCAAAAATAACACAGACAGCCCTGAACGCGTTATGCATCTCTGCAGTTCTAATGCAATCTCAGAGCAGAGAGAGGCTTGGAATGTACCATGCACCATCAGCCTTGCGATTATACAAAGTTGTAATGGTGCCTTGAGTGACCCTGTAATTAGTATTTTTGAGGCAAAGTAAGAACTGGACAGACAACTGTACAATTGGCTTTACTCCCCTAATATGAAGAGACTATGGGGGCCTATTCACTGAACTGCAGAAAATTGAAAACAGAATCCCAAAATTCAGATTAAAATAACCAAGGTGTTATTATAGGTGAATTATTATTTTTATTTTTTTTAAATATGCACATTTAATTTAGAGAATAGGCAATGGGGATTGCAAAATGTAGGTCAAAGTAGTAGAATCAGTAAACCAAAATGGAAAACGAAGCTATTTTTCCACGATTTTGCCTAATCTGCAATTTCCTTTCCCAGTCCTCCACAATTCCTGGTGAATAAACCTTACACAGTATTAGTCTCCTCTTCATTTATTTATTCAAAATGAAATAGTTTGTTAATGTGCTAATAAATGTTTTGTGGGGGGCGGAGCCTGACCACCATGCCGGGTAGTCGCATCGACCCAGAGCTCCGATCAAATCGCCGAATTTAAGCCCCAACTGCCGAGACACTGTCAAGCCAACCAGGCACAACGCATACTCACCCCACGGTTGCCTCGGCAGGAGCAGGGCTGGAGCATAGTGGCCTCGCCAGACGCACCCCGAGTGGCAGGTCCGACCCGCGGCCTAGCGGTTGATGCGGAGTGGTTGACGCGGCCGGTCTCCTGGCTCCGAAGTCCCACAGGGCATTGCGGACCCCTTCCCCCCCCCCTTTGGACCGGTGGGGGTCATCCCGGTCCACCACAGCACTACTGCAGGCCTGGAACAGCGCGCACACCGCCAGGTGGAGAAACACAGATGAGAGGACGACTCACCAAAGATGGCGGATGCCTGCACTGTGATGCAAACCACGCTGATCCCACACGCCTGGAGGTGGCGAACACCTCAGAGGACGGCGAAGGGAGCCGGTCTGGAGACCTCAAAGCGGGATACGCCTCAACAGCGACAAATGGGTACCCCACAACCCGCGAAGAACAGCATGACCTCCCTTGAGGCACACAGGCAACGGAAAGCGGCGACAGCCTAACAGCATGGCACTAACTTGCCTCTCTATTGGCTCCCACTCTGGACTAGTTGATCAAGTCACTAAAGTTGGCGGGGGGTGAAAAGCCTGAACCACCCCCGGGACTACTCATATCCCGCAGCGCAACCCAGCATGTGTTTTAAACTGTTATTTTATGTTATGTTATTGTATGATGCAGCTGCTAATACGCATGTGCCTCTCGGTGAGATTATTTGCCACTGAGCTCCAGAGTTAATGCTGGGCACTTCTTCCCACTGGGGGATGTGTAAAATCCCATTGTCACAGATGCTGAGGTCTCGCAAAAATCTTGCTTTCCAACTACATATGTGCTTAACTACCTAGAATGTCATACTCTATAATCTGCGACCCATCACCTCAGGTTTAGGCCTGTAGTCAGTAACCCTCTCAATTAAGCAACGTTTAGCTTAAATATACTCATTTATGATACTGTACTGTCAGGATATTACTAGAACTGATAAGATATGCTAAAACCGAACACTACTAGTATCACCATTGTTATGCTTAAACATGATGATCATCTTCTTAACAAAGTAAAAATGTGCAAGTAATCCTGTATACCCCATTGTTGAAAATCGGTGTGAGGAATGCCGTTGGGGTACCTCGCGCATATTGTTATATTTCTTTGCACCAAAAATAAAGAATAATAAAAAAAAAAAATAATGTTTTGTGATGACATCTGCTTATAAGAATTATTTTTCCAGCGATTTATCAAATCTGAAATATTGTACAGTTTTAATAAAAGGATGATTAACCTCAGGAGATCCAAGATTATACCTATGTCTCCTATTAATCTTCTGATGGATTATCTACCTGTAATATTCAATGGGTTATTATGACCGTTGTATAATGTGTTTAGACTGGGGTGGCCAATATATAGTTAGTTAGGCTTTTAGTTTGCAGTGTTACCATTTCCATTCTCCTTTCTTAGTTAGTTTCAACGTCACGACCATCTCAATGCTCAAGAGAAGAAGGCCAATCAGTAGCAACCAGTAGAGACTGTTACTTTTCACTACTACCACTCTCCATACCAGCACGGCTCCATGGGCCATGAACAAAGCCCGACTGATCACAGCCAACAGAATCCTGCGGAATTGGCTCATCTTTTTTCGCATCGTATCTTCTGCCTGCAGAAACAAAACGCCAAGATGTTGAGGTGTATTGCAATAATGGAAACAACTGGTCATACCTTAGACCAGCATCAAGGTAAAGGGAACAACCTTTATTCACTAAACACGAGTTGGTTTCTGACTCTAAATTATCAAGTCCTCTAAATATTGTTATATATTCAATACTATTAATTTGTCAAAAAAACTTTACAAGCTAGTTGTCGATCTTCCACATCTCAAAGTTTAGCGAATAAACTCTGTAACTCCACGAGGCACTAAGTTTCACCAATCTCTTTAATAATTCACAATTTAAAAAACATTCCCTGTATATTAGCAACACTTCCTGCCTTGTTAATGTATAGGGAATGTATGGCAGTTCCAGTTAAGTTTTTTTTGGTTTAAATGTCTGAGAGTAAATCTTTATCAACCTTATATATTGCTAAGTTTCTGCCAATACATCACACATTTTAAAAATAGATAAACTTAATTAATTTAGTTGATGTATAACAGTTTAAAGGGACACTAGTCACCAAAACAACTTCAACTTAAATAAGCAGTTTTGGTGTATACTTCATGGCTCTGACGTTTAACTGTTCAATTTTCTGCCATTTAGGAGTTAAATCATGTTTGTTTCTGTCCATGCAGCCCTAGCCACACCTCCCCTGGCTGTATCTCACACAGCCTGCATGAAAAAAATGATTTCACTTTCAATCAGATATAATATACTTTAAAGATTTTTATCTCCTGCTCTCTAAATTTAACTTTACCCACGCACAGGAGACTCCCGCAAGGTCTAGTAATCTATTAACAGAGCAGGAGATAAGAAATTCTAAATTAAACTGAATTTGCAATAAAGGAAGTGTAAACATTAGATCTCACTTTACAGGTAGTGTTTAGGAAGGTTGTGTAAATCACATGCAGGGAGGTGTGACTAGAGCTGCATAAACAAAGTGATTAAACTCCTAAATGGCAGAGATTTGAGCAATAAAACTGCAGGGGCATGATCTATACACCAAAACCGCTTCATTAAGCTAAAGTTATTTTGGTGAATATAGTGTCCCTTCTAATCTGGGAATATAAACTTTAAAAGTGTGACGTTTATTTGCTAAACAAAGAGTTATGATTGATAGACAAGGTTGCAAAATGCGTTGTTTCCCCCCCCCCCCCCCCCACCCCATCTACTGGCTAAATGAAGGGGACTGTCACTTCTCAGAATTTGTTATTTTCTGATTACTTGTGTTTAACAAATATGTATTTGTGAGGTGTGAGAAATAAAGTTAAATGTAGAAATCCACACATCCCTATTCTCCAACAGACATCTGTCTTAGCTCTGTGTCAGACCATTGCTGCAAACTCTATTCTTTGCTTCTTGCAGATAGCATGGAAAAAGCATGCATAGAAGATGAGAAATGACACCATGCTTCCATTTATCCTCATCCAGTGCAATATGTGCTCTGGCTATCGTTGTACAAAATGGGATTGTATTGGTATTTGCTAAATCTTTAAAAAGAACTCTATAGAGTTATGAATCAAAAACTGTATATAGTGTGTAGTTCCACTTTGCAAAAAAAAAATCATATTAAATAAGAACAATAAACGTTAAAAAGTTATGGTTTTGCCGCCTTTAATTACACCAACTTGTAATTTTTTTTAAATTTATAACAAAATATTTGCAGTTTTTGTATATTGTTTTAAATCTTTGCAGTTGTTGTATATTGTTTTAAGACTATTACTCAGAAGCAAAGCCCAAATATGATAATTTAATAAAATGAAAACGTTATAACTTGTATAATGTATACACAAACCATTTGCTAAGTGACATTTATTACAAAAGATATTTTTTTTAAATTGCATAATTTGTGATTGATAGAGCATACTAACCAACATATTAATTATTTTATCATCTCTTTCAGTACATTTATTCAAACACCTGATTTATGGTAAATACAACTGCCACAAAACTATTCAATATATAGTTTAGGACCGGGAATCCCAAGTTCGAATCTCGGTCAGACCTTACCAGCAAGTATCCCTGGATAGGACACCTAATAATCTATCTGCCTACTTCAAATCTTCATAAAGTGTAAGTTTGCTTGAATATGTCCTTCTCTCCCGTCTAGAATTGGAAGACCCTGCACAATATGTTGACGCTATGTAAATTCCAACAATATTTTCTGGTAGTTTGTCTTACATTGACCAATCTGTCAACAAAAGAGGTATACCCAAGAAAAACTGAATTAGTTTCTGGATTTCTGATTCACTTCAATGGACTATTCTGCAAAGAATTCTTCATTTTTGCATTGATGAACATAACTGTATCTAATATGTAAATGTTTATCAGTAATACAGTGATCGCTAGACAATGCTGTGCATGTGTGTGGTCCATGAATTTCACTTCTGTTTTATTGTGTACATAAAACATTAATTTATTCCCTTTCTTTAATGAATAATTGGGATGTTAAATAAAACGCTAGTACTTTCCAAACCTATACAACAGTGACAGGGATACTTAACTAAATGGTGAAAGCTTAGGAATTCAAAGTTAACGTAAACAGTGATATTTGCCAAAGTGAATTGCAAATTTATGGTCACAATTACCGAATTAGAAAAAATCTCAAATCAGCTTTTTTGGCCTAAAATTTAGTTCACTTTATTGAATAACCCAGTAAGGGAATTTAACATTTTCGGCCGAAAATGCCAAACAGTAAAGTCGGCTAAGTTGGACAATTGTTATTTTCAAATCCAGTCTAAAAATGTTAACTCACTTTGAATTGCTGAGACATCACAATTAAGTCAATAGCATATATATATATATATATATATATATATATATATATATATAAATATATACACACACACACACTCTCTCTCTCGCTCTCTCTCTCGCTCGCTCTCTCGCTCGCTCTCTCTCTCGGCCAAAATAGTAACAACAAAATCAACTAATTACTTTAAATGATCTCAGTTCCCAGTGATTAAGCTCCTTGATTTCGAACACAGGTGGAATAAAAGCATACTTTATCCAAATCATTTTATAACCTGGAGTAAGTAAAAGAGAATGTTCAAATAATAGCATTACTGTTTGACAACGAATGCCTTACCTTTCCGTTTCTTGAATGAAATATTTTTTCCTTCTATAGTTTTTCAAAGCAAAAAAGGGCTTTGTTTTCCTTTAAAGACACATGATTGAGCTGAAGTCTTGTTCTAAGTACTGAAATACTCTCTGAGCACTTAAATGGAGAGGAATACACCCACATATCCAGTGATTTAATTAAGCCAACTGATAAAGGTTTCATCCTTTAAACACACCCTTAATGACTGGTCTATCTGCTAAGCCATGTTGATGAGGCAGGAGAAGGCTATTTTGCTTTTGAAGCTGGCTGTGTGAGATGTACCTATTTTTTCTAAGTATTGTTTCTAAACCAACAAATGTTCAATTCACGGATTGCGTTGGCATAAATTCTATTTTTAACATTGTAGACAGTTAGACTTGGTTATCAGAAAGAAGAATTAAGGATATAATTTTGGAGGTTAAGAAATAGAGGAGAAAAAGGGAAAGAGGCAAATTTGTTTTTTTGTGTGTGTGCGGTTTTCTTTGAATGTTTGTGTGTAACATTTTGTATGCGACGACAAAATTAGATTTGCAACAAATGGTTACACTGTATGAGATGTGCAGGTTTGTGAAACGTGTTCGTCTGTTGAACGTGCAAGAGGGATATTTGTTGCATGTGTCATGGTCTTGAGCAGGTCAGATAAGAGACTTTGACCAGAGTTAACGTTAGGTTCTTCATTGGAGAGTTTGGACATAGTAACGCAAAAGGAAATCCTATAAATGAGATTATAGGGAGAAGGAAAAATAGGAGAACCTATGAACGAAATTATAGGTAGTGGAGAGAAAGTGAACCTATAAATGGAATTCTAGGCAAGGGTATATAGATAGAACCTATAAACAGAATTATAGGTAAATAGAGAGAAGGCAAAATAGAAATAGTATGCCTCAGACAGGATTATAAACAGGATATAATTAGTTAGTAACAAAACACCTATAGTTGAAAGTATATATAGAAAATATAGAGAAAAACAAGTAAAATAGAACAGTATGGTTTCGGAATTACAGGTAAAATAGCAGGTAAGCGAATCAGACCCCTGTTGGAAGGAGCACTGATAAAACAGGTAAAATACACATTGCAATATTAGTAGTGATGTCCAGGTTGGTGTTATGCAGGTTGGTATAGAGCAGGTTGGTAGTGTAGACCAGGGAGATGTAAAGCAGGTTAGTAGCGTAGTTCAGGTTGGAATGGAGCAGGTTGGTAATAAAGCTGGATTTGTAGAGTTGTTTAGGTTGGAATAAAGTAGGCTGGTAACAAAAGGATGATCATGTAGATCAGGTTGGTTTTCAATAAGAAGGTAGCAAAGAAGGTAAGGCCATAGGTATGAGTACAGAAGTCTTTCTGGTTGACCATCAACTTCATTGTAAAGGCCCTGCATTGAGCAGGGTGTAGCTTTTTGTAGGATTTGTAATTAGTTCAGGCAGGTGAGGATGATGAAGGTAAGTTCAGTTCTAGTGGTTAGGGTGGCCACTAGTGGTGAAAAAACTGGAACTTGTTTTAAAGAAACAGAATAAAAGAAGCATACTCCTCGGTTATCAGGATAGGATCCTGACAGCATGTGGAACATTTTATTTCATTTGTTCAGAGATGGATGCGTGCAGTATGTGTGTGAAATGTAAACATTTGAGGAAGGCTTGGTTAGATGCAACGTTTGCTCATTCAATGGTGTAAAAGTACTCAAAAGCTCTACATCAGGGAACTGTAACCTTTGAATCGTCTTGGAACACAGAAATATCTCATCATTCCTTCCACCATGTATGGTGTGTAAGAGGTTCATAATTTTGGGGGTCCAGTGTGCTCCCTATCAACCTATGCCATGAGACATTGGTTAATCTGTGAACCAGGTTGGCTTATCTATGCCAATTCACTCCAGCCATAGTAGTAATTCCCCACCCACATTTCTGGGAAGCTGCCCATTTTATTTACATAAGAATAAATTCTTGCATCTGACAGGAATAATACTTCTTCCCAGTGGCTGTTATGATAGTAAAGGAATAGTAAATATATAAAGAGATAGAAAGATGATATTGGCTCATCGGACAAACAAAAACAATTAAGTGAAAAACCAAGGCTGAGCAGAATCCAGTCTTTTGCATCAGGAAAACATTTCACATGCAAATCCCACAACTAACAAGTCACATCCTGCAAGGATTTAAATTTTTAAAAAAAACTTTATTGATTATTATTAAAAAAAAAATTACATATGACGATTCAGTTAAAATAAATTCAGTTACACCAAAAAAAGTCCTCAATTTAAAAAAAGTTAGTTGGGATATTTCTTTTCAAGTTATTTAATATTTCTGGATAGTGTTAAAATGATTTAATATTTCCAAAAATGTTTTAACATTTTGATATATTTTTATACATGATTTTTAAAATGTTAATATTTTGAAGAAAAAAAAAGTTAAAAAACGTTTAACCAAAAACATGAAAACATTTGAAAACCGTATCCAAAAAAAATATTCAAATTGAGGACAAAGCAAACCAACATGCACTTTGACACATTTAGGCTCATATAGCAAGGGTCATGCTGAAGTAGAAGAATAATCAATACAATAATGATTATCTATAGAAAAAATGGTACCCTCATTTATGAATGATTGCCGTTTTATTTCTTTGTTTTTAATGTGCCACGTGCAAGATTATGCATCTTCAATGTAAAAACCCAAGGACAGAGTATAGAATATTCAATAGAGTCCTAGCCTGAACATCTGAGGAAAGGGATTTAGGGGTAATTATTTCAGATGACTTAAAGGTAGGCAGACAATGTAATAGAACAGCAGGAAATGCTAGCAGAATGCTTGGTTGTATAGGGAGAGGTATTAGCAGTAGAAAGAGGGAAGTGCTCATGCCAATGTACAGAACACTGGTGAGACTTCACTTGGAGTATTGTACGCAGTACTGGAGACCGTATCTCCAGAAGGATATTGATACTTTAGAGAGAGTTCAGAGAAGGGCTACTAAACTGGTTCATGGATTGCAGGATAAAACTTACCAGGAAAGGTTAAAGGATCTTAACATGTATAGCATGGAGGAAAGACGAGACAGGGGGGATATGATAGAAACATTTAAATACATAAAGGGAATCAACACAGTAAAGGAGGAGACTATATTTAAAAGAAGAAAAACTACCACAACAAGAGGACATAGTCTTAAATTAGAGGGACAAAGGTTTAAAAATAATATCAGGAAGTATTACTTTACTGAGAGGGTAGTGGATGCATGGAATAGCCTTCCAGCTGAAGTGGTAGAGGTTAACACAGTAAAGGAGTTTAAGCATGCGTGGGATAGGCATAAGGCTATCCTAACTATAAGATAAGGCCAGGGACTATTAAAGTATTTAGAAAATTGGGCAGACTAGATGGGCCGTATGGTTCTTATCTACGGTCACATTCTGTTTCTATGTGCCTGTCTCCATACCACAATAATCCTATATATTTCTATTGTAACGGTCAGTATGTTTTTGCAGATAAAGAATATCAATGTTTTACTACGCACTCCGTGCTTAATTAGGAGGTAAAGGCGGAAACCTAGGAAGGGCCCGTCCTGCATCACCACTGCTATTACCAGAGACCATACCTCTCTAGCAGAGAGCATGCAACTGCATTGTTTGCGTGCAGCAGGCACAGAGACAGAATCTTTGCTAATTCTTTTATCCACAGACTCTGATGATTGCGTGAGTACTAATGTGAACTGCAAGATCGCCCAGCTGAAAAGACATAATCCCACTACTGTTACGTTATTTTTTCTTATCTGATCATCTTTTAAAAATGTTAAAATATCCAGTATATCAGCACCCAGTCCGATATATAGGAGCAGAAGCTGTGCAAGTTGTTCCCTCGTCATCGCTCCCTTTGGCATTATCCATCGTCCCATAATCAAAACTAGGATCATCAGCTGCTCCATTGCATCCAACCATTCACGATATGACTTCATTGAGTAATTCTATGGGGAGATTAAAAAAAGTATGTCTTTTTAGTATTACAAAAGAAATAACTAAAATGCAGTAGAACATTACAATACTGTTAGCATTTTTTGTTTAGTCCAACAAAGCGTAACCTTGCACATATGTGGATATTCATTTTACATCTGCCATTACTTTGGAAATCTAAGCTCCCAAAAATACCTGAAAACTCTTTGCCAATAGCCTTCAGCAGAGTGTGTGATCACATTCTTAATAATTCTACAATAATACCTACAGCATATTATTAAAACTGATAATGGGGCATTTTGATGCAAGAAGATGCTATAATCTTCAGCAATGTATTATCTAGCCCAGGCATAGGCAACCTTTGGCACTGCAGATGTTTTGGACTACACCTCCCATGATGCTTTGACAGCATTATGGGTGTTAGAGCATTATGGGGGATGTAGTCCACAACATCTGGAGTGCCAAAGGTTGCCTATCCCTGATCTAGCCCCTCACATAAAAACTCTGTATAGCACAAAAAGTACTTTTTAGGAAAATAAGACACGTTTCCATACATACAGTAATTGTATTTTCCTGATTAAGCCATGGCAGCATTGACTTGTGAGCTATCTCTCCTTTCACATCAGAAAGGACAGGAAACAGAACTGTGAAACCAGCATAAATAGTATTGCCACAACCCCCATACAAGAATGGCAGCATTATAATGCTGCCATGTCTTAAACAAGAATAGAAAATGAAGGTAAGTTTGGAAGCCATTTTCCATTTTCCTTATCAAACCATGACAGCATTGACTTATGGGAAATACATGTGATGGCAGGGACAGCTAATACATAGAGTTCATATCAGCTAAAATGTACAATATACATGACTGGCCTGTATGGATGTCAAATATGAACTTCTCAAAGTTCAAAATTCCTAAAAAGGAAATTGTTTAATTTATAGGACCTCCTCCTACCTGCCCAGTCAGCTGGTCAGCAGTTGCATGGTATTCAATCACTTTGGACATCCAGGACACCTCATACAGTGTCTTGGAAATCAGAAGATCAAAGGACAAAGTCTTAACCACTTAAGGACGGAGGTAATCGTCCACATTTTCAACCAAAACAAAACCTAGAATTTCATACTTCAAAGATGTATTCCTAACACTAAAGTGCCCCTCTGCCTGTGCCCCCTTCGTCCATGAAATGGTTAAAAAAAACAACTTTCAGTCACTTACTTAATTCCAGCGCTGATGTCTCTCCTTCGCCGGCCGCCTATGGGGGAGCCCAATGTGCCTGCAATGCTTTCCGATAGGGATTTAACAGACACTGGATGTTTTCATGCAAAGTGTGAAGACTCCCTGCATCATTTTACGGAGTCAAACTCCGTGAAACTACAGGAAGCACCTCTAAAGGTCTACATTGAGTAACTCCTCTCAGTTGTCTGCGCTCTTTTTGGTTGGCATTTTATATTGCTGCTGTGCCTAGATCTTTATACATTATGTCGATTCCAGACTTTTGCATGTTGACATTTTATGGCTACAGTTCATATCTTCGCAGATAATACAGGTTAGTATTAGACCTGGAAATGGTCCTAGGTTCTGCATTATAAATGAAGTCCTACACAACTGAATTGAGACACTATCTGCATAATTATACTGGGATTTACCTCCTATAACGAGAAGTTTGAAACATTCACAGTGCAGGCTAATTTCAGATTGCTATGTCACATTACATACTTTATAGTGTAATTTGAATTTATGTCCTTTTTACAAATCACCTACACTTTGTTTTAAAATGGGAGGGAGTGGGGGGGGAGGATTGACCTATATCATAATCTGTATACTGTATATTTTTTATAACTGTATCACAGTCTCAGGTTTGTTATGGGGTCTGGAGAGGTTTCGTCCCACAGCAGCAACTTCAAATATAAGGAATGCAGATTCTAAAATGACATCATAATACAGCACTCCATATTACTTAAATATGTTGGACAGTATCTAGTCATTGTCAATGCACTGTTTTCACCATAACATCGTATTCCTTTTATTGTTTTAATAATATCCTGCCGACTCCAAATATCTGTTTTCATTGGCTTACTGTATCATACCTCCCACTTTCGACAAGGGGGGGGGATTAAAGGAAACCAATAACGATTGTGTAACTGGCTCTGCCCTAAGGTACGCTTGGGTGCCTGCCAATCTTGTAAGGCCAACCTGCAGAGGACATATCCTGTAGGGAACATGGTTTCTTTAAAGTTGCATGACAGCTCTGATTTTTATTTTTCATGAATTATCTCTCTGAAATAACTGCCCCTTTCAGTTTATAGACGTATATTAGGGATGCATAGAATTTAACAGTGGCAAACTATTTAGCAGTGACTGAATCCTCAAATGCATTAAAGAAATAAAAAAATAAAAAAGTTTTACTTACCTTTTCTCCGAGTTCCGAGACTCCCTCCTTGCTGCTGCTGTGCCTCTTGCAATGCCATCATGGAGGGATTGCATCCCAGATATTATTTCAATCCAATGCTACTCATAGCTGTTACATGAAGAGTAACATTAGGGACGTAATACACATACGGGGGTGCCGCACACATTCAATCAAATGTTTCAAATAGGAAAGCATTGAATTCAACACTTTCCTATGAGCTGTATTTGGTCACAAGACAGAGTTTCACTTGGTTGTTGCTTAGGAAGTTCTTCTTGTGACTGTTTGGAAGACAGCAACCAGAGCCAGAGATGATGTTCTTAACCCTGTAAACATTGCAGTTTCCATTGCAGGGTTAAAACTACAGGACCACTGCCCCCAGACCACTTTATTGAGATGATGGTCTGGATGACGTTAGTGGTCCTTTTAAAAGGTTTATTTTATCCTTAAAGTATACCTGTAGTATTATTTTAACCTATGCTTTTTAGAAAGAGCATAAGATTATGTCTATACACTGTGCTAGCAGTTTTGCTAGCAAATGTTTCGTTTGTGAGACAAACCTATTTAGAAAGTCTTTCTCCCAGCTATTATAAGTCAATGCCTCAGCCGGCACTGATTGCCGAGGCATTGATTGACAAACGAGAACAGAAAACATCTCCCACAGGATGTCCTTGTGCTCTCCCCAGTATAGCCAACACAGCCCAAGTGCTTTGGTTGCAGAGAAAACCCCCTTGCAGGCACTGCAAGCGATATCACTCTGTTTCAACATCACTGAGGAGGTTTGTCCTGCTTAGGCATGTGTCCCAACTCCCAAGCAGGACAAATCAAAGACAAACAGAAGCGCATGGCCTGAATGTGGCTGCTACAGATGGAGTAACACCAACAAAGCGGAGCTGGAACAAAGGAGAGGTGAGTAAATATCTATATTTTACATTGAATACATCATGTATCTTTGTGATATGGCGTATTCAATGTATATGTTAAATTACCTTCCCTTGCTGTGACTAATACAGTCAACATAAAAAAAAAATGGTTTCATCTTCAATCAGCGCACAGTATATTAACTTTAGACGTTTGTCTCCTGCTCTGTTGTTTAAACTTTAGTCACACACAGGAGGCTTCTGCAGGTTCTAGCAGGCTATTCACAGAGCAAGAGATCAGAAATTCTGCATCAAACAGACTGTGATATAAAGGAAATTTAAACATAAGCGCTATATTTACAGGAAATGTGTAGGGAGACTATGTAGGTCACATGCAAGGAGGTGTGACTTGGTTAGATAAACAAAATTATTTAATTTCTAAGTCGCAGGGAATTGAACAGTGAGACTGCAGAGGCATGATCTATGCACTAGAACCAGCACAATTAAGCTAAAGTTGCTTTGGTGCTTGTAGTGTCCTTTAAACAAAACTATTTTTTTTTTTTTAATTTTAAGTGTGGATTTTCATTTTGTTCTGTTTTTACCTGTAAAGGGGGAGGGGAGGGGAGGAGGACACAAAAGAGTGTAAGTTACCTCTGGCAGTTGAATCTAGCTAGGGGTTATAGCTTGCAACAATATAAACTTAAATCATTGAAGTACTGAAGACATGCTATGCATGTAAAAAAAAAAAAAAAAGTTGGCTATCTCAAAAACAGATAAGATTACAACCTCCAGGAAAGGAATCATAGAAACAGATACATTCATGCATCATAAACTGTCAAAAACTAGGGTAATGCAAATGCACCATACCAATAATTACAGATCTATCTTATGCCTGTAAGAGGCATTTCAGTTTCAACAAAAAGTAAAAAAAAATAGATAAATAAGCAAACCTGTTTTACCTATAATTCCAGATTACTGGCCTAGGACAGGAGTATAAATATACGAAATATACAAAATAAATAGTATCAGCGCTAAGGCAATCTTCCACTCAAACAAATGTAGGAAAAAAAATGCAACAAAGAACATTTCTAAATAGTGAGAGTCCCAAAGTCAATAATAATAATAATAAAAGGATATATTCCAAGGTTGCAGGGGGTATGATATATCATAACACAGAGTTCTGTATCGTTACTTTGTTCTTCCAATCTCCAGTCCAAAGGAAACTAAATAGTCACCTTTGAGACAGGAAAGAAACAAATATAGTGTAACACTGTTTATTAATTAAACTCTCCTATGGAATCTCTTTGTGGAACTCTTACACGAAATAGTGGTGGTGCTTATTTCTAAGGCCCTCAAACAGGCATATGGTGCAGTACAGTATGAGGATTATGACAGAGTTACGACTCCGCTGATGTGATGCTTCGAGTTGCTCCCATGCACTGGAGCCAACCCAGACCTCAAACACCTCGGGAGGACACCGACCCATGATCACGAAGTAAAGGGAGGGGCCAGCAATGTGACTGTGCCACTGGAGCTGCCCAAAAGGACGGACCCACCCAGAAAGGGGGCAGTCCACCCAAATATCTGACAGGTCAGCCTAGCATTAATGTACACCAGGCTGCTTGCCACTTAACAGGCCAGCCCACACAGGGCAAGACTTGCAGGGAGCACTGTTTCCCCTGCCGATTCTAATAATACGCATGCACCACACATTTTGGGGACAGTTGGATGCCGGAGTTGGAGGTACAGCAAAAGGCTGAACCCTGGCAGGAATTGCAAAAATATTGATCAAGTGAACATCAAATAAAATCTTGTATCCTTCTTAACTGCTGTGAATGACAGGTATTACTGCTGTATTAGAGGGGGCTATCCCATAAGTCAATGCTGCCATGGCTTGATCAGGAAATATATTTTACAAAAGTTATGACATTACTTTAATTATAACATATAACCCAAATTATAGGTTGTTAAACATACAACTGTGCTATGTTTATATCATATCTATATTTATGTCATAGATGTTTCCTACATCGAAAAAACAAGAAAAGCCAAAAGCCAACATACAAACTACAGTAACCCAGTAATATAATAAAAAAAAAATGCAAACTATGATATTATTCTTCATGTGTTTAAATAAGTTGTCTGGATACTTACGGTTGAGCAAAGACATCCAGGGAAAATCAAAAATTCCTTTTGACCAGAAGTGTTAATATTTCTTTAAGGGAACACTATAGGGTCAGGAACACAAATGTGTATTCCTGATCCTATAGTTTTAAAAAACACTATTTAGCCTCCCTGCTAACCCTTACCTCCCTTAAATGTAGAAAAAAACCTCACCTTATTTGCAGCGCTGTGCTGGCTTCTCCCTGATCTACCTCCTTGGCTGACATCATCAGAATTGATGATCTCAGCCAATCACAATGCTTTGTGTTTACAGCAAAAAGCCTGTGGGAACATGCTATAGACACCAGAACAACTACATTAAGCTGTAGTTGTTCTGGTGACAATGGTGTCTCTTTAAATATATATAGCTTCCTCAGAGTTTGTCTTGGTCCAGTGTTTTTGACTGCAACTCGCAAGGAGTTAGACTACAACTTCTATAATTCTATGGTTCATAGAGAAGTATAGAATTTCTAGCCTATCGCTAGCATGAACTTCACAAATATACAATCACGATCTAGGGAAGAAAAATTGTTACTTACCTGATCTTTCCATTTTTTTCTTTCCAGAGGTTCGATGATCCATCTAGATAAACTATTAGTTTCTACTTTGGTGCAAATGCATAAAAAAAGAATATATTCATTTTAAAATGATTCAAATGCTAAAGTGCCATATGGCACATATATTTAGGAAAGTTATCAGGATCTGTTGAAGCACGTACCTTTGCTAATTGTCCAGGACTGACCGTATAGTTACACCAAACATTTGAGTTTTGTTGAAGTTCAAGTTCCGACAGAAAGATGCACGGAATTGTCACGCAGAGGTATATGAACACTGTTGGTGAGAACCTTAAGACCATAGACACAGATCAGGATTAAATTCTACAAAGATTATTTGACGCACAAGTATGATATAACAATGTAATGAGTTTGTATTGAATAACTTCTGAAGACACGGAAAGCGCCTTATGTTCTGCAAATTTTTTTCAGATTTCAAACCTGCATTATGAAAGGAACACTCCAAGGACCATGAGTACTACAGGGTGCAAGTACCATGACACCTCCTGATGTAAATAGTCAAACAGCTTTAGAATGGTTTGACTTCTTTCCTTGAGTCTGCCTTGCACCACTCCCTGCCTCTCTGCACTCTACGGGAGAACTATTCCATTAGCTTGATTGAGCTACGCCTTGCGGTGAAGAGCCAGATGATTGGCTGAGAACTTTAGCTAGAGCGGAGAGCTCAGGCTGAAAGGAGTTATGGTTCGGTGCCCACTGGACTCCAGGTAAGATGGCAAACTGAAGAGGTTTTACTACGTACAACAGAGGAGTGCCAGGGTATTCCCATCACCATAACCACTACTGTGTGCTCTAGTAGTTATGGTGTTTGCAGAGTTCCTTTAGCAACATCATGTCATGCAAAACTTATCGGTGGCTCCTACAGATCTATGTCAAAAGATGACCCACTCACATATTTTAGAATAAAACTCTTATAATGAAGTCCAAGTCTACGACTGACAGAGTATTAGGAAAAGACCACATAAGGTCACCCTCAAAAAATATCACCATGAGGGTTCTTTCATAAGAGAATTAAGTGTAGTGAATTGAAAAATGAATTGCAAAATGTATGCTAAAATGGTTTGGACTCCTTTGGATACTTTTTCCCCTTGCTATTTTAGCCTATATTTGGCAGTTATGTTTTCAGTTTAGAAAAATGTGGTGTCTCGAGTGATTAAACCCAAATAGATTTTAAATAGCTACATGTTTATTGCTGCAAGGGGGTTTTATGATGACTTTCGCTATTTCTGCATAAGTAAGTTATTGTTTTCATGTTTCCATGGGAAGAACATGCAGAATGACTGTTTTTGGCACATAAAGCATTCTTACAATTATATTGTCTTACAGCTTGTATTAAAAAAAGCTATGGATACATCACAGATATTTCGGGACATAAATATCGGAGTTTGGATTTTATAGAGAAATTTTATTGAGCACTCATTGCCAGAGACAACATACATTTTTTATGAGTGTTCTTGTAAGAAAGTATAAAAATTGCACCTAATTTGTAAGTATCCCCGTGACTATAAAATATGACCATTTGCACATTTTTTATAGTTTTGTAATATAATCAACATTGTTGTATATATAATTAAAGCATAGAAATAATTACCATTTCCATTCTCCTTTCTCTGTTACATTGAGTGTAATGAACATCTCAACGTATACACCAAAAAGACCTATTAGTAGAATCCAGTACTCCGGATTGCACATCACTTCAACCAGAAGCCATATCATCACAATGCCGTGTGCTGTGAAGAGTGATCGACTTATAGTGGCCAACAGATACCTCTTTAATTGTTTTACAGTCATGACTTTTTCTCTTTTATCTGTAGAATGTTAAATAAGACAAGGTGATATTTATGTGTCAATGCAAAAAAAAAAAAATACAATCTATAGAATACATGTCCTAAATGTAGATACCCAGATATTTTTAGAACCACAATATCCATGATGCTTTCACATTCTAAATGGCAAAGCATCCTTGGAGTTGATGTTCTAGAACAGGCATAGGCAACCTTCGGCACTCCAGATGTTTTGAACTACACATACCATGATGCTTTGTCAGCATTATGGGTGTAAAAGCATTATGGGGGATGTAGTCCACAACATCTGGAGTGCCGAAGGTTGCCTACCCCTGTTCTAGAACATCTGTGGATCTACCATGTAGGTTCCTCTTAATGTGCAGTGTGTAGTCCATTAGCAGCAATTATACTGCAGATATCATAGGAAAACTCAACAGTGCGTTTTAATGTAACTAGTTAGTTCAGTGAAAAAAAGCATAATTTGGCCCACTCTCGGTTTTAGAGTCTATTGTTGCATACTGATGCTAGTTTCTAGGGCAGGGGTCCTAAAACTCCGGCACCCAGGTGTTGCTGAACTACAACTCCCATGATTCTATGGCTATCTACAGTTGCAAGAAAAAGTATGTGTACCCTTTGGAATGATATGGATTTCTGCACAAATTGGTCATAAAATGTGATCTGATCATCATCTAAGTCACAACAATAGACAATCACAGTCTGCTTAAACTAATAACACACAAAGAATGAAATGTTGCCGTGTTTTTATTGAACACACCATGTAAACATTCACAGTGCAGGTGGAGGGACCCTGTTCTAGGGGATCAATTAAAACCATGCGCGTTAGTAATGGTTTAGTGGAAAGTTAGACCTGTCTAACAAAGTTTCTATTGCAATCATACTAGCAGGTCTCCCAACAGTCCCGCGTTCAGTGGGACGGTCTTGAATTTGGAGATCTGTCCCGCTGTATTTCCCTGGGGACCTACATTTATGGTCATGTCACTGGAGATGCCCCCGTCCACCCTGTCCAGATTTACTAGAACGGATTGTTAGAAGATATGCTCTGGAAGGCACACTTACCATTAACCCACTGAGTGAGAGTATCCCTTCGTTGTCTCAAAGATCCTGCAAGGTGTAAACATGAAAACAGTATCAACATCAAATCCTCAACTCAGTTTCAGTTTGATTTTACATCAACCAACGCAAATGGGTCTATTTACTACTTAGTGAACTGATATGAGTGGAAAACTGGTTTTGGAATTTTGGTTCTTTTAGGCCACAATAGTCAAGATGAGGACATATAAAATGATCACATAGAAATCACTTCAGGAAGCTAAAGTGTTTTAGGTGTGTGGAGTGTTCCTTTAAGGAAACTTGGTAACTAATGACTGACTCTAGCAAGGTCTATACAAACTCGCAAACAGTGACTTTGTTAAGATGTTAATGCTGAGTTCTGCACAAATAATTACGGATGTTTTATCTTCATATCTATAACTTGAAGGTAATTTAGGACACCAGAGCAAACTGAGCATCACACGTAAGTTTTATTATATATGTGTCTGTACAGTATTGCTCAACCCATACACATGGTCAGCTTTCAGATCTGCTGAAGCAGAATTAATTTGAAAACATACAATTTCCAAATCTTCCAGAATGCAGACTGACATGTCTGAATTAAAGGGACTCTGCTGTCCATAAAGCAACATAGCTAAGATAACACATAACATCTGGATTTGGTCCTAGACAGTCGGCTTCAGCTATTCAGAATCGTGTCAGTGTTCCATCTGTTCACTAAGATGGTAATTGTGAAGAGTTGAGCAGAAAATGATGTATTCCAAGCAGTAAAGATATCTGTGTTTGGGATTTTTTTTCCAATTTGACCATTATGGCCCATAATTTACAATTACATTGAAAATTCTGCTTAATGCCAGGTGTAATGAATAATCCACACAGTTAACCATTTATCTGGAATGATAATTAAATAAAACAAGGAGAGGCAAAAAAAAAGGATTCATTTATCATTTTCATTACATGGGCTTTATTAAATATCAAGCCCTATGCTACGAGCCAGGCCTTTAAAGTTACTTGCCACTACCAGCCTGGAGGGTCATAACACACTCATCAGGGGTACATTTATGTTCACCATGGCTAAATTTTCACATGCCAACAAATTTATGGGCCCCTAACAGCTCAAGGTCTGAGACCATGGTGCCCTGCCTTCAAGCTCGCCTCCAAATCTCGCCTACGGGGCTAGCCTCCAAGTCCACCCACAAGGATGCAGTGTGTGTAGAGTGGATACAGAGTGTGTGTATTGTGGATGCAATGTGTGTTTGTTTATTGAATGCAGTGTGTGTAAAGTGAAGGCAGAGTGTGTTATATATATATATATATATATATATATATATACACACATACAGACACATATACCTACACATAAACCTACACACACAGATACACATTGACACAGAATACACACAGAACACAGACACAAACAAACACACACTGACACAAAGGACACACAGATACACACATAGTGATAAACAGAGATACACACACTGACACAGAAACACACACACATTCCTGACACACACACACTGACACACAGACATACATATGGCATATGAATACTGATATACATACAGACAGACACATACATACATACTGACATACATACACACACACACACATACACACACATACATACAGACACACACATACAGACTGAAACACGCATACATACAAACACTCACACATTTATACATACTGACACACACATACATACAGATAAACACGCATATATACTGACACATACACACACATGCAGCTCATTTTTCAGCTACCCTCCTGTTTCTTATCTTTTAGGTGCAGGAAGGTGGCTGTGGTTGACGGGAGTCGTACTGGTTTTCCCCTTCTCAGTGCCTCCACTCTGCTTCTACCCTCAAGCGCGGAGTAAGTTGGAAGGAAATGACCAGCCGTCACTTCGTCCCAGCACTGCTGTGGCTGACATAATTGAAAGTGACCCAGTCAGCGCTGACCGGGTTCCTGAAGATATATGCCCATTGGGTGGCCCAAAGTGCATGGGCAACCCAATGGGCCCCATCAGCGTGCGGGCCCGGTGCAGCTGCATCAGCAGCAGTCCGCCACTACAGATGGGGACCGGTGGGCCCATGACAACCATCATGGCTGTCACTCCCTGATGGTGGTCCTGTTTGCCAATGGCTACCGGCGAGTGGAAATTTTGAGCCCTAATTATAATCCATTTAAATATTCTATACAAGCATAGTAGATAATGTCAAGCATAAAATGCATATTTGATTGGCAATGCACCATTTCTTCCCAACACTCCTTATTTACAAATATAGAGAATTAACTTAAAGGGACACTATAGTCACTATTACAACTACAGCTTATTGTATTTGTTCTGGTGAGTATAGTCAGTCCCTGCAGGCTATTTGCAGTAAACACTGTATTTTCAAAGAAAAGGTAGTGTTTACATTACAGTCTAGGGACACCTCCAGTGGCCACTCCTCAGATGGCTGCTAGAGGTGCTTCCTGGGGAACGGCTGCCCAGTGTGACTGACATCTCTGCATGGAGACAATGAATTTTCCTCATAGAGATGCATTGACTGCTGATTGGCTAGGGTGGAGTTTGCATCCACTCCCCGGTCCACCTCTTTGGCTGAGATCATTAGAATTGACAATCTCAGTCAATCCAAAGTTTTCCTATTGAAAAGCATTGTGATTGGTTTAGATCATCAAGCCTGCACCAGCAAACTGGAATAAATGCAAGATTTTACTATATTTAGAGGTAAAGGGGGTCAGACGGGCTAGGTAGTGTTTTTTTTAACACTATAGGGTCAGGAATACATGATTGTGTTTCTGAACCTATAGTGTTCCCTTAAAGTACATGGTAGCTGCTGGTGAGATGGCTTAGTGTTTTTTTTACCAGTTGCAGTACAATATAATGATCAGTGAGTTGGTTAATACTGATATTGAAACTTTAGGATAGGGGTAGGCAACATTTTGCACTCCAGATGTTGTGGACTACACCTCCCATGCTGCTTATATGGGAGATGTAGTTCCCTGCTCTAAGACATACTTGAAGACTAGATAAAGCTAAATATATCCTTATTTAAAGAGGGTTATTCACTACATAGAGAACTGCCATGAATTGAAAGTGAATTGAAAGTGAATTTCAGATTTAAGGTCAAAATAGTCAAACTGGGGGAGGGGGGGGGGATGATCGACAAAACACACAGTGTTACTAATTGTCTTACGCCCCAAATAAATTGATCCCCAAATTGTTGGAACGGGCATTGAATGCATAGAATTTGAGCTAATCTTGCTTACTTCTGCTAGATGTCTTGCTGTAGTCTGATGTGGAATTTTTAATTGTGGAGTTGTCATTTTCAATCGCTGTGATGGCATCTGGAAGATTGTGAAGCTGCGAAAAGATATTAAAGAAATAAATAAATTCTTCTACATGTGGAACAAACAGTTCTTCCATAAGACATTTCCCACAGCTATTTAACACTCTATCACAACGGTCCTCAAACTCCGCCCCCCAGATGTTGCTGAACTACAACTACCATGATTCTCTGGCTAGCTATGTAATTCTAAGAATCATGGGAGTTGTAGTTCAGCAACATCTGGAGGGCCACAGTTTAAGGAACCCTGCTCTATCACATGGACAGTCCTCTATATTATATATTGCAGAGATGTGACCCCCCCCCCCCATTAATTATTCCAATATATTTCATTAGTGTTAATTAGGGGAAGATAAAGAATGAACTCTGAAAACACTTATAATGCTAATACAGAACAACCAGTCTCATCACATCAATGGGTCGGAAGGGCATTCATTCTTACCATTCATTGACTGGAGAGACTTTTTTAAGTCTGTTTCCAAGGATAGCATAGACGGACCGCTAGGTATCAGTTTTATTATTTAACAAATCTTTCAATAGAATTCACCAAGGGAGATGAGAACATTGACAATCAATCTCTCCCTTATGGCACTTACAATTCGAGTGTCCCTTTTACAATACATTCGTGATAGAGATTTTATTTAGTTGTGAATACAGGTGATGATAACACTAATGCTAGAGTGTCAAGGGAATTTGTGGGGAAAATATTTGAACGGGTTTAAAAAAGTAATGTGGGTAATTGAGATATTATATTCTGTTTTTTTTTTTTATTTATTTATTTATTTATTATATATATATATATTTTAGTTAAGCCAGGAAAATCCACTGCAGAAACCTTTATGGGCAGCAAACAGGTAATATAATCTTTATCTGCTGTATCTGGAACAGTAAAAAAAATTAATAGATTAATACATTACAGAATCTGATGAGCTGACAGCAGTTTTCTCCATAATTCACGAGCAAACACCAAATGCCTTCACCTATAAAAATAGATTTATAATATTAAATTCTTTGATTTAGTATGCTTGTATATGCCAAGACTTTCAATCTTAAAAGTAGGTTAAAAGAGCATAAATCTGCTTTTGTAGCGTTGTGTAGTTGTGTTTGTGTGTGTATGTGTAGTAGTGTTTGTGTGTAATAGCGACTGTAGTGTATAACATTGTGTGTGTGTTTGTCGCTCGATGCATGTTTAGCAATTTGTGTATGTGTGCAGAGCCCGATTTGCCATGGCTACGTCTTCAGGGCGGCAGGTAGGAGAAAGGCGGCACGGCTGGTGGGCCAACTCCCCAGCCGTGGGGCCAAAAAGACAGGAAGGTTTGCTGCAGGGCCCACAGCCTACGCTCGAGTACAGAGAAGATTGTATTGTATCAGAGCGTCGCCATGGTAACCCTGATACAAACCCTCAGCGCTGGTCAGAAGGATCGGTCTATGCACACCCACTGGGATGCAGACAGCAACAACTTCAACCAGACCAACAGGAATCTTCTGCTTCCCTCATCCCTGGCCCAAGGTAAGCATCATGTAAGGGGAATACACTTTAGGTTTTCGTTTTTTTATAATCAAACTATACAAACAAACAAACAAACAAACAAACTATAGCCTCTATCCCCACACTATAGCCCCTGTCCTGCCATTACAACTCCTATCCCACCCCACAGCCTTTACCGACCCAAGCAGCATCTAATCGAGGATAAATCCGTCCCTGTATGTGTGTGTAACATAGTGTAGGAAGCAGTGTGTGTGTTTATCAGTGTGATTGTGTATATGTTTAACAGAGCATTTAGTATGTTTAGTTTAGTGTGTGCAGCAGTGTATCCTATGTGAGTGTATGGAATGCATACATGTGTGATTGTAAGTGTGTATCCCTCTGGGAGTGTGTGTCGGGAATAGCTTGGTGAGTGTGTATCTCTGTCTGGTAGCCTGAGTGTGTGCCAGTGGGCCAGCTTTTAGATTTGTAAGGGGCCAAAATAATTCTGATGACAGTGTTGACTAGAAGCACAGTTGGCTTCCCCTTACATAGTTGGCTTGGAACATTTCTCCAATGTAGCTATTTCATCCTTAAATGTGTAAATACGTTCAATAAATAAATAATCCTGTTAGTGACGGCTGTCTGTAATTAGGAACTTGCCTCAGTTCTCACCAAGTTTCATAAAATACTTAGTTATCCAAAGTTCTTTAAAAGCAATATTTTGTTGCGCCAGTTTTGTCATTATCATCAAAAAATCTCAACATGTTTCAAACTTTTTTTTACCAATAATGTGTTATGATTGTCACTTGTTTTGAAAGATTTGAAGTAAAATTACAATGTTTACATACCGGTACTGCTCTGTGATTTGTGATGGCTAACGTTTGACAAAAGTTTGTTTGGCTGCCACTGTTAGTTCTCACACAAAATAAAATACTGCTTTATACTATGTACTACAGGAATGCTGGCATTTCATGGCACTTTTAATTCCTGTTTCATACACCTTTTACGGAAGGGGGTTGCATAATCATTGGCACCAATATATGTTGAGTATACTCCTCAGTAACCACATTTCTTGAATGTTTATGATAATTCAGTATTTATACAGTGTTAATAACTTTTGATCAGGGATACAAACCACCCATGTGCTTAGGACTGAGCAATCTGGAACTGCTCCCTTCCATGTAAGTAAGTTTGTATCTATTTTTACATCATGGTGTGCACTATATGAGGTCTATCTGGAAAAAGTTCAGCCATTGTTATAATAATGAGAACGGTTTACGTGGCATCGATGTAACCTGGCAGCGAAGGAAAGTGGACTGGAATGTGCATGCGTGAACAATGACGACTTCACTGCATTAGCCAGTGAGGGCGCTAGACGAGTGAGCATATGTACTGTGGGCTGTTGCATTCAAAATGACTGAGCGACAAGAGTAATGAATTTGCATAAAATGTTGAGTTAAGCTTGAACATTAGCCAGTGGAAACTATTTGGATGATTCAGAAGGCTTTCGGGGACAGCGCATATAAAAGTGTGGCACAAACGCTTCAAAGATGGTCAAGAATCTGTTGAAAGATTTGGCTCCCTGGCTGGATTTTCCCAAAACCTTTCCCAAAACTAAAATCACCTTTGAAAGGGAAGAGATTTCAGACCTTCAATGAGATTCAGGTAAATGCAACGAGGCAGCTCATCGCAAGTGTTTTGAACAGTGGAAGAGACGCTGGTAAAACTGTGTGAGATCCCCAGCGCCTTGGTGTCTGTAACTGAGCAGGCAATTTAATTAACGGCCAGACACTTTGGCAGTGAGGCAACAAAACATACAATAAATGTGGTTCCTGTGCCCACATCTCCATACAACCGGTGCCCCCAGGAAGCTTGTGTCAGAGGACCCACTTGATCCAAAAAGCACCTGGATCGGAAATGGCTAGCTCGATTTAGGTGGAAGTAAAAGTTTTCAGCGGTTGCGACTAGCCTCCAACCTGAAGCAGAGTTCCATGACGCTGGGTAGAGTTTCCTGGTCACCTTAAATGATGGCACTTTAAGTTGAGACATAAAGCTTTCTCAAGTCTTTGATATCGTTGGATGCCTTGCCACCTCCTCTGACACCCCTCCTAAGAGCACCCTGATTGCTAATTCTGGGACTGAGAGCACTCTAGTGAAAGTTTTCTGGACCACAGCAACTCTGTGATCCGATCAGCAATTTCAGATGATTTGTGGGTAGATCCCGGTCAGGCACACTGTGGCTCAGGTGCTTTCTAGGCGGCTTTTGTAGGCTCCCAGGATATAGTTCTTTTAGGAGAAGGTGGCAAGTAGGAGACATGTACAGTCCAAGGTGACCAGTCAGTCTGTTTCATATTACACGGCTGGATACCTTTTGGACACATCTCATATATATTTTTATTCTCTTTTATATCTACGCGGACAGAACCTGCACCAGCAATAAATCTTAGAGTAGGGGATTAACATGCTTCCTCCTAGGAGCCATTGCTAGACTCCATAACATGTAAGTGTAATTCCATATACTTTCAAAATTCTATACAGAAAATATTACACTATATTATTATTTTTATCTTGGTCTCCTTTTAAATATATGAGATACCCTACAAGGAACTACTATTGGATACACAAGAACTACACTATATCCTTAGGCGTGAATTATACCACTCAGGAGGTTAAGTGGGAACTGGACTTAAGCTCCCAAAAAGTGTAAGTGTACAACTTATTCATCATTTTCTCATCATCCAAAGAATTACTTTACAATCAGTTCTATTTTCTTTTCTTTTGTCGTTACATAAACCTCCAAGTCTAAGGACACTCAAGGCGCTCCACCTACCATTTTGTTTAATCTGTCTTTTATTCAACTGGAGAAGAGAGACGCCAGACTTGGTTGTTAAGCTGCCAATTTGACGGTCAGTAATTACGCAAATATGAATTTCCTTTTTTTATTTTTATGTCTATTTTTAAATATGTCCTGCATCCTATACCTGAGTACACCTCCCTTTCAGTTCCTTCCTCCTAAGCTCATTGCTGGATCATCCATTAGGCAGAGTAAGCACATGCTACAAGGCGCCTGACCATGAGGCAGCGCCTGTTTTCAGCACTTATAACGTGCCTTTTTGAACATAAATTGACTTGTGGGGAGAGATAAGTACCAGGTTCTTGGAATGGTCTTTTAAATAAATGCAGTAAAAAGAATGCATCAATTATTGCCTGGAGTCCCACTTTAATATCTTTTCCAATTTGATTTTTTTTTGTTACATAAATGTCTTTAATATTTCAACTGGTCAAAGGTAATTCGGTTTGAAACACATTTTAAAGGTTTATAAGTAAGTCTAGTGCGTTGGTGTTTGTTAGCGCATAATGGACCATCAATGGTTTGCTAATTGCCATTAAACAAAGAGTTTCCTGAACAGATACGACGTGAAGTTCAAAGAATATTTTCACTTGCTCTTGCCAAATTTGTCAATGTTCCTTATATAAATCATCAATCTGTACATTAAATAGAGCTTCAACGCCAATGAAAACAACTTATAAACATAATACAATATTGATCTAACAGTGGAAGAATCTCTCGTAAAGATGAGATATATTGCTATCATTTTTCATTTAAAATCTTGTAAGTATCATTAAAGACAAATACAAAAATCATCCTCTGAGAAATGAGATTTTTCTCTGATGATATTTCAGGCCAATGACGTACAGACGTTATTGTTAATACATATTTAAGATTCATATCTTGAACAAACTGGTTACGTATAGGGAATCTTTTTACAAATTACAACATCTTTGGACTTGTTGCTCAATTTGTGGTGTTTATAGTAATCAATAGCAAAAGGTTAAAGGGACCCTGAAGTCAGAAAAACAACTTTAGCTTAATGAGGTGGTTTTGGTGTATAGATCATGCCCCTGCAGTCTCACTGCTCAATTCTCTGCCATTTAGGAATTAAATCACTTTGTTTATGCAGCCCTAGGCACACCTCCCTGCATGTGACCTAAACAGCCTTCCTAAACACTTCCTTTAAAGAGGTTGCACTTCCTTTATTGCAAATTCTGTTTAATTTATAATTTCTTATCTCCTGCTCTGTTAATAGCTAGCTGTAGGAGACCTTGCAGGAGCCTCCTGTATGTAATTTAAGTTAAATATACAGAGCAGGAGATAAAAACTTTTAAATTAAGTTACATCTGATTGAAAATGAAACCATTTCATTTTCATGTAGGTTATGTCAGTCACAGCCAGGAGAGGTGTGGCTAGGGCTGCATAAACACAAACAAAAGTGATTAAACTCCTAAATGGCAGTGAATTGAGCAGTGAAACGTCAGAGGCATGATCTATACAGAAAAATGTCTTCATTACGCTAAAGTTGCTTTGGTGACTACATTGTCCCTTTAAGTACTCATTATGATGCCTTAAATTGGACATTTTGACAAGTTTGGGTCTCATATGTTCCAATAGAATTAAGCTCATTTGAGTAGGACCCTCAACACCATCTGTTCCTGTGCGTCTAGCTCCTCTTGTTGCAAATACTTTCCACTTATTGTACAGCATTGTGAAAGGTGTTTTATAAATAGTAATAATAATATGGTTGCCTATTTAAAGTTATCATTGCACTGTGCCTTTAAGGGGTGCTTTTCTGATGTTTGACATTGCTATTTAGACACGTACCTGTAATTCCATAAAAAAAAAAGGTCATACACACGAATATTTCGTTGGACCACCTTTAGCTTTGATTATGGCACACATTCGCAATGGCATTGTTTCGATAACCTTCTGCAATGTCACAAGATTTATTTCCGTCCAGTGTTGCATTCATTTTCCACCAAGATCTTATATTCATGATGGTAGAGTCGGACCACTGAGCAAAGTCTTCTCCAGCACATCCCAAAGATTCTCAATGGGGTTAAAGGGACACTCCAGGCACCCAGACCACTTCTGCTCATTGGAGTGGTCTGGGTGCCAACTCCCACTACCCTTAACCCTGCATGTGTAATTATTGCAGTTTTTCATAAACTGCAATATTTACATTGCAGGGTTAACTCCACCTCTAGTGGCTGTCTATTAGACAGCCACTAGAGGTCACTTCCTGGGTTCTAGCACAGGTTTCCTGTGCTAGAGCGTCGCTGGACGTCCTCACGCTGTGTGAGGACCTCCAGCGTCGCTCAAAACCCCATAGGAAAGCATTGAAATTATTTTTCAATGCTTTCCTATGGGGAGACGTAATGCGCATGCGCGGCATTTCCGCGCATGCGCATTAGGTCTCCTCGGCCGGTGAGCGAGATTAGTCTCGCCCACCGGCCGACGTAATCATTAGGAGGAGCGTCGCGGAGGCGGAGACAGCGGCGAGGGACATCGCCGCTGTCCCAGGTAAGTGACTGAAGGGGTTTTCACCCCTTCAGTAACCGGGGATTGGTGGGTGGGAGGGAGAGGGACCCTCCAGTGCCAGAAAAACTGATCGTTTTTCTGGCACTGGAGTTTCCCTTTAAGGTCTGGACTCTGTGGTGGCCAATCCATGTGTGAAAATTATGTCTCATGCTCCCCGAACCACTCTTTCACAATTTGAGCCTGATGAATCATAGCATTGTCATCTTGGAAAATGCCCGTGCCATCAGGGAAGAAAAAATCCATTGATGGAATAACCTGGTCATTCTGTATATTCAAGTAGTCATCTGACCTCATTATTTGAGCACATAATGTTGCTGAACCTAGACCTGACCAACTGCAGCAACCCCAGATCATAGCACAACCCCCACAGGCTTGTACAGTAGGCATTAAGCATGAAGGGTGCATCACTTCATCTTCTCTCTTCTTACCCT
Source organism: Pelobates fuscus (assembly GCF_036172605.1). Taxonomy (NCBI): domain Eukaryota; kingdom Metazoa; phylum Chordata; class Amphibia; order Anura; family Pelobatidae; genus Pelobates; species Pelobates fuscus. Next base: position 108,887,636 of record NC_086327.1, on the reverse strand, counting down.
GATGCGCCCATTACAGGTGATTCCTGTCAGGGTACCTGAGGTCTCTACCTCTAAGGGAGGTAGAGATTTGGTGGTTTGCCCGTCCAGGCGAGCTGTTTCCTTCGTTCCTCGCGGTTCATCCAGTCACTTAAACACCGGCCGCGTGGAATCCACGTCCTTTTCTAGCGGGACGCTCAATACGTGACGTCATGACGCTATCACGAGCGACCTGTCACTCAAGTGTCCGATATCCAATCGGTACTTGTCAGAGGCGTGATTACCATCCAGAGCCAGGGTATTTAAGCTTACTTCTCACTTCAGCTCATTGCCCTGTCGTGGTTCTAGCTTGTCTAGTCACTCAGTGCTCTGGTATTCTAGTTTGCTCTATTTGGTTTTGACTCGGCTTGTTGTACTACCCTGCTTCTCTGTTCTCCCTTGACCCGGCTTGTCTCTCGCTTATCTGTCTTCCCGTTCCCTCGACCTCGGCTTGTCTCTGACTATTCTCTATTACTCTCGGTGCGTTAGTCCGGCCATTCTAAGGCCCGGTATACGTACCTTTCCACTCTTTGTACTCTGCGTGTTGGATCCCTGTCCCGATCCTGACAATTCCTCACTATCCTTTTTAATAATGCATTGGACAGTTTTTAACCCAATTTTAGTAGTTTTTGCAATCTCCTGAGATGTTTTCTCTGCTTGATGCATGCCAATGATTTGACCCTTCTCAAACAGACCAACATCTTTTCCACGACCACGGGATGTGTCTTTCGACATGATTGTTTAAGAAATGAGAAGCTACACATTGCATCAGTTGGGGTTAAATAACTTGTTTCCAGCTGAAAGGTAATTGCCCATGCAGTAACTATCCAATAGGAGGCTCTTACCTATTTGCTTAGTTAAATCCAGGTGGCGACTTTTTTTTTTTGGCCAGGCAGTGTATGTTTTTTTATGTTTTATTTCATATGAATCTATGATATTCAATGACATTAGGGAGTAAGCTTGTTTTATGTTTAGGGCTGCACTTTATCACCTAAACAATTAGACTCCATTTTTTCTCTCTAACGCAATTTAACGTTTTCAAAATATCATCAATGCGTTGTACAGTCATAGAGGTAGAGTTTACTATTCATTATAGAACATTAGGCAGCGCAATTACTAACAGCCTCATATGGGATATCTAACTACTACTACAATTCATCCCACAATCTCTAATAATGCGGATGTTTCAAGTTTCTATTTTAAAAATCAATATAGATAATAGATAATTCTATTGTCAATCACAGGCAGCTATGCATATATGCTCAATAAGCACGACGTCTGTAGTTTTCAGAACTCAGAATCTTGGTTTCCCGAGACAAAAACTGTCTGAACCCACAGGCTAACAATCACTCTGTGCTATTTGCATTAATCAATATCAGGTCAACAAATATGATAATAAGTATCGCAATAAACAGCCCCCTTTCATTCTCACGGTTTTTTCCCCCCACTAAACTGGAAATTGTGGATAATTAACATAACAATCCTAAATTTTAGGGTAACATGGAGACAACAGTGAGTTAGAAAAATTTGTAATTACTTTGTCAATATTCTTCCTTCTCTATCTGCCATGTTCTGTGATTTTTTTTTTTTATTTTATTTTACTAAACACAGAATTCTAGTGGATTATAAACAGAATTTACACCACCATTTTGAGCTAAAATAGTTAAGATGTCACTGTCACTGAGTTGGAGAATTGTTTTCCAAATAAATAATTACTGCCTTAAGTTTGCAATGTGGATTTCAATTCACTAGAATTCAGCATATATTGTTTAAATCCCTCTGGATCACATTAAGAACAGTTTAAAGATCGAAGATCTAGATCATGCTAAATGGACATTTTCGTCATCGACAGGGGCTGCTAGAATAATAGGAGTTTTAGCATAAACCAATTACCTCTACTTTATAAATGTATCCCAACTTTTCATTCAATACTTCTATAAATTGTGTTATTTTTGCTATGGCTTGAATAGATTGCTAGTTTTTGTTTTCAGTATAACATGGTCTCAAAATGTGTTTTTTTCATTCTTAAATAATCTAAATGTCTGATTTTATGAAAGATTAAGTTTATGAAGGCATCACAAAAAATATATGCATTTCTCTAATATAGCTTAAATTTAGTAGCTTGCTTACCTTACTCTGTACTGCAGTTCCATATAAGCTGAACTCTCTCAACACATTTTATTTGCTTTACAGCTATAAGTAATATGTCTGCGCAATTATTCTACAACTTTATGTATCACAGCGGCATGCCTTGGCTTGCTATAAATAAATAATAATGAAATTAAAGAAAATACAAATCTCTGTGAGAACTGAGCTACAACATTGTGAATATTTAATGAAAAAGCACACAAGGTTGCAAATGTATCCTTTTTTCTCTTTAAGCACTTTATTAACCTTTTTTTCAGGGTAAGTATACTAAGCGAACGTCGGCACACCTTACCTTTTCAACGTGTTCCGATGAAATCAAGTGTGCGATGTCCACGTTCCGAGACTGAGCTTGAGAAGTGCAAATCTTGCTGAGTGATTTAGAACTGGACAATGACTTACATTTATTGAATCGAACCAGTGCATAAATTAAGGTTTCCTCCTATAAACCTGCCCTTATTGCACGTGACAAAATGAGTGATGATGGGCATGTTGTTATATATTTTAACCCCTTAAGGACACAGGTCATGTGTGACATGTCATGATTCCCTTTTATTCCAGAAGTTTGGTCCTTAAGGGGTTAAAGATATAGTAAAGTGGTACTGTCACCGCTGGGGACTTAGCAGAATTCGCAAAGACCCCCGACGGTGCCATGGTCTCTGGTGGTCCAGTGGCAGGTAAAGGTGAGATTTACTTACCTGAACCCGTCCCTCGCATGTTTCAGCACCAGGAGCCGACATCACTGCTGTACTCTCGCACATGAGTAAGAGTACAGCATTGAGGTCTATGGAGTATCCGACAAAACCACGGAAACCTCCACAGACAGAGCCAACTCCCTGCCGGCATCACTGGTGATGGCTGTGGTGATGGACACTGTAGCTCTGCCCAGTGTCTAGAAGTGTCAGGCAAAGGAAATATACAGAGACAAAGTAGTCCCAAATTTTACTCTGTGTATCTCTTGACTAGGCTGGAATTACAGTTAAATTTCAACACAATCAAAATGAGTATTTCATAAAGATTCTCCTCAACGCCACAAACGCACTCATCCCCATATATTGGAGACACCTGCGCACTCCCCCCTCCCCCCCTTCAAGTGTTGGGTGGAAGAGGTGGAAGATATGAAGAAATTTCAAAGTCCTGAATGCAACAAAAGATACATGCAGCAATGGTTTTACTGGCTGTGCCATCTTTCATCTGCCGATTTTGTACAACTCCTGGCTAACACCTAAGCCACTGGAGAGATAACACAAGAACCCAGACTGGGTGACCACGGGGAGGCCCATGGGACACGGCTGCTGGGGTGGTGACCAGGGCGATGCCCACACTTGCTTCCATCCAGATCCCACCCTCTTCTTCTTCCCAATTTCCACTCCCCCTCTTTTCCCCCCCTCCCCCCCTGTTTAATTTCCCTTCACCCCCAACTCCCCCCAGTCACCATACTCAGTATCTCCACATCCCTGCATTACAGATACATACCCAACATATGATAGCCCCTGATTGTGGCAGACCTACCTAGCCCATAGATCTAGACTCTCTCCTACATTGTCCCCCAATGCCAGAGAGGAAGGCTGTACACCCCCACCATTGTCCTACATACCTCGAGATATCGGAGACACACAAACCTCTTAAGATTTTTTACATGCCAAATCTAACACACTGCTTCGACCAATTTCCACTTCTATATTACCCGGTACTATCTACAACATGTACTTTCCAGTATCTTCTGTATTGTTTATGTGTTGCACGACTGGGAAAAAAAAAGAGAGGAAACCAACAAAACAAAGATGGAAATTGAAATCAATACTGTTTCTCGTACTGTTCGCTCTGTATTCACTACTACCTGCATGGGAAATCACTAGGTTGATCTCAATAAAAACGGATTTAACACAAAACACCTTCATGGAAAATACATTTTTATCAGTGATTTTTTTATTGCAATTCACAATTCAGAATTTCAGTTCCCTTGTAGATTCTCTACAATTTTTGGTGCAGTGAACAATCTACCATTAGAATGTCCTGCGTTGGCTGCAAAATCCAGAGCTCTGCAGCCTCTGTAGTGAGCTGTCAATAAACGTGTCAGTCAGTTATGATGCTAACTGAACTTCTGTACCAATACTGAGCTTATTATAGCAGTGCTTTTTGGGCATAGCCATCCATTCTGGGAGGGTTGTTCACTTCTCATTATTCTACTGTATGGATAATTTTTAAAATGTAATTTCATTTTTTTTAAAAAACATTTTAGGTTTCCGTTTAAGTCGTTTGCAATTTGATGTATAATATGATACATTTTATTTATATCCAACCAAAATGCAGGTGTTAGGAGAATCTCCCTCTTTCCTCCACTGGAAGAGAAAAGTTAGCCACTCCTATACGTGGTCCATAGCTCTGCTGATTTATACACATAGCCAAAATCACAGAGTCCCATCAACCCCTGCTAGACACAGGTTTTTAGGATATAATGACAGACTCCTGATTGGTCAGGTCGAGATATGGCTGTAGTTGCAGACAGCCTCTCGTAGCTGCACAGCATCAGAGGTTTCAAAGTGAGTGTTTTTTTTTTTCATTCCATTGTTTGCATAATTTATGATGTATAATCATTATAATGCATTAAAAATAGAGGTTAATTTTTTTTACATTATTTTCCTTTTATCTCATGAATTCTATACAATGCATTACAGATACCAACTATAATGAACATATTATATAAGACCGCTCATTAACGTTACTTTGTAATTTTACAACTTTGTGTTAAATTGAAAAGTTGTCAATATTTGATGACAATAAACACATTAGTGAAAAACTTTAAAAAAAAAAAAGATTTCTAGATGGACTCTGAAAAAAAAAACCTATCAAATAGCAACTTGCTGAAATAAAAAAAATGATAGTATTTCTAGAAATTAATGGGAATGGCATCAAATTTTCATTTTGGTTTTCAAGTAAAAAAAATCATGTTCCTGTCCAGCATTTTGGAAATTATACTGTAATCAAGCATGTGAATTAATAATCATTACCTTAGAACCAGCAGGTCAATGTAGTTGCTCTGGTGTGTATAGTCAGTGCAGGAATTTTAATATAAACACAGCCATTACAGGAAAAAGCAGTGTTCACATTACTGCCTAGTAACACCTCTAGTGGCAGTCGCTCAGACAGCCTGTAGAAGTGCTCCCTGGTTCAGTGCCTGGCAATCAGCTTCTCCACGCTATGTATGGATGCACCTGGAAGCATTTTGCTGCGCATGCACAATAGCCTCCCAATGCTTTCCTATCAGAAGGCATTGGATTGGCTGAGATCATTAAGCTTGATCTCAGCAAAGGGGACAGAGCAGGGGCAAAGTCAGCCCTAGCCCCTAGCGGACTATAGTGTTCCTTTAACAGTGTAAAACGGAAATGAAATTCCAAGCAGACATATTTTACCTATAAACACCTTTACATTAGGCAATTCCATTCAATATTTCCAGTCATATACTGTTCTCATACAGCCAAGCTATAGTATTAAATAATCTGTGATTAGCAATGGTACTAACTATGTAATGGATACTGTTTGTATGGCTGACCCATATGTGATAGCGAAGCTGATAACCTCTCCTTCCATAACATCCATCTACATTAACTTAGCTTTGCTGTAAGTGCCTCCATCCCTGCAACCATTAGATTGTGCCGGCAGTCAATGAGTTTTACAACGGTTTGGTTCTCAGATCCATTTTCACATTAATCATATTTAAACACACGTTTAAAGGAATAGTTCAATCACCACAGTGGTTATGGTGCCAGAAATGCAGTGGAAGCCCCCCTTTCTCATTGTTAGTATTCAGACAGTTGCTTGACTTCATTCCTGGAATCCAAACAGACAGTCTGGAGATCCGGCTTAGGAACTTCCATTAGCTCATGTTACCTAAACCTTGCAGGGCAGGGCAATGGCTGAGAGCGTTAGCTGATCTCTCTCAGCCAATCAGCTAAGCACTGCACTGCCTGCCTTAACTTGAACAAAGCACTTCCAGCTCTCTGTTGGCTGTAGTGGCGGTGGGAATCAGTGACCAGCAGTCCCCAGGTGGGAAGTCCAACCGTTCTGAAAGGGTTTAACTGCTTACATCAAGTTGTGGCACCTTAACCAGTACACCACGCTGCACCGGCTCTGGTGTTTGAAATGTTCCTTTAAATATATTGTGAATGAGCACACTGACGTTATTTTGCAATGAAAGAACACAAGAGAAGAAAGATATCTTTTTAGTTTTATTCATTTATTTATTTATTTATTTATATATATTGAAGACAAAAAAAAACCTTTTTCATACAAAAGGAAAACAAAATCTTCAATAACGTGTTTATTCACCAAACTCTGAATTGTAGTGAATTAAAATCTGATGGCAAAATGTAGACAAAAATAACTATAGTTACAGCTTGTCTGTTTTTTGACTGAAATTGACTGTTCATGCGATGGTTTACTAAAGTCTCCATGGTACCGTACCAAATAGGACAAAACTGCACGAGATTTAACAATGCCTTCTTTAGGCAAGTCTTACGTGCAATAGCACTTCCTGGGAATATTCTGAAGGTAAGTATTGGATTTATTGCTCCCACCCTCACTATTATTAGGGTGAGGAGGTAAGTAGGATGTTCGTAATGAAAGTAGTGGCAAGGAATATGGCGACACATAGACATCCAGGAGGTAATGGATGTTACCGTGTCATCATTTGTTGGGGTGGACAATGTCATGTCCACTCTGCTTTATTTTATTAATACCCCCCAAAAAATAGAAAGAAATGGGATCCGTGTAAAAATGGGTGTAAAAGGGAAAAAACACCACCTCCACACTGATCCCATGCACCAGGAGGGCACTCCAGCAATGCCCAAGAACTTAACCCTAGATACTAGCAACAGAAACAAAGAAGCAAACATTCACAAACTGTGAATATAATGCTGACTGGAGATAAAGACGTAGGCACCAAAGCATCCAGTGGTATGGAACAATGTAACCAGAGGAAGACCACTAAATATCTGAAGTAACAGAAAGTGTCAACACAGAAATAAACAAACTCAAATAATAATAAATACCGAACCGGCCTTATAAGGCTACCCCCATGCCTCACTAAGTGAGGAGATAATGTTACTAAACCCCTAAGTCTGCAATATACATATAGGCTTAATGAGCGCTGGCCCTTTAATGCATAGGGTGTTAGTAAATCTCCCCTTAGTAGCTAAGCACCAGAAAAAGTGCCAAAGGGAGCAAGGTCACTGTCTAAAAGATTTGCAGCCCCAATAATCAAACTTAGACAGACGGATGAAGTAAAATAAAATAAAGAAAGCCTCTTTCCTTGTGAGACTTACTAAATAGGCATAGAAGAACATTTTTAAATCATAAATCATAACAAACTCCCATGTCTAAGTAAGTGAGGAGAGTTCTAAACAACGCATAATTCTGCAATATACACATAGGCTTAATGAGTCCCGGCCTTTTAATGCATAGGGTGTTAGTAAATCTTCCCCTTAATTCCTGAGCACCGGTAAAAATGCTAAAGGGAGAAAGGTTACTGTCTAAAATCAGGCCTGTCCAACCTGCGGCCCCCCAGATGTTGCTGAACTACAACTCCCATGATTCTTTCAATTAAACAGATAGCCAGGGAATCATGGGAGTTGTAGTTCAGCAACATCTGGGGGGCCGCAGGTTGGACAGCCCTAGTCTAAATCATAACAAAAAACGTGTATCGCACAGTGCAGTGAAGTGCCCATGTGTGTGCGCAAGTTAAAATTGACCCATAGGAACGAGCCTTTTTCTGGTGCTTAGGTATTAAGGGGAGATTTACTAACACCCTATGCACAAAAGGGCCAGACCTAATAAAGCATTTATGAATATTGCAGACTTAGGTGTTAAGTAACTTTATCTCCTCACTTACTGAGGCATGGGAGTAGCCTTATAAGGCTAGTTCGGTATTTATTATTTACAACACAGAAAGGTGTGGTAAATGTGGGAGCTTCTAAAAATAATTTTTTTGTTATATTTCGTTTAGCTGCTGGACACACTCCGTGGGCACTCCCAGAATCCCACCACAAATTGTAATTAATCAAAAGACACACAACAAACTTGGAGTCTGGTTGGTGTTTCCACCTTCCAAGCTCCCAACTGGCGTGCAGCGCTTTACCAGTGTGTATGAGGTGTATCTACAAACAAATAGGTACATAAACCACTTACCCCTTTTACAATCGTATTTTAGGGGGTATACATAAAAGAAAAAGAAAAAAACAGATGATAGTACAATACTGTATAATACAAGAAATGGCTATTTTCATGTAATTAGTGAGTGGAAATAAACTCACGTTTTTAAGAGCCCTTTCACAGATTTATGGCTCTAAACTTCAGCGTTTCTGTGTCTTTAAGGTAGACAACTGTACCCCTCTTATAGGTTTAATTTATTTATGTTCCTCTCCACAATGTATATAGAGGAAACAAGAATAGAAGAAAAAACTCTAGGTGTAGTACATCGAGTTGTAGATTAAATCCAATCCACATACAATAATAAATGGGTGCTCACCTTATTGAGAGCCTTTTGGTAACTGGCTCTAAGTGTGCTGGCTTTGTGTCAGTCTGTGGGGTGACGCTACTCTTACCAGAATCAAGTGCAGGATGCAGATAGAGATGGATGATAGATTTATTGAAGATATATTAAAATGACTTTATATTAAAATCACATAAAAACAAACAAAAAATGACATAAAAACAACTACCCCATTGTTACATGTCTCAACATTGCGAGAGGATTGCCGTTGGGGTACCTCACGCACGTATGTTAACTCACTATGCACTGCAAAAAAAAAATAATTAAAAAAACAAACAAACAATGTAAATAATAAATAAATAGGTAAATAAGTGATCCTCTTATTGCCAAGATGCGTTTCGCCTCGTAGTTCGTCTTCCTCAGTTGGCATAATCTCCATTGTGCTTGTTCTGGTTATTGTTGAAATTCACGCCTCTTTTCTAATTATCCAATCTGGATCTTCTGGTAGTTCTTTGTGACGTTCGCTTAGCGTCGCGTCACTTCCGCTTGTCTTTTGCAACTTTAAATCCCAAAATGCCCTTTACTTTCAGCTTGTTTCTCCCTATTTCCGGTTTCTGCTGTGTGTTAATGTTGAGTTGACGAAATTACAGTCCGTTTTATTTGGCAGTCCATATGAATATCTATGTACAGTTTACTCGCAAGAGGTGCAAAAGAAAAAAAATGTGTATATAAAAAAAAAATAAGAAATCACGGAATATCATTGCTTGATGGTAAAATGATTTCACATATATGTGTATATCGCTGTACGTTATTTGATCCATATTGGAATACCAGTAAGGGTGAAATTGTTTTCCCTCTTTCGTGTATTTTGAGAATACATATCCATTAACTTGAAAATTAAACCCTGTACAAAACAGAATTATAAGAAACTACTACTACATTAAATTAACGTGGTCCCTTTGATTGATGTTGGGAATTCTTTTTTCTGTATACCATAAAGAACAAATATGGGCTGTGCATAATATATTAAAAACAAGTAGAAAAAAACCTATTTGATTTAAAAATACATGTCTAATAAGCAAGACATTGAGTCATGTGACTTATATTGCATAAAATATTTTTTAGAAGAATAAATAAATAGGAAATTGTTGTTTATATTTCTAAAGATAAACACCACTGTTTTTATAATAAAAAAAGATAAAAACCTATATTTAAAAATAAATATTATTTTTAAAAACTGACATAGCTCAAAGTCTGCATTAAGACCGAATGGGGTGAGGGTGTTTAGATTAAAAATCTATTTTGTTTCTATTTTTCCTAATTTTCTTATCTTGTCTTCTCCTCGCCAATTCATTTCAACTTTTTGGATTGCAAAAAATTCTAAAAATTGTGGGTCACTTCTATGTAATAATTAAAAAATTCCGGAGACACTATGCTTCTCGTATCCCTTTTTAAGATTTCGAATGTGTTTATTTATTCTAATATGCAAAGGGCGTGTTGTTCTTCCAACGTATAATAGGTTGCAAGGACACTTTAGTACATAGATTACTTTTTTGAAAAGCATGTGGTTATGTTTTTTATTGTGTACTCTTTTTGGCCATGTGGATCCAGAAATTAGGTTACATGTCTTTTACTTTTTGTGCTTCTACAGGCCAAACATTGCCCACAACCGAAAAAAAACTTATTTTTGAAAGAAGGGGTTTGGTTTATTTTCTTTGATGTGATTATGTGTACAAAATACTGACTGGAGAGCGAACCTGGTCTCCTATAGGCGGTACATAGACGACATCTTTTTTATTTGGAATGGCACAGTAGAAAACCTAGAGACTTTTTAAACTTTTTTAAATACAAATGAATGGGGAATAATTCTTACTAAAGAATATAGTAAGGTTAATGTGATTTTTTTTAGATTTAACTATTTATATAGAAAATAACCACATAAAAACAAAAACTGACTTTAAACCAGTGGATGTAAAAAAATTACATTTATTTAAATAGTTGCCATTTCTCTCCCTGGCTTAAAAATATACCAAAGTCACAATTCCTTAGGATACGCAGGAACTGCACTTTTCAATCACAAGCGATGAGAATTAAGGACCAATTCACTGAAAAAGGATATGAGGAGAACTCACTAATAAATATGGTAAAAAGAAGTAGGGGAAATAGATAGATCCTCTCTTTTAAAATCCAAATCCAAAATAGAAAACGAAACAAGAACTATGACTTTTATCTGTAATTTTATTCAAGATAGTAATAAATTAAAACGAATAATAAATAAGTATTGGCCAATTTTGAGGAAGGACCCAATGCTGTACACTATATTGCCAGAAAAAAACAAGGATTATTTATAGAGAAGCCCCTAATCTAAAACAGAAACTTACACGTAATCACATCAAAGAAAAGAAACCAAACCCCTTCTTTCAATAAGACTTTTTTCTTTGGTTGTGGGCAATGTTTGGCGTGTAGAAGAACAAAAAGTAACAAAATACATATAACTAAATTTCTGGATCCACACGGCCAAAAAGAGTACACAATAAAAAAAAACATGATCATATGCTTTTCAAAAAAAGTTATCTGTACTAAAGTGTCCTTGCAACCTATTTTATGTTGGAAGAACAAAACTCCCTTTGCATATTAGGATAAATGAACACATACGAAATTATTAAAAAGGCATATGATAAATATAGTGTCTCCAAACAATTAAAATTATTACATAGAAGTGACCCACAATTTTTTGAATTTTTTGCAATCCAAAAAGTTGAAATGAATTGGGAGGAGAAAACGAGATAAGAAAATTAGGAAAAATAGAAACAAAATAGATTTTTATTCTAAACGTCCTCACCCCATTCGGTCTTAATGCAGACTTTGAACTATGTCAGTTTTTATAATATTTATTTTTAAATATAGGTTTTTATCTTTGTTATTATAAAAACAGTGGTGTTTATCTTTATAAATATAATCAACAATTTCATATTTATTTATTCTTCTAAAAAAATATTTTATGCCATATAAGTCACATGACTCAATGTCTTGCTTATTAGACATGTATTTTTAAATCAAATAGTTTTTTTCTACTGTTTTTTAATATATTATGCACAGCCCATATTTGTTCTTTATGGTATACAGAAAAAAGAATTCCCAACATCAATCAAAGGAACCACGTTAATTTAATGCAGTAGTGATTTATTTTAATTCTGGTTTGTACATGTCACAGGGTTTAATTTTCAAGTTAATAGATATGCATTCTCAAAGTACACGAACGAGCGAAAACAATTTCCCCCTACTGGCATTCCAATATGGATCAAATAACGTACAGCGATATACACATATTTATGAAATATTTTTACCATCAAGCAATGATATTCCGTGATTTCTTATTTTACATATTTATGAATTTGGTTTTTATATACACATTTTTTTTCTTTTGCACCTCTTGCGAGTAAACTGTATATTGATATCGATATGGACTGCCAAATAAAACGGACTGTGATTTCGTCAACTCAACATTAACACACGGCAGAAACCGGAAATCGGGAGAGACAAGCTGAAAGTGAAGAGCATATTGGGATTTAAAGTTCCAAAAGACAAGGGGAAGTGACGCGACGTAAAGCGATCGTCACGAAGAACTACGAGAAGATCCAGATTGGATAATTGGAAAAGAGGCGGGAGTTTCAACGATACAAAAACTGGAACAAGCACAACGGAGATTATGCCAACTGAGGAAGCCGAACTACAAGGCAAAATGTGTCTTGGCGATAAGAGGATCACTTATTTACCTATTTATTTATTATTTACATTTTTAGGTTTTTTTACATGTCATTTTAATATATCTTCAATAAATTTATCATCCATCTCTATCTGCATCCTGCACTTGATTAAGAGTAGCGTCACCCCACAGACTGACACAAAGCCAGCACACTTAGAGCCAGTTACCAAAAGGCTCTCAATAAGGTGAGCACCCATTTATTATTGTATGTGGATTGGATTTAATCTACAACTCGATGCACTACACCTAGAGTTTTTTCTTCTATTCTTGTTTCCTCTATATACATTGTGGAGAGGAACAGAAATAATTAAACCTATAAGAGGGGTACAGTTGTCTACCTTAAAGACACAGAAACGCTGAAGTTTAGAGCCATAAATCTGTGAAAGGGCTCTTAAAAACTTGAGTTTATTTTCACCACTAATTACATGTAAATAGCCATTTCTTGTATTATACAGTATTGTACTATCATCTGTTTTTTTTCTTTTTCTTTTATGTATACCCCCTAAAATACGATTGTAAAAGGGGTAAGTGCTTTATGTACCTATTTGTTTGTAGATACACCTCATACACACTGGTAAAGCGCTGCAATCCAGCTGGGATCTTGGAAAGTGGAAACACCAACCAGACTCCAAGTTTTGTGTGTCTTGTGGTATTTATTATTATTTGGAGTCACAGTTTATTTCTATGTTGATACTTTCTGTTACTTCAGATATTTAGTGGTCTCCCTCTGGTTACATTGTTCCATACCACTGGATGCTTTGATGTCTACGTCTTTATCTTCAGTCAGCATTATATTCAGTTTGTGAATTTTTGCTTCTTTGTTTCTGTTATTTTAATAATACCCCTAACTGAAGCCCACGGGGCATGTTCACCATCCACGGTTTATTTAAAGGAACACTATAGTTCTAGGAATACAAACATGTACTCCTGACACTATAGGTCTAAATAGCTGTTTAGGCCCCGGCCCCACCTCCAGGTGATTTACTCACCTTATTCCAGCACCGTGTGGGTCCATTCGTGGTTGGCCCTGCTGGATGAGATAATCAAACTTGATGATCTCAGTTAATCCAATGTTTTCCCTTAGGAAAGCATTGGAAGGCTATGGCACATGCACAGCAATACACCTCTAGCGCCAATCAGCATCTCCTCATAAAGATGCATTGACTCAATGCATCTCTATTATGAAAAGTTCAGCACCTCCACGCAAAACATGGAGTCACTGAACATCAGTGCTGCAAATTGTGCAGCACTGACCCAGGAAACACCTCTAGTGACCGTCTGAGTGACTGCAGCAATGTAACACTGCCTTTTCTCTGAAAAGGCAGTGTTTATATTAAAATGCATGCAGGGACAGGCTGAAGACACCAGAACAGCTACATTAAGCTGGTTGACTATAGTGTCCCTTTAATAAACCCCACCTGTTACTGATCAGAGAGAGATAATATCTAATATCTATTTAATAGGCTTGGGGCCCCTAAACACCCCTGAGGTGGGAAAAGGCACCTATTTTCCGTGGTGGACAATGTCCATTCCACCCCACTACCCCAATTTAATTTGCATTAATAAATGTAAGCATAACTTCAGCCACGGGGATTCAATAACCACTACAAGTGTCTACTTTTTTAATCAACCATCATTTTTGCTAATTTTTATTGTCATATAAATATATGTATTTTTTATATTTTTTTATTTTTCTGTTTGTATTTGCTACAATGACTTTTTTTATTTTTATATTCATTGTTTTCTATTCATTTTTTCATTTTCTTTTCTTTTTTTTAAAGCTATCTTTTCCATACATTGTAGTGTAGTTGTTCTGGTGTGTATAGTCAGTCCCTGCAGGCTTTTTAATGTGAGCACTGCCTTGTCAGAAAAACGGCAGTGTTTACATTGCTGCCTAGTAACACCTCTAGTGGCTGTCACTCAGACGGCCACTGGAGATGCTTCCTGAGTCAGTACTGCATACTGCAGCACCGATGTCCAGCATCTCCACGCCCTACATGGAGACGCTGAACTTTCCTCATAGAGATGCATTGATTCAATGCATCTCTATGAGAAGATGCTGATTGGAGTAGCGTGGCTTCTTTCTGCGCATGCGCAATAGCCTCCCAATGCTTTCCTATGAGAAAGCATTGGATTGGCTGAAATCACCATATTAGATGTTCTCAGCAAAGTAGGCGGACTGGGGTGGGCCAGACGCAATGATTCCAGCTCGTCGATGGAATAATGGTCAGTAAACTCACCTTTTAATGGGCAGGAGAGAGCGGCGGGGCCTAAATAGTGTTATTACAACTACAGTGTCAGGGATAGACGTTTGTATGCCTGACACTATATGTTCCATTAAATTCCGCCCTCTGCTCCCTGCACTGGCCCAGAGTGTGCACATGGACTCTAAACTGGGGAAATTGTCCAATCAAAGGCTATTTATGATCTATTTTTTTAATTTTATACCTGTAAGTGGTTCTTTCTCTTACACTTTATTAGTGTAACCCAAGTAATTCAAATTTAACTAGATAATGCCTCAAGTATTCTCATTTTATTTAGAATATTTATCTTTAATCAATTTGTGCCAATCTTACATATCAAAACTTGGTGTTTAGTGAAGAGCCCGGTCAGATTTTAATTTGCTACAGTTCAAAGTTTAGTGAATTGGTGATCCAGAGGAAGGCGAAAAAACGTGGACATACCATTAGTAATATGTCCAAGTAAAAAATTCCTTCCTGACCCCATATTAAGGCGATCGGCTACAAATCTGTCCCTGGATCTGTATTACATTTATCTCGTATGAATCATTTGCCATCACCCCATCCCTTTATACATCACCATCCTCTTCTGGTCCTTTTTAGGTCCATGCTGCAGTAATGCTGCTTAACAGACTTCATCCTAGGAAACCAAAGACATTGATATGTTAGCATTGTCCAGAATTATCCTGAAGGTTTCAGTTTGTTCTGATAATAGATATAACACCTGATGAGTTCCTGTTCACGATGTAGTCCCAGCTAAACACTGACTGGCTTCAGAGAGTGCAAGCAATTGTTACATTCCCTCAGTGTATTATGATGTAAGAGGCATAATGACATCACTGCTAAGTTACAACCTTATAAGGTAAATGGCAGAGCAAATGGCTTGGGCTTTTTATCATTGAATGGATATCTATTGATACAGTTTATACATAAAAAATAAGACCATATTGCCGTTATATTATTATAAAAGCAGAAAAAAAATGAATAGTATATATTTTTTTCATTCTTTATTTATTTTTTAAATTTTGCAGTGGCAATTTAATTGAAATTGTCTTAATGGTTTTAAATGTTTTTGGGGATAGGAACACTGCCATAAGTAATCAAAAACAAACAAATGTAACTATCCAAATATAAACCAAAGATAATCATTCAAAGTTCATAATCTATCTCATGTATTTATTATGATGCCCTAAGTACATATATTTTGTATTTTATATGATCCGCTCACACCCATTAAAGAGCGGTTATATTACATGTTAACAATAAACCCAACACAGACAATCTTAAATATTCTTAAAGGATAACAGTCACTTCTATGGAAATTACACCATTGAAAAAAAGACATTGAAAACCACCTATAACTTGTGTTAACCTTTTTATTACATATATAATAATGATGATAGACGGGACGGGGAGCTAAGATCGAGGCGCCCAGTTCCAGGATAGATTTAAATACAGCGCGTTAGAATGTTACATCTTATGCTATTTTTGGTCACAAACACACATTTTCTAAATATGGGGAATAAGTAATTATAATAATGAGAATTTTGGTGAGAGCTCCCCTTTAATCAGCACTTTTGATATGTATAAATGTAGATGGATTGTGCAATGTTTGTGAATGTAGGTGAACTATGTAATATGTGTGAATGTAGATAGATTGTATACTGTGTGTAAATGTAGATGGACTGTGCAATGTATGTGAATATAGATAAATTGTGCACTGTGTGTGAATGTAGATAGACTGTGAAATGTGTGAATGTAGATAGGTTGTGTACTGTGTCTGTGTGAATGTAAATAGATTGTGTACTATGTGTGAATGTACATGAACTGTGCAATGTGTGTGAATGTAGATAGATTGTGCACTGTGTGTGAATGTATAGATTATGTACTGTGTGTGAATGTAGATAGACTGTGAAATGTGTGTGAATGTAGATAGATTGTGTACTATGTGTGAATGTACATGAACTGTGCAATGTGTGTGAATGTGTATAGATTGTGTACTGTGTGGGAATGTAGACTGTGGAATGTGTGTGAATGTAGATAGATTGTGTACTATGTGTGAATGTACATGAACTGTGCAATGTGTGTGAATGTGTATAGATTGTGTACTGTGTGGGAATGTAGACTGTGGAATGTGTGTGAATGTAGATAGATTGTGTACTGTGTGTGCATGTACACGGACTGTGCAATGTGTGTGAATGTACATTGTGTACTGTGTGTGAATGCAGATGGACTCTGCAATGTGTGTAAATGTAGATAAATTGTGTACTGTTTGTGAATGTAGATGGACTGTGCATTGTATGTGAATGAAGATGGATTGTGTACTGTGTGTGAATGTAGATGGATTGTGTATTGTGTTTGAATGTAGATGGATTGTGCAATGTTTGTAAATGTAGATGGATTGTGTACTGTGTGTGAATGTAGGTGAATTGTGTACTGTGTGCGACTGTAAATGAGTATATGAGTGCTAAAGGTGTGTAATTCAAGTTTGTGTCTCTGCCCATTCCCCTAAAACATTTGTCATTTTTACCAAAATATGGGTAGTCCCCTCATATATCCCCTATCCCTTGTGTGTCACTTCATCCTCTCTATGTCTCTGAAATCCCCCCATGTCCATAATGTGTCTTGTTCAATGTGACAAAAAAAATGTAAGTGGCTTAAGAATGTTCCAAATATTGGAACTGAATGTGGCAAGTCTTGTTCTCTATGTTTATCCAACTGCAGTTTGTCAAGGAGACTGCCATACATTCATGAAGCGTTAAACAAAGCACCAGAAACCAGTTTATCTGATGTGAGCAGATCGATGCTGTACATCACATGGTTCAAACCGTTTTATCATAGTAAAATAATCATTCTGAATAAACTCGGCTCCTTACATAAACATATTTTGTTTGTAGATGTCTACAACATGAGTAACAATTTGGGAATTGTATAGTATGTTTTATCATTTATTTATTTACTTACTAAAAGATGATGAAAGTACATGTGTTTGAGGAAAAACTCCTACCTATGACACCAGGGTTAATTCACTAAATACCTAATTGTACGGTAGAACTGCAAAATTGGGGTCAAAAGTGTTGATTTTTGAAAATCCAATTTAGCTGCAGTCACACCTACCATGTACTGGTCTAATGTTGCAGTTTGATTTTCATTTCACCACAATTCTTAGTTGTAAGTTTCTTTGCCGTGGTGCATGGTGCTTTGCAGCCTCCGGAACCAATCATGCGATGCCAAGAGTTTTTAGAATGTTTATTCTAACAAAACAAAAAAAACATTTGGCATAGAGGAACGGTAAGTGAAGAGGGCCCTGTCCAAACTAGCTTACTTTCACACCCCTGCATAGGTTTAGCACACTTAGCGTGAGTTGGATATTTTATTTTGCTTAATGTTTCCCATATCCAGGGTGTTTTTATCGTATCTTGCTTTTGCCCTTTGACAAGTTCTTCCCTGCCACAGACAGGGGGAGCTGTTGGACTAAAATGTGGACCACTGTCTAAAAAGCACCAGGTGAAAGACATTTCTTGACTTCCTAGCAATAAAGGATGTGATAGCAAGACTTTGCTGTTCACAAATAGTTGTTGTTTTGTGTTTAAAGAATCCTTCATTAAAGAACCCCAAACAGAAGGTGTGTATCTTCAGTCACCCCTCGAGCCACATTTGGAACCAGTGGATTCAAAAATGGTGGCTTGGTATTTGCTTGCACAGGAGGCCTCTTCAAAGACACAAGACAGGCTAATATCAGTAATTCCTCAGAAGCATCTATCTTCTTTTTCTTGAGCTCATTGATATCACCAAGGGGGTAGTGCAACATTAGAGGCAAAATAGAAAGAATGTAGCACTCAAACAGAAGCGTATGTTGGGCCTGTAGACAGAGTTCCTCTAGGCCAGGGCACATCTCTGACTGACATTTATTTTTTTACAATTTTAAAGGGATACTACAGTGCTTGGAATCCAACGTTGTATTCCTAGCACTATAGTTCCCTCTGGTCCTCCCTCCCTAGCGGCTCCCCTCTGGTAGATAAAGGGTTAATAAAATTATTTACTCACACGATTCCAGCACCAAAGCATTACGTTCTCCCCACCGGAAAGTATTGCCTCAATTCTTTCCTATGGGGATTTAACTGAAGCTGGATGTCTTAATGCAGAGCGTGAGTATGTCCAGCGTCAGTTTTACTGACAGTTTGGTCTACAAATCAGTATTACAATGTTTTTTGAAGTAGAAAATATTTCATAGGTTCTGAATCTGGTATAAGGGATTAGTGGTAATTTTAATAGTTATGTGGATACACCATGGTCTGAGCATCGAACTTCAAAGTCTGACTGAGTCATCAGAGAATTATGGATTAGTAACTGTAACAAAATGATGACCTACTTAACATAATCTGTGCAGTTATCTGTAGTGCTAAAATTGGAAACAAACTAGATACCACCCATTAGCTAAAGTTGAAAATTGGAAGATAGAAGTGGTAGTGGAAAACATGGTTAAAGGGATAGTACAACACACAAGCAGCACTTCTTAATGACTAAAACATTTAATGGGTAAAATAAAAACATTGAACAAAAACATCTGAATTTCCCTTTTTTGTGCAGAAACAGAGGTGGAACTCGAATAGAAGTTTTTTTTTACGTTTGTGAATTTATTTATTTTTTCTTGACAATTTTTATTGGTTTATTGGGGTACAGAAAAGAAAAGGGGTAGGAGCAGTGGGGGAAAACTCAAAAGCATAACAGTTTAAGACATTTCCTTGTCGCATATTTCGTTCTTAACTCGTTGGTGTATCTGGCTGTGATGTTGTGTCAGAACATTGTTAAGTCTGGACCCTATGAAACATACATGCACTTAGACTAACGTGTGTTATCAATCTTTATGAACAATAAGGTAATAACAGTGTAATCAAGTGGGCAACATTCATTGGATGGCCATGTCCCCTATGAGCGTCATTTCAATTGTCTAGAGTCTTGTGGCATCTACAGATATTGACTGCTAGTCCTTGGCCAACCCTCAGGGTCTCCAGACTTGCCTCTTCCCTACTTTAAAATTATTATTTTTAATGTTCTATTGTGCATACGATACAAATATGACATTGCCAGTACTTTATATGGTTCCATTTAGAAGACACAACAAATACAGTCGTAAGGTTTACATCCATATTGCGTAAACAAGCAAAGACAGCACATTATCTCTTTTTTTCTTAATATGAATTTGTTAAGCATTGATGTAAATGCAGTGTATGTGACTTAATGAGAATCTAGGGTAAAGTACCGTTTGAGTATTGTTGTACTTGTGAGAATTGTGGAACAACAGTCCTCGGTCACCAAGGCTTAGGGAACCCTTGACAATTCAGGGGGGTTTTGTCATGAAGTCAAGCCAGGGTTGCCAGCTGTAGAATTATCGGTGGTATGTGTGAGATATGGATGAGTGTATTTCATCCAAAGTCCATATGGATTCGACTATAGCTATCCATTCCCAAATTAATGGGGTGACATTTTTTTCCAATTGAGGGCATTGTAAGATTAGATGCCATGAGAAGATGGTAAAGGAGTCTACAGCTTGCCCTGAGGATCAATGGGGTGAAGAGGAAGAAAATAATGATGGTGGGTGAGATTGGTAGGTGGAAACCTGTGATCGTGTGGTCTAATGTTATGATTTTTGCCCAATAGCCTTGCATGATTGAGCAGGACCACCATATGTGGCCTGTGTTACCACCAGCAGGTGGTTGGAGACTCAGGGAAAAGCTTGTGGAGGTGGGCCGGTGTGTAGTGTCACCTGGCTATCCTGCTTTCATGTATTGACGTGCCTATGGAAGCGTGGAAAATGTGTGGAAAATGTTATAAAAAAGGTGCTTGAGACCTGTGTCTGTGAACGGGACGTTCAATTCAGTGGACCATTGGTCTAGATATTTGGGGCGTGGGGAGTTGGTATTGTGCAGAAGAACTTGGTAGAATTTAGGCATGTGCATGGGGAAAATATTCGGCTCGGTTCGGCATTCCGAAATTCGGGACTTTGTCAATTCGGCACTTCAGCAATTCGGCACTTCGACACCACGCAACTTCGGCAACTTCGACACTTCAGCACTTCGCCACTTCGGAACTTTGGTAACTTCGGAACTCTGGCATTTCGGGACTTCTCTTGCAGCTGCTTGGTAGATAACTCCCTAATTCCCACGGTATTAGGGAGCTATCTACCAAAAGGCTGAAAGACCTAAATTGGTCTTTCAGCCAAATTTACTAGTATTAAGTAAAAATTACTTAGTATTAGTAAATTTTGCCCCTACTCGCTATACCGCGAGTAGGGGCATGTCTATTAAACAGTGAGTAGCCTGTGGCTTTTTTTTTTTTAAAAAGGGTCCCCCTCCTATTGCCCCCCCGGCCCCCACCCTTGAGTGGCGGGTGTTTTTGTTTTTTTTAATTGCGTCGGTTATTATGGATTTTTATTTGGCCTTTATTGGGGCTGAAAAACGAAGATTTTACATCAAATGGTAAATTTATTTTTACAGGTACTTAGTTAAAGGTCCCCCCCCTCATTATTTATAGGGTGAGGGGGGTAGGAGGGGGTGACTAGGGGTTTGGGGACCCCTAGTCACCTGGGTGGGGGGGTTAAATTTGTATTTAGAACCCACACCCGCCATTAGGTCCTCCCCCTTATTCTAATTTAGGGCCCCCACCCACCGCTCAGGGGTGGGGGCCAGGTGGGAGGACATTAGGTCCCCCCCCCCCCCAATTTGTATTTAGGGCCCCCACCGCTCAGGGGTGGGGACCAGTAAAGGACATTAGGACCCCCCCTTATTCTTGTTTAGGGCCCCCACCCACCGCTCAGGGGTGGGGGTCAGGAGGGAGGACATTAGGTCCTTCCCCCCAATTTGTATTTAGGGCCCCCACCCACCGCTCAGGGGTGGGGACCAGTAAAGGACATTAGGACCCCCCTTATTCTTGTTTAGGGCCCCCACCCACCGCTCAGGGGTGGGGGTCAGGAGGGAGGACATTAGGTCCTTCCCCCCAATTTTTATTTAGGGCCCCCACCCACCGCTCAGGGGTGGGGGCCAATGGGGAGGACAATAGGTCCTCCCCCCTTTTTTAACTTTAGGGCCCTCAGCCGCCTCTCAAGGGTGGGGGCCAGGGGTGGGGGGGGGGGGCAATAGGTCCCCCACCATTATTATTTTTCTTTAGGGCCCCAATTATTTTACTTTAGGGCCCCCACCCACCGCTTGGGGGTGGGGGCCAGTGGGGAGGACAATAGTTATTCATTCCTGTCATTACATTGACTGACCAAGTAAGTTACATTTTATATGAATGTGTGTTACTTGATTGTTGTAAATGTTGCAAATGCTTACAACTGAATCCTGGCTATGTTTGTATACTTTTTATTTAAAATTGTATACAATGTAACACTCTTCTTCTTTCACTGGGTAAGTATATTAGTACTAAGGCAATACTGTGCTTCGGAACTTCGGCACTTTGACACCTCGGAACTTCGGCACTTCAGCAATTCGGCAGTACTACACTTTGGAAATTAGGTAATTTCGGCACTTCGACAATTTGGCACTTCGGCAATTCAGCTATTCGGACATTCTGAAGAAATTCGCCCGAATTTTCATTAGGACCAAAACGAATTGCACATGTCTAGTAGAATTTGGATATGTGTTTTGATTTGATGGTGTGGTTTATACATATGGTTTCAAACTTCATAAATACCCTGGTACCTTGTGGCTCCTGTTTGTGTTCATAATCCTATAGAGTTCCTTTAATAAAGCTGTTCTATCTGCAGCTTTCATTGTTTATTTTAAATGGATCACAGCGAGCATGCTTATTTCACAGACACAAAAAGTGATGAGAGTAATATAAAATAACATGTCCATTTATTGTGATTCAATGGTATATACAGCTTAGGATTCAGGAAGTAATACCATTACCACTATTGTAAATAACTTAAACTGAGTGTCTTTATTAGTGGTTTTCATTAAAAGTTTGACGCAAGGAGTTAAATGGAACAGCATACACACATTAGCCTTGTATCTGTAACCGGCTGAGGATACATCAATTTGTCTTATTTAATTTCTATAAACCAACCAGTAGATAATGTTAACTGCACCAAAGGCAGCTGGGAAAACAGCTCTGGCATAAACATCAATTGTATCTGCGTCTATTGGCTTCAGTAAAGATTTCAGCCGGCTTTTTTCATGTCTAAAACCTTGGAATACATTTTTCTGATGTTCTCTGGTGTCTATGGGGCTGCTCGTTGCCTTTTGATCTTGCCTGCGTTGACTTTTGATCATCGAAATGTCTGGATTCATTCCCATTACTGAAAGGGAGAACAATGCAATGGCTAATCTGCCATCTCTGATGTTCACCTAAAATTACAAATATAAATATAAATTAAGCAGATTGGCTGCATAACTGGTTTCTCTAGCATTTTAAATTAACCTGTATGCATTGTCAGTATAAGTTATACACACTTGACTACAAGCACAATGTGATTTGTGACTAGCACATTATGGGTAAATACAGACATTTTCAGAAAAATATTTTTTTTCTGATTTACGGTTTCCTTTGACATTTGACTCTGTCTTATTATTTTAGTTTTTTTCTTTACTCCCACAGTTTGGCTTGTTTTCTAATCTTATCATAATTGTGTCTTCTACACACATATATGTTAATCCTAGCCATTCTTATGACTAGTAATCAACTACTTTTCTAATTTTGAGATATGTATAAGCCCTACCAGGAGTGTTAAAATAAGGGGCATTCTTTTATACTGTTTATTCATTCCATACATTTATTTTCTAGGCTATTATTCATGGCAGCATAGGAGAAGGTAGAGGGATCAGTAATAAACCTGACCTTTACATGATCAAGGTCTTGGAGAACAATTCAATATGTGACCACCAAAAAAAACACAATAGTTTTAAGGATGCCACAATGTCAGTGAGAAGAAAGCAGAGTTTGTGTGGGTCCCAAAGCAGCCTTAACTCATTGGACATGTCCATAGATGGACTAGGAGTCATGGATTGAGGTTCTTGCAAAAGGAAGTTCAGGTCCATAACATTTTCTTCACATATTGGCTCAATTCCTCCATCGGAGCTTACAAGATGCCACTTGTGACCTATGACTGTAGTTTCCATGGCCCTTCATTAATGCCAGGAATGGTAGAGACCCCAACACACAATGTAAGGGATTTGAAAGACATACGTCCAGTTTTTATGAGTGGCCAGGGTATTGAAAAATGAAGATACAAAGTGTGACCATGGAAGCTCGGAACGGAGCGATGGATAGTGACGAGATTCAGGAGTCACTGTGGGCATCAGTTATCATAACGGGGTAAATTCTGTATTATATGTAAAAACTCTTAACCTATTTGTTATTCTAATTTAGATCCTTTCTGTTATCCTCATATTATCTTGGACATCTTATTTATTTTCATCCAGTTCATAAAGATCTCTTTTCACACTACTAAGAAAGTGATCCATCCTCTTGCATCTAGAAATTAATGAATAAAGAAAGATTTGGATTTTAATGCTTTCTAGTTTCCACAACATATTTATTAAGTAGTTCATCATTTCCTCCATTAGACTTATTAAATCTACTAATGCACATTGATCTCTAGGTCCATTTCTGTTTCTTTTTCTTCCATAGTTAAAATTGACCTTCCCTCTTTTTCTATTATCTCTGACTAATATTCCAAAACATCGGACTTAAAGAGACACTATAGTCACCAGAACAACTACAGCTTAATGTAGCTGTTATGGTGTCTATAGCATGTTCCTGGTGGCATTTTAATGTAAACACAGCCTTTTAGGAAAAAAAAAAACAAGAGAATGCTCTGCATGGAGATGGATTGATTGAGGTGATGCTGATAGTCCAGCGCGGCCTTTTGCCGGGCGTGCATGCACAATAGCCATCAAATGATTTCCTATGGGAAAGCATTGGATTAGCTGAGATTCTCAAATTTGAAAATCTCAGCCAAGGAGGTGGATCGGGGCACAGCCTGCACCGGTGGACCCACGCATCGCTGGAATATAGGTGAGTAAACTCACATTTTACATTAGAGACAGGGGACTGAGGGGCCGTATAGTTATATTACATATATATTAACAGATTAGTTAAATCAGTACTATAAGAGCCAGTATAGATTTTGCTTACCTTTTTGTTCATTTTATTGTCCTTTGTCCTTTCATGCTTCTTCATGTAGTCTGCGTTGTAGTGAGCAAAAGCATACTCTACCAGAGCAGCAAACACAAACACATAACATATAAGGAAGTAGACATCAAGGGCTTTGACAGCAGATGCTCTAGGCAAAGATGACCGAGCATTAATCATCAATGTTGTCATTGTGAGTACAGTGGTGATACCTGTAAAATAAAAATCACGCTAAAAAATATAATTCTCAAAATTATTACTGAAATACTGAAAAATGTAATGTTTTCTTTTTTTAATAGTTATTCAATGCCCTAAAACTTAAAGAGGAAATGCCAAATAGTGAATTGAAAAATGACCGGCAACATTTAGGCAACAATAGCTCACCTATAGTCATAGCTATTTCTGCCTAAATGTTGCAATTTAACCTGCAATTGGCTACAATTTATAGTGTCCTCTGGCCCACCCCCTCATGGACCCCTAGCGTCAAATAAAGGGTTAAAAAAACACTTTTTACACTTACTTGACTTGTGCTCCCCCACAAACGTCAGCCAATGGGGGGACCTAATGCGTCTGCATGGCAAGCGCTGCATGCACATCAGGCCTTCTCTATAGGGAAGCATTGCCTCAATGGGTATTTCAACATGCTGGATGTCCTCATTCAAAGCGTAAGGACGTTCAGCATTGTTTCAAACTTAGCGAAACTTCAGGAAGTGCATTTAGTGGCAGTCTGGTACACAGTAACTAGAGGTAGTTTTAACTCTACCATGTAAATTGTTTCTCTAAAACTGCAGTCTTTAATGTTCTTTCAGCATTCCATACCTGCAACATTTCATAGCTGCTTAAATAATGCCAGTGCACGCTGACTGTGCTTCATGCTAAACCCACAACGTACATCTGCACAAGTTACTTTATGGTACTTGAACATACACCATGTGACAGAAACCAAATGGATTCTAACTAGTTTTATCATCAGAGTGTGTCAAAGAGTCAGTATTTTGAAAGATATGTGAAAACCATTGAGACTCATGAACTGTATGAAGTGGAATGGTAAATGGAATATATATCATGATCTAACGTGTAGAGACTTTTATTTCAAAATAGATGATGGGTTATACCTTGTACGAGCCAGGGAATGACTCAAATGGACACTCCTAACCCCTCAAGCTCTTCAGTTTGCTGAAGTGCTTTATGCATGGTGTGTCCTCTTTTGTACATGTTACCAAAAAGGTTAGATTTCAGTAGAAATCGTATTTATTATAGACTAACCTTTGACACCCCCTTAGCTGTCAATCAGACAAATTGTCCTGTTACTTCCTGATTTGGTTAGATACCAAACAGTGATTTTCTAAATTTTTGAAAAATATTTTTGCAATGGAGTGTCCCATTAAGATACAATCTAAATCCCCCATTTGTTTTGTTCCTTCTTTCCCTATCCGAGTTCTCCTCATTTCCTCAATTTCCAGTTACTCCCCTCCATGTATGTGTAAATCTCTGTAAGTTTAGATCTTGGGATGAGGCGAATGAGAGTCAGTGTCTAGGCCTCCCGAGTACGGTGCAAAGAGCCTGCAAGGGTTGCAGCACATCTGATGAATAAAGGTTTTAATGACCAGTTCACTGGTAGGTAGGTATGTATGTTTTTTTTTTTATAGATCTACGGATTGCAGGACAAACTCCAAGTGCTGGAGATATTGTCATCAGGATCAAGTTACCTATTCAGTTCAGATCTAGACACAGCATAGAATACATAGTGAAACATCTAGAAAAGTCTAGAAAGGTGAAATGAAGCCTTGCACTCCACAGGGGTCATGCCTAGATTTGTTGCAATAATATATAATTATACTATAAATATAAATAATATATATATATAGTTGAGTTGTTAAAATATATATATATATATATATTCTGAAGGGCCTGGGTGGCTTTGAACGTGACTGAATACCTCGTAGTCTTATGGCAAAATGAATGCAGTTTCCAGTCTGAAAACAAAGACTTTATTTCTAGATTAATTCAATCTTACCGAGCGAGACTCTCGCGGGCACAGCTGATTGGCTGATCCAGAAGGATATCCAAGACATAACCACTAGCAGGATAGATGGAACGTAGGACTGTATAATGTAAAGCCCTCGATTTCTTCTCAGCTGGAACCGGAGGGACAATCTAGGAAACTGACCAGCTGAGGACATAGAACGTGATATTTATCAAACAATTTCCTAGATCTTCAGCGTCAATCTTCAGTAACTGTTAAAATGTAGTTTATATATTAAAGGGTCACTCATAGAAATTGTATGTATTTCCTAGGATTAGGTCTAGTGATGTCGCGAACATAACATTTTCAGTTCGCGAACGGCGAACGCGAATTTCCGTAAATGTTCGCGAACGGGCGAACCCGGCGAACCGCCATAGACTTCAATAGGCATGCAAATTTTAAAACCCACAGGGACTCTTTCTGGCCACAATAGTGATGGAAAAGTTGTTTCAAGGGGACTAACACTTGGACTGTGGCATGTATCTCTGAATTACACACAGTATCCCTATATTACACTTAGTCTCTCTGTATTACACACTGTATCCCTGTATTACACACTGTATTACACACTGTATCCATGTATCACACTCAATATCTCTATATTACACACAGTATCCCTGTATTACACTCAGTATATCTGTATTACACACTGTATCCCTATATTACACACTGTATCCCTGTATTACACTCAGTATCTCTATATTACACACTGTATCCCTGTATTACACTCAGTATCCCTATATTACACACAGTATCCCTGTATTACACTCAGTATCCCTGTATTACACTCAGTATCCCTGTATTACACTCAGTATCTCTGTATTACACACTGTATCCCTGTATTACACACTGTATCCCTGTATTACACACTGTATCCCTGTATGACACTCAGTATCTCTGTATTACACTCAGTATCTCTGTATTACACACTGTATCCCTGTATTACACACTGTATCCCTGTATTACACTCAGTATCTCTGTATTACACTCAGTATTGACTCATAACACTTGGTTACTTAATCCACCAATCAGAGTGTTATGAGTCAAATTACACAGCGTGGGAAAATTCCAAAGAACTTTCCCACGCTGTGTAAAATGACACAGAGCACTCTGATTGGTGGATTTCAAACCAACCAGAGTGCTGTGACAGGTAAATGTAGAGACTTACCTGTCAGTCTCTTCATTTACCTGTCAGAGCACTCTGATTGGATGGCTTAAACCCACCAATCAGAGTGCTCTGAGCCTAAACTGCAGGGCGGGGCAAGGCTTTATAAGCCTTCCCCCGCCCTGCAGAGCTCAGTCTGCGCGGAGCCCTCCATGGATGAAGATGGATTTTTTTTTTTATTGCGTCGGTTATTATGGTTTTTTTATTTGGCCTTTTTTGGGGCTGAAAAAAGAAGATTTTAGAAGAAAAAAAACATCCAATGGTAAGTTTTTTTTCTTTTTCTTTACAGGTTCTTAGTTAACTGCCCCCCCCCCATTATTTTTAGGGTGAAGGGGGTATGTAGGGGGATACTTTTTTTTGGGTGGGGGGGGGTGACTAGCGGTTTGGGGACCCGTAGTCACCTGGGGGGGACACAGACAATAGGGCCCCCCCTATTGGTTTTTAGGGCCCCCACCCGCCGCTCAAGGGTGGGGGCCGGGGGGAGGACATTAGGTCCCCCCAATTTGTGTTTAGGGCCCCCACCCACCGATCAGGGGTGGGGGCCAGGGGGGAGGACATTAGGTCCCCCCCCTTATTAGTATTTAGGGCCCCCACCCACCGCTCAGGGGTGGGGGCCAGGGGGGGAGGACATTAGGTCCCCCCCTTATTTTACTGTAGGGCCCCCACCCACCGCTCAGGGGTGGAGGGCAGGGGGGAGGACAATGTATAATAAACACAGGTTACTGGCTATGGGAGGATAATGTATAATAAACACAGGTTACTGGCTATGGGGGGATAATGTATAATAAACACAGGTTACTGGCTATGGGGGGTAATGTATAATAAACACAGGTTACTGGCTATGGGAGGGATAATGTATAATAAACACAGGTTACTGGCTATGGGGGGATAATGTATAATAAACACAGGTTACTGGCTATGGGAGGGATAATGTATAATAAACACAAGTTACTGGCTATGGGGGATAATGTATAATAAACACAGGTTACTGGCTATGGGGGATAATGTATAATAAACACAGGTTACTGGCTATGGGGGATAATGTATAATAAACACAGGTTACTGGCTATGGGAGGATAATGTATAATAAACACAGGTTACTTGCTATGGGGGGGATAATGTATAACAAACACAAGTTACTGGCTATGGGGGATAATGTATAATAAACACACAAAAAAAAATTAATGCAGCTTCAGAATTAATCTAAATTGTATGCTGTCTAGGAGGTGGGTCTGCTGCTGATTGGGTGGAATGTGTCTGCTAACTGTGAGGTACAGGGTCAAAGTTTACTCAAAGATGGCGAATAGGGGGCGGACCGAACATCGCATATGTTCGGGACATCACTAATTAGGTCTAAAAAAAGTAGCTGTAAATTTTGCATGCTGGATTTTACAGGTCAATAAAGAAATGCTCAATATCGAAAAGAAAAACTAAGCCCAAACTAAGAGACTGGCCACAATAAAAGCATACTGTCCCAAATATTCATGGTACTGCCTGTTACCTGATTTAAAGTTCATCTGTTCTTTTGTGAATCTGTAACCGGTAATGGTGAACTGAGCAAGCTCGATTTTATCCAGTCCATGCATCTGATCCTGAATTTCTGACCACTGATACGTAATGTCTTCGGCTGAATAGCCATCTACGGTAAAAGCATGACACAACATGTAAGCTTATAACACAACACAAGTTCTATCCTATCGGCTTTCATGGATTTCCAATCTTCTTCAGCAAATAAATGGAAAATCAATAGCAGTTCCATCATGTCTGCTTGTGAAAGCATGCATGGCTCATCACTTAGTGACCTCATGCTGTGCACAATGAGGACAGAATTAATATGTCCCGGGATTAGTAAGCAATGCTAATAAAAATGG
Organism: Pelobates fuscus; assembly: GCF_036172605.1. Taxonomy (NCBI): domain Eukaryota; kingdom Metazoa; phylum Chordata; class Amphibia; order Anura; family Pelobatidae; genus Pelobates; species Pelobates fuscus. Next base: position 108,857,784 of record NC_086327.1, on the reverse strand, counting down.
TTATAGGATTACAGGTAAAGGTAGCGTTTCAATCAATTTTGATTATAAAAAGCAGTAAGCAGACAGAATACACTGAGCTTGGTATAGTGATTAATTTATATTAGAACAACATTTCTCTGATTTTATTGGATCTGTATTTCTACAAATATAATAAATGCTCAGAATTGGGCAGACACAGCTTGTGCTGGGCCAAAAAACCCTTATGTCTTCATGTTGATTGGATACATGTGAGAAGTGTTGCCCACTAGTATGTACAATTCATATGCTGCAGTATTCTTTGTTGATTAATGATTTGATTTTCTACATGCAGCTTTTGAATACTACATACTGCAGATAAGCAATTTACATGTGTCGCCTACCAGTTTATATAAGTGATAGGTGTCTGGGAAAAATGATAGAACGGGATTAAGTCACTCTGGTTGTTGAATTTCATAAAGGAAAATTGTTCCTTGACTGTTAACGTAAGATATAGGACGTTTCTATAAAAATGAATTACACCAAAAGTGTTGTCCGAAACCTTTGGAAAGGTGTGATTGTGACCATTGTGGACATTAGCACGGTCAAATAATAGTCTGTGGCCTTATCTCATCTTAAACCTTTTATTTAATACCAAACAATGCTTTATAATAACATAATTTATAAAGGTATTCATCATTTTACCACTTTCACATATTATGATTCAAAGTGGAACCTATCTTGGGAAAAATCGATATATATTTGATGTGTATATGGTTTAAGCAGAACATAGAGGAGAATCAGAGCCCGTGGCAGGGCCAGCAATCACACAGTACACATATCTAGAGAGGGCACCACAGATCACAGAGTGTGTAGCTGTGTGTTGCGAAAGGTGTGACTGTTGCACCCCTGGCTCCTTGACAGTCACTACCGGACAGTCGGTGTTAAGCATAGTCTGCACAGAGCATGCAGGGAGATCATTGAAAATTGTCTCCCTGAGTCCTGTGATGGTGACTGGGAGCTGAGTTTGCATGAATTAGCTCTCAGTGTCTCTGCCAAGGTCACTGCTTGGAGTCTTTTAAAGAGCCTCACACAGTGCGAGGGAGCAGCGCAAGTCACATTTGAAAAGTTATTCCAGCAGATTGTGATAATTTAAAAACATCATCTAAATCGAGGCCTTAGTGTGTGTGTGTGCGCCTGTGATACAGTGTCTATGCTTGTATCACTGTCTTACTTTGTCTGTGTGAGCGTTTTGTATGTGTGTCTGAAAAGATTTGTATCTGTGCACGTGTCTGTATGTAAGAGTGTGGTTGTGTAGAAGTATTAAAACAACGGGTATAAAAATGATCCAGCACATGCAAAGTCCAGGAAAGCAGGTTTAATAGGAACACATTTGTTTCTGTCTTCCTGGGACTTAACGTGTGCCGAATCTTTTTTGTATCTATGGTTTTACTTTTTGAGAGTTTGCCACTCTGTGCCATATTGAACACTGCAAATAATCTGGTCCCTTCCCAGTTGATGATTTCTGTCTATTTTGTCTTCTACAACTGTGCAATATGAATATCTGAATGTGTCTGAATATTTACAAGTGGGGCTCAGTCCTTAAAGTTGCACAGGGAGCCTTTGACCCAAGACCAGCCCTGACCTGTGGATATGCTACAAAACAGAAACTTAATAAGAATCTTTTTTATTTTTTTTTAAACAAAAACAATAAGCCTATAATCAGATGTCTTTGCAAATAGTTACAGCTCTCAAGGTCCAGCATGCATTCCTGTTCATCCATCGGATACTTTGTTAGGTCCATGTTACACGCGACTGTAGAAGTAATCCTGAAAATTAAACATATGCTCAAACTTTGGAAATTATATTAATAAAAAAAATAATTTCAGATAATTGTGAAAAGACAAATTATACCAAATGCAGAATCTTCCACTGGGCTACAATGTACATAGTGTAAAATGAAAAAAACAACCGCTATATAACTGAGAAGGACATAAAATAAAATAATAAACTGAAAATAAAGTCATAATGACAGTTTGGGGAGGAGAGGATGCAAGAGAGAAAGGGCTTAGTGCAAAACAAGTGCAAAGGCAGTAAGTGCACTGTTATTGTCTCAATAGGGATGAATCTTCTTACTTACTGTTACCGTAGACAATACTGTCATGATGTACCCAACTTAGTTCATGCAACCCTGTTGACTTTGTACGTTGATTATTGTCTTCTCCAAACAATGCCAGACTTCTCTTGTAGAACATGTCACATTAATGATACATTATTACACTAACTTCACTGTTTAATAATTACAATCAGAAAATCTAAAAATAAAGATTGTCAAAAAAAAAAAAAGTAAAAGAGGGAAAAAAAAAAAATCTAAATACCACCTAGATAATATTTACAATATAGATTTCTAGCGCATACAGATAAAGGCAGCTCCAACGCCCAAACCAGAGTCTAATTATTCCTGCTGTTCTGTCCATTCTCATTTCATTTTTTCCCCTTAATACGTACTGTATACAAAGCAGTTCGGGTACCACAACAGTCAGGGGTGTTCCTAGTACTCACAACAGAGGATACTCTCCATGACAGGATGCAAAACCATTGATAGCTTTTATTTTACACCTAAAGTGCTTGCTGAAGTGCTGAAGTGCTTTATGTGTGAAAAGTGTATCTTTTTTTTTTAAATACAGATTTCAATAAAAATTGCACTTTTAGAACCTTGTTACACTTCCCTGGCTGTCAATCAGACAACTGGTCCTGTTACTTACTGGTTCTTTAGAACATTGGAGTGTCTAGCCATGCGCACTATAGAGTTAGGAATTCCGATCTATGATATTTAACCATTTCACTGATTCAGACCTTTTCCTAAGGCTATTTTTACCGCTAAGTGAGCAGAAAGACAAACTGTAATACAAATACAGAATACAGTCATCCCCCCAACTTAGCTTTTATCTGCCTTTATATTTTTGTAAGGGTTGAGATCAGGTACTCCAAATCATAATTTATTTATTTTAATATTATTGATAGCAAATTCTTATTAAATTAAGGTGGTAGCACTAAGTGGAACCCATCACAGAAGCAATGCTAAAACATAATCTTATAATTTATTAATAAAAAAAACAACACACATTTAGGAATTCTACAAAGAGATGGAAGATGTTTTCCTCTGATGTATATGGTGGAAGTTGGGTCTAAATTTAGAACCCATTAGCGAAGTCGAAAATACTGTTATTTTTATTTGTTATGAATCATAACTTCATATCATACTTCAATAATCATAACTTGTATGAAAACCCTTTTTTAACTTTTTTTTTTAATTTTCAAAACACAGTATTTTCAAGGCATTGAGCAGTAATACAAACACAGAATGCCGTCATACCCCCAACCAGCAATTTGGAAATGTAGACAGAAGTAAAGTGTCCCTGGGCACCATTAGATGCACTCGCACTGTGACTCTGCCACTAGGACCATGCCTGGAGTGCTTCGGCAGTACTCCTTGCATGGTCCTGAAGGCTGGTGGCCGGTCAGGCAGCCTATCAGTAGGTGGGTCCTCCCCTTTTCCAAACGGGTCCGCCCATTATGGGCATCAATAGGGACATGGATCACATCACTGGCAAAACCCGCTCAGAACTCGTCACTCCACCACGATTCTCTTCTCCTGATTGATGGGAGGTATACTATAACATGCATTGAGGAAATTTACGTTTTATTAGAGTTTTAGCCAAAATGAAAAATTGAGCTGCTCACTTACTTTTCCATCCCAGCTTTTTTGCCTCAATATTTTAGGTTCATCTCAATTACTAGTTTATTGAATAAGACTCAGTCTAACAGATTGTTGTATTGAACACCAAACATTAGTGAACTGAAAACTGAATTGGCTAAAATATCCAAAATGTCAATATACTTGAAATGGAGAATTTTTCCTAATCCGCTACTGGAGCCAGCAATTTGCAATTCAGTTTTTAATTCATTACAATTTGATGTCTTATGATTTACTAAACTAGGTAAGTAATCATAGAATTGCACATTTATGCTAAAAGGTGCTGGGGTATGTTTCCAGTTTGGCTGTCTTGTGTTAAAACTAAAGTTCCTCTGCTCAATTCCTTACTTCGTTGATTAGTAAATAACCCAGTTAGGGTTACCTGCTGCTGTACAAGATGACCCCATCCGGTTGCAATCGAATTAGTTTGTTTTCCACAGTTACGTCATGGAACCAGGCAGACTTGGAATTTACAATGAATGTATCTGGAATCCAAATCTTCTCAACAAATCGACAGTCGAAGCCAAGAGTTTTTTTGGTGTAATTGTAAGAGAGCCTCTCATCCCTCCAGCTCTGTCGCAAAAAAACAGTTATTGTGTATTCCTAAAAAAAACATAATAAATCCATAAAATGATTTCAGCTCAGCTTGCAAAAATACAGTGTTAAACCTTCCCAAAACAACCATAGCATTTGTGATCCTACAGTTACATTGCAATTACTAATGCCTGATACTTTAGTTTCCCCTTTCTCAACTTGGTATATCTGTTTCTTGCTGTAGATGTCAGAGATCTAAAAAACAACTTTACTCATGATTAATTTATTACTGTATTATATATCCCTACTGTACATGTAGCAATGTATTGATATTTTTACTGTATTTGCCTCCTAATATATGTGTAATAATGTTGCTTCTTTGGACAAACGTGAATGTTAGAGAGTTCTCAATGTGTTCTTCCTGATAAAATATTTTATAAATAAACAAACTATTCTGGTAATGATCTTAAAGAGACCCTTAAAGCACCATAACAACTCCAGCATAATGTAGTGGTTTTGGTGCAAAGAGGCTACCCCTGAAGCCAATGGAGCAACGCGGGGGGGGAGGGGAGGGGGGAGTGGACCTTGACAGAGCCAGGAGTTGGCATGTGCAGTCTAGGTCAAGGGGTTGGTTTAGGCTAATGTAAGGGGAGGGGGGTAAGAGAGGTTAAATAGCGGCCATTTTAGTAAGGGGCCATTTTAACTTGAGCCTTACTTACCTGTGAATTGTACCTCTCACCCACCCTAGGAGTAGGAAGTAGTTCCCGTTTGGTCACAGCGGCGGGAAAAGGTCTTGGTTAAACAGGAATTTTGAGGGATTAAGAAATTGGTAGGCCAAGGTCTAGGCTGGAGTAGGCCAGAGTTAAAGTGTTTGGTAGGTTCTAGCCCATCGGTGGCTACGAACCAAGGGGTGTAGGGCTGTCTGGGTACACCCCTGCAGTTAGACAAATGCATGTGGGGCCTCTTCGGTAGGCCGAGAGTTATGTTATGTATTATTGGTTATGTAAAAGACTGTTCTTTGGTAGGGTCATTGTTGGGGGTATGGTACAGGAGAGAGCAGAAAGAAATTAGTACTGTTGACAATGACCCTAAATTGTTAATTTATATATTTATAATAAGTTAGTAAAGCTGTGGACTTTGTACTCTAACAGAACTAATTGTGTCCGAGAGTTATTCAAGTTATTCAAGGTTAGCACATGCCGAATAACGACTGTGCAAATGTCATGCAATTTCAGCAATGTAAACATATACAATGTAATCTAAATCATAGACATTGCTAGGAGGGGCCTGAGGGATGAAGTCCCAGATGTGGGGCTCTTTAATCCTGGATCTCTACAGATGATGGGTGGTGCTGGAGGATATTGGTGTTTTTTAGTTTTCATTTTACATCAGAGAACTGGGCCAGGGTACTCCTGACAGCAAAACCACTGCAGTGAGCTGTAATAGTTATGATGCTTGGAGTAACCCTTTAAGGCTTCAATTCCCCCCTCCCCAGCCCCCCCCCCCCCAGTCCTTCTGAGTTCTTGGACCATCTTAAACAGTGATGTGGTTTACATATTGGCTACAAATTCACACATATGTCTATCCAGGAATATTACCCAAAAGGTGTAACCCTTATCTTTATCTAAGCCCAGTATGCATACGATCAAACCTGCAGACCACTTTCTCCACTTTATTTATTTTTGTTCATTTCAGCTCTAGTGAAACAATGACCTAATAAATTAAATGGATCAAATTGGAATCACTGAAGATCATACACTATTATTCCCCGATTTTGTATATAAATTAGAAAGATTTCATGCAGATTCTTAAGATGCAAAACCTGTATAGGGATCTGCACTAATTTATTTTATTATTTTTTTCGCGTTTTCCACTTCTTTAAGTCTCTGTTTCAGCAGCAGTTCACCTAAATAAGTGAAATATGTTTATTCTTGGTTGTATTTTACGTTCTAAATATTTCAGCACTGAGGATGATCCACTGCATTCTAGTTTGTGCCGTGTGGACGACCATCATGGAAAGGCGTGCCACTGGAACGACTGGAACATTTGGAATGGGTCAAAGTTGTACCTTATTCAGATGTTGTAGCATTCCAAGGCCCAATGATTAATAACATAATAGAAGAATATATCCTGTTCACTGTAGCAGGTGCATGGTGGCAAAACTAATGTTTATATTATTAGAGCAGCTCGTACGGTAGGTTGCCGTGGCAGACATTATTATTATTTTATCATTTATATAGCGCCATAAAATTCTGTAGCGATGTACAATGGGGTTACCTAAAAATTACAATGACATAGAGAAAAGTACATATGCATATACAGAATATATATTTAAAGGAAAAGAAGAAAAAGAGAAAAAATTAATAGTAACCAAAACTTTAAAAATATACATATAGCTTACATGTGAGTAAAATTACAAACCTATATTCAACAGACATATATGAGTTAGATGTAATTGTACATATCAAAATCAATGTTTAAGCCACATGGAGAGAGGGTTTCCAACTCAAAGATCCATTTCATTTCTGTTCTATTTAAGATCTTGAGGTGGCGCCCACCCCCCTCTCCAAGGCTTCTGGATCTTTTGGATCCCCAAAAAATGTAAACATTTAGTATCACCATCATGTTTTTGATGAACATGTGCAGACACTGAGTGATTAAGATGTTTACAAATTCTGACTTTTAAGGGCCTATTACATATTCTTTTCTTGTCTTGTTAGAAATACATTTCTCAGTTTTCCTATTTACAATTTTACTCATACTGCATGCTCTACAATTCCCACAGTTAAAAAACCCTTGTAATTTTTTTCCATGTAAATCATTGTCTCTAAGGGTTTTTTTAGGGATATAACTCCTTGTCAGAATATCATTAAAATTATTAGCGCCCCGATAAACTACTCTCGGTTTATCTCATATATTCACTGAGGTCTTCATTTTGTTTGAGAATATACCAATGTTTTTTTTTTTTTTAACTTTGTGAAAAATGTGGCTTTGTGAATGAAAATCACAAATAAAAGACACTTGTTTAACTTGTGTGGATTCTTCTTTTTTCTTTTTATATGTTAATAAGTCTTTTCTAGGTTTAATTAAAACTTCCTCGAATTGTGCCTCTACATCAACTTTATTATATCCTTTCTGATAAAATTGTTCTTTTTTTTTTTTTAAATTCTTTATTTTTGTTGCGCAAAGGTGAACAAACAATTATGTCATGCCACGACAGCTGTTGACACAAGCAGTTTAGTACATAGTTGACATAGGTAGTGGATGACAGATAAAACTTGCACAATTTTTTAAAAGGTGTAATGTGGAACAAGGGGAAACATCGTGTAATTATACAGTATGTAGGTAGTAGAGTAGCTTAGCGGCAGTCACCGCTGTTCAGTATGAACTGCACGCAGCATAGTAATAGATCCTTAGCTAGGTAGGCTATTTGAGGAGCTCGTTACTGCATGTCAAACTAAGGTTTGTCAAAGTTAAAGCATTGCTTATATTCATTCTGCATACAAGAAACATAGCAAATGAACTAACACCATAACCGTTAAGCAGACTTTTTGTGTAGCGTTCATGGCGGTTTAAGTGGAACAAGAAGCGGGGTGAGGTTTTTTTTTTGTACGTTAAATACGCAAGAGTATGTCTAGTCAAGTGTAGTAAGGAAGGGTAACAGTAAAACTATTCATTTTGTTTAAAACAAGTTAACATGAGTTAAGACCTTAATAGTTTGTTGGTCGTATATTGTTACAGGAGATAACTATATGCTAGGTAAACCCGTCGTGTGGCAAGCAGTTATTTGTTAGGCCGGCTTTTCCAGCTTAAAATAGTTATGCTAAATTGATCACGCTGAGAGCAGTTATATGCTAGGCAGACATATCGTGATGTACACGGTTATATGCTAGGCAGATACATCCTGATAAAAGCAGTTATATGCTAGGCAGACACATCCTGGTATAGACTGTTGTATGCTAGGCAGATTCATCCTGATATAAACAGTTATATGCTAGTTATATGCTAGATAGACATATCCTGGTGAGATCAGTTACATGGAAAAAACAGTTATATGCTAGGCAGGCACAACATGTTAAAAGCAATCATATGCTATGCAGGCAAATCTGCCAGCATGAACTGTGGTGTGTAGGTTATCGAGCCTAAGAACCAAAAAATAGTGTGTCGGCTGTCAATTCTGCTGGGATAATTATATGAAAAGAAGAATGAAAATAAAGATAATAGGAAACAATCAGGGCTCAAAAGAAAAACAATATTTGGACCTTAGACATTAGTCCCAGTGAGTTTCAGCTCAGCTTAGCCTATGCCCTCGAGGGGCAGAGCATAGTCCAGTCTTTGGGAAAGATGTCCTGCGCTTCCCGGTTTCAGAGTGGGTTGTATGGGAAAGCCACTCACCGGGGTCGATGCCTCCACCCCTACCTCTGGCGCGACGACTGGTCTAAGGGTCGAAGATGCCCGCTGGTGTGGCGCCCGCTGTTGATGTGGAGTGTGCCGCTTTACTCGCCGCCATTTTGGGGCCTTCCTCCGCGCTGGGGCCATGGGCTGCTGCTGCAGGGTTGTAATCCGCTTGAGAAGGGAGTGTTTTGTCGGCTGCTGCGGTGCCTTTCGGTGCGTCGGTTGTTGCTTCGGGATGATTTCCCTGTTGGCTTTCTGCCCAGGCGGACCGTGTGTGTGCAGGCTGGATGCTGGGTGGGCAGCTGTACCTGGCAGGGCCCCATGCACCCCTTCTCCCGCTTGCCTCCGTCCGCTCCTCTGTCCCCCAGCCCCCTGTGTTGTGCGTTGTTCCAACTGCTCCCAAAATCGAGTGAAGATCTCGTCGAGGTGTAGCAGCATGCGATCGATCGTGGCGCAGCCGTCTGGCTTGGCCTGCCTCGTGTCGCTTGTGGAGAGTGTATCCGCCATTTTTGAGGAGGAATGCAGTGTGATAGCCTCTCGCAGTCTCGGCTGCCCGTTGTCCATAAGGTGAGTGCCTTTGCTTAATGTGGTCCGGGATGACCCGCCGGATCGGGGGGGGGGGATGGTGTGCTGCTCAGGGTGCCCACCTTCTGCTTGAGGTCCCGGAGAGCGGCCGCCTCTCTCGGGCTCAGCCCTTGGTAGGCCGCAAGCCTCGTTTGGTCGGTCCGGTGTCGTAGAGGTTCGGGAGAGGTACCGTCTGGTGCAGCAGCCTCCCCCTGGTTGAATTTTAATAAGCTGCGGCCCGTAGGTGCCAATTTCTGGGTGCAACACCCCGTTTTTCGTCCCCAGACGTGGGAGCTTGTGCTGAACACGTCTGGGCTGCTTGGTTGCCTGGCTCCGCCCCCCATAAAATTGTTCTTTTAAAGTGTTGGATTGTTCTAAAAATGTTTTTTCTTCCGTACAATTCCTTTTTATCCTCATAAATTTACTTTTAGGGATGTTTGAAAGATTTAAAATGACAACTCTCGCTGTTGATGTAACTGTTAATATCAACAGTTTTAAAAAAAGTACTGGTCTTAATAACTCCATTATCAATAAAAATCTTTAAATCTAGAAAATGCACTTCCTGATTACTAATTACCCCAAGAATTAGAATTTAAAAAAATTTAAAAGTTATCCAACGATAACTTACTGCCCTTCCAGATCAAAAAAATTTCATCAATGTACCGCCTATAGAGGACCAAGTTCACCACCCAGTCATGTTCAGCATCTATATAGGACTCTTCCCAAAATGCCATAAAAAGATTAGCATAACTGGGCGCGAACTTGGTCCCCATGGCAGTACCTCTCCTCTGGATATAGAATTCCCCTTCGAACCAGAAGAAGTTGTTTTGCAGAATAATCTTAATGCCCTCAATGATTAACTCAATTTGTTCGCCCTTAAACGCATTAGATGTTCTCGAAAAATGCTCCACTGCCTTACATCCTTTTTGATGTTCTATGACTGTATAAAGGTTACTAACATCGCTAGTCACGAGGAAGTAGTCTTCTTTCCAGTCTACTTTTTGTAAAATCTGTGATGGAATCTTTTAAATATGCTCGAGTTTTTATAACAAGCGGTTGTAACAAAATATCAATATATTGTGACACGGGTGATAACACAGAGTCAACCCCTGCCACAATCGGTCTCCCCGGAGGTTGCACTGGATCCTTATGAATTTTAGGGAGAGCATATATGACGGGGGTAAAAGTATGTTCTTTATTTAGGAACCTATATTCATCCCTAGTCAAGATCCCCTGTTCTAAACCTTGATCTAGAAATGTCACTAACATTTTCTTAATGCTTTGTTCTGGGTTATTTTTTAGTACTCCATATGTTTCTTCATCCTTCAACTGTCTAAACATTTCTTCCTGTTCAAAGGCCTTCATACTAGGCGTTTTGAGCTGGTACGTAAAAAAAAGATGAAGGCGGTTTTAGGGTAGTGTGGTTGAATTCAGCAATTTCCTCTAAATTTATTTCCTCCCTCTCTTTCCTCTGGAAAAACTTTTTGAGACAGTTTCCTCATATATCTATTGAGATCTATGAACGTATCGAATTTGTTAATATTGCAACTAGGTGCAAATTTGAATCCTTTTGTAAGGACTCTTACATGGTCCTTATTTAAACATGTATTCAATTAGTTAAATATTTTTATAGATTCAGTTTTCTCAAGTTTGTCCTCAATAACTACAACTCTCTTGGTCTTCTTCTTTCCCTTTCCTCCTCTGACTCCTCTTCCATACGTCGCCTTTTCAGAGGAGAACGTTGAGTTCTTATAAACGTGGTGTGTGTGTTGGGAGTTCCTAAAAAAACTCTTTCATCATTATTTCTGAGTGGTTCATACCTATTCCTATGGACATATGATCTCTCTGTTGGTAAATCCTTGGGGTAATTTTGTCTGGGTTGTGGTACATATGTATTAGATGTTCTAGAGTTCTTATGGTACCTTGGTGTCTGGCTATGGTTCCTCCTTCTTCTCCTGACTTCTGTCCATTGATTTTTATCTGTCTCATCCCTATGTCTATGTGGTTCTACATAATGTGATCTCAGGGCATCTCGATTAATCCACTGATTAGGGGGCTCTTGATTATTTTGTGTTACATAATTCCTTCGCCTCTCAGATCTATGGATATCCCTTTTTTGGTTTGGTGCTCTTCTAACATTGCCTCTTTTGTAATCATCCAGATCACGTACATATTTCTTCTGTTTAACCTGTAGAGTATTTTTTTCAATCCTGTCCAAATTTTTATTAAATTTTAATATATAGATCCTCAAACTCTTTAGTATTAGAAAGTGGCTCTAATTTATCTCTTATGCTCTTGATAGCTATATCCAATTGTTTAAGTGTTAGTGCCCTTTGATCAATTATGATTCTAATCATGGTGATTGAAAAAGACTCAAGTGCATTATTCCAAATGCCCATAAACCTACTATCATCTTTATCAAATGTAGGATTTTTATAAAATCTGAGAACTCTAGGCATGATCTCCTCCTTGAGGTATTTTTCTAGAGTGAAAACCTCCCATTTAATTTTTAACTCTCTACTTAGTAATTTTTTTAATTTATTTTTTATTGATAATGGAGTTATTAAGACCAGTACTTTTTTTAAAACTGTTGATGTTAACAGTTACATCAACAGCGAGAGTTGTCATTTTAAATCTTGTCTTTCAAACATCCCTAAAAGTAAATTTATGAGGATAAAAAGGAATTGTACGGAAGAAAAAACATTTTTATAACAATCCGACACTTTAAAAGAACAATTTTATCAGAAAGGATATAATAAGGTTGATGTAGAGGCACAATTCGAGGAAGTTTTAATTAAACCTAGAAAAGACTTATTAACATATATTAAAAGAAAAAAGAAGAATCCACACAAGTTAAACAAGTGTCTTTTATTTGTGATTTTCATTCACAAAGCCACATTTTTCACAAAGTTTTAAAAAAACATTGGTATATTCTCAAACAAAATGAAGACCTCAGTGAATATATGAGATAAACCGAGAGTAGTTTATCGGGGCGCTAATAATTTTAAAGATATTCTGACAAGGAGTTATATCCCTAAAAAAACCCTTAGAGACAATGATTTACATGGAAAAAAATTACAAGGGTTTTTTAACTGTGGGAATTGTAGAGCATGCAGTATGAGTAAAATTGTAAATAGGAAAACTGAGAAATGTATTTCTAACAATACAAGAAAAGAATATGTAATTAAAGATTTTATAACCTGCAATTCAAGTAATATTATTTATTTACTAACGTGTATTTGTGGACTGCAGTACATAGGGCGTACTACTAGGCCCTTAAAAGTCAGAATTTGTGAACATCTTAGAAATGTACACAGGGGAGTTCTTAATCACTCAGTGTATGCACATGTTCATCAAAAACATGATGGTAATACTAAATGTTTACATTTTTTGGGGATCCAAAAGATCCAGAAGCCTTGGAGATATGAATAATGTTTGCATAAATCTGGTAATCACTAAAAAAAAAAAAAATGGGGTATTTTAAATTTCAGTTTATTTTTTATTTTTTTTGCAGTGCATAATTTGATAGGCAAGCATACAGAAACATTTCATGTAATAACATGTGACAATACATGGATACCGCGGCAATATGAAATGTCAGGAGTGGACTGCACTGTTTTTTTTTTAAAGAAACAAGATGAGGAGGATGCCGTTTTAACAAGATGCTCAAAAGATAATTACTTGTAGTATAATATCAAGAAGAGAATGAAGCCCATGGAGCAGCGCAGCTAAGGGGAATGGGCCTTGACATTGCCAGGAGGCAGGCAGCTAGTTGTCAGTAGTTGGGGGCTGGTCTAAGGACATGGAGTAGGGAGGAGTTACTAGGGGGGTATAAGTAGCGGCCATCTTAGGTCTAACGGCACTTTTAATCCAAAGTTACACTTACCTGTTCGTTGTAGCAGGATTTGTGTGGCTTTGTTTTCTTTTGTCTCCTCTGCAGGTTGTCAGGAAGATGGAAGATTGGCTGGAAGGAGTCAGGGCTGCTGTGCAGGAGAGGGGTCTCGAGTGGCTGAGGGACCGTCTTGGTGATGCTCTGCCGTCCGGATCTGGTAGCTCCCAGGGTCAGAGGACGGTGAGGAGGACGAGGCCCCCGCAGAGGCTGAGCCCCAGCGTGGTTCCAGCTTCCCGGCGTCCGAGGAGCCCCTCCAGAGGTCGTCGGGGCGGCAGTGAGGCTGTTGGCGGGCAGGCCGCAGGTGGAACCGGCCGCGGGCGTCGTCGCGGTGTGGCCGCACGAAACGGCCGTCAGGCGAGGCCAGAGTCGCAGGCCGCGGGTTCAGGAACCGAGTCGGAAACTGCCGAACGTTCGGGGAGCGAACGTGGAGGTAGGCGGATCGCTGTTCGGACGGAAACTGCCGAATGTTCGGGAGATGAACGTGGAGGTAGGAGATCTGGCGAATGGGCCGAAACTGCCGAACGTTCGGGAAGCGAAGGTGGAGGTGCTACTACTGCCGAACATTCGTTTCCCGAACGGGGAGGCAAGACCACTGCCGAACGTTCGGGGGTTGAGCGTGGAGGTAGCTCTACTGCCGGCCGTTCGGCTGCCGAACGTGGAAGCAGCAAAACTGCCGAACGTTCGGTTTTTGTGTCCTCTTTTACAGGAAGGGACGGAGAAGTTTCTGATGTTGCCAGGAGTTCGAGGAAGCGGCCATTGCAGGCGCAGGCCAGCGGACGGAAGAGGAGCGGTACGGCAGGCTTGGCAGCAGGTTCCGGGAGTGCTGGAAGTGCTGTTGGAGGAGCAGGAGCCACGGTTGCGAATCGCCCGGGTGAGTCGCCCTCCAACGCTACTGCCCCCTCAGTTGCTAGCCCACGGGCTACCCCGGGGGTGGGTCCCGGTACTAGCATGGTTGGTGACGGTAGGGTGGCGGGTGGTAAGCAGGGGACTGCTAGGGCTCGGAGGGAACAGGACAGATGCAGCACTGCGAGACGCCATGGGGGGTCCCCAGTCAGCGGGCAGGAGCGCAGCGCTTTGCCAGGGTCTCCCGTGCGACTAGGCCGGGGGCGTAGTCAGGCTGGTCGGGAAGTCGGAGACTTGACGGACGGTAGCGCCAGCGAGGGACAGCGCTGGAGATCGGCGCCCGCTAAGGGGCAGGCCCGCAGGGCTGGAGCGCAAGCGGTTAGGAGACACAGGTCGCGGAGCGATCACCGGAGGGGAACGGAGTCGGACGGCAGGGGCCCCTGCGGGGAGGTCCACACCCGGGGGCGGCGTAGGTTGCCCCCCGCCAGGCATAGGGGACGGACGCTGCGGGACGATAGTTCCAGGAGTGGGAGTTCCTCGGAGGGAGTGCGGACTGCGGCGCAGGCTCTTACCCCTCGAAGGCGGACGAATAGAAGGGAGTTGGGTGACTGGTCCCAGGAGGAGGGGGGACGGGGCAAGGTTCCTACGACCAGCCTACCCAAGATGTCTTCTTTTCCTTGCAGGTCTCGCAGACGGTCACCCGCCAAGGGGGCGCGACCCTACGCAGCGAGGACTTCCAGACGGTCGCCGACGGGCGAGGCGGACCGGGCAGCAGGACAGGAGTCGTCAAGGTCGCCCGTGGACCGGGTGAGACCCAGCGCCACAGGCCCACGGCCCGGAGCAGCTGAACGCTTGGGGCAGGTCGCACAGAGCCGGATGACAACTCCACGGCCTTCGGCGGCAAGGGGTTCGGAAGGTGAGGCACTGTCATTTCAGCAGTCGGGGGAGCTTTTAGCGGGCATTAGACAGTTGATTGATTCCTGGGGTGAGGGGAAAAGGAAGGAAGGGGATTGTAGTCAGGTTTGGGCTCCACAAGGGAAGGTCCTCGGGTCTAGTCCAGTGGGGGTTTCCGGGGCCGGGGGCGGTGTAGACGGAGGCGGGGGCGCGACCCCCGCGGCAGAGGCTTCCGGTATAGGGACCGAGGGTGAGAATTTGCTTGGGGGGGTCCCGGAGGCGGCGAGACAGAACGTCCACGTTTCATTTGCAGGACCTTTAGGCTGTCACCTCAAGCCCGAGGTGAAGGAGAGGATCTGGAAAGGTGAATTTGTGGAGCTCTTTTCGCTTCTCCCCCTTGAGGAATACATTGACCTCAAGGAGGAGGATAAAAAAGATGCAAAAAAGGAGGAGGAGGAAAAGAAACGGAGGTACAGGAAGATTCCCAAAACGTTTGGGAACTGGCTCAGAGCTTTTTGCATCTTGGCCAGCGTGATGGGCGAGAAGGCGGCGGAGCGCTGTTCGCAGCTCTTCTGTTACCTGGACGGGGTTTGGGAAGCATATAGGACGTACGGGGGCCTAGCATGGTGGCGGTACGACGAGCAATTTCGGCAGCGTCTGGCCGCTAATACGGGGATGCGGTGGGACCAGATGGACCTACCGCTATGGATAAAATTGATGGCGCAAAAAGCGTCCCCCTTTCAGTCCGGGGCCGGCACGGGCGCTTCTACCGCCGTGTCGGCCAACCAGAAACGGGGCTACTGTTGGTCATTCAACGAGGGGCAGTGCAAGTGGGGGGCCACCTGTCGCTTTAAGCACGAGTGCTCAGGGTGCGGAGGAACTCACGGCCTCCACAGATGCTTTAAGAAGGGGAAGTCAGCCCCTGCAGCGGGCGGAGGTTCGGCCGCGTCCCCTGCCACTGGGAGCAACGCCAGTGAAAGTCGGCGCGATGCTGCCCTGGCTAAAGCAGTACGCTAACAGGGCGGATGCTGGGTTGTTGGAAGAGGGGTTTTCCAAGGGGTTTGTAATACCGTTTCGGGACCGGGACGGGGTGCCACGGCTTCACAATCTGAAGTCGTCCGGGGAATTTCCGGGGGTGGTTAGGGAAAAGTTGCTTAAGGAGGTGCAGTTGGGCAGGGTAGCGGGGCCGTTCAGCGAGCCCCCCTTACCTAACCTGAGGGTTTCACCGTTGGGGGTGGTTCCTAAGAAGGAGCCCGGCAAGTACCGCTTGATACATCACCTGTCCTACCCCAAGGGGTCGTCGGTCAACGACGACATCGACAAGGCCCTCTGTTCGGTTTCGTACGCTTCGTTCGATCAGGCGGTGAGTCTGGTGCAGCGAGCTGGACGGGGGGCGTTGTTGGCTAAGGCAGACATTGAGGCGGCTTTTCGCCTTTTACCAATCCATCCGCAGTGCCATCACCTGCTGGGTTGTCATTTTGAGGGGGCATACTATGTGGACTTGTGTTTACCCATGGGGTGCTCGATATCGTGTGCATACTTTGAGAAGTTTAGCACGTTCCTGGAATGGGTGGTGAAGTTGGAAGCGGGCACTAGGATGGTAGTCCATTACCTGGATGACTTTCTGTGCGTCGGGCCTCCCGGTTCGGAGGAGTGCAGGAGGGGATTGAGGACTCTGGAATGGGTGGCGCATGTTATTGGAGTCCCCCTGGCGGGTGACAAAACGGTGGGTCCTACGACGTGCTTGAGCTTCTTGAGCTTGGAGATCGACTCGATCAAAGGGGAGTGTAGGCTGCCGCAGGATAAGTTGGTGGCGCTGCGGCAGGCAGTGGCGGAGGTACGAGGAGCGAAGAAGGTCACGCTCCGGGCGCTGCTAGGCCGGCTTAACTTCGCCTGTCGGGTGATCCCAGTCGGCAGGGTATTTAACAGGTTCCTGGCCCGGGCGACAGCGGGGGTGGCGTTCCCGCACCACCTTATCCGTGTCTCGGCGGCCATGAAGGCCGACCTGGAGGTCTGGGGTGAATTCTTGCGGGAGTTTAATGGGAAGGTGTTTTTTCGGGAGCCGGTGGCTTCGTCTCAGGAACTGGAGCTTTTCACGGATGCTTCAGGTAGCGTTGGGTTTGGGGCCTACTTCTCCGGGCAATGGTGCGCGGGGACTTGGCCAACGGAGTGGAGGGTCAGCCCGCTGATCCGCAACTTGGCGTTCCTCGAGTTATTCCCGCTAGTCGTAGCACTGTCACTGTGGGGTCCGCAGTTGAGGGACAAGAAGGTCGTTTTCTTTTCGGACAATATGGCAGTGGTGGACGCAGTGAATGGGCTGTCAGCGTCCTCTATCCCGGTGGTTCGGCTTCTCCGCCGTTTTGTATTGTTGTGTATGCGTTTTAATATTGTTTTTAGGGCCCGGCATGTGCCCGGTCTGTTGAATGTGATTGCCGATGCGTTCTCGTTCGCAGTGGGAGAGGTTTCGGCAGGCGGCGCCGGGCGCTCAGGAGGAGGGGATGTCTTGCCCGGAAGAGATGTGGCGGCTCGGGACATCATGCTTGGTGGACTGATACGGGACTCCCTGGCCCCCGCTACATGGACGGCTTACAGTAAGGTGTGGGGGGAATGGGAGGACTTGGTGCAACAGTCAGGGGGCCAGCCCTCGCAGGAGGGCCGGTTGGACACGCTGTTGTGGCTTGTGTGTAGAGCGGTTACCAAGGGGTCTTCAGCAGCGGTGATAGGGCGAAAGCTGGCGGCGCTAGCTTTCTTGTTTAAATTCAATGGTTGGGAGGACGCCACGAAACACTTTCTGGTGAGGCAGGCGCTGAAAGGGCTAAGGAGGGGGAAAGTGTCGGTGGACTCCAGGAGGCCGGTGTCGTTTGAGTTACTGCAACGGGTTGTGGGGGCCTTGCCCGGTGTGTGTTTTTCGAGTTACGAAGTTCAGTTGTTCTCTGTGGTTTTTAGTTTCGCCTTTTTCGGGGCGTTTTGGATCAGCGAGCTGGTCAGCAGCAACCGCCAAGGGGCGGGAGGGCTTCAGGCAGCGGATGTGGAGGTGTGGAGTGACAAGGTTGTGATCAATTTGAGGCGGTCCAAAACGGACATGATGGGGAAGGGGACCTTGGTTACGCTGCGGGAGCTCCCAGGTGGGGGCACGTGCCCGGTCAAGTGCGCCACGGCCTTCCACGGAGTCCGGGCGGCGGCCGGAGGTTCATATTTTCGACACGAGGATGGTTCTTCACTGTCGAAGTTCCAGTTCCTCAAGGTGATGCGGAAGGTTTTGGACAAGTTGGGAGTGGACCCAAGGCAGTTTGGGACCCATTCCTTCAGGATTGGTGCGGCTACGGAAGCGGCGAGGCTGGGGTTGGGTGATGATAGGGTGAAAAGGATCGGCAGGTGGGAGTCCCTGCGGTTCAGGTCATATGTTAGGCCAGACAAGTTGGTGTGAGGCCTATGGGTGGTTCAGAGGGTTTGTTATGTTAATGTTGTGTCATGGTTGGAATTGTGTTTTATGTTTTACAGGTTGGACGGCATGGGTGGTTGGCCACTCCTATATTTACTGGGCACATCGGAGAGCTGCAGTTCGACATCGGGGTCTACAGCTGGGCTTTCCAAGTTCCGTGGTGCAGCTCCGGTGGTTTGGATACCGGGGTTGGGGTTGGAATGCTATTTGTGGGGAGGTATTTCGTAAAATTTTGTTGGGCCAGGTCCCGGACATTGTGGTACTGCATGCAGGAGGCAATGATGTGGGGTCATTGCCGCAGAAGGTTTTGATCGAAAGTATGAAGAGGGATGTGGACAAGTTGCAGGAGTTAGTGCCAGGGGTTATAGTGGTGTGGTCGGAAATGGTTCCGAGGTTTTATTGGCGGCACGCGCGGAACCCCTCCGCGGTGGCGAAAATTAAGGGTAAGGTCAACAAAATCATGGCGGCGTATGTGAGGCGAGTGGGGGGGGGTTGTAATTAGGCACAGAGAGTTGGAGGATATGCTGCCAGGCTATTTCAGGCAGGATGGGGTTCACCTCTCAGACGTGGGCTTAGATTTTCTCCTGCTAGGTTTCCAGGAGGGCCTCCAGCGGGCAATCTTTTCCCTGGGGGGGGGGGGTGTCGCTCAGGAACTCGAGGAGTCGAGCTCTGAGCTGTGGCGGGGGATGGAGAGTAAAGTTGGGGGGATAAAAGAGTGAGAGGGGGGACAGTTTGGAGTTCAGGGCTAATAGGTAGGCCTTTGGACTGGTTTGGTAGGTTCGAGCTCGTAGGTAGCTCCGAACCAGGGTGTGTAGGGGTGTCTCGGTATGCCCCTACACTGGTGGTGCCCTTTGGTGGCAATGGATGGTGCCCTTGGTGGCAATGGTTGATGCCCTTCGGTGGCAATGGTCATGTTTCAGATTAAGCTAAAATGTTACAATGTTGGTGTATTATGTTATGATGTTACGTTGGGGTGGGTCATTGTCAAGGGGTTAAATTGTAAAATAATGTGGTAAACTGTGCAGGCCAACGTGGGCCTGTTGTGTGACAATGACCTTTATAATTCTATGTTAATAATAAATAAAAGCTGTGATATATTTTTGCCAAAACCCAGGTGTCAGTGTCATTATTATTATTAAGTATGTGGTGGGGGGGTTTTGTGCATATGCCGACAAGGACGACTGTGCACATGTCATGAAGCCCATGGAGCAGCGCAGCTAAGGGGAATGGGCCTTGACATTGCCAGGAGGCAGGCAGCTAGTTGTCAGTAGTTGGGGGCTGGTCTAAGGACATGGAGTAGGGAGGAGTTACTAGGGGGGTATAAGTAGCGGCCATCTTAGGTCTAACGGCACTTTTAATCCAAAGTTACACTTACCTGTTCGTTGTCCCACCCACCCTCCCTTTGCTTTCAGGTGTTTCCCGTTTGGTCACGGCGGCGGGGGATGGAGAGTAAAGTTGGGGGGAGAAAAGAGTGAGAGGGGGGACAGTTTGGAGTTCAGGGCTAATAGGTAGGCCTTTGGACTGGTTTGGTAGGTTCGAGCTCGTAGGTAGCTCCGAACCAGGGTGTGTAGGGGTGTCTCGGTATGCCCCTACACTGGTGGTGCCCTTTGGTGGCAATGGTTGATGCCCTTCGGTGGCAATGGTTGATGCCCTTCGGTGGCAATGGTCATGTTTCAGATTAAGCTAATATGTTACAATGTTGGTGTATTATGTTATGATGTTACGTTGGGGTGGGTCATTGTCAAGGGGTTAAATTGTAAAATAATGTGGTAAACTGTGCAGGCCAACGTGGGCCTGTTGTGTGACAATGACCTTTATAATTCTATGTTAATAATAAATAAAAGCTGTGATATATTTTTGCCAAAACCCAGGTGTCAGTGTCATTATTATAATTAAGTATGTGGTGGGGGGGTTTTGTGCATATGCCGACAAGGACGACTGTGCACATGTCAAGAATGTCAGGAGGGAGTACAAATGCAGTAGATAAATCAAGCTACATTAACTGACATTTTGCTGAAGGATGAGTATCCCTTGGTATAAAAAAGCACAATATACAAACAAATAACCCACATATCTGGGTAACATCTTGCTTTTGGATATCGTGTTACTCAACCTATGCCCTGCAATGAAAGCACAGTGACCTGGTGAGTGAAATTGTGAGAGTTCTGCTGAACAGGACCTAGCCAGCCTCAAGCTAGAATTCAGTTCTCCGTTCCGGTCTCTTAAGTCCCTTGTGTAGTGTCAGGTGGGACGTGATCTCTGGGCCCAATACCAAGCTTCAACAGGGCGCGGTGAGTGAGGGCCATCTGAGGGATTGAGTGGCGTAGAAGGGGTCTTCCCTTGAGTTGTGGCCCATTAGGACTGCTGAGCCCAGCAGGACCGAGCTGTCGGCATCGGAATTTTTGACAAGGCACCCGCCTCTGCCTCCCCACCAGCCATGCTATGTTAGGGTTTCACCCCACGTTTCTCGGCTTATCTTCATTCTGTGAAGGATCAGGATGAAGCTAAGTTGCAATTACAGACCTTGTCGTCCGCTGTTGGGTTCTTTCCTGGAGTTGCACCCAGAAGTGCTCAAAGGACCTGGAGATACGCTCTTCTTGCATGGACCAAGTCATGGGAGTCAGGATTACTGCAGGCGGCATGTCAACGGCCACCTTAACTTACAAATTGCGGGAATCCAACTCTGTGGGACCCATCAGATTTGGACAAAGTGGGTGTAGCCTTACTCCAGGGAGGGCCGGGATAGCCGGTCCATGAGGGGGGGGGAGGTTTGGAGCATGTTTGGTTCCGGTAGTTGACCCGAGAATGAGGACATCGGCCATCTCTCCCCACTTAGGCCTCCCGCAGGCTGCAACTTTGTTCCATTATAGAACACCTTCCACCGGCTGTAAAACTGCAAATGTGATGCTCTCAGTGCATTCACTGGTGCCCAGCTCGTGAGTTGTACAAGAACAAGTGATAATTTTCATGAAAAACAAGCAAAATTAGGGTCTCAAACCCGGAGCTCAGGCTATGTGCGATTAGCCAGCTTAGCAGTCAGGCTCCGCACAGGTTGGTAATTTTTAGCTAATCTTTAGATGGTAATATAAAACAACTTAAAAAGATACTGTAGGCCAGGGGTGCCCAAAGATAGGTCCCCAAAACTGCAACTTCCATGATGCCTTGTCATTCTAAAGACATGCAAAGACACACAAAGCATCATGGGAGTTAAAGTTCTACAACATCTGGGGATCTACCTTTTAAGCCCCCCTGCTGAAGGCACTATAACCATTAAAATCACATTGAATTGATTATACCTGGAGTCCCCTGGCACCGTTAGTCCATTCAGTGTTAAACCATTTCAAGCATTTTAATACTGAATGCCCACAGCCCAGCCCCCACTGAAGGTGTGGCTAAGCCAGAGATCACACACTTCATGTAGCTATACCAACTTATACCAGCAATAGGCACTGAAAGCAGTCAGTTGACTCTCCCAGCCAATCGCCATCTGATGCTCAGACTTATTCTTCCTCACTAGCCAAAGCACCACAGAGGGGGTGGGGTGGGGGGCAGGGCCGGACTGCCAAACAAAGCAGCCTTGGACAAAAATCTATGCCCAATAGGTCAATCTCACTGACACAGACAAGCTTACACACATGGTCACTGCAGACATGCTCACTGATGCACACACATGTTCCCTACAGAACAGCTTCCTGACACATTCTCACACAGACAAGCTCACTGACACACACATGCTCACTACAGACATTTTACTGTCACACACATGCTTACTACAGGCAAGCTCATTGTCATACACATGCTCACCATAGACAAGCTCACCGACACATGTATGGTCACCAGAGACAAGCTCACTGACACACATGCTCCTACAGACAAGCTCACTGACACACACATGTTCACTACAGACATCTTACTGTCACACACATGCTCACCATAGACAAACTCACTGACACACGTATGGTCACCAGAGACAAGCTCACTGACACACACATGCTTACTACAGTCAAGCTCACTGTCACACACAAGCTCACTGACACACATATGCTTACTACAGACAAGCGCACTGATGCACACACACTCACCACAGACAAGACCATTGACACACACACGGTCACTACAGACAAGCCCATTGACACACACACAGTCACTACAGACAAGCTCACTGATGCACACACATGCTCCCTACAGAACAGCTCCCTGAAACACACATGCTCCCTACAGAACAGCTCCCTGAAACACACATGCTCACTACAGACAAGCTCACTGTCACACACATGCTCACCACAGACAAGCTCGCTGTCACACACACATGCTCACCACAGACAAGATCACTGTCACACACATGCTCACTAGAGAAGAGCTCACTGATGCGCACACACACACACTTACTACAGACAAGCCCATTGACACACACACATGGTCACTACAGACAAGCCCATTGACACATACACACGGTCACTACAGACAAGCTCACTGATGCACACACATGCTATCTACAGGAAATCTCACTAACACACATGCTTACCACAGACAAGCTCACTGTCACACACATGCTCACCACAGACAAGCTCACTGATGCACACACACTCACTACAGACAAGCCCATTGACACACACATGTTTACTAGAGAAGAGCTCACTGATGCACACACACTCACTACAGACAAGCCCATTGATACACACATGCTCCCTACAGAAGAGCTTACTGACACACACATGCTCACTACAGACAAGCACACTGACACACACACACACGTTCACTACAGAAAAGCTCACTAAATCACATACATTCTCACTACAGACATGCTCACTGACACACACACACATACAAGCTCACTCACTTGCAGACACACACACACACATATATACAAGCTCAGACACTATCAGACACACACACACAAGCTCACTTACTAGCAGGCACACAGACACACAAGCTCACTCACTAGCAGGCGTGCACACAACACACGCAAGCTCACTCACTAGCAGACACACACACAAGCTCACTCACTAGCAGGCACACACACAAGCTCACTCACTAGCAGGCACACACACAAGCTCACTCACTAGCAGGCACACACACACACACACACAAGCTCACTCACCAGCAGGCACACACACATACAAGCTCACTCACTAGCAGACACACACACACACACACTCACTCACTAGCAGACACACGCACACACGCTCACTCACTAGCAAACACATACACACAAGCTCACTCACTAGCAGGCACATACACACACAAGCTCACTCACCAGCAGGTACACACACACAAGCTCACTCACTAGCAGGCACACACACACACACACACACACACACAAGCTCACTCACTAGCAGGCACACACACACACAAACCCACTCATTAGCAGACACATACACACAAGCTCACTCACTAGCAGGCACACACACACAAACACACAAGCTCACTCACTAGCAGGCACACACACACAAAAACACACACGCTCACTCACTAGCAGGCACACACATACACAAACACACAAGCTCACTCACTAGCAGGCACACACAAACACACAAGCTCACTCACTAGCAGGCACACACACACACACAAACACACAAGCTCACTCACAAGCAGGCGCGCACATACACACACACACAAGCTCGCTCACTGGCAGGCACACACACAAGTTCACTCACTAGCAGGCACACACACAAACAAGTTCACTCACTGGTAGGCACATACACACACGCTCACTCACTAGCAGGCACACACACAAGCTCACTCACTAGCAGGCACACACACACAAGCTCACTTACTAGCAGACACATACACACAAGCTCACTCACTAGCAGGCACACACACACAAGCTCACTCACTAGCAGGCACACACACAAGCTCACTCACTAGCAGGCACACACACAAGCTCACTCACTAGCAGGCACACACACACAAGCTCACTTACTAGCAGACACATACACACAAGCTCACTCACTAGCAGGCACACACACACAAGCTCACTCACTAGCAGGCACACACACAAGCTCACTCACTAGCAGGCACACACACAAGCTCACTAACCAGCAGGCACACACAAGCTCAATCACCAGCAGGCACACACAAGCTCAATCACCAGCAGGCACACACAAGCTCACTCACCAACAGGCACACACAAGCTCACTCACCAACAGGCACACACGCACGCACACACACACACACACACACACACTTCTGTGTGATCTGCCTAAAAAATTAACATTTTATTAAATGATTAAAAACATGCATTTGCATATTTCAATTGGTGCTTTATATTAGAACACAGAGTTCAACCAACAGAATATTTACAATCGTCACAATCTCATCTAAATTAATTTCAAAGCATTTTTCCCAGGCTACCTAGCAACCTTTATCAATAGGTTTAAATAAATGTTACCATTGTTTCTATTGCCTTCTAATCAAACATACCAAAAAAAAAAAAAAATGCTATTTAACTATGGCATTATAACATAATATGGCGGTGTTTGTTGCCCATAATATCAGAATAGTTTATGTGTAGTTATATAGTTACATAGGCTGAAAAGAGACATGTGTCCATCAAGTTTAGCCTTCCTCACATCTGTTTTTTGCTGTTGATCCAAAAGAATACAAAAAACCCAGTTTGGATAAATAGATAAACAGTTGAGCTCTTTGGAAATAGAAGCAGAAATAGTTAGGAACTTACCATGTTCACTTCAGAAATGTGGTCAATACTGGTGACTTCAATGTCGACAGCAACATTCACTGGAGGCCCTATCAAGTCGAACATTGGAAAAACATTTACAATAAATAAATGTTTTTGTTTTGTTTTTTTACAAATAAATTGCCAAATGTACATGTCCATATATTCTACAAGTCTCTTTGTCTCCCATGTACAGAAAGCCCTCCCCGCATACAAGGGGTCTCTCACGCCAAATGACAGGGGTTTCTATCCCATGATCCTCTGTACCTGGGAGCCTGGGCACGGGAAAAGGGACCTAGTTTCTTTGTCTCCCAGGCACAGAAAGCTTGCCAAACTAGCCAGTGCCCCAAAAGTGTCCCCACCAACCCTATGAACCCGTATATTTCCCCGACTGGTCTCCGTTTGCGCGGCTCTTGTGTGAACCCCAGGCAAGGGAAGCGTCTCCTTTTGGGATACAAATGCCCCCCCCCCCCCCCCCGTTGGCGTTTATTTATACGAAATGACGGCCACCCAGGGGAGCACCCATTAATTACTTCCCTTGCGGTTTCGCACTTAAGTTACGGGTGTGAACGTTATAATTAATAGTGTGTGAACATTCTAATGGGGTACCGGGGTGGTCTCCGTTCGAGAGACGAACGGGTTCTGTTCGTATGGACGCTCTCGAACAGAAGAACAAGGTACAGCACACGAACTACAGGAGAAAATGCACAATACAAGGGGAAACGTACGAATAAGCAGTGGTTCTGCTACAATGAACATGTGCAGTTCTCTAGAAATAGATTTTAATTGTTTTCTATCATACAATTAAACCCCTCACTAGTATATTACATTCTATACACCTAAAATAAGAATTCTTGGGAATTTAAAGAGACTTCAAAGTAAATTTAACATCGAAGACTAAAATACCTGAACTTGAAGCATAGCGGACTTAATGAATATTTTACAGATTGGCTATTTTAACTTACAATTTGAAAATAATTTTGAATTCAATTTCAATTTCTGACTATTCTCACTTTAGTTAATAACCCTCTCCCCTCCATTGTAGTCAATATCTCCCACACTACAACCCCTTTCCCCAATTACAGCCCCCCTACTACAGCCCAGATTGTACTTATGAAATAATATGCAATCTTTTCATACCTCCAATCCCCGGTCTAAAATTCCTTGCATATCCCTTCATCAATCCATCTAAGTTGGGTATCCATGCTATCTCAATGTTGGAGCCAATATAACCACCAATATCTTCAGTACCACTGTAAAAACAAAATATGGGTCATACCAAACATATGAAACAAACTACTACTATGTGCTACTTGAAGTATAGACTATTATGGCTAACCACCAACTGGCCACTAGAGGGCGACCATACTCCTGCATTCCATTCTTGCGTTTGTTGAGGTTTTGTATCTCATTTATGATATAATGATATGGATAATGTCCACATATTATGTGGATTTGGGAAAATATTGTAGCTCACTGTTGGATTCTGTTTGCAAAGAGAAGTCATGAGAACTTACTCAGTTTTGTGTGTAAAGGACACCAAGCTGTTTAGTTCAACTTCTTGAATTCCTACTTAAAGGACACTTTAATCAGCAGAACAACTACAACTTAATGTAGTGGTTCTGGTGTCTGTAGCCTGTTCCTGCAGACTTTTTAATGTAAGCATTGCTTTTCAGCATAAGGCAGTGTTTACATTGCTTCCTGGGTCAGTGCTTGACAGTGTGCTGCCTGCACTGACATTTAGCGTCTACATGCTCTGCATGGAGACATTGAACTTTCCTCATAGAGATGCATTGATTCAATGCATCTTTATGAGGAGATGCTGATTGGGGCAGCTTGGCATTTTGCTGTGCATGTGCAATAGCCTTCCAATGGGAAAGCATTGGATTGGCTGAAATTGTTAAATTTGATGATCTCAGCCATGGAGGTGGGGCGAGCCACAGCAATATCAGCGCGACACTAGAGAAAAGGTAAGTAATAAAAAAAAAAAAAATTTCAGGGAGGGTGGAACCTGACCTTTCAGCCAGCTAGACGTCTGTTGCAGAGGCTCCCACATCTCTTGACGATTTTTGGGGATTTTTGAGATGATTCAAGCAACACAGTGCACTACCCAAGTTGGGACTGCATGAGAGCCCTGGGTGCATCGTGGCGGCCTGTGGGTGTTGAAGCAGTGGAGAGGCGGACGCTCTACTCGCTTTCTTGCCTGCTGGGTGTTGCAGCTATCCCCTTACCCGCCCCCTCCGCTTTGGACCGGTGTGGGTTTTCCCAGTCCCCACTCGACTGTTGCATGCCACTACTGCAGATAATATTGCCTATTGCTGGTGTATTGTCCTCTGTAGCAAGTCCCTAAAATGGCGGCTATATTTTACTCTGACGCACAGGGACTATGTCTGTCTCATGAGCTTGCCCTGGAATATACCATGAGGACGACTAGACAAGCTGTTCCATGATTTCTGGCTGAAGCTCCAGGGCAGAGAACAAGCTAGCCTAGCATGATTGTTACTATTACACATACATTCTTTTTTTATTTTTAAATGTGCAGTTCCTCTTGACATATTCTGCTCTAACTCTAAGCCTGTATTCAATCGTTTTGCTTTGCAACATATGTCACTGTCATATAGTGTATATTTCACTGCACTTCCAAAATAAAGAAGAAAAAAAAAACAAAAAACTTTTTAAAAGGGAGGCAAGGGGGGACGGTCACCTAAAGAGTGATTTTACTAATTTGTGCTCCTGACACTAGTGTTTCCTTAAGGACAAATATCTAAAATAGACAGTACAGAGACTTGTATAGGTTCATAATCTTGTGCTACTAAATGGTCAATGTGTAGGCTTTTTCTTTCCCTGTTTCTCTCATAATCAGAGAGAGAGAGACACGTTTATTGAGATCCATACACATGACGGCAGACTAAGCTTGCCATTGTAGCATGCCGATTATTTTTTGACTCAGTTGATTTTTATGAACAAACAGACTTGATTGTGGTTAAAGATGATAGCTAATGAGAAAGGCCATGCTATTGCAAGATTCCGCGGTTTAAAGAGGATCTGGTATCTACTAAACATCTATCCCCATTGAAAAGAGCTATGTTGATAACACAATGAGTATGTACTAGGCTCTCAGCATTTCCTCTCATTGAAAACAATCAATAAATAAATAACGCTTGACAAGTGAACAAGAAAAACAAAATGTGGGACTCCATTCGCAAACTCAAGACTTAGTGAAAGTGGTAAGTATGCAAATGAGCACAATAATCATTAGTAATGAGGATTTTAAACAAGTGATTGCACAGCAAAGACAAAGGTGGCCAAGGGAATTCCAGTAATTTATTGTCTGTATATATAGATATATAGTTGTGTGTGTATATATTTAACACTGAAGTGTTGCTGAGTCTTCTTCGCCAACTTATCTCCCCTTTTCTTCTTAAATAAATGCTTAAAGGGACACTCCAGGCACCCAGACCACTTCTGCTCATTGGAGTGGTCTGGGTGCCAACTCCCACTACTCTTAACCCGGCAAGTGTAATTATTGCAGTTTTTTATAAACTGCAATAATTACCTTGCAGGGTTAACTCCACCTCTAGTGGCTGTCTACTAGACAGCCACTAGAGGTCACTTCCTGATTTATAGCAAAGATTTTCTTTGCTAGAGCGTCGCTGGAGGTCCTCACACTGTGTGAGGACCTCCAGCGTCGCTCATTTCCTCATAGGAAAGCATTGAAAATGTCTCGCCCACCGGCCGACGGAGACAGTAGGAGGAGCGGCGCGGAGGAGGAGACAGCGACGAGGGACATCGTCGCTGCCTCAGGTAAGTGACTGAAGGGGTTTTCACCCCTTCAGTAACTAGGATTGGGGGGTGGGAGGGAGAGGGCACCTCCAGTGACAGGAAAACGGATTGTTTTCCGGGCACTGGAGTTTCCCTTTAACCTTATCCCCGCTCCACTCTGCCTCCTGGGAGAGTCATCATTACCGGTTATCCCCTGGAGAAGGCATTGGTGCGCAGGGTGCTAGGCGGCAAGAAGTGTGTATATATACACACACACACAAAACTATATATGTATATATACAGACAATGAAAAGAGAAGCATTGAATCCAATTGATAATTGGAGGGCGGAACTTGGCAGTCTGGAGAGTGGAACTTAGCACTTTTATGAAAGTGCAGATTCGTCTTCAAATCAAGACTTTAGGGGTTTGAGTATTCCTTTAATGTTACATGTTAAAACATACACAATATTTATAATCACTGCTGTACTTGCATTATTGATCTCCCCGCCTTTAATAACAGAAACTGTAAAAGTGCCAAGTAAACAAGTTAGCACAAAGAATATTAAAATCAAAGTATTTAACGAGAGAGTATACATACAGGATTATTCACTACAGTGCTAATTGTCCACGGGAGTTTTAAATTTAAGGCGAAATAGGCGTATCAGAAAAATTCTAAAGAAAACGGTAATGATTCAAATCACTTTCATTTAAAATTTCACCCCTTCAGTACACAAATATCTTACAGATACATTAAATGCAAACAAAATATAACAAACCGTATAAAGCACTGCTTTGAGAGTAATGAATCCGTCATTATGTCATATATTTTTATAGACAAAAAAAAATACTACATTGCCTGTTTTCTACAGCCCCTGAAATTGTGCACCTTAACCCCTTAAGGACCAAACTTCTGGAATAAAATGGAATCATGACATGTCACACATGTCATGTGTCCTTAAGGGGTTAAATCACATGAATACAATTAGTTGCCATTGAGAATTTTCTTAGAAATATTTTCAACCCATGACAAATATGTAGTAGAGATGTACATTACCTGGTACACATGAGCTGTTGGATACAGGTTACAATAAGAAACAGCAGGGTCCATGTAAAGAATACCATGATTTAAATTTACAAGCTTCAAGTTAAGTCCATCACTATGCTACAACACTTATTCTGTCTTGAGAAGTCGATACTGAGCTTGATATTGGAACGATGATCAGGATTCCAATTAGCACAGAACAAGACTCCGTTGCCGAGTAGTGGAGAGGACCACCAGCCCTCAGTTCTTATGCTTTGACAGCCTGTTCCCATCATTGATGCTCCAATGCTTCCTGACAGCTGACTCTTAACCAATAAGGATGTGCCAGCATTATGTCATTGAACAGGTACCAGCAGTCGCTGAGATGCTTTACATTAGAGGATTTGCAAAGGAACATTAAATAATGTGACTATATTTTTGCACATGTTCCTTCATGTGCAAATTTAGCATAAGATGGAGAAAGGCAAATTAATTATTATAAGAGCGGTATGTCGTAATAATGCTCTAATATAGAAATATTTCTCACAGTTGATCTATGGGTGTTATCAAATGTAGATCTTATATGAAAATAATTTACGTGTTCTCCTGATTTGAATGCAGTAGTGCATTTGAAATGATAAAATGTTTTTCATTTTTAAATTAGAAATTGTAGATGTATGGACTTGGGAGACATAAAAGCTTTATGGATTCACGTAGGACGTAACAATAGATGCCATTATGTGAATGCTTCTCGTGCAAAGAGTTGTGGTCTTATCCAGATTTGTATGCTTATTTGCAAGTTATCGTTTACCTGCTCTTTGCAAATGATAATTTGAAGTACTGTTAGCACACAGACAGCTGTCACGGGTTTGGGCTGAATGGGCTTGGTATGCAGAGATTTTTTTTTTTGTAAATATAATTTTTATTTCAGTACATGCAATTTACTGTGGGACTCGCAGGTCTCCAAATGTTTGGAACCAAGTAAACAAGCTGCAACATGCGGCAAAAAGTGTGAGAAGTATGGGTTCAGTAGAGGTCATAATTATTTGGGCGCGCAGGCCCGCAACATCATGGGACTCGCAGGCCCCTATCTCTCGTTAATAAACTTCCCTTAAGTAGCAATCCCCGTGTCAAGAGGCATCTGCAGCCGTTAAGCTTGGCCGTATCAGTTGCTACTGTGCCGTGTACCTTGTAGCACGTCATTTCGTTAGATCGGTGTCGTTTTGTTTGTAACGTCCGTTGTCTTAGCCAAAGACTAGTGCTATCTGTTTCTCAGATCGGATACATCCACTTGTACTCGTTCGTGGATCTGATCTCCTCTGATCAGTATGTGTGGAATGGGTCAAGTGTAGGGGAGGTAAGTTCAAGTAGGAAAGAGAGGGTGGGGCTAGTCTGCTGTCTCTTGTGTTCCGTTTCCGTCAATTAGACTTAACCGGTCCATGAAGTCGGGTTTGGAGGTCTGTAGTAGCCAGTGTGTCCACGTGTTGAAGTATGCCTGTTGTGTGTTTGCTGTTGTGTGTTGTAGCTCCTCTAGGGATCGTAGGTCCTCCATGTGAGAGAACCATATGGTCAGTGGTGGGGTGACAGTTTGCTTCCAATATTTCGGTATGATGGATTTGGCCGTGTTCAGTATGCGTACGGACAGGGATTTTTTGTATATAGATCGCGGTGTCTTAGTGTGGTGCAGCAGCATTTCTGCGGGCCTGAGAGGGGGTGGGTCGTCTGAGAATAGTTGTAGCATTGTGTGGATCCCCCACCAGAACGGGATGATTCTGCTGCATTCCCACCAGATGTGCAAATGCGTGCCCTTCTCCGCTCCGCATCTCCAGCATTGCGGAGAGTGCGTCGGGGAGATAGCGTGTAACGTCGATGGTGTGCGATACCAATACGTCATGATTTTGTACGCTGTGTCTTGAGTCTTGCTGTAGCTTGAGCAGTGGTGCGTGAGGTAGCAAATTTTCTCCCAGTCAGCTTTGCTAAGTGTGTATCCCAGCGCCTCCTCCCATTTTCCCATGAAGCTCGGTAGTGCAGTTGGCGTTTGGGTCAGTAGCATATTGTACAGAAAGGAAACTCCATGGGTCAGTGGTAGGGGGTCTAAGCATGTGTCCTCGAAAGTCGTGGGGACCCTCATTAGCGGTGTGCCTTGGGGGAGGGTGTCGATGTAATGGCGTAGCTGTTTATATCTGAGTTGTGTCAGAAAGGTGTCTCTCAGGGTTTTAATGCCCTCCGGCTTAGAGATATGTCTTAGTCTGGGTATGGGGTCGGGGATTATTGCCCTAAACGCTTTCGGGTCCTGTCCTGGTGGGAACTCTGGGTTGTGTGTCAATGGGAGCAGGGGTGAGGGGTGTGTCGAGAGGTTGTGTCTCCCCCTTACCCATTGCCACTCCTGGAGGGTAGCTCTCGTGTAAGGGGAGTGTGTTCGTAGCTTCCTCCAGGACTCTGGTGGTATCCAGGGTAGTATCGCCGTTGGCACCCCCACCTCTCCCTCCTCTGCCTGTTTCCATAGTTTGTGTACCCCCTCCTTGGACCATTCCATTATCCGCAGGAGGTGGCAGGCCCTATAGTATAAGGAGAAGTCTGGTAGCGCCAGGCCGCCCCTGTCTTTTGGGAGTATTAGTGTGGTGTGGCGTATCCTAGGTCGTTTCCCGTCCCATATATATCGGCTTAGTGTAGAGCGGAGTGTGGTGAAGAATGTGCGTGGAATCGTTATAGGGATGGTCTGGAACAGGTATAGCAGGCGTGGCAGGAAGTTCATCTTGACTACCTGTATTCTGCCCAGCCATGAGATGTGTGGATACGCCCATTCCCTCGTTTCTGAGTGAAACTGCGTGTGTATCGGGGTGAAGTTTTCCCTATACATGTCTCCCTCCCGTCTTGTTAGCCAGATGCCCAGATAACGTATTTTGTGTGCGGCCCAGCGAAAGGTGTAGTGTTGGCGCATGGGTGCCGCCCTTTTTTCTGGCACACTGATATTGAGAATGGATGATTTGGAGTTATTGATCTTCAGATTGGAGATGGCCCCGAAGTCGTGGAGTGCCTTGAGAATGTTGGGGAGGGATATTTCTGGATTAGTCACGTATAAGAGCAGGTCGTCTGCGTACGCCGCGATTTTGTGCTGGGTCTTCCCTACTGTCACCCCCTTGATGTCTGGGTTGTTTCTAATGGTCTGTAGGAGTGGTTCCAGTGCTATGACGAAGAGTAACGGGGACAAGGGGCAACCCTGACGGGTGCCATTCTGGATATCGAATGCATCCGTCAGAGCTCCGTTCACCACCACCTGAGCCGACGGTTGCGTGTATAGGGCCTCTATCCAGCCCATGACCCCGGGGCCCATGACCATGTGTGCCAGCGTTCGGAGCATGTATTGCCAGCTGACCCTGTCGAAGGCCTTCTCCGCGTCCGTGGACAGCAGGAGGAGGCCCCCGACGTCGCGTCTATGGCCATGCATCAGAGTGAGGGTGCGCATAGTATTGTCCCGTGCCTCCCTCCCCTTCACGAACCCCACCTGGTCCGGATGTACCAGGCTGGGCACGTGAGTCTGTAGTCTGGTGGCCAGAATTTTGGCCAACAGTTTGAGGTCGCTGTTTATGAGGGAGATGGGTCTATAACTCCCGCAGTGCTCCCCATCCCTACCCTCTTTGGGGAGGATGGTGATGTGAGCCGCGAGGGATTGTTTGGGGAAGCGGTGGCCCTCCCTGATGGCGTTGTATGTGGCAACTAAAGGGGCGTAGAGTATATCGGCGAAAGCTTTGTAGTAGCACAACGGCAGGCCGTCTGGGCCTGGGCTTTTGCCCGGCTTCGTCTGTTTTATCGCTAGGGCCAGTTCTTCGGACGTGATCTCCTCGTCAAGGAGGTTGGCAGTATCACTATCTAAGGTGGGCAGGTCTTGTGTGGTGAGGTAGTCGTTTATTTTGCCCAGTAGGCGGTCGTTCGCGGCCTGTGTCAGTGGTCGTGGTAGGCTGTATAGATTAGCGTAGTATGTTTTGATTACGTCTTGAATCTTTGTGGGTAGTCTGTGTAATGTGCCTTTCTCATCCCTAATGCGCTCTATGTATGTCTGCTGTCTGCGTTTCGCTAACATCCTTGCGAGTAATTTTCCACTTTTGTCGCCGTGTAGGGCGAAGAACGCTTTGTGTCTCAGTGCGTCCCTGTGGTGTCTCCTTAATAATAGTCGGGTCAGTTCCCTGCGGAGTGTGAGGAGTTTGTCTTGCAGTGTGTGCGTCTGTGTGCCTTTGTTCTGATTGTCTATCGACTGTATTTCTGTGAGTAGTGCGGTCATCTCTGCCTCCCTCCGTTTTTTCAGTAGGGCTCCTTTTTGCAGGAAGTGGCCTCTCACTACGCTCTTATGTGCTTCCCAGGGTATTGTCGGTGTCGTTTGTTCAGGTGTGTTGAAAGTGAAATATTCCCTGAGGGCTATGCTAATGTCCGATTTAATGTCCGGTTGCGCTAGTAGATGTTCGCTTAGGCGCCATTTGGTAACCGTTGGTCTGTGTAGGGGGGATGTGATCTTGATAGTCACTGGTGCGTGGTCTGACCACGTCGCCGTACCGTGTTCCGCTTGCTTGACCAGCGGGAGGTGGAAGTGTCATGAAGAAATAATCAATTCTGGTGTATGTGTTGTGGGGATGGGAAAAGAATGTATAATCCCTCTCGTCGGGGTGGTGGGCCCTCCAGCAGTCTACCAACTTTTGTTTGGACAGTAGTGTTTTAAGGGCTGCTAGGTGTTGGGTCGGGATGTGAGTGGTTCCCGTGGAGGTGTCCCATCTCGGGTCCAGAGCTAAGTTGAAGTCGCCTCCCAGTATGAGCACCCCTTCTGTGAATTTCCCAAGTAGGCGGAGTGTGCGGGATAAAAACCTGAAATGTCTCTGGTTGGGGGCATAAATGTTGGCGAATGTGTAGGTTTGGCCTACTATCTGTCCTTTCACGAATATGTATCTGCCCTCCCTATCTGTTAGTGTCTCTCCCTCTACGAAGGGGACCCTCTTATGCATTAGGATCGCGACCCCTCGGGCCTTGCCTCCTTGGTAGTCGCTATAGTATCCCTTAGGGAATCTAATCTAATCTGATCGTGGAAACTGGGTCGGGCCCCTTCTCTGAAGTGAGTCTCTTGTATGTAGGCTATGGAGGCTTTGAGGGTGTGGAGCTCGCGTAGAGCCGTCGACCTCTTTTCGGGTTTATTGAGTCCCTTTGCGTTGATGGACACCAACGTGAGGGATGCCGGTGTGAGTGTCATGTTTAATGGTTAGCCGTGTGCTGTTGTCCCCTGTCGTCTGGTGTCGGGGAGGGGAGGGGAAGAGGGGGGGGAGGGAAGTGTTGTGGGTGAGGGGGTGGGGAGGGGATGGATGTATGAGGTGTCCGCCACCTGGGTGGCGTTAGGGTTATGGCGTCGAGGTGTATGTGTGGACCTGGCCGTTTTATGGGGGCCCAGTGACCCACTCACCTGAGTATGACGCCTGTCCCGTAGGGGAGTAGGAGGAGGACCGAGAAGTGTCGTGACCGTGTGGGAGTCGCCGTTCCCATGTGGTGCGACCCGTGGTCTCCTCCTGGTCTGGGTGGTCTGGTTGTATCTGTCTCCCATGTCTCCCTGTTTTGTGGCTCTTGTCGCATTAGTAAGGTGCCGTCCTCGCCTGTGGACGTGTGTGTGGTCGGTGCATCACCCTGAGCATATAACCAAATAACAGCAAAAAGACAAAAAAAAGCAGGTTAATATTAAACGTTAACATATGTACATATTCAAATTGTAGATGGTCGGCTTTGCGAGCCGGCCGACCTCCCCAACACCTCCGTCCCTTTCCACAGTGGATTATTAGTGCTAAAGCAGTTAGTTCAATGAGTCCAGCAAGGCTAGTATTTGTGTAGCTCCCGCTTCTTGTCCCCCCTAACTCTTATCACGCTGCCTCCCACTCCCGCCGGTTCCCGAGTGAGCCGGGCCCACACCCCCCCCCCCCGCCCGCTCCTGAGGAGGTCATCACGGGTCCTGAGCGGGGGAAGTGGTTGCCCGGCCCAGTCGGTCCGGTCGTGTTTCCCCCCCTCCTGATTAAGCAGGCTGGATTCTCCTCGGTGGGTGCCCTACTCCCTCCCCCACCCCCCTTAAGTGGTGAGGCTGGATATGGGCTGAGTGTCCGGAGTATGCAGAGATTTTATATGGACACAGTCACTGAATTAAAAGGTTTTATTTTAAAACCAAATAAATATAATGCAAAAATCCCAATGCAAGTATAAATGGTAAATAAAGCAATTCCTTCATAAGAAATAAAAGTCTTTAAGGAAAAATAAAGTCCTTTTACCAGAGTTTCAGCACTTGGTAAACAAAGAGAAACTTGATTGAATCTGTAGTTGAATTGCAGGAAATAAAATCACAGCTGGGACAGCGTTGCAGGAGTTAGCCAAAGTTGACTCAGCATTGCAGGGGTTAATCAAGGTTGTAGGCAGGTTCCAGGCAGACAAGAGTTGATTCAGGTGAATTCCACAGGTAAGGGTAGTCAACTCAGGAGTAGTCAGGAGCTGGCTCTGTACTTCAGGGGAACAACAAAAGAACTGAGTTCTTAAATAAGGGAAAGGGAGCCCCCCCATGAGGAGAGGGTCTAAGGGCCTATATAAGTGGAAGGCCTTATGTGGGCGGGACGCTATGTCAGTTTGTGCATTTAACTTGCAAACATCCATGCTGCTTCCATGCTTGCTGACTGTGGTGTCACAAGGGGGATGCAGACCTTAAGAATGCAGCAAGGGAAGGCTGGCTGGCTGGAACTGGAAGTGAGGACTCAAGAAGGACTGCTGTGCTGTTACTGCTGTCTACCACCAGGCAGGCTGTCTTCTTTAACATCAAGGCACACGCTGCACGCACACTATCAGTCTGTGTCTATCACCCACACAGACAGATCCTTCCGCGGCCCGTGCTTTGGAGGAAAGCCCATGCAGGTCCAGGCTCCTCCTTCATTCCTAGTTCGATGCCCCTGAATGGCTGAAACAGGGAGCATCAGATTCAGAGCATCTACACAGACAGGCGGCAGTCAGAGCCCGAGGACGGCTCGTGCCGCGATCATTTCAGCTCGGGCTCTTAGTCACTGAAACTCTAACAAATTCGGGGGGGGGGCACTTGCCTCCCCCTGAGCAGGGCCGGATTAAGAGCCCAGTGGGCCTGGAGCTGACAATTATGATGGGCCTAATTACGGAATCGACCAAAAACACTAAAACAGTCATACCTCCCAAGCATCATGTATCTGATGGAGATGGTGCTGGAGGGAAACTCAAAGGATGCAGCAATAGGAAAACACATACTCTATGCTAATCTCCCTCTAATTTATGCGTTCATCTTATAAGTAAATCTATACCCCCTAACAGCAGTGTCCAGTGAAGCAGGAAATCAATGGGCGCGGTAAAAGGGTGTGCCACTGGCGCGAATCACGTGACTAGACCTGCCAAAAGGGGTGAACATGCCCAGAAAGGGGCATGTTTGTCCAAAGAATTGGAAGGTCAGCCTGGCATGAATGCATGTCAGGCTGCCCGCCAATCCTGCAGGCTGTCCAACTAAGGGCATACTATGCAGGCAGCACACCTGAGCTTGACATAAATGTGTCTAATGATGCGCTCACTCCACGCTTTCTAAGGACTGTACCCTAGCACTCGCTGGTCCACTAGTCTCCTTACCTTCTTACTAGCAGGCAGAAGTTCCTGGTATATAGTCTGAGACAGAGAAAAGGTGAGTGTAGAATAAAGGGGACATGCCACAGTGTTAGAGAGACCAACGTCTGCATTACCTAAACTAATTTTATTGTCAGCCAGTCCACACAAGTTTTGTTCCCATACATCCCTCTCAAGCTTCCAAACATAAAGGGACACTATAGTCACCAGAACAACTACAGCTTATTGTATTTGTTCTGGTAAGTAGAATCATTCCATTCAAGCTTTTTGCAGTAAACACTGTCTTTTCAGAGAAAATAACTCCACTGGCCGCTCTTTAGATGACTGCTAGAGGTGCTTCCTGGGGCAGTACTGCCTAGTGTGCAGCACTGCCATTCAGTGTCTCCACCCTCTGCATGCAGACACTGAACTTTCCTCATAGAGATGCATTGATTCAATTTATCTTTATAAGGAGATGCTGATTGGCCAGGGCTATGTTGGACTAGCTAGCTCTGCCCCTGATCTGCCTAGTTGACAGCCTCAGCCAATCCTATGGGGAAGTATTGTAATTTGCTCAGACCACCACTTCTGATGATGTCAGCAGACAGTCTGTTCACAGGCAGAGCAAGCAGCAGCAGACTTGAATACAAGTAATATTTTATTATATTTAGGGAGGCAAGAAGTGGTGGTTTTAACATAATAGGGTCAGAAATACATGATTGTGTTCCTGACCCTATAGTGCTCCTTTAAGCAAGAGTATGTGAAGAGTAGTTAAGGTTGCCACCTTTCTTGGAAAAATATACCAGCCTTAATCATTTGTATAATTAATTAGTTAAGCGTGACATCACATGATGTAAATCACAAGGAGTGACATCAGAGAAAATTCTGTAAAATCACCAACAAACTACTCACAGTTTGATTCTGCTGTATAGATGGATTGCTCCCAGTGTCTCCCTGTCTCTCAGTGTCTCAGTCTCGCAAGTCACCCAGTGTCTGTGTCCCTATGTATCACAGTGTCAGTGTCCCCATGTCGCCCAGTTCCCCAGTTTCCCAGTGTCTGTGTCCCCATTTCTCCCAATGTCTCAGTGTGTCCCCATGTCACTAGGATACTGGGGACACAGTGAGACCCGGGGACACTGAGAGACCCGGGGACACTAGAGACATGGGGACGGGGACACTAGAGACATGGGGACACTGAGAGAACCGGAGAAACTGGGAGACATGGGGACACTGGGAGACAGGGGGACACGGAGAAATTTAGGGAAACTGGGAGAAATGGGGACACTGACACTAGGGACACAGACACTGGTAGACATGGGGACACTGAAACATTTGGGGACACTAAGACACTAGGCACACCGAGACATGGAAACACAGACACTGGGAGACTAGGGGACACTGGGAGACTAGGGGACACTGGCTGGGAGACAGACACTTGGGGACACTGGGAGACATGGGGACAGTTGGGACATAGACATGGGGACACTGGGACATATAGGGACACTGGGAGACATGGGGACACTAGGCACACTGAGACACTAGGAACACAGACACTGGGAGACATGGGGACACTGAAACATTTGGGGACACTAAGACACTAGGGACACAGAGATATGGGAACACAGACACTGGGAGACTAGGGGACACTGGGAGACTAGGGGACACTGGCTGGGAGACAGACACTTGGGGACACTGGGAGACATGGGGACAGTTGGGACATAGACATGGGGACACTGGGACATATAGGGACACTGGGAGACATGGGGACACTAGGCACACTGAGACACTAGGAACACAGACACTGGGAGACATGGGGACACTGAAACATTTGGGGACACTAAGACACTAGGGACACAGAGATATGGGAACACAGACACTGGGAGACTAGGGGACACTGGGAGACTAGGGAACACTGGGGACACTGGCTGGGAGACAGGCACTTGGGGACACTGGGAGACATGGGGACAGTTGGGACATAGACATGGGGACACTGGGACATATAGGGACATTGGGAGACATAGGCACACTGAGACACTAGGAACACAGACACTGGGAGACATGGGGACACTGAAACATTTGGGGACACTAAGACACTAGGGACACAGAGACATGGGAACACAGACACTGGGAGACTAGGGGACACTGGCTGGGAGACAGACACTTGGGGACAGTTGTGGACATAGACATGAGGACACTGGGACATATAGGGACACATGGGGTCACTAGGTACACTGAGAGACATGGGACACAGACACTGGGAGACTTGGGGACACACACTAGGGACACTGGCTGGAGGACATGGGGACATTGGGAGACATGGGGACATAGTGTCTCTGTGTCCCAATGTCTCAGTGTCTCCCAATGTCCCTATGTCTTACAGCATCCCCATGTGTCTCAGCATCCCCATGTGTCTCAGCATCCCCATGTGTCTCAGCATCCCCATGTGTCCCAGTGTCCCCTAGTGTCTCAGTGTCCCCAAGTGTCTGTGTTCCCAGGTCTCCCAGTGTCTGTGTCCTAGTGTCTCAGTGTCCTCTTGTGTCTGTGTCACCATGTGTCCCCTAGTGTCCCCATATGTCCCCTAGTGTCTCAGTGTCCCCTAGTGTCAGTGTCCCCCTGTTTTCCAGTGTCCCCAAGTGTCTCAGTGTTCCAAGGTCTGCCAGTGTCTGTGTCCCCTATTGTGTGTGCCCGTGTCCCCTAGTGTCTCAGTGTCCCCACATGTCCCCTAGTGTCTCAGTGTCCCCATGTGTCCCTGCTGCCTTTCCCCCCATCAGTCACTTACCTGAGCTGCAGAGCTGCTGTCTGGACTCTGTGCTGTGTTGCTGCTCCCCCACGGATCAATGAGTAGTAGAGAGAGGCAGGAATATGCTGTAACTTCCTACCCCTGCCTCTCTCCACACACAGTGACCCCTACTGGCCGGTGCTGGTATTGCAGACTAATCTATTTATTTTCTCATTTACTCTGAGAAAAATACATGCATTTGTATTGCTGGTATTACTGCAATACCGGCACAGCCAGGCAACCTCAAATACTGGCTGTGCCAGTAAAATACCAGTCAGGTGGCAAACCTAAGAGTAGTGTGTAAAAAAAAAAAAAAAAGGATGTTACAGACTGCAGTGCAGAGCCCGAGCTGAGGAGGACTGCTCGCAATTGTACTCAGGGGCCGGGGCAGGCTCAAATTAAAGCGTGGGGAAATTTCACATTCCAAATCCAGGGAGGGGGGAGGAGGGCAAATGCCCCCCCCTTACACCCTCCACCCGTGGACGCCCATGGTTATATTCGGGAGACTTCGCTGAACACAAATATGAGTGTTTTAAAACAGTAAAACTTATCACGACAATGATATCACCAGTAACAGTGCAGTTCTTGCATAAAAAAATGCAAAAAACAAATAAGAACGCTAACTTTGGGCAGCGTTTGTGACTAAATGGCTACTACAAAAGACTGGACATACCCCATTTTGAATAAACTGGGTTGTCTACATTTGCAAATGGTGTACCATGTTGCTGTTAATTTACATTCCTGGGCTACCATATGGTCTCAAAAGTCAACATAGACACAGCAAACCAATCTGGCTAACTGAAATGGGTAAGCCCTATATTGACACTGTAACTTTCCAAAACACCCTAAAACCTGTCAATGGGGGTATGGTTATACTCAGGAGACTACCCTGAACACAAATGTGAGTGCTTTAAAACAGTAAAACTAATCACGACAATGATATCACGAGTAAAGGTGCTATTTGTGCGTAAAGAAAATGCAAAAAACAAATATTAATGCTAACTTTGGCAAGCGTTTGTGACTAAGTGGCTGCTACAAAAGACTAGACATAGCAGATTTTGAATACCCTGGGTTGTATACTTTTTCAAATGGTATGTCATGGTGGGGTTAATTTTCATTGCTGGGCTGCCATACCGTCTCAAAGGCAACATAGCCATTCTGGAGCAAATAGCAATTAGCAAAAACAGAAATTGGCAAATCTTATTTTTACCCGGGGACTTTCTAAATCACCATAAAACCTGTACTTGAGGGGTACTGTTGTACTCGAGAGACATTACTCTACACAAATATGAGTGTTTTAGAGCAGTAAAATGTATTACTAATAATACCCCATTGTGAATACCGTGGGTTGTCTACTTTTACAAATGGTATGCCATGATGGGGTTCATTTTCATTCCTGGGCTGCCATACGGTCTCAAAGGTAACATAGGCCCAGCAAACCAATCTGGCTAATTTTGATGTGCAAACATGGAAAAGGGGAACACCCTGTAAGTTCCAAAAACCCATATCACCTGTACATTGGGGGCACTGTTGTACTCGTGAGACATTTCTGAATACAAATATGTGTATTTTATTTCAGTAAAAGCCAACAGTAATATTACATTCACAGTTAAAATGTCATGCCGAACCTTTTTAGATTTTAATGATATTACATTATGTTTTATATAGAAATATTTGCTATAAAATAAAAGCCATGTTTCTTCTCCTGAACAAAGTGATATATAGTAAGTGTGGGTGCACCTAATATGAAAGAGGTGGATTATGGTTGAACAGACATATAGCGCGTTTTGTTTTGATCACAACGTGCACAATTGGCTCCGTCCTTAAGAGGTTAAAGACACAGTACTGTATTATGGCTTTGGAGCTCTGTTATTCACTCAGAGACAATAATATGTAGCTCCTAGAAAAGAAGGACAAAGGAATTTGAGTCCAAAATAGAGACTGTTGGGAGGTATGCATTAAAGGATCACAAAAGCTGAGGGTCATGAGAGTTGCAGTCCATTAGCTGTAAAGTCACTCAAGATCATTTGGAATCTCTTTCAATTTTACTGTTCCTCTGTCACGAGTGTCAGAGAAACTTTAAATGACATTTTATTTACTCTACTTGTTTCTGCCTCCATTTTGAGACATACCAACACAACCTGATGGCTGGGGGGAGGGGGTGTCAAATGACCAAAACATTTTAAATAAATACTGAATTCCTAGAAGCTTGGCATCAATACTACTAATAACAAGATAAATAATCTCCAGCAAAATAAAAAGAATATAATAAAAAAGGAAGGAAATGTAGCTTTCCTGCTCACTAAAGTCCCCCCTCTCCTGTGAGGAATGGATCGCTCCGTTGCCATGGCGACGCGTCCAACTTGCTCTTTACTTTTCAATGGTGGGAGAGGCCTGCTTGTATACATTGTACCCAGTACAGAAACATTGGAACTCAGAGATCACACAGCAGGTAAAGTGCTTTTATTTAGTTTTAGATTTAAATATTGGCCACTGTTGTGAACCCTGTTGTGCCCTGGATGGCTGAGCCTTATGGGAGTGGCAGTCCATCACTGCAGATCTTCCAAGTTCACCAAATCCCACAATGTCAGTCCATGCCAATTATGTGAAGTTATAGAGTGAAAGTCAGGATGTGGCAATTTCAGTTGTAAAAGCAGCATTTATGAGGAGATAAAATGTGTCTTTTGGGAATGTATTTTCCCTGTACATATATAGATATGCAGCTATTCAGTTACATAACCTTTCCCATAGCAGTTTCTCACAAATATATATTTTGGTAGTTACAGAGACACATTGGGACATGTACACTTCAGTCTCCAAATTGTAATAGGCCCAAGTAGTCTAATAGTGGATGGATCAACCTGGAATCACACACACACACATGTATATATTATATATTAAAATGTAATGTATATATTATGTCTGTATATTATATATGCATTAATTAAAGGACCACTATAGGCACCCAGACCACTTCAGCTCAATGAAGTGGTCTGGGTGCCAGGTCCCTCTAGTTTTAACCCTGCAGCTGAAAACATAACAGTTTCAGAGAACTGAGGGTTAATCCAGCCTCTAGCGGCCGCTTCCGCGATTCTCACTGTGAAAATCACAAGCATTGAGTAATGCTTTCCTATGGGCGGTTTGAAAGCGCACGCGCATTCGGCGCTGACGTCGGCAGGAGGAGGAGAGGTCACCAGCGCTGAGGGAGCCCGGCGCTGGATAAAGGTAAGTGGCTGAAGGGGTTTTAACCCCTTCTGCCCAGCGGGAGAGGGGCCCTGAGGCCCTAAGGAGCCTATAGTGCCAGGAAAACGAGTTTGTTTTCCTGGCACTATAGTGGTCTTTTAAATATAGACAACCAGGTATTTCACAAGATAAACCAATATCTGTCAAATTTGTAGCTTCTTCATCTATAAATTAAATTTAGATAAGGGTTCATTGTAGTATTTTTGATAATCAACAGACAATTATTGGTTTTTCAAAAGACAACCTAAGTAAGTAGAGCAGTATGCATTTTAGGAAAGTACAATAAGAACACACAGAGAAGATAGAGAGTGAAAAGGCCCTCTACCACTCTGTGGGACAGTAGTGCAGCGCTATATAATAAAATAAACTCACCCTATTTGAGTTAATTGTGCAGTATGCATTTTAAGCAAGTTAAATTGTCTTAATTTGCTTGTAATTTGTTCTGATTTTGTAAAAATTACATTATATTAAAATAATAAAATGCTGTTTCGAGTGTCATTCTTACAGAGATACAGCCTTTCCAAAACATTTCTTCTACTCTTTAACTCTCTAACTTCATACATCATATTCCTATTTACATAGTAACTGTATAGCCATGGACATTGTCGCACCTTCTGACAACTCCCTGGAAGAATCAGGCCTCCTATATGATGAGCCATCACTGCTTGAAGAAGAGGACATTCTACCTGATTATCTTTGGACCCAAGATGAGCAAACAGAAGGTGAGGGGATGTTATTACAGAACAAACACCAGTATCCTTTCTTAAAATGTGTATATTTTAATCTGTAAATTGTTTCCTAGTTAATTTTTACTGTTATTATGTACTCATCTCAATGCATATTTCTAGTCCTAACCTCTCATAATTACAAGAGGGACACTATAGCCACCCTGTCCACTTCAGCTCATTGAAGTGGTCAGGGTGCAGTGCTACAGTCCCACTTAGTCCAGCAATGTAAATCATTGCAGTTTTAGAGAAACTGCAATAATTACATTGCAGGACTAGGACTGCCTCTAAAGGCTGTCAATCAGACAGCCACTAGGGGCACTTCCTGGATGTTAACAGATTCAAGGTTGCCAAAATGACGCTGAATGTCCTCACACTCTGTATGAGGACATCCAACAACAGTAAAACCTCACAGGAATGCATTGAGGCAATGCTTTTCTACTGGGAGAGCCTAATGCTCCTGCGGCGATTGCCGCATGCGCATTAGACCTCCCCCGTCAGATGACGTCGGAGAAGGCAGAGTGCCAACCCAGCACCAAGGGACATTGGCACTGAAATCGGGTAAGTGGATTAAGGTTTTTTTTAACACTTTAAATGACAGGAAGGGAAGGGGGTACCAGAGGGCATATAGTGTTAGGAATACAGATTTGTATTTAGCCCCTTTAGTAGAAATGACACGTTTTTATTTATTTATTTTTTCTGTTAGAAGGCGACAAATTCCCCTTTGAATATGCAGTGGAAAAATCTCAGTCTGAAGATGCCCTTGATGAAATAAGTGACAACTCTGAAGATGACTTCAGCTGGTAAGTGTAACCAAACAATGGATATCTGTAAAGTATAACTTGCCACGCTTAGAGAAAAATGTTCTTTAAACCTGCTATTATTGTGATTATAT
Source organism: Pelobates fuscus (assembly GCF_036172605.1). NCBI lineage: Eukaryota > Metazoa > Chordata > Amphibia > Anura > Pelobatidae > Pelobates > Pelobates fuscus. The sequence continues at coordinate 108,812,787 of NC_086327.1, read as the reverse complement.
ATAGTTTGAGATATACACAGAATAGAAGGAGATTATAAACACTACATTTTCAATATGTGCAATTGTTATATTTTACATTTAAGTGGGATCATTTCCAGTCACCCTACGTACTCCGATACTGAAAAAGAGCTAAAAGTGTTATTTCAAATGAGAACATAGTAGCGTATTATAAAGCTTTTACATTTACCTTTCTTTACCATGGCAAAATCTTAGAAGATGTTCTGGAACGCACAACAGAGTTTCAAAAAAATAATCTGAGAAACATTTCTTGTTTAAAATAAAAATAAATTGTACGTTTTGTATTTTTCAAGTGTTACTGACTGAGGTTTACATGATGCCTGTGTTTGATTTTCCTCTAAAGAGTAAACCTTTGTATATACTAAGTGTGATCATTATGTGTTTCCTTTTCCTACCATTTGCTTTCTCATAATACATACTAGCAAATGTACTGAATTAGGCATTGTCAGAAACCAAGGGACACTCCATTGCCCAAATACAAAATAAATAAAAATCACTGTTTAGTATCTATACCCCAAATGAAAACATGTATGCATTTAATGATGTATTTTTAAATTGGAGTTACATCTAAAACCAGCTTGCGAAAACTGCAGAGCTCTTGTCTGCTGCCTTTGCAAGCCTTTCTTTTCTAACCCCCGCCCAGACTTTATGTGGCTGTCCAATCACAGACTTCCCAATGCAGCTCAATGATAAGTCTTTGCAAGGCACGTACTCTGGGCAATTGCTGCATCTTGAGTTCAGTGCAAATAAGCTAAGCAAACCAGGAAGTAACAATACTTGTTGTCTGTTTGAAAAGCCAGGGGGGTGTAACCAGTATAATTTATAAAAGTGTAATTTTCTATAGAAATCTGCACTATTTCCAAAAAAGAGTCCACTTTCTTCAAACATAAAGCTTTTCACCAAGCTAAAGTGCTTTAGGGGTCTGGAGTGTTCCTTTAAATGTCTACTGGTTGGGTGTTCTTAAGTAGCAGCTGGGTGACATGTAAAGTGTGTAGTTAGCGATATTAATTTTATATTAAAAGCTTTAAAATAAAAATCCCACAAAGTGGACTAAATTTGTGGATGTGATCTGTAAACTGGTCTGTAAACATCAGCAGTTCTGGATTAGGGGTCTTATTGTCCTGGGACCAAAAATTACAGTGTACCTACCCAGAGATGTATTTAACGCGAGGCAAACAAGACATTTGCCTTGGGCGGCACTTTTCAGGGGGCGGCAAAAAACATCCCCCCCCCCAATGCCCAGGCAAATGCCTTTGTTAAAAAAAGACAAATACCTGGCTAACCTAGTATTATGTGGGCACAAGAGCTGGCCGGCTTGCCACCTTTGGGCCCCCCAGGGGAGGCAGGCAGTTGAGTTCCGGGCGGGCGGAGAAGGAAGCTGAGCAGGAAGAGCTCACAAACCAGCGCTCCCCGCAGTTGTGCCGGTAGCCAGAATATGACGTCAGTCCGGCTCCCGGGATTACTAGACAATGCATGCGCGAGGGAGCTGAGCAGGAAGATCACAGCTCCCTCACCACCTACTTTGGCCACCCTCATGCCTGCCAGCCGCCTACCTGCCTGCCCAGCCGCCCCACTGGACCCCAGGTAAATAATCCACCCTGCTCTCCCAAAAGTAGGGAGGCTGGTTGGATTTAAATTTTTAAAAAATAAATAATAATTTGAGTGTTGGGTGAAAATGTGTGCGTTTGTTTCTCAGTGAATGTGTGTGCGTCTGTCACTGCGTCTGTGTGTCTGTCAGTGCCTGTGTTCGTCTGTCAGTGTGTGCCTGAATGATTGTGTGCGTCTGTCAGATTATGTCAAATCAGTGAGTGTGTGTATGTGTATCTGTCAGTCAAAATGTGTGTTATTCTTTAACAGGAAGAGGTGCAGCCTTGGCAAATTTGAATTAGAGGGTGCCCGAGTTCCATCATGCCTAGGGCAGCACCAATCCAAAATATACCACTGTACCTACCATTTAAGGACATTTGAATTTTAATTTCTGGTCTTTTTTCATGTGTCCACAAGACCGTTAAGCCATATAAAACCAAATTTCAATAATAAAAACAAATCTTTCTAAGCAGGTTGAATCATGTACAAATCTGCTGGATGAGCAAGTCGTAAAAGGGTTACTGCCAAAACTGTAGGTTAACCCAGCGGTTCCCAAACTGTGTGCCCCATGGTGCCGCGACGGGCACACAGGGGAGCCACAAGTTATTTTCCCGGTGCTATGATGATAGCACTGGGAACTGTGCCATCCCCTGCCGGCTCTGCAGGACCGGAGGGGAGATCAGATATCTCCCTTTCCGTTCCGCTAGCCAGGGCCGCCACCAAAAATTTTGGGGCCCCTAACTCAGCTCAGGGTCTGGGCCCCCTGGGGCCCGCCTCCAAATACCGCTCACTGGGGCAACACACAGACACAAACGCACACACTGATACATACTAACAGACACACATACTGAAACAGACATACACGCATACAGGCATACATACTGACACACACATACTGAGACATACACACAGGCATACATAGTGACAGACAGACACACATACATACAGACACCGACATACATACATACACACACATTCATACAGACACTGACATCCATACACACATACATTCATAATGGCATACAGACTGACATACATGCATATATACAGACATACTGACAGACATACATGCATACAGACATCCATACACACATACACACAGACCTACGTTCATAATAATATGCAGACATACATTCATACTGACATACAGACATACATATATACATATATAATGACATACAGACATACATATACACATACATAGGCATACATGCATACAGACATACACAAACATACATAGACAGACATACATACGTAGACATACATGCATGCAGTCAGACAGACATAGACATACACACAGACATGCATCCAGACATACATACATACATACAGACATATACATACACACAGACATACATACATACACACATAGACATACGGACAGACATACATGCATGCAGACAGACATACATACACATACATGCATCCAGACACACATGCATACAGACAGACATGCATGCATCCAGACAGACATACATACATAGACATACATGCATACAGACATACACATACAGACAGACATACATACATGCATACAGACAGACATACATTCAGACAGACATACACACATACAGACACACAGACATGCATACAGACAGACATACACAAACATGCATACAGACACACAGACAGACATACACACACATACAGACAGACACACATACACACACACAGACAGACAGACATACACACAGACACAGACATACATACATACATGCACACACACAGCTCATTTTCCAGCCACCCTCCTGTCTCTTACCTTTTCTTTGCAGGAGGGTGGCTGGGGATGATGGGAGTCGGCGCTGCTCCCTCTTCATTGCTGGGCTCTCCCTCTTTACGGCTGGGCGGGCGGGCGCGCTCCTCCCGCGCAGAGTGAGCTGGGAGGAAGTGAGCACTTCTTCCCAGCAGCACTTGCGGCTGCTTTTTTTTTTTTTTTTTTTTTAAAGGGGCCCGGTCGCGCTATACAACGGCCATAGCGCTGACCGGGCCCCTGAAGAAGGGGGCTCATCGGGTGGCCCTAAGTGTGTGGGCCACCCGATGGGCCCCACACGTGGGGCCCGGGCGGCCGGGCCCCCCAGGGCCGCCGGGCCCATGACAACTGTTATGGTTGTCATGCCCTGATGGCGGCCCTGCCGCTAGCACTTGCTGACAGCTGGCAGGGGAGGGAGGGAGAGAGGACCCAGGAGAGCTCTAACCTGCAGCTTTGCCGGCTTCTCCTCTCGTGAGCTCAAAGCGTTGCCGCGGTTACCATGGCAACCCTCCAAATCTCGCAAGAGTGAACTCTAGCTGCTCCCGAGGCTGCTAGAGTTCACTGTCACCACCAGGACCACCAGGCATTGCAGGAAATGTCCCCCCTCCCAGGCAAAGGTAAGCAGAGAGGGGAGACATCATTTTTATTTTTAATAAAACATATATATTTATTAATTTGTTCTCCTACCCCCACAGACCCCACACCACACAATAGCTCCCAAATACACACACACTACCCCCATACACACACTGCCCCCCCTACACACACACTACCCCCATACACACTGTACCCCCCACACGCACACACTGTACCCCTCATGCACCAACTGCGCCACATACACACACACTCTGCACCCCTCCCCCCACACTGCACCCCCACACAACCTTCCCCCCTCACACACGCTGCCCCCTACACACACACTGTACCACTCACAAACACAAACTGTACCCCTTATGCACAAACTGCCCTACGTACACACACACTGCACCCCTCATACACACACACAAACTGCATCCTTCACAAACACAATGCACCCCTGTACACAGACACACACACATGCATGCACACTGCACCCCTGTACACACACACACACATATTGCACCCCTCACACACACACATATTGCACACCTCACACACACACACACTCTAGCCCCTATCTCGGCAGACCCCAGGTAAGTTGTCAAACTGTTCTAAAAACAGTTTGATTACTTACCTTGGGAGGGTACTTCGGCATTACTGGCACCATAACCACTACAACATAATGTAGTGGTTATTGTGCCTGGATTGTTTCTTTAAATAATCCACCAGTGCCACTCCCAAGATTAGGGGCCCAGTATATGCCGCAGCGCAGTACATATATACAACCTAGATAATTGCTTTGACTTGGGGTGCTTTGGAAAAATATTGAAATATTAAGGGCACCTTGAACCTAAAAAGTTTGGAAACCACTGGGTTAACCAATAGAAATATTTTCTTTGCTACCGTTTTTTTTTTTGCATGATATGCCATTATTAGCTACTTTTAATAGAACACACTCTACAAAAAATACTACCTGTCATAACAACACTTGTTGATTTGGAATTTTAGCTGAAAAGGTGAATATCTATCTATTCTTTTGAAAATATTTGGTAAAATGTATGTAATATTAGTAACATTTAGTTTCCATCCAGGCAAAGTGAAACACATTCTATAGACCTGGAGTTGACAAAGAAAAATACAAGGCATGCAAACAGAGTTCAAACCTATCGATTTCGTAAAAAAATGAACCAACTGGACAGTATACAGCAAGACAAAGAATCACTGATCCAAAAACTCAGGTTTGTATATTTCTGAGTACAAACATATAAAAACAAACATTGCTGAGCAGTTTCAGTAGTGTGCAGGTTAGGAGGATGATATCACTGTGTGGGTCTGAGATGGAAATACAGAACTGGGATTATTGATTAATTTTGTCTTGTTTTTTTTCCTGAAGCTCAAACCAAAGGAGTTTTAAACCAGTTCAAGCAGTCCAAGTCATGGCTTGTTCCCAGTAACACAACCCAGTTCTTATTTGGAAAATCCAATATTTGTTCTGTCGAAAATAATGCAGCCAACTCTGAAACTCTGATTTAGAGCTGAATTAATTTGATATGTTGCTGTTTCCAAATTTAACTAGAAACCGCAGATCTTTTTAACAATAAATTCTACTATGCAGGTTTCAGAAATGCTCTCGGAGCCTAGTTGATCTTATGTGAAGAAATATATATATTTTAAATTGCAGTACCACATATAACTAATGAGCACAAGTAAGATATAATAGTGATACTGATGTATATATGATGTCTATGCTTTCTATGCTTCTGAGCGTTCCGATCTTACTTAAAGGGACATAATAGTCACAAAACAACAATGGTAGAGAATTGAGCAGTGAGGCTGCAGGGGCATGATCTCTACATCAAAACTGCTTCAATAAGCTAAAGTTGTTTTTGTGACTATCATGTCCCTTTAATTTAACTGTTTCCTTCTCTATTTAAACCTTCATAGGGTTATTCATTACAGTGAGATTTGAAATTGAATTGAAATTGAAATTTAAGGTCAAAATAGCCAAACTCTAACAATTATCCAACTTTCAGTTCAGCTACTTACTTTAAAATCCATGCTAATTTACTATGAATTCACGCGTTAATTTATCCACGGTAATCTCATAGAAAAGATGGGCTACATAGATACATAGAAATACTGCTGTCTGCCTCTACCTGTATCCCAATCCCCCTACCCTTTAGTGTCTCTTTCTGTCTCCTATTCTAATTCACTCTGTTTACTGAAACAAAAAGAGCACTTATTGGTCCAAGGTAGCTAAAAACACAAATTATATTTTATAGAATTCTCTCTCCCCAAAGCTATCATTTATGAGTGCTGGAATGCTGTAAATATGTGTGAATTACTGTTTCTTTCAGGGAAGAGTTGAATACATGTCGTCAGAGGATCGAGTCCTTGGAACAACAACAAAATACTACAGAAACTGATATAAAGACAGAGCAAGACAATAACAACACGTAAGCATACAAAAACAAAATGTCTTTACCTTACTAACAAAAAGCGGGTTACTTCATTTGATAAGTGTATGATAAGTCTATTTACAGAGCCAGGTGCGGCTTTAAAAATATTGGAGTCTTCTTAATTCAATATAGAAAACCTCAGATGTGAACTAAATAATAGTCACATAAAGTTTATTTTGTTGGGCATTGCACTGTTGTCATGGCACAGGTGATGTAAGCTCTCCCAGAGGTACCCATACAGTCACGTCTTCAGCTTGTAGTTGTTAATGTTCCGCTGCAGTAATACCTGTTGATAAAGAAAATGCTAACGGATAGAATAACCAAAGGTAAGATTCTATTATTTATTACAACGTGGGAAATCTTACATTAAATGATTTAGGAAGAGTTCTTTTTATTTTTTTTAATAAATACATAAAACAGCAATACAAACAACAGATTGTTTTTAATTGTATTAGGCATGCAAGGTATGTTAATGCATTCATGTATAGATGTGTTTTATAGGATTCATAAAAAAATATATCCGTTTTACAACTTTCCTGAGTAAAATCCGATATAGCTAAGAATATTTTAGATACTGCTACGGCAACTTAAATGCAGATAGGTTTATCTTCTACTAAATAGTGGATACAATTGATCATATTCCATCTCCATCAACATTATTACTCCAGCCCAAAGACACACACGTAAACAAATACCTCTCAACATTTAAAATAGACAAAGAGGAACACTTTTAGTTTTAAGGTTGTAAGTGAAGTGTGGCCAGGGGCAGAGCTGTTCTGAGAATTTTAGTTACGTTCTAATAATTTATTCAACTAAAATGTATTTTTAGGACAATAACAATGTATCCTAATTACTCGGACTGATTTATAAACATATTTATTGCAGTTTAAAGTACAACTGAAGGCACCCAGACTATTTCATCTGAATTAAGTAGTCTGGGTGCTGCAATGTAAAGCATGGTCATATAGTAAATGTGGCAATGTGTACATTGCTGGGTTACATACACCTCTAATGGCTGCCACTAGAGGCACTTCCGTTGTAAGAACTGAGTAAATCTGGTTTCTCACAACTAGCCTCCAATACGAGCGAAGCACGGCTGTGCATGCGCTGTTTGTCCACAATGCTCCTTTATGGGAATTGGACATTTAGAAGCATTGGGAAACATTGTGGGAGGCACATCGAGCAACTACATGTATAAATGTTGAATATGGAATCAGATTTTTATATTTGTATTTATGTAATTAAAACAGAGCCGACGCTTTTCAAAATTGCCTTTACCTATAAACAATATATTAAAAAAAAAAAAAAATCAGTCAGAGGATTCCAAATATTCTTTTAAAATCCGTTCTCTTCCAGCAGATAATGAGCTAATAAAATGTATAATGTTATACAAGAGAAATATGTATACGGAATTATTCCCACACCTTCATTGCAGAAAGTATATTGTGTTTCTATAAATGTAACAATCCGGCTGTTGAATGAATATGATATCTTGTATGCTTAAGAGATATATTTTCTTAAAAGGAGAATATACTGTTATGTATAAATTTCTGCGGGATTCAAGTTCTCTTGTTATTTAACAGTGCTGCTGTTTTCCGCCTGCAAGCTTTGCATAAAAGATTGTGCGCTGAACTAGTCATTGAGCAAGATGTGGAGTCGAAAATAGCTAGCATGCTGGAAGAAAACAAGTGAGTATTTTCTGATCAATCAAAGCATTGCTTGAAAGCACTGCTATTTCCTTTATAAGGCAGGCAGATGAAAAGAAGTCTAAGCTTCCAATTTTAGGTTTTTATTAACTGCATTTCTCATAATTTTCAGTCAACCAAAAGCCAAGGTAATCTGTCATTTAACAATAAGTGTAACAATGCACACTGCTTATATATAGGTAGCCTTGTCATTCCAGCTGTTAACGTTTATTGCATTTCTCTACCATTTAATAAAGCTTGGGTGTAACTGCACCCCCTTTTAAACCTGGAATGGCAATAAATTACTGATGAACTGTTAACGATGTCAGAATGATCACAATTTCACAGGTCCGAAATTTTTAGATCGCACTTTTGCCAGCATTAGCACCAAACGTGGTGCTTCTTGACCTCTAGTGAATAGACCTACACATACTTTATGAATGAGTCAAAATATACCTTATTTAGTTGCCTTATCATCACATGCTATTTTATTCAAATAGAAACCTTGACTGTGTGTTATATACACCCACCCCAGTAAAATAGTAGAGTGCTATAGGTATTATAACGTACCCTTAAAATGTGGGTAAGATATGGTGATTTAAAGAAATAGATACATATATAGTGCAATATGACCAATTTTATGCCGTGAATATAATTTTAATATGATTCACTCACATTTGGCTGAGCCCAAATAGGACAGGCTCAGATCACATGAACAGATGTGTACTATGGTGACACTGCCCCTCTTTCTCTGTGTCTTGATGTACTTGTAATAGAGAAAATTGGAGAAATACCTAGTACAATGTGTCAATCCAATAAAGTGCACAATATAAAGAATTGCTGACTGCTCACCTTTTCCAGAGCCTATTATACCTCTTAGTATGTAGACCCTTGTGTCTGTATAGGATACACAAACCTTTCTTTGAAAATAAGACTAAATAGTTGGATGGAGTCCACAGGAAGGATATAAAATATACTATTTATTACAAATCAATGAAACAATAAAACAAAGTATGAAAGAATAATATAAATCAAATTATAAAATCCTTCATCGGCACTCCTGAGACGCGTTTCACTGGTAAAGGTCTGATTACACCGATTGAAAAAGCAGCTTTCTTGTATTAAGTTGTGTAGATGAGAGGGATATTTACACATAGGTGGTAGCAGCCTTCAAATATAGATATTTTGCCTTTTGCACGTTTAAGTGCCTTTCACACAAGTACGCACTTTTGTTATTTTAATCAAAAGTATAAAGTAAAGTTATGGTACAGACTAAATATTTAGGTGCTTTCTGACCAGATCTTCAGGGCCATAATTTCACATCTTCGGCATCTTTCTATTGTAAAGGTATGACCTCTGGAAAATTGAAGTGGAGCAAGGAAAGTTTGCCAGTTTACGTGAAAGACTTGAACAGGATGAAGAAGAGATAGACAAACAAAGGAAAGAGCTAGCAGAGCAGCGGCTCCACAAGGAAAAGATGTTCCAAAATCTGTCCGAGCGCAAAAAGCAGGCAGAAAAAGTGTAAGTAACAATTGCAACAAATGTGACAATGTAATCAAAGGCAGCAAATGCTTCAAGTTTGGCCAAAAATACTGTCCTGACACTAAAAGCCACTAAAACCCATCTACTAAAGTTCTACCAATAAATAATGTTTCCTTTGTTTTTTTTCTTCTCTCAGTTGATATAGTACGTTCCTCCCCTCCATTTATTCTTCGCTCTGAGTTTCCCCTACTGATGTCCCATCGCTCTCTTTCAGCTAATATCAGCCCTTTTACTGCCGAACAGTTGATGTATAAAATATAGATCCCACCTGTAATCAGTACAGTCCCCCCTCACCCCACGTTCCCCAACTTATCACCTATCACGTTTCATAGTCCATAAAAGCATTCCCTCAATCTGCATATGCTTCCAGTAAAACTCATCAATGTGATTACTCCTTCAGGGCAATATTCCCTAATTCATATTCCCCACGCAATAACCCTTAACAATTCATTTTGAAATGTTCCTCCAATCTCCTTTATATTCCTACATCTTTGCCCCATTTGTCCAAAGACCTCTCTGCCTCTTTTTTCAGCCGTTCAAACTATTTCTAATATTTATATATCAATAAGCTATATTTTATATTTAGAAAAATGTGAAGTTTTTTGTTGTATATTTTAATATTTTTTTTAAAAAAAAATCATTGTAAAATCTAATTCAAACATATTAAATCGAGGCCATGGATAGGGATCAGGTCTTATACCAAACATACATTATTTCAGTGAAATCAGTATTAATATAATATATTAAATGGTCATCTTTTATGTTTTTGGAGAGTGTGATTGGCCAATTACATCATAAATAAATAAAAATAACATCAATAAAATCTCATTGGTTATAACAAAAAGGGGGAAAATACAATATCTCAAGATAAAATGTAGCTTGAATCATCAGCTTATTCCCTCCATGACAAACATGGAATTCCTCAATCCTTGAACTCTGATAACTTTCTGTGGGAATACCAAGGTGTATGATGTCACATATATTATTGGGGAAAAAGATGTTGTGTTATGTGTTCACAAAGTTGTCGGAAACAAATAACTTTTTATTCGTTATTCTACTACATTTGAACGATCATGTCACTATTATAGCAATAATAAAGGGGATTATTTTTCATCCAGTTAACCGATGAGATCAGTGGAGTGACAAGCTATCGCTGTGTTCTTATATGAATACTTGACTGTGCATTGTGAACTAAATCATGATTTAAGTTACTCTTCCCAGAAATTGCGATCTTCCTGTTTTGCCCCTTTAATTATAGAAGATAGAAAACACATAATTTTTCTGAAAGAATGGTTACTTTGCCAAACTAGAAAAACACAGTGCATAATAGAGCATGCTTTTATAACTCAGATTGGAGTTCATTACTAGATTGTTTTAGGAAATGGTTACTTGGGCCAACATAAAACACTTCATAGCACTAAAACAGTCAGCGTGGAATAAAGCAACTTTGATTAAGTGTAGAGATTCGCCGGGGTGGGAAACTGGTATTGGGTACTGGGCTGAGTGCCCAACGGATACATTGATTTTGATGGCAGAACCAATTAACCCATGTAGTCTACCCACTTTGTAGCTTTCATTTAATTTAATCTTTCATTCTAAAATGTATTTCTTTGTCTAGTCAACTCTGTCATTATATTTGGCAGACTTTTATAAGCAAGTTTATTTGTTACTGTTACAACTACATATGATTAAAGGAACACTATAGGGTCAGGAACACAAACATGTATTCCTGACCCCTATAGTGCTAAAACCACTATCTACCCCCCCTCCCCCCCCCCCCCCCAACATCCTTACCCTCCTTATTATAGTAAAATCTTGATTTTAGTCAAGTCTGCTCCTGCTTGCTCTGCCCCTGATCTTCCTGCTTGGCTGACATCACCAGAAGTGATTCTGTGAGCCAATCAAAATGCTTTCACATAGGATTGGCTGAGACTGTCAAGGAGGCAGACCACGGGCAAATACCTCTCAACATTTAAAATAGACAAAGAGGAACACTTTAAGTTTTAGGGTTGTAAGTGAAGTGTGGCCAGGGGCAGAGCTGTTCTGAGAATTTTAGTTACGTTCTAATAATTTATTCAACTAAAATTTATTTTTAGGACAATAACAATGTATATTAATTACACAGACTGATTTATAAACATATTTATTGCAGTTTAAAGGACAACTGAAGGCACCCAGACCATTTTTATCTGAATGAAGTGGTCTTGGTGCTGCAATGTAAAGCATGGTCATATAGTAGGTGTGGCAATGTGTGGCAATATGTACATTGCTGGGTTACATACACCTCTAATGGCTGCCACTAGAGGCACTTCCGTTGTAAGAACTGAGTCAATCTGGTTTCTCACAGCTAGCCTCCAATACGAGCGAATCACGGCTGTGCATGTGCTGTTTGTCCACAATGCTCCTTTATGGCCACAGCTCTGGCCAATCAGAATCTCCTCATACAGATCTATTGAATTAGTGCATCTCTACGAGGAAAGTTCAGTGTCTCCATGCAGAGGAGGTGGAAACACTGAATGTCAGTCACACTGTGCAGCACTGCCCCAGGAAGCGCATCTAGCAGCCATTTGATGAGTGGCCAGTGGAGTTGTCCAAGGCTATAATGTAAACACTGCATTTTCTCTGAAAAGACAGTGTTTACTGCAGAAAGCCTGAAGGTAATGATTCTACTCACCAGAACAAATGCAATAAGCTGTAGTTGTTCTGGTGACTATAGTGTCCCTTTAACTTAATGCATTGACGTGGTCTGGGTGCAGTGTTCCGGTTTTAGAGAAACTGCAGTGTTTACATTGGGGTTAAGACTGGCTTTCTACCAGGTACTTCCTGTAGTTACGCAAAGATTGAAACTACGCTGGAAGTCCTCACACTTTGCATTAGGACATCCAGTGCTTATATAAACCAAAACGAATAGTATTAGGACATATATTAATAGAAGCCACCATGGCTATCCCCAGACATTGGAAATCACCCATCATTCCAGAGATAAAGGAAGTTTTAAACTCACTCTGTGAAAATATGAGATACGAATTATAACTAAGAATAACATCTGAAAAAAATATTATCTTAGGGCATGAATGGGAAGAGTGGAAAAGAAAGGTCAGACGACTATATCATTTGTAGGCATTGTCTCACCTGACCAAACATAAAGAATTAAAAAAAAAATAATATATATATATATATATATATATATATATATTAAAGACTTCATTGTAAATATATACTGTTCTTTGTAAAACCGGATAAATATACTGTTCACTTTCCCCAGTTAATGTTTGTTATAATGTATACTATGACACATGTTTTTTTCTTTTTAAAACATTTGACGAAGGACATCCAGTGCCTTCACAAACCCCATAGGAAAGCATTGAAGCAATTTTTTAAGTCATGGATTATGGTTTAATTTTTGCCTAGCTCATCTTCAAAAAGACAGATAACACTTTCCATAAACCAAAATGGCTTTTTTATTTCATTACTTTTTTTTTTTATTGTGAGGTGTTTAATATGATTGCGTTTCTGGACTGAAAATAAATGAATAACTAAACTCAGTGTTTGCATTGTAGGCGAGAACAGAATACACTAAAAGAGCGGGAGGTGCGCTATCGAAAAGCCGTGGATGATGCGCAGAAAAACCATGTAAAGGCTGTACAGTATCTGAAGGAAACGATGACAAGGTGACTATATTACTTATAACATGCTCTACAATGTCATCAGGGCGCTTTAGCTAACCCTTTTAATGGCAGTTGTAGTGCATTACTGCCTAATGGGTGAATTATTAAACATATTATAAAAATTAAATATGTAACTTGTTCTATTGACAAATGTAACCTGGCAAATTCAGCCCAAATCAAGAAGGCCTATTGTAGGTTTAAAGGGCATTATAACTGCTAGACTCTTTTATATGTTGTTCATTACTGTTGAAGTTTGACTTCCATTTTTGTGCATTCTTTGGGGCTCTGTTTGTTTGACAGTGATGTAGTGTGTTGACGTGATTTTGAGTGTGTTTGTAAAGTTCAAATTTCAATAACTGTAAAAAACAAACAAAAAAATGAACTATTTTAGAATTATTCACTCTTATTTACTCACTTTATATTGGGAATTGGAATCCACTGGGGAATTGCAGATGTTTCACCAAAACAGCAGAACTAAAACATATCTGCCTTAGCTAAGGTTTAAAGGGACACTCCAGTGCCCAAATACAAAATAAATAAAAATCCCTGTTTAGTAGATATACACCAAATGAAAACATGCATGTATTTAACTATGTATTTTTTTTTTTATTGGAGTTATATCATAAACAGCTTGCAAAACCTGTGTTTCTCTTGTCTGCAGCCTTTGCAAGTCCTCCTCTTCTAACCCCGCCCAGACTTTCTGTGGCTGTCCAATCACAGACTTCCCAATGCAGCTCAATGAGAAGTCTTTCCAAAGCAGGTGCCTCTTGAGTTTAGCTCCACTAAGCTACCTGGAGGTAACAGGACCTGTTGAAAGTCAAGGGGGTGTGACCATCTTACTTTAGAAAAATGTCAGTTTCTATTTGAATCTGCACTTGTTTTCAAAACGAAAAAGAAGAGGACACGCTCTTTACACATAAAGCTTTTCAGCACGCTAAAGATCTTTAGTGGTATGGAGTGTCCTTTTAAAACTTTAAATTTAGATTTTGGATTTTGATTTAAAATGAGCAATTCTCTATTAAATTTCCTACAATCCCCATGTTAGTGAATATCCCTTAATATACCAACTGCTATTACAAAGTCTTTCTGCCAACAGAGTTCGAGAGAAGGAAACAGAAAAGGAAAAGAAGAGCAGAGAAGAAATGGAGAAGAGGATGCAGGCCGTCCTAATTCTAAAAAACAGCATCTCTGCGAATAGGGTAATCCTTATAAAATCTACTAACCACAAAGGCTGTTATTAGTTAATTGTATCAAGTTTTAAATTCCCTAGTTCTGCCTAGTGCAAATATAGGTTCCAAAGGAATGGACAAAGAATAGCTATGTATTTCACATGCATTTTTTTGCAAAGCAGTGGGATTCCTCATAGTTTGGCAGTGGGATAGTAACATTGGAAGCGTCTAAAGGTTATTCTTTACACACTCGCTTTAATCATGTTTGCCAGAAGGCTATGATGTGTTTTCAGTCAGTACTGATTCTTGTCTAATTTTACAAGGTGAGTCTGACATTCAGGAACCAATTTGCCCAGGCTGATTGTGTACAATGCAACATTACATAAGGCCGATAGTTTATCTTCAATCAGTTACAATGTAAAGATCAGAAATCTCTCAAGGTATCTGCACTTGGCAAACAGTAAAACATGTTCCTGTGATAGTAATTAGGTCGAAATATTGCTAGGGTTTTAGAAACTTGAAAGTATCATTTAACAACATCCACATTTTTATTTATAACACACATATTGATTTTATTGCTCTTTCCATTATTTCCAGATCATTGTTTTGCAGTTTTTCTAAGTTTTATATATAAGTTTTATATATTTTTTTAGTTCATAACCTCCTTTTATTATCTACGAGTAGGCGCCAGGACACAATGTATTTCTTAATAGCAAGAATGTAGAACTGTGGGTTCTTGTCCTAGGCCCGTATATCCCTAGAAAATGAATACATAAATCTGCAACACCAACAATGATAGAATGTTCCGCGTGAGTGTGACATCTGTTTTACTTTATCCACAAAGTGGACCTGGCAACGTTTCAACCTATGGCATTCTTTGTCAAGCCAGACATTTTTGGTCTAAACAGTAATGAAAGAGCTGCAATGCCAAGAGAGATCCAAATCTTACTCAAAAAATATATAAAATTAATATTTTTATGTTTTAAATTGGATTGTAGTGAATTTACCTGTTTGTGTCAAATACAATTGCTTATTGACATTTGAAATGTAACATTATTCAGTAACACGTGTATGTTGACTATTTAAAATCAGTGCAAAAATCTGTAGAAAATACGGTCTTCTAGTAATAAACTTTGACATAATCTATATATTTTTTTTTCAATTCTTTATTTTTGAGGTGCAAAGAGCCTCAGATTTCGCAACAATATGTTATAAGCATCACATCAATACAATTCAAGTAAAGTTCCAATAACACATTATATAAAGCTGCACCATTTTTTTTTTAAAATAATCTATATATTGTGAGTCATTTTTTAAATGGCATTCAGTTGTTATGAGGTTTTTACATTGCACTCTGCTCCCTGTATGTGATCGTATGATGTTCCCTCCTGGGACAGGAGAACCTTCGAGTCACTGACGCTCGGAATAAAGCAAGAGCAGCCCTAGAGAAGAATCAGGAGATGTTAGAAAAAGAAAGTGTGCTAGCCAAAGGTGGAGATGCTACAAAGTTTCTGATCCATCAGAAGAGACTTCAGGAGTTTGAAAGGACGAAACTGTAAGTATTGCTCGTCTATGGTCTCATTATATTCTATCTCGGTTATCTGTCATTGGCACTAACAGAAAACTGACAGATGAGTTCCCCTAACTCTCCTGACACCTTTGTAAAATTAATGCTTTCCTCCCATATCTGTCACCTACTGTATTTATTGCAACATCAATATACTTTTTCCTTGATCCTTTTTATTGCCACCTTCTCTTCTCTACATTCCCCACTTGTCAGTTTTTCAGAGGCCCAGACACCCTTGTGAGATAGTACAGTGATAAGCTGACATTGTAAAAGATGAGACTGTCCAATATGTACTGGTATTACAGAAATATATATATATATATTTATAAACAAACAAATGCAGGAGCACTTGCAGGATTTTTAGGTGAACTGTGATTGTTTAATGTGAAAACAAAATAATTGACATTACAAAAATGGACGCTGACCAACGTTTCAACCCCCTCTGGACGTTTGTTTAATTACCTTTTTTTAGTTTTGTTTTATCTACATGGATGCACCCAGGTGAGCTGTTATACATAGAATTTAGGTTGAGTGCAGAGATTGCTGTTTGATATATATTTTATGTATAAACCAAAAAAAAAAGTAATAAAACATGCATTTTCAAATAAATATAAAACATGCATTTTCAAATAAATTATTACTAACGTATGTGAAACTTTTGTGTTTAAAGAATACAAACCAAACGACAAGAATGATAAAAAGTAAACTACACCGACATTAAATTTTAAAAAATAATAAATCCCTGTAAAACAAATGTTAATAAATTTATACAAAAAATATCAAAAACAATATATAATATCCGTTTATGTATTTATAAATAATTAAAAGTTGATCAGAAAAACAGATGCAACCATCAATAAGTCATGGTGACAAGTAATTAAACTTAATTTAAATAATAATAAAATATTCAGCTAAGAACCACTTTCGGGAACCAGCCTGTATGGATTTGCTACACCAGTTTCTAATAAGTTACCATGGTTTGTGTTGTTATGTTGTTTTTAGAAAGGCATAATTAAAGCAACACTATAGAATCAGGAATACAAATGTGTATTCCAGACACTTTAATGTTAAAAATGTACTTAATACCCCTGCCCCCACCCCCCTTAACCCCTTAAAAATTGTTAAAACGTACCTTTATTCCAGCGCTGCGCGGGTCTGCTGGCACTGGCCCCGACCCTGATCTGCCTCGTTGGCTGACATCACAATAGTTCATGATCTCAGCCTTTCACAATGCTTTCCCATAGGAAAGCAATGGATTGGCTAAGATTGTCAACTGTGATGATCTCAGCCAAGGAGGCAGGGCGGAGCCAAACGTTGCCCTGGTTAATCAGTATTTCCTCACGGAGAATAAATAATAACACTATTTATAAACAATAAATGTAATAAATGCATCTCTATGGGAAAAGTTCAGAGCCTCCATGAAGAATGTGAATATGTGAATGACACACCTCTAGTGGCCATCTAAGTGACTGTCACTGGAGGAATCCATAGGCAGGAATGTAAACACTGCCATTTCTATGAAAAGTCAGTGTTTACATCAAAATGCCTTCAGGGACATACTATACTCACCAGAACAACTACATTAAAGGAACACTATAGTCACCTAAATTACTTTAGCTAAATGAAGCAGTTTTAGTGTATAGATCATTCCCCTGCAATTTCATTGCTCAATTCACTGTCATTTAGGAGTTAAATCACTTTGTTTCTGTTTATGCAGCCCTAGCCACACCTCCCCTGGCTGTGATTGACAGAGCCTGCATGAAAAAAACAAACTGGTTTCACTTTCAAACAGATGTAATTTACCTTAAATAATTGTATCTCAATCTCTAAATTGAACTTTAAAGGGAAACTCCAGTGCCAGAAAAACGATCCGTTTTTCTGGCACTGGAGGGTCCTTCTTCCTCCCACCCACCAATCCCCGGTTACTGAAGGGGTGAAAACCCCTTCAGTGACTTACCTGGGGCAGCGGCGATGTCCCTCGCCGCTGTCTCCGCCTCCGCGACGCTCCTCCTTGTGATTGCGTCGGCCGGTGGGCGAGACTGATCTCGCCCACCGGCCGAGGAGACCTAATGCGCATGCGCGGAAATGCCGCGCATGCGCATTACGTCTCCCCATAGGAAAGCATTGAAAAATAATTTCAATGCTTTCCTATGGGGTTTTGAGCGACGCTGGAGGTCCTCACACAGCGTGAGGACGTCCAGCGACGCTCTAGCACAGGAAACCTGTGCTAGAAACTAGGAAGTGACCTCTAGTGGCTGTCTAGTAGACAACCACTAAAGGTGGAGTTAACCCTGCAATGTAATTATTGCAGTTTATGAAAAACTGCAATAATTACACTTGCAGGGTTAAGGGTAGTGGGAGTTGGTACTCCAATGAGCAGAAGTGGTCTGGGTGCCTGGAGTGTCCCTTTAATCACATACAGGAGGCTCTTGCAGGGTATAGCAAGCTATTAAAGTAGCAGGGGATAAGAACATCTTAATTAAACAGAACTTGCAATAAAGGAAAGCCTAAATATGGCTCTCTTTACAGGACGTGTTTATGGAAGGCTGTGCAAGTCACATGCAGGGAGGTGTGACTAGGGTTCATAAACAAAGGGATTTAACTCCTAAATGGCAGAGGATTGAGCAGTGAGGCTGCAGGGGCATGTTCTATACACCAAAACTGCTTCATTAAGCTAAAGTTATTCAGGTGACTATAGTGTCCCTTTAAGCTTCAGTTGTTCTAGTTACTAAAGTGTCCCTTTAAATTTAGGAAAAACAGTGAAAGTTTGAAACAAACTGTGCTAGAACACATTTGTCGAACATAATATGTAAATTTTCAAAAACTGACATTTTAATTTAGAGAATTTGAAGAGAAACAGAAACTTAAGAAACAAGAGATCATCAGTCGCATTTTGCAAGAGGAGAGCAACCAAGAAAAACAGAAAAAGTTATCCTTGTCCTTGCAGACAACTAAAAGCAGAGAGCCCTCCAAACTCAGAAACAAAACCATACAATATATTGAGTCGGTCGTCCTTCCAGAGACAGAAGAAGAAGAAGAAGTTACAGTAACAGTGAGTATAAAAAATGGCCAAACACTGCAAATATCAGGACAAATTGCTACATCTTTGTTTCTGCGGATCTCTTGCTCTGGGTGATTGTTGCCAGGGGCTGTGAATCCTGAACTATCTGCTCTGAATTGGCTAGGTAAACGCATAAGTAAGTGGGATAGCAGAACAAGGAAATTAGAACAGAAATGTTTTAGCCAGCTTAACTGACCTACGAATTGGTTAACAACACCGCCTGCCACTGAGCCAAATAGATGGACATAGATCTTCGAAAGGGGCAACAAATACAGATTATTTTATTTGAGAACTAGAAATTCTATACAGCCTTCCTTATTTATACATAATAACAGGCCATATGTTTTTATTGCTGTCCCCCTGTACGGAGGTGTGTGTCACGTATCTCTACCCATCATACCACATGGTTGTTTTTGGCTACCACACCTTTTTTAGTAATTATATTTTAGAAATATTTTTGGGGTACACTGGTGCAGATAACCAGCGCTATCCTATACGAGTGTGCTTAGTCCACAAGGCTTTACATACCCGAGAAAGCATCCTCTTTCACATAATAATGCACACAATACAGAAAAGTAATGATATTTAAAGATGTATATTTTTACAGAAGAGGTGGAGATCTCCTTCCAGTTTGTCATCTGATGAAGACGAGAGCGGCTCCAGTGGAATGTATCCAGATAAGGTTCCAGAAGTCACGTATGTGGAACAAGAAGAACGTGATACTCTTGTTCAGCCAGAGTTTATGGGATTATGGGATCAGGATCTCAAGCCTTATAAGGTAGAAAAAAGCATTGTGCTGTTAGTTTGTCTTAAATGTGAAGAAACAAATCAGTTTACACAAAACATTATGTGGGTTAAAGATTACAACACTGAGCAGTATTCTAGGGATTTTCCATTTATATGTAAAGCAATTAGCCCGAACTGCAAACATATGTGTAAACGTCATCCAGGTTTTAATTTAAATACATGTTTGGGTCTTCATTATAATTGATGCAGGGGCCGATATCAATGTATTCTCGTCTGTGCATTGACTGGTCACTGACCATGATTGGAATTCTGGGGTCCAGTCACTAAATACCAAGTTGCTATTGCAAATTTGGTGATTTTCATTTAGCTCAGCCATCTTCAGTTTGGTTTGCAAAAGTAAATTGCAGCGATTAATGGTATTTTCAGATAGATACGATTGCTTTAATGAGATTAATTTGAAAAAAACAAAAACAAAAAACACGTGTCAAATTGCAACTGAATTATAACTAAAATGCAGCAAAATATCTCTGCTATAAGCAAAAAAAGCAAACTTTTTTTAAGGTAAGCATAGAGGCAGATTTAGGCAAATGTGTTAAATAATTAAATTTTCCATTTTTGTGAATAGCTGAGTGGTTGAATGCAATCTGTATTACAGATCTGAAGAGGACATCGTTAACCAATAATTTTCATAATACTAAGTTTCCAGTGGTTTTAGAGTGATTTGGGCCTTTCAGATGTCAAATGTCCCTTAAAGGGACACTCCACTGCCGTATTACATAGTAAATAAAAATCAATGTTTAGTAGATACACCCCAAATGAAAACATGCATGTATTTAATTATGCATTTATTGGAGGTATATCTAAAATCAGCTTGCAAATTCTGCAATTCTCTTGTCTGCAGCGTTTGCAATCCCTCCTCTTCTAACCCCACCCAGACTTTCTGTGGCTGTCCAATCACAGGCTTCCAATGCAGCACAATGAGAAGTCTTTGCAAGGTGCTCTGGGCAATTGCTGCCTCTTGAGTTCAGTGCAAATAAGCTAACACATAAAGATTTTCAGCAAGCTAAAGTGCTTTATGGGTCTGGAATGTCTATTTAAATGCCTATTTTAGACCCAAATTCATCACTCTCTCTTTTATCTCCTAATTTACCATTTTCCTAGGATCTGTAACTTGGTGGTGTATATGAGTGTGTATAATGTGAATTTTAACTACAGTAACATGTTAATAAATTATTCTGTCTTATTTCAAATAATATTTTCAATTACCTAAATGGCTATAGATAGGTCATGACGTCTCCTGAAATCCCCTCACATAGCCCAAACCATGGGCACCCCCCTCCCCCCAAAGAAATATGCGCTCATTCCCCTCCCCCCCCCCCCCCCCCCTTTAGCTATTTAAAAAGTTGGGATTTGTTTAATGTAATATTTTATTAATACCTTTTAGGCTGGCTGACGAAGACACAGTATTACCATACACAATCATACTGTAATTATGGAGATAATATTTTATCTTACACTGCATTGCCCATTATTCACAGTCTAAAATTGATTATTGAACCAAGACATAGACAAATCAGACCATTCCCTTCCACAGTCCCAACAGATCGTCAGGAAGTCAGCATGCAAAATCAAAATCCTGGGCTTGGTATCTTCTAATCAATCATAGCCCACAGATATATTTGTAAGACAAATATCTGGAAATGTAATTAGATACGTTTAGAAAACATATTAATTCTGTTGCTCTGTTGCTTAGCAGTCAGTTGTGTGCAGCTGTGCATAATACTTAATCCTTACTTTTTATATATTTGCATTCCAATAACGCTCACAAAATTAGCAGTTATTCATTAAAACTCCGAATTCTAATGAAATGGAATCTGAACTGCACATTTAAAGCTAAATTAGACAAGATGTAACTATAAATAATTTGGAACATGACTTTAGATCAATAATTTTAGCTAAATTTAGCATTTTGTATTCTAGTTCACAACAAATCATAGTTTAGTATGTGTTTAGTCACCATGTCAAACTGCCTTAAATGCTTCGGCTGCTCCTTGTGTTTTCCGAAAAAGCAAAGCTTCAAAGACAAGCTTTGATTCGGAATGATTGACCATTTTAGTAAGCCATGGATATATGTCTACATATCGATCCCTCACATCGACTTGATTATCCTGCTTTCTCTTTCCCTTGAAGTGACTGCAAAGTCTTACATCAAATCATCTTTTATTTGGTCTGCTGGATTTATGAAATAGAACCAGGCTGTTAGATTAGCTGGGGATATGACAGCCGCCTGGGATTTGTTGTTTTTTGTTTTTTTCAAGAAAACTGCACAAACACATTTGTATTTTTAGCAACTGCTGTTAAATCTACACCTATTTAGAAACCCACATTATTAATGTTAATTGATGTATTCACTAAGCAGTGAATTATGAGAAATTGAGAAATTAATTTGGAAAGGTTAGAGCAAAATAACTACCGGTACATTGGGTGTAAAGACGAATTGCAGAGTTTTCCACCATTGCTAGTTTGTATGTTATCCATTAAAAAGGCACCTTCAATGTTCCGAGCTATGTTTTAAGATTTTTAGAATGGCTCAGCGTCTATTATAACGTACAGGGTATTTCGCTAAAGTGAAGATTCAAGGTGACTCCCAAGCGAATTTCAAGTTAAAGGTCAAAAAAGTCAAACTGAAAAAATTCTATAAGTCAGTGAAGCTTGTCTGGCCTTAAATTTGATATTTACTTTGAATTCCCTTTGAATTTTTACTTTATTAAATAACCCTATAGGTGTCATTGAAACATCACAGCATTAAGGGAGTGCTTGTGGATTCTGGGATACTAAGGATTATGGTGTACTAAATGTTAGGGGAACTACCTAAAACAGTTTAGACGTATCTGCAATCCAATTCCTGTGGACTTTAAATCCCACCATTCTCTCTTGTAGAAACCTGTCTGAAAATAGTATTGGCACAATGTATAAACTGAATAGTCTATGCTATGATTTTATAACAATGTGTCTACCATGACAGATAAGCTTTAGAAAATTATGGATAATACTCAAATAATTTTACTTTGTAAATAAATAATCAATTATGTTACAAGTTTACTTAATTTATTAAAATGTATACTTTGCTATGTCAGTTGTGGTCGCAAAGATTTTTTTAATTTTTTTAACTAGATAATAATTATATAGAAGTGTTATTCTTCATATGGCTGTTAGCCAATATGGAAAGAATTGCTACATGAGTTTACAAGGTTTTATATAATATCCGTAATATTTTTTTGTTATTTTTTAATAGGTGCCAAAAGAAGAAATTGAATCTAAGCCACTAGGGGGCAGTAAAATGGAGAAAGTAATAATGACTGAGACCCTGAAGAATCTCCGAAATGGAATAATTAAAAAGCAAGTGGTTTCAGGACATGAGTTTAAGGGATGCCCCTTTTATAGTAAACCTAATGTCATTCACTTTAAGGTTAGTGCAGGAAAACTGAAATGATGCACTTACAAACCATCATATGCCTCCCGTGACAATATGAAAATTATTTGATATTATTATTATTTGACTTCAGCTACTAATTTCACGGTTTTCTGAGACTAATGACCACCATAGAGAAATAATAACACAGGAGAGTCTTCAAGTTGATCAGTTATACTCTAGGTTTGCAGGCTTAGCCTATATATATATACCGTATGTACTTCTCCAGAAAATGTAAATAGGGGTTTATATTTGAGAAAAAAAATACATTTTGAATTCTGGTTGCAAAGAAAAACAAGTATATTGCAGGTAAAAGATGCACACAAAATAGATGGTTCTTCACCCCATTAAAAGTGTACTGCAAGGACCATAACCACTACAACTCACTGTACCCTTGGGGCCCACCACTATAAGTCTTTAAACCATGTTAGAATGGTTTGACTTCTTATATGGAGTCGGCTGGACACTGCTCAAGGCCTTCACTTTTAATATAGAGGCTGAAGCTTCTCTTAGCTCTCCATAGCAGTGCAGGGCTTATCTCATTTTCTGAGAGCCACTAGTTAACGCTGTCTGCTAATGAGGTAGACCTTTGCAAAGCTAACTACAATTTCTAATTAGGAACTTCCAGTGTTTGTAATGGTGGCTGCTGGTGGACCATTCAACAACAGTTTGACTACTTCCTTTAAGGCAGATAGCCCAAAAGAAAGATTAGTGGCTACTATTCTATTAAGGCAGTTAACCCGATAGAAAGATGATAGAAAGATCATAGCTGTCCTCTATTACACCTCTATTACACAATACAAAGATTTGATTTACAGCATTAGCTATCAAAGTGTGCCATATTCCCACTTCCAGGGTTGGTTTTGCTGTACTTGAAATGGACAGTATATCGTCTGACTTTTTGTCCCCCTTTTTAATTTTTTCTGGTTCACTATATGTATTTTGTTTACATATACTTTATAGTTTTCACATTATATTGCATAATTAAAGGTTGTCCAAATGTCTGCTTTTCATAGCACTGTTTTATATTCGTATATTCACCAATTATTATTGAGTTTTTTGTTTTTATGTTGTTTGTTTGTTTGTTTGTGGTGTAAGCTTGTCGATTTTTTTTTTTTTTTTAATGTTCACCTTCTACTTACTATAGCTTATGTCTCTTTACTCAGGACCTGGAAGTGGGCAAAACATACAAGAAAAAATTAACTTTGACCAATGCATCATATACAATTAATTTCTGTAAGCTGATTGGCGTGAGCGACCATCTGAAAGATTTCATCAAGATACGGTAAGCTAGTGTCTACTAAAAGCGTTTCCTCTTAATTCCTTATCCAGCATCAAACATTCTACTATAGAACCTTCAAGGAAGATAAATTGTGTTTATGCTGTAGATAAATCAATTGTATTCAGACCTGCATATATTGTAACTCAAAAATGCCTTTCTCAGAACAGTCCTGTTTTTCTAGCCCCCTGTCCTGTTTAACGTATGTCCTATGGCGTTGCTCCAGTCAACGTCAAAGCCAAAAACCATCACTGATGCAGTCTGCCTTGACTCGCTGCCTCCCCTTTCCCACACTTATTAGGAGTATTGTCTACCTTGATCGCTACATCCCAGATTTGCAGTTTACATAACAATATGATTACTGCTTTATCGTGCCAGCTTCTGGTTTTGTATGTTAGGAATGAAATGCCTATTGGCCAAGTTGGTAGAGGTTGCATGTCTGTGCTGCACATAGAACTTCAATTTCTTTAAATTATAACTCCCATCATTCTGAGTCATTTCTACTTTGCAATTGTAACTTCAAATGCCTTTGAAAATCTCTCTCTATGACGTAGGAAACATTTAATTCACTTTTTCTAGACAAATTTTATATTATTTTCTAACTTTCACACCCCATAATAAAAGTTTTACCAAAGTGCCCCAAACTGTATTCTTTGTTAATGGTTTGTAAGCTGTTGATATTTATTATTATTAAATACTGTAATTGTTCTTAAAATCAGCGTCTGCTTTTTTCAAACCCTGAAAAACAGCCATAATCATTAACCCTTCTCCACCAAACTCTACAGTAGGCATTATGCATTCCACCACACCTTGAGTCTTCCATCACACTACAATATTATCGAGTCGGAGAGTTATTGATAACTCCAGAGATCACATTTCCACTGCTCCAGAGTATAATGGCGGCATACTTTACACCAATTCAGCTGATGCTTGACACTGCACATGTTGAGGCTTGTGTATAGCTGCTCAGCCATGGAAACACATTTCATTAAGCTGTCGATGCACAATTCTTGTGCCGATGTTGCTTCCAGAAGCAGTTTGGATCTCTTTAGTGATTGATGTAATGGATGTTAGGCTGCTTCCACACACTACACGCTTCAACACTCTGTGCCCCCACTCTGTGAGTATGTATGTGGTCTATCACTTTGTGGCTGGGTTTTGTTCCTTGTTATATTTATTAGCATTTATTGACACATCACAAGAAAAGCTCCCAAAACATCAGCAATTTTCTGAAAAGGTAGAGAAGAAAATGTGATTTCATCTCTGTTCTGTAGACTGCAAATGCCAGTAAGACGCTGATCCTGGCTACTTCGGAATTTCAGAATATAGGATCTGTCGCTTAACTTGAATTTCCCACATTTCTATTGGACCAAACAATATTTTGGGAAGACAAACTTTCCCGAGTCACTTTTTTTTATCAAGTGACAAAAAAAAATTCTGTAAATCCCCTCTTGTATATAGATCTAAATATATTAAATACAGAATTTGACTGTATATTTTGAGAATAGATTAGTATATTTTTTAATATTATATTCTATATTAAAGCATGGCAGATGGTGTATACATCTATATATTTGCGAGGACTAATAACATTAAATAGATATAAACTGTATTTACATTAGATTTGATACCATCATGCAGTGTTAGTGCCCACTGCCCCATGCATGTTGGCTGAGTTTTTATGATTATTTTTTTAGTATTACTCTAACCAGATGGTACAAAAGTCTGGTGTGTGTTCAGAATTCTCTCAGTGTGGTGCTTAACGTTTATTGCTCTAGGATATGGCTTCCATAAATAGCACATTATTTTAATTCTCTGTGTTTACTGGGAAAGAACAAACAGTGTTAGTATATCACCTGCTCCACTAGCTAAATGAGTATAAGAAGGAGAGCACTTCATGGGTTTTATTTAGGCACACAGCGGTTCTAGTGAAGATTTTCCCCTCTTGCATTATGTGTTCCATAGAGGAATTTCTTGTAATTTAAGAACGTAAAGGATCACTATAGTGTCAGGAAAACACACTTGTTTTCCTGACACTATACAACCCTTAGGTACCCCCCACCCTCAGGGCCCCCTTCACTTGGCACTGAAGGGGTTATAGCCCCTTCAGTTACTTACCTTACCTCTCCTCCCTCTCCGACGTTGGCTCCCGAGTGGAGCGGAATGCGCATGCGCGGCAAGAGCCGTGCACGCATTCAAACAGTCCATAGGAAAGCATTTATCAATGCTTTCCTATGGACGTTCTGCACGCTGGATGCGATTTTCGCATCCAGCGTCGCAGAAGCGCCTCTAGCGGCTGTCAGGAAGACAGCCACTAGAGGCTGGGTTAACCCTGCAATGTAAGCATAGCAGTTTCTCTGAAACTGCTATGTTTACATCTGAAGGGTTAAAACCTGGGGGACATTGAGCTGAAGTGGTCTGGGTGACTATAGTGTCCCTTTAATGATGTTTGCTATAACATTTTAAAACTGAGGGTTCTTTCCAAATCAAGTGGTGACTTTGGGTGGAACTTGAATATGAAAAGTTGCCAAAACATTCAGAGACCATATTAATGTATCCCCTGCAATGCTTTAACTAACCCCCTCCAATCTTTCCAGCAGTTCCTTTCCTCTCCTACAATGCTGTCATTTTTTTGCTATCAATGTGTTACCTGGAATCATGTGATATACTCTTTAAAGCCATGGCAAGCTCTAAATCAATGAAAAACAGTCCTGGGACTTCTCAAAATGTTCTCAAAATGAGCACTTTAGATCTTTCCCTCAACAATGTTTTACAGGACAGGCTAGACCATAATCACAATAACCCAGCAATGCTTTCAGTGTGAGATAGCAGTGATCAACTGAATAATCAGTAGTCTTGTGAGAACACCCAGCTACAACATACGCTCTTGTGCTCCCTGATAAGCTCTACTGTCGGGCGGTCAAGGGGCAAGAGTAAGATGGCCGTCCTTGTTGAAACAGAATTTTAATCTTTTTTTTTTTTTTTTTTTTTGTATTTCAATTTTTTTCAAGTGCATAGACAGTACATACATTGCATATCATAACATTATACAAATATATCCAAAACAAACCATTGTGTGAAAATCTATTCACAAACAGGTCTATACATAGGACATGAGGTCATAAGTTTAGACTGGAAGAAAGAAGATTTAGTCTAAGGCAAATAAATGTTTATTTCTTTATTTTTTTTAACCATAAGAACAATAAGGATGTGGAATTCTCTGCCTGAAGAAGTGGTTTTATCAGATTCAGTACAGATGTTTAAACAGCAACTAGATGCATGCTTGAAAAAACATAATATTCAATTATATAGTTTTTAAACTGTAGGGTAATAGCGTCTTGATCCAAGGATAAATCTGACTGCCAGTCTGGGGTCAAGAACGAATTTCCTAGTTTGTTGCAAAATTGGAAGTGCTTCAAACTGTTTTCTTATGCCTTCTTTTAAATCAACAGCAAGAAACCGATGTGAGGAAGGCTGAACTTGATGGACACATGTCTCTTTTCAGCCTCCATGTAAATGGAAAGGAGTTGTACAGATAAGGCATGCAATGGGAGTGATAGGGAGGTCTCGGGAGAGAAACATAGAAACATAGAATGTGACGGCAGATAAGAACCATTCGGCCCATCTAGTCTGCCCAGTTTTCTAAATACTTGCATTAGTCCCTGGCCTTATCTTATAGTTAGGATAGCCTTATGCCTATCCCACGCATGCTTAAACTCCTTTACTGTGTTAACCTCTACCACTTCAGCTGGAAGGCTATTCCATGCATCCACTACCCTCTCAGTAAAGTAATACTTCCTGATATTATTTTTAAACCTTTGTCCCTCTAATTTAAGACTATGTCCTCTTGTTGTGGTAGTTTTTCTTCTTTTAAATATAGTCTCCTCCTTTACTGTGTTGATTCCCTTTATGTATTTAAATGTTTCTATCATATCCCCCCGTCTCGTCTTTCCTCCAAGCTATACATGTTAAGATCCTTTAACCTTTCCTGGTAAGTTTTATCCTGCAATCCATGAACCAGTTTAGTAGCCCTTCTTTGAACTCTCTCTAAGGTATCAATATCCTTCTGAAGATAGGGTCTCCAGTATTGTGTACAGTACTCCAAGTGAGGTCTCACCAGTGTTCTGTACAATGGCATGAGCACTTCCCTCTTTCTACTGCTAATACCTCTCCCTATACACCCAAGCATTCTGCTAGCATTTCCTGCTGCTCTATTACATTGTCTGCCTACCTTTAAGTCATCAGAAATAATCACCCCTAAATCCCTTTCCTCAGATGTTGAAGGTGTAGAGGTGTCCTCCCGTAATAAAGGGTGGTAGGAGAGGACTCCTCAACGATTGCATCTTGGAGGCAGTTAGCAATGGAATACCTGCATAGTGTGTGATATATTCATGAATCAAAATAATACGATCATAGTTAACATCATGCTTGAAGTAGAGGGCAAGTTTGGCTGGCATCCAGAGGTCCATTGTTGCTGGAAGCGAACAATGAGAATTTTTATCATTTAACCACAGCATAACCAATGAAACCCCATGCATACCATAATTAGTGTTTCCATATCAACAATTTTGTATTCTGTTTGTGCTTCAGATGTGAAATGAATTCATTGAAAATGGTAGTTCCCTCAAGTTTACTAGTGGTGTTTCCTCATCACTTGTGCTTATTTAAAAATCCATCTCCATTTAAATAATTTTTGTTTTATTGAAATGCTTTCAGATTTGACCCGCCTGGCCAAATGTCTGCTGGAATGTCCTGTGAAATGATAGTGCTGTTTAATCCAATGGTAAGTGAACTAGATATTGGAGTTGTAATTGAGATAGATGGGTATCACCGAGATGCCTCCAATCCTAAGTATCTAATTAAATGAGCAATGTGAAACCCATTATCCTTTGTTTACATATATCAATACAAATGCTTGATGCTACACAATGATTTTTTTATTTATACAAATGATATTTATCAGAGATCTGCCATATAATATGTGGTTACATAATTCTGTAATTTTCATCAAGGATAGTTAGAAGCAATGGATACTTTTTATACTCATTTATAAGATTCAATGTTTAATTTGAAAGGTTTGGTATAAGGCTACCTACTTTGTGGGGCTCATACACTGTTAAAATTCAGGATGGAAATGATAGATTATTCATTAAACAATGTATTGTGGTGAATTAAAAACAGAACATGAAAACTCAGGCTAAATTAGCAAAGTTTTAGCTATTGCTGAGTTGGATAATTTTTTGACCAATATTGCTTTTCAATTCACTGTTTAGTGGACAAACCACTGTATTACCAATAAGTACATTAGTTTGTTGTTAATGTAATCTAAAGGATTGCTCATAGGAGCAATGTGTATTAACTGTTGGACAGTCCTCAGACAGTTTCCTAAGATGACTGTGATTTATTTTGCCTAAATGTAATTATTCATTCAGATAAATGAAGATCTCAAGGGAGAAGTGATGTTTATGGCCCAGACTGGTGCATTTTCTATTCCTGTAATATGTACAACCAAAAAATGTGAGGTAAGGTAAATGCAAAATAATCTACTTTGATTTGTCATTAGATATTTAAGCATTGTTAATGTTCATTTTTTTTTAAAATATACTATTATATATATATATATATTATATATATATACATTTTGATTATCTTTTTCATTTTTGTTGATATACAAAGATATATAAAGACTGTATTGAAACCATAATACAAGTCGTCCTTTCTTGTATATGAGTCTTAGCATAAGAACTAATGAATACAAGCAGTAATATTAAAGTTGTTCTATAGACAGACAGGTGATCATCTTTGCAGAAGAGGTAGGTAAGATCGATAGGCAATATAATAAACCGAGAGACAAAGATTATAGTAAACAAGCAACGAGGTACAGAGACAAAAGTGTAATGACAAAGAAAGCCACTCCATTCAGTTTTGTATATATTATCAGAGGGGGAGTGCACCTTGTCCTCCTAGACAACAATGTATATAGCAAGATGGCATGTTATAAAGGAAGATGGTCTCTCCACACAGCACTCTTTAGATGTTTCTGCCTATTCAATCATTGGGGATTTATTTAGCAAGTTGTGGAATGTTGGCCTTGGCAAGTTTAGCCATTTCAGTTCACAGAGACTGTGAAGTGACCCAGTCTTTGACTCAAACAGGGTCTACCTCGCACCAGATCTTCTCAGTGGACAACTGGTCTCTGGGATGGACTTGGGCTACCAACTGTCATACAGGAGAGGAGAGTGCTTGCCAGGAAGGGCCAGCCTCCATCTCCTGTTAGACTCTTTCTGCTGAACTTCTGCCGACCTTGAGTTAACTTTCTTATCACCACGTCAGCTGTTATAAAGCTGTCTTGGTGCTCTGCAGCTGCTTAAATATTTGATTTAAGAAAGGCAATGGCACTGATTAATTTTCATAGGCCTCAATTTAATATTATTGAATAATCTTTTCAAATGATTTCATATTTTTGGATTAACATTTAAAATAATTTTCACAAAATAGTAAAATATCAAAGTATAAATATATAAACGAAATGTATAAATATATTTTAAAAAAATGAAAATATTTTTCAAAATAATTTGTATAGCGAATCCAAAAATGTTAATTGAGACCTTGGTTAGATATTTCCCGAATGTAGTATACATCAATCAATGCAATTTCCTCCACTTGTTAGTAAAGTGATTTGTATGAAACCATACACCTAGTTCTGAAGATGACAGACGTTTGCTTATATCTATAGTCGTGGGACATATATATTTGTTTTATGTTTACCATAAGATGAATACACTGTTTATACTTTGGAGCTGTTTGTACATCTCTTCACTTATGTATAATAGTGTTATTAATTTTGAGCAGTATCGAGTACCTCGTTTGAAGTAGAAACGGATACGTTGTGAATTATGTCCTGTTCGGCCGGTACTTGCAGAGTCATTGTTTATGAATGAATACAGGTTAGGGAGAGCATTAACTCATCCACTTGTGCTTAACTGTCTTCAAAAGCAACAATGTGTACATTACAAAAAGCTTTCTAAATCTTCATGACTTACTGAATTTGTTTTCTTACAGCTAGCTGTAGAGAAAGACTGCATTGATTTCGGCACTCAGGTGGTTGGGGAAACAGTAACTCAGATCATCTCTCTGACAAATAGAGGGGCTCGTGGAACAAGATTCTGTATACGGACATTAAGTCAAGCAAATGATACTGGAAATCCAACTCGAGTGGTTCCCTTGGAGGTAACGGCAAGTCTAAATATTATATTCACTTTACCTTTGACAGTGGAGTTTTAATATATCACAACAAAAGTCTTTATTTAATTACATCAGAATACTGAACAATTGTAGTTAACATACAAAAATGTATGAAAAATATAATAATTAGAAATGTTATTTAAAAAATAAATTACACCTTGTTGCTAACAAAAAAAAAAAGAAAACTTGAATGATGTTCAAAACATATTTTTGCTTAGTGAAAATGCTCATGCTGTTTATCATTCCCCCAGATAATAAACATCTAAAAATGAATCAAATTTGCAGGTAGGAATGTGAATAGGAGCGGGGAAGTTAAATTGGCCTCCAGGTATACCCTATGACTTAGTGACAAAACTGCACATAATAACAGAGAGTTTATGTTTCTGGAGCCTGAGCTGTTCAGCGTATTGCTTTCTGATTGTTATGCTCCTATCAACCTCAGCTTGCCACATTAAGAATGATTAAATATAGCACAACCTCCGGGGATATGTACTCCTTGTAACACTTATGTTATAATGGAATGTTGTGATATCTAAGGTATAGCTCTTTATATTTCATTATCCATAGCAAGGCCTTTCATTACATTTCTTATGTATATAAAACAATAAATGTAAAAACAGATTTAAAAAAAAAAAAATATATATATATATATATATATATATATATATATCTCAACCACAGGCAGGGTCGGACTGGGAATAAAAAGCAGCCCTGAATAAACTTGAACACCAGCCCTGGATTGCATCGAGTCAGTGAAGTACAAATGCCAAATCTCTCTGAAGCCTAAGATCAATATTTGTTAACCTGGTTGGCTCAATTTATCTAGCCCCGCTGGGATATTCCCGTGTGTCCTGGTTGGAAAGATTCCAACAATAAAAGATATAGATGTGGGATGAAGGGGTGAGCAGGCCACAAGGTGATGGCAATGGTGGGTGTGTATTGTGGTGTATTGAGGTCACAAATATGTTCAATGTTTCCACTTACTTAGAGAGATATTAATATTATGTTAACATGAGCACCTTCAAAAACTTTTAATGTGGCCTATATATATATATATATATCAATGAATACACATTTGTTCTAATGATGCTTTAGACATCTCCAGAGATTGGTACGCCTGCATCTAAAGAACGAGACTCTATTACTCCACTTGAATCCAGAGCTGAAAATCAGAATGAAACACCTACATTGAACCAACCCGAGACAGTGCGCAAATCCATCAGTCCACAGGGCAGCGAGATGGTGGAAACCAGGAGCATTGATGTGAAAACAAGTGCAACGATAGGTATACTACATCATTACATTTTAAATGAAAAATATTCATTATATATGAGATAATGATTGTTTTATTACATTATATCTGGTATTGACCGTCAATTCTTCTATCTTTAGCAAACACACAGCTCAGAATGTTCTCATGATACAGTTCTTCAAAGTATTAACTGTTCTGTCATATAGGATGTAGAAGTTCTCAAAATTTGCTTAAAATACAGTTATGACTCACTGTGTTGCACAGGGTTAATAGGGTCATTTAGCAAAGTGAGAATTCTAAGTGAATTTCAAATTTATGGTCAAAATAACAGAAGTGGAATAATGATCTAAGGCAGCTATGCATTCAACTTGGCTAGTCTGGCCTTATATTGGCAATTCACTTTGAATTTTCACTTTTTTAAAATAACCATGTTCGTTTAACTCTAGCCTTTTTTGCTAGCCTTACTCAAATGAAAAACACACTCCTGACTGTCTAAAAGAAAACCCAGTTGAACTCAATGTAACTGATCATGAACAAAACCTAAAAAACAAACAAACACGTGTTAAGGGATGCGGACTACATCTGTGACTCGCTCTAATTTCACTCTCTCAGTGTTGATCTGGGGTACTTATACATACATTTAAAGGGACACTATAGTCACCCAGACCACTTCAGCTCAATTAAGTGGTCTGAGTGCCAAGTCCCCCAGGTTTTAACCCTTCAGATGCAAACATAGCAGTTGCAGAGAAACTGTAGGGATTGTAGAACATGAGGTGTCTTGCAATAGGTTCCCCATGGACGCCCCATGAGCAGGAAGGGCCTAGTAAATGGCCCTACACAATTTATCATATGCCCTCCCGTCTCTAGGTTTTATTGTGGCACGGTTTTGTATACTCGGGTTTTGTTTATTATTTCATAGTTGTTATGAGTTTTCTTTATTGTTTGGACAAGCTGAAGATGTAAATTTCAGGACAGTGAGATGGCAGGATTTATTTTTATTTTTTTTCCAGCATTTTTTTTATTTTTTATTTTTTAAATATTTTTAGCTATTAAGTATTTGGTTAGTTTACCACCCTAAAGATTATGAGATCTGGGAGGTAGATATGGCACACCCCTGCCAATCTAAGTTCAGTGGATCTGAATTTCATTTCATAGCTGTGATTGGCCACTCTTACAATACTGAAATGTGTGAGATGGAGCGAATTTGCCACATTGAGCATGAAGGCTGTTACTATCAGTGGCCAGTTTGTTTTTCATAGCTTTTTTACTGATATAGATTCTATATATTTAGCGCCCAGCAGGAACATCTTCTGCAGAAAAAGCAACTTTTACCTGACTATATTTACCAGAAATTCCACATGTAAAACCCTAACTCGTCAGAATTTATAAATCAAAGCATCAGAGTTAAGGCGAAGACACAGATCCTCTGAACAAACATTGATTCACTACTTGCCAAGTAACACAAGCAACATTTAAACTGTTAACGGTCTTTTTCAAGCTTTGTATCTGCTGCTTGGCAGGTAGAGAATAACATTGGTTTAAATTATATATAGCCACACTGTCTTTTTCAAAATATTTTGTGACAACTATAAGTGCCGTGCCTCAAGAATGCAGCTGTGAAGAAAGTGTGGGGGTACCTTCTTCAACTATATGATTTCACCTGAATTCAGATTTAATCTGTTACTAAGAAAAATTCCCATCGAGAGGCTCAAGTATTACTATGTTAGCTCCTGAATATCTACACCTGAGAATTTGCCCTAACATCAACACATAAGACACAAAATGGAACCCTGAGTATTCCCAAGGTACTGTACTATGTGTTACATTTTTACCAATTGGTAAATTGTAGGATGTGGTGTGTTGGATCTTCTGACTGGGTTAATGAGTTTCATGTAAATGGTTGATTTCAACATCAGGCAAAATTATGTGGACTGGTGATGTTAGCCAATCAGGGGTTCCCATACATTGTATGGCTATTACCAATTAGAATCTCAACTGGAAATGTCTTAAACACTTTTAAGTCCTCTGTCCCTGATCTGTACTGGATTCACAAACATGACCAGATTCCCCCCAAAACAGATCCTGAATTTCCACCAATCTCCCACCCTATTATTTCCGAATATCTTAATATTATCTTAATTTTGTTGTAGAATA
The DNA here is from genome assembly GCF_036172605.1 of Pelobates fuscus. Lineage (NCBI taxonomy): Eukaryota > Metazoa > Chordata > Amphibia > Anura > Pelobatidae > Pelobates > Pelobates fuscus. The sequence continues at coordinate 108,777,553 of NC_086327.1, read as the reverse complement.
TATTAGTAAAGAACATTCTACAGTTGTGGAAGATTCTTTGAATGAAGTGGAACAGCTGGGAAGTCAATCTGAGGAGGAGCTCATTGAAATCAAACTTGGTGAGGTAAGAGGGTGTCAAACTAATTCCTACAGGGACATCCTGTGGCGGACAGATTGACTAACCAGGCCAAATTCCAGAGGGCCAGGGTATGTAGACCAGACATGTTTTAACAGTTATTGATTTGGGGCTTTGTCCACCTATTCTGAGTCCTGGTTGTTGGAACCCACCATTGTAGTGGTTTGAGTATCCATCATGCCATACACAATGCCTACTAGAGTTTCAAGAAGAAGCAGTGTCCACTGGTCTTTGTCTGTAATATGTGCACAGATTTCTGAAATTTCTCCAGTCCATAGGTTTTCCAGTTAGAAGCAGAAGGGTGGAACCTATAACTCACTAAAATAGGTGGCTTAATCAAAGCTCAATTTATGTTGAATTTTTTTTGCAACCTCCCACCTATTTATCATTGTCACTGTGACCATTTTGAGGAGGAGTTAAGCCCCTCAAAGGATTGGTCACTAACAGCCAGATCAACGGGCACCTCTCAAAACTACTACAAACTACAACATGTGTTGTTGCAATAGTAATACTATTTGTCACCTTGACAGTTTTACACATTTTGCTGCTCATGTCAAATTTCAGGTTACAGAAGGCGATATCGGACCATTCGCAACAGTGAAAATTCCACTAATTTTCACTCCAACATTTCCTGTGAAAGCACAAGAATTTTTTCAGATTTCTTTTGATGATCCAAATTCAAAACCTGTAAGTGTTGCGTACAGTTACTTGAAATATAACTCACTGTAAAATATTGCGTAGATTGGTTGGAAATCTACCTCTATGACTAAAGGTGAAATTTAGGAGGGACCCATTCCAACCTTGGCCTTCCACTCTCCCCATACTTTTCTAAAGTTTAAAGAATTTAGTGTAATAAAGTCCAATATGACATACAAAGTGATCAGAAAAAAAGCTGGTAAAAGTCTGACACAGAATAGCAACAGAAAATACAAAGATTTAATCAAAATTTAGCATCTCATGATGAGTTACTGTAGAAAATCCCTTGGGTTTACTTCTGCTGAAAGCCTTGTGGAGAATATGGATACTCTCAAACACAAAGAAAGACTTGATTTGTTAAGTGGATGTATGATTGAATCACAGTATTACCCTTAATGCAATAATGAATCTTACAAGTTCAATGTCCCATGTTTAATACTCTCTCCTACTTTGTCCTCCGTGCAACTGCACTGGAACTCCACTTTTTGAGATTTTTGCCAAAGTTGCTTTTTCCACATAAACTCCAAAGTATAAGGAATTATTTTGATATGTAAACCAGACATGCTATCTTTGGACATATGTTTAATTTCATCAGTTCGAACTAACCGTTTCTTATCGAGGGGACTGGTAAAAGGACACAACTGTAAAAGTTGGAAAATGCTTTAATAAAAGAACTCATGGATTCTAACCACCTTATTCACTAAACAGTGAATTGTGTGTAATAGCCAATATGATAACAAAAAAACAGTTGTCGAATTTTTCCATTCTTTGATTCAGAGCAACCATGATCATAAAAAAATCTTTAAACATTTTTATTTTTTATATTATGTATATATATATATATATTATATATTGTTTATATATTTTTTATGATTATGGATACTAAGTGAGACCTCATCTTTGGTTGTTCATTCGGGATGCTGCAAGCATATTCTTGTGCTTATTTATATAAAGTTTATTTTTTTTTAACATTTGTTGTTTGTTTATTTTTATTTTTGGTGCGTACATACTCTGTTGTTTTTGATAGTTATGATTTCTCTTAAGTCGCTCTTTTTATGTATGTGTCTGCCCTCTATTGATTAAATCAATCCCTAGTCTCCCTTCTATTGTAGATATATGATGTTTTTTAGATTTGATTCAGAACAACCCACTGACAATCCTTTTGATATCGTTGAAAACTGCATCGCTAACAGCCAGATCTGCCTTTCAGATTACTATAACAGCAACTGGTATTGCTATCGATGTACCTGTATATGTTCCAAATTCTAATATTGATCTGAAGATATGTACATATGATCGTCTGTATCAAGACAGCATCATTGTTAAAAACAGGTATGAGCAATTTTAAAATATAGTGTGTAATATCTAATAGTGAGCTACATAAATGTAAAATAAATCAGTGCCCTTGTTGTGGGATCTTATTTCGAATGTATTTATTTATTTTACATTTCTTAAAAAGCTCTTTTATTATTATGTATTTTCTTGATTAGTACTTATTTGTCACTCACATTGAATAGAGATTATGTTGATTTTTTTTTTTTCTTGCTCGTCTATCCGAAGCTGCGGAAGTTATTTTATCTAATTTATGTCTGTCTCCAGAGCCACCACGGCCCTCCGTTTAAAGTTTGAAGTTTGCAAAGAGCTGAAGAACCACATGGAACTGCTCCCTAAAACTGGCTTTATCCAAGCTCAATCCTCCTTCAGCGTTCAGCTCAAGTTTTTACCAAGGTAAGGTATCTCGCAAATAAATGTGTATTTTGGCACTTATTCATGTCTCCTTTCACCATTATTTATTTCCCAACGCATTCCTGATTTATTGATATGTTAATCTCAGCAACTTCTTAACTAGAGTCCCATTTCTACTGAGAAAGTCCCGATATTTGGGAATTGTGTGCTGCCGTCTCACATATCCCTCCAGAATTTTAGTCTAGTAGGGTGTAAAGTAGTGCATTCACCTGGCTGACAATGTTTATTTACCAGAATAATTTTGACAAATGGGCAGAGTAAAAAATATACAAAAAAAAATACAAAAAACCTAAACCAATAAACTGTAACTGTAGCATGAAACAAAATAGTATTAATGACATATTTTCCATATTGATCTAGGGTTTGCTTATACTATGTTATATAAATGCCTCTCAATAGGTAGGTATATAGATATATATGAAATGCCCTTTAAGTAGGCCAAATTGAAACATTGTTCGGTTTGACCTGAAGACTCTGTGTCTGACATCTCAGTATTATTCATCCAGCGCACGTCTCTCAACTCCAGACGTGGTGGGGGGTTTAGCTACCACTTACTGTCGTTGATCTAGTCTCTGATGGACCAAGACGTCCTTCTTGTAGATATCAGGGGTAGCTATTGTTCACTATGTAATATGTACTTGGATCTATTTTATTGAAGAAAAATAAATAATACCTTGCAATCCACTTTGCCTTGCATCGGTCATGCGTGTATAGGAATGTCAAGTGTGTATATTTTCGTACCCTAATTTTCAACCCACCTAATATGAGTTATGCTGAATAGTAGAAAAATGAAGTGATGCAAATCAGCCCATGTTCTGGAGCGATGACATTCTGTACAGAGATATGGGCGCATTTATTAGATAGGGAAGACAGATATCTGGATCTAAAAGCCAGAGGCAATTTTCCCAGCCGCCAGAAGGCATTTTTTACTGCATGCATCTCTCTCTCGAAGTAGCTAATTAAAGTGAGTCTGTCATGCTTTAGTTTTTAGAATTCTTTATCAATATCTTGCTATGCAATAAATTATTGCTTTTCTGAAGTTATGTTCGCATTCAAAATTATTACTGAGGTGAAGATGGTGCTTCTTTTTTTTTTTTTTTTTTTATTCTTTATTTTGGTGTGCACAGAAGGAACAGTAAGCCCTGGTGCGCCACAACAGCGACATCAGAGTATGATTATACACATTCTTGTTACAGGTTGTGGTTATCAATAGTCAGGCACATTTTTTTAGTTAGGAAAGAGTAAAACAAGATTACTACAGTAAAATATTTCAATTCGCTTCAACATTGAGTTATTCAGCGTACTGTTATAGTGTAAGCATGTTTAGTGCAGTTATGTAGCATCAGGAAAGGTACAATAAACATACAATCTAGTGTGTGTAATCTAAGCATAAAATGATCAGCAATGCTAGCGAATTCTAAATTAGCTGGATTATACCTTCCCTGCGTGTCCGATTTATTTGGTACTCCAGGTTAGCAGGACAAAGTGTGGTGATGGGACCTGCATGGAGGCACGTTATGAGGCGCGGGCAACAGTGGGGTAAGGGGATCAAGCGACTCGCCAGTCAGGCAGGCTTGTCGGTGTGGAATTGGTCTGTGGCATTAGAATTCAGTGTGGGTCGTCGGTCACGGCTTAGGAGGCTGTAAATGGGTCTAGGCTAAGTCCGTTTGGATTGCGGCTCTGAGCAGTGACCTCCGTGTTGTCCCATGGAGTTAGTAACCCCCTCAGCCAATGCCCAGTGTTGGGAAGGTAAGAAAGTCCCGCTGGGGTGAGTCAAGGTCCAGTTGCGTTAGCTCTGATGCTGGGCCCGTTCGTTTGTGGTTGTGGGTACCTGTGGTTTCGTTGTGGGAAGTTTGTGCTCCAGTTTTGGATTCTGGGACTCCCCCTCATGTTAACAGATTCTGGTGCCTTGATGGGAGTTTGCTTCTGGAAGGTTGCCTGGCAGGTTTCAGTGCCCTGTAAGGGCGAGTTGGGGCTTGCTTGTCCCTGCGAGTTATCAGCTCTGCTAGTTTCAGTTGCTTGCGGGCATGCGGGTGAAGTCTCCGTCTTCGGCGCCATCTCATGGTTGCCTCCGAGCTGGAGATGCTGCGGCCGGCACGAGCGGTTCTGTCTCTGGGTGGGTTAGCTTGTATGTTGGTTTGCCGCTCTCTGTGTGCCAGGTTTGCCCAAAAGGCATCAAAGATTGCGTCCAGCCTCTCCAGGACATCGGTCCCCGCTCTGCCGCCATTGCAGTCGCACGTGGCGTCCGCCATTGTGTGGGCTTGTGTGGCTGGGATCTGCTTGTTAGGCCCCGCCATCCACGTTTGCCGTAGCCATTCCGTCTGGAGGGATTGCACCGGGATCACACCCGCCGGTCCTGTGGGGGGGAGCGGGCGATCAGTGGCACAGCACCCCTGGTTTGGAGGCGAGGGGAGCGGCCACCTCCCCCCCAGCCCCGTCTACCTCAGGCCGCCATGGACCTCTTCAGGCTCATGCTTGTGGGACATGCTTGAGTCCGGTATTAGGCGCTTCGCCAGGGTGCCCCCGGCATGGGTAGCATACCCCGGCATCTTTTTAGTCGTCAGATTAGTAAGCATATCCCCAAAATTTGCTTTGGCATTGGGAGCTCTTCTGCCATGCGACCGTTCAGTTTGCAGGTCAGGCCCCGCCCCCGAAGATGGTGCTTCTTTGTGTATATACACTTCTCAATAGAGGCTCTTCTTTTCCTCGCAATTTGCTGCATTTAACACGTCTGTTGGCTCACCTCAACTATCAATCAAATTACACAGAGAGGGATGCCAATAAACATCCCCGTAGAGCTACCAGGAAGAGATACTCATGACATGGAACAAAATGGCCCCTTTCCACTAGCCATTAGTATGTGAAAAATTAGCACTTGTGAGTAGAAATTCACTCCTGGTGAGTGTGCCATGGACTCTCCAAGCTTACTGTGGTGAGTAACTTTTAAGACCTCAGTAGTGGCATAGGACTTGAAATTTTATTTGAAGCCATGCTCCCGATTTAAACAGTCCCCCAATATTGACATAACATTTAAAAAAAAAAAACAACAACATATTAATAACAGCAAAGTATTTAACCAGGAAAAGTACATTCAGATTACTCTGGTTTCCAAGTGTGTCCTGGGATGTTACTTTTGCCCAACATACATTTTATCTACCTTGGAAGGATGAAAATCCAGAATGAAAGAAACATGCATCGCATTAGCTTTGAATGAGACAGTTGTCTCACCCTGTACGCAGAAATAAGCAGGTATATATGATTTTATTTTTATTTTTATTTATATATATATTTACCTTCTTCTTTCCTATGCTTTCCACGCCCACTTCAGGGGAGAGACTGATGTAACCAATCAGTGTTCTATCCCCTGGAATGCTGGAAAAGTGCATTAGCATGCCTAACAGATTTACACATGTGCAGTTTGAAGATCTCTTCACCTTGCAGTGTCTGAGAAGAGTCTGATCAGTGTGATTCATGCAGAGCAGGTTCAGGTGTCGTGTTTTATTGCTGTATTTTGGTTTGTATATTTATTTAAAAGTTGGCTTGCTGGTTTAAAAAAAGAATTGTCAAGTGATGCATGTCCCTTTAAATTAATTGGTAAAATAATAACTACCGGTAGCTGTGAAAATGTGCTGTATGTTTTAACCCCAGGAGTTGAGCGTTAGTAAGGTAGCGTCAAGTACAATGCCTAATTGCATTGATTGATAAGCCAGTACTGCTTCTACATAGTTTACTTTGTTACTGTACGTACAAAAAGTGAATAGGAACAGACTTTCACTATATCAGCTCGTTAATGACGTTTGTAATGGCTGATCATTAACACTGAGGATCATGCAGTTTTCCGCACCAATTATCCTATCTCATTTGGAGTGCTGAACGGCTTTTTCAGTCTATTAACGCTAGCATCACTGTCTAAAATTATCATCTAAAATAATACTTTGTAGATATTAATACACTGTTCAGCATTACTTATAAGTTGTATTAAATTAGAAATTGAAATGTCAATGCGGTTTAAAAAGTAAATTCCGAAAATAGATATTTTGCATTTTTTGCAAATTTTCTACAGAGCAAATACATAAAAATATTAAAAGTAAATTGGCCATTAACCTTCATCAAAATACTTTTTAAAGGGTTATTATGAATTATCACTTGCTTGGCTTACTATAAGATACAGGAGCAAAGTGCATATAACAAGTTGTGTTTTAGGTGAAATAGTTTATTTTAGGTTATGCCTTAAAGGACCACTATAGTGCCAGGAAAACAAACTCGTTTTCCTGGCACTATAGTGCCCTGAGGGTGCCCCCACCCTCAGGGTCCCACTCTCAATGCTTTCCTATGGACGCTGGCATCTTCTCACTGTGAGAAGCGCGTAAGCGCCTCTTGCGGCTGTCAGTGAGACAGCCACTAGAGGCTGGATTAACCCTAGTGGCTGTCTCATGTTTACAGCAGGCAGGGTTAACCCTAGATGGAACTGGCACCTAGACCACTTCATTAAGCTGAAGTGGTCTGGGTGCCTATAGTGGTGCTTTAAGTGCTGTTTCCCCACATTCATAAACTATTATATGGTTATATAGCTTTGGTATACGTTTGTGTTACGGTTACTCCCAGGCTAGCTGGAAGCTGGACCGCTTGGATAGTCTGGATCCCAGCTTGGAGAGAGAGAGAAGCCGCTTTAGCTCGATATCCAGAAGGATCCTGTAAGTGTAGAACAATCCCACTAGCTATTTTACAGCTAGGATACTCTTTCCCCCACAAAACGAATCCCCGCTCTCTGTCTGGATGTCGTCGCGGTTTGTGATACGAATTTAGCCCGCCGTGAAGGGGGCACCTAACCTGCGGTTAACTGCAACATTCCACATTCTAATTGAGGCCACACGCCAGGTTGAAGGTGGTCCCCGTTCGTGACCCTTTCGGTAGTTTAACCATCGGGAGATAAGGCACGAATGGATATATCCTGGGGCCGTTAATTAGCCTGCAGTTAACCGCAAACTGCAACTCCCTGGGTGATCAATTGGTGGCACACTCTGCCAGCCGGGTGGTCGACCGTTCGGTAGTTTGAGAGGTGACCGGGGTTAAGTGGTGGCACACGCCAGGACCCGGGTGGTCTGTTGTTCGTTTAACGAACCGGTGTATATATAATCCATTCGGAAGAGGGTGCAGAATTCAAGTACCGAAGCCATAGTAGCACAAAAGAACTAACATAATCCGTGTTTGTAATAATTTTGTAACAGTTTGTTATGGTGAGTTGGTGGAGTGGATGCAGTTTACCAGCCACATTCACTATCAGTCCCTGGAAATAATGCATAAAGTCAAAGGAGTGCTGCACACAACTACGTTTACGTGGGAGCTCGGTGTAGGGGGGTCCGCAGCCCACCTGGAACAATGAGAAAAAGTTAAATAGGTATCACAATGTAGGGTGAAGGCAAAAAAATATTTATTGGACATCAAAAAAAAAATAAAAGATACGTTTCGGCCTTAGTCATACATGACTAATGTTGTATAATATATAATTTTCAATAAATTCAATAAATAATTTCTGCCTTCACCCTATATTGTGGAACTCTTGTTAGTCCTTGAAGTAATGCTAACTGTCTTTGTAACCATATACCAGTTATTCCCACCACATATGGTAACATGGATGGATACTTGCCATAAGGCAGGAACAGGTTGTCAGTAACAAGCATAATCAGAATAAATTAGGCCTCAATCTAATGAGCTTTCGAAATGAGTCAATACTGTTAGATGATGTATCCATACTGTTAGATGATGTATCTATAAAAATTCCCATCTATAAGCATGTTATCCGTACTATCTATGGATGGTTCACCATGGCTGTTTTCTGTTTCACCTTTTTCGACCTTGTAATGTTACCATGATAGTCTTTAAATAAAGAATTAAAAAAAAAAAAAAAATCCCATATACTATTATGGTGACGTCTGTAGATAAATAATTTGGAAAACTTTTTCTAACAGTATTGAATTATTTGGAAATCGTATTAAATCAAGGCCTCAGTCAGCAACAGGTAGTTCAAGAACACATGGATCATACAGGAGTCAGACAGTGATACTGAGACAAGGAAACAAAGCCAAGTAGGTAACTGGTTTCTCAGACAATAGTCAATCTCAGACGGCAAATAATTAAACAGGTAGTGTTAAAAATGTAACTAGGAGACTGTGCTTGTAGCCAAAAGTTCAATAGGTGAATATGAATAGGCCAATATTATAGATCCATATCTCTCAATTCTTCCGAGTTAGGAAGTACAGTCCACCTGTGAGATTTAGCTCCATCGCTCTTTTCTATCCTAATCCATCGTTTGGATCAAAATTCTGCAGTTGATTATATATCTTCACAGCAATAAACCGTATGTAAAATGCATTTACAAATTTATTTGTGTAAATAAAATAATTTTGGTTTTGTCCCAAACACATTTTCTCTTATGTGAACAACTATTACTTAATGTAATAAAGTCAACTAAAATATTCCAGAACAGACTCTCAAAAAATCCCAAGAATAACCCTAAAATGTAAAATTGTTCCCCTTTAGCTAACTGAAATATCAGACGTACGCTTAGCTGGAACAGTGTTTGTGTTTATATCTTAATATCCCTAGATAGATAGACAGATAGATAGAGATATGATGCACCAATTATCTATGTTTTTATCTCCATATGATTTCTTGTATGTGTTGTGTATTGTCATTTTGTTTGATGATGTGATATACACTAACTCATTAAAATATAGTGCATGGCTTAATTTCACATTCACTTCAATAAAGCAGTAGAACGTTAGGATTTACCAGAATTTGTAACCATGTCGTTAAAAAGAAATTACAGACATAGCATTTAGAGCCATAAACCAGTATTTTCTAATTCATTAAAAGTACTGCCAGGCACAAGTAATTGCTTAATTATACAAATGTATGTTTAATAATTATGAGTTCTAACAATTTCCATCATGATTATATCAACTGTAAACAAGTTCTCCTTAAAAATGGAATACATTTGGAAATATTACCAGGCATTAATTAGTTAATTTATTTTTCAAGTACTCCTCCTCAGCACTTTTTTATAAGCCACGCATTACTAGAAACAGATTATTGTTTTACAAAAAATTGTTAGGATACATATGGTGCTTTTTAAACACACGTAACTATTCACGTTTTATTAGCTTTTTTAGTACGTTTTTAAAAAGTAGTTTAACATTCCTACTTCTAAATATATATGGACAACTTATCCCTCTAAAATGAGATGGGTATCCTTTAAAATGGAACTTTGGTGATCAACCAAACAGAGAAGGAAGGTATGAACTTAATGTCCCCAAATACAACTGAACCAACTATATGACCCTCACAAAATTGTGTGACTCAAACTTTAAGTGAACAAAAAAGAAAATGGGAATAATTAAAATAAAGTTCATTTATAAACCGTAATTACCAAAAATATTTTTGACCCCTGATGGTGACATCACCACTTTGGTGCTTCAGAGAGACCGCAGGAACCTCCATAGATATTGTCTCACAATAATAATAATAATAACAACAACAAAGTATTTAACCTAGAAAAGGTACATTCAGATTACTTTGGTTTTCAAATACGTCCTGGGTATGTTACCTTAGCCCAACATCCAGGGGTTGTTATAGCCAGATAAAGCATTATTCCCACAGCTATTGGAAGTGACCAAACATGGTGGTGATAGCTCCACCTTCTGTCAAGGCAGAGGTTTACCATAAGACAAAGTAATCCCACTATTTATTATTATTTTTATATTTTTTCACTGCGTTGGGACTTCAATATCATTCCAATACAGTCTTTATGAGCATTTCTTAAAGATTTCATCTTAATAAAGAAGGGGGAAAATGGTGGGTGACAGAGTCGTTTTAAGTAACATACACTATAGATTATAATAGAGACACATTTTCTTTTTTACATATAAGATACAGGAAGAGAGCAGAGTAATTAGGTTTTTACCTTATAATTGAAAGGGTTACTGGGAATTCCATTTTCCTCTTTTCATTTATAATATTTATATATATATATATATATATATTAGTAATTTTAACCTTTATCAGAGAGATGGCTGTTTTGCAATATTAGGGCTTAATTATTTATAGTGCAGCGTGGCAAGTTTAACAACTGCAGATAAGTTAAAAGAACACGCAAAGTACCATAATCACTACAGGCCATTTACTTGAGGTTGGCCGCTCACCTCCTCTAAGAGAATCAGAGGCTATTTTCTATGAACTAAGCCCAATGGTGCAGGGATTTGCTCATTGGCTAGTAGCACTCAGCTGACACGCTATGGCAATGAGCTGGTCCTTCACGGTAGGGTTTAGCTCAGGAGAGCCAACAGAAGCCCCTAGCAGGAGCTTCCTGCTCTCCATAAAGGAAGTGACCACAGCAGTCTTACAATAGTGCAGTTTTGTGGCATTTCAGACTGCTAGGCACCAGAGAAAAAACATTGCATTTTAATTGAATATGCAAGAATGCTAAAGCAACAAAAAGAATATAGTCCATTTTTTAAATCTTTTTGCTGTAATTGAGACCAGATGTGAAAAGAAATCCCACCAGTGTCAACCCACGATGGACATGATTTGTGTCACATCTGATTTTCTAAGCACCGTGTCCGGTGTATAATTTGTTTGTTGTCATATACTGTATGTTTACTGAAGAATGTATCTTTCTTCATTTCACTCATACCTTGCTTGTCCCATTTTCTGCTGTGTGCGCAATTGTTTTTCCACCACACTAAATTGTTGACTCTACTACTTTTTCTAGGCTGTGCTAACCTATTGTTCATTTTAATGATGTTCCCAAGTTATACCTATCAGTGTATTGTTTTGCTTCACATGCAAATAATATTTATTGTCTAGTAATGCACGTATCTCGGTGATTAATGTTACACTTTGTTTGACAATTCTGCAGTCTAAGATTTAAAATGTTAGATTTTCAAGAAATGTCAACTCTATGTTTTTTTTTGTATTGTTGTTTTTCTTTTGTTCTTTTACGAGAAGTGAGAGTGACTTTGAGAAACAAAGGCCAATTTTCTGCCTATCACGCCCATAAGCGCAGTACAGTATAAGTGCAACTCATTGGGCACTGCTTACCTCTCAACATCCCGTGACATTGCAAAGGAGGTATGGCTTCCTCCACAGATGTCCAGTAAAACCACGGATCAGGTCCTGGGGAAAAAGTGTGGGAACTCACCCAAGAGTTCCACCAGTTGAACATGGTTGAAAGGCACTGTGTTTGTTTTGCACAGTGCAAGTGATTTTAATGACACGCATGCTGGTGTCTTCTCTGTGATGTCCTCATAAGTGGGATACCAAAGAAGAAAATTGGACAGGGCTGGCATGTGTTTAGAATTGACTGTTCAAGGTAAAGTGTGTGTGTGTAAAGAACTCTGGGGGAAAAGTTAGTATGTATGTGGGGATGAATTGTGTATGCAGGTGAAATGTGTATTTGAGGTCATGTATTGCATTTTTGTAGGGAAGAGTACTGTGTATTTGGGGGGGTGTACTGTACTGTGATGTGTGAATGTATTGATTGTGTGTGATGGTTTACTGTATATGAGAGTGCACTTTATGTGGGAGTGTAGAGGGTGGGCTAGGGAGGGTATTTACTATTGTTATTTAAAAAAAAAAAATATTGCCCTCCCTGTTCTTAACTTGCAGGTACACACACAAGCTGACCCATACACTCAAACACAGATCCATACACACACAAGCTGACCCAAACACAAGCACACATTGCCCCATACTGAGTGCACACTCACCAACTGCCTGAATGCCCCCTTCCCCACATTCTGTGTGCAGAGCCAAGCCTCTCTCTTCCTCTCTCACTCTCTCTCTCTCTCTCTCTCTCTCTCTCTCTCTCTCTCTCTCTCTCTCTCTCTATACCCCATGCTGCTCTGTGTGACCTAAGAGGAAGAGAAATATAATCACTCCCTCCCAGCACAGTGCCTCCCAGTGGTTACATGGGGAACAGCCATCTAAAAGCCAGATAGAAACATAGAATGTGACGGCAGATAAGAACCATTCGGCCCATCTAGTCTGCCCAATTTTCTAAATACTTTCATTAGTCCCTGGCCTTATCTTATAATTAGGATAGCCTTATGCCTATCCCACGCATGCTTAAACTCCTTTACTGTGTTAACCTCTACCACTTCAGCTTGAAGGCTATGCCATGCATCCACTACCCTCTCTGTAAAGTAATACTTCCTGGTATTATTTTTAAACCTTTGCCCCTCTAATTTAAGACTATGTTCTCTTGTTGTGGTAGTCTTTCTTCTTTTAAATATAGTCTCATCCTTGACTGTGTTGATGGGGACCGTCAGTGAGTTGTGCGTCTCCAGCTTCCAGGCATTCCTCTTTAACCAAAGGGCAGGGCCTGCAGGACTACTAATGGGAACGGCGTTCCTGCTGTGTAAATGTGCAGGTACGCTGTTCCTACAGGACTCGAGCCCTGAATCAAATGCTCCTCATAGAGCGACATCAAACTTCCCCACAAGAGAGCACTGAATCAGTTCTTTCCGATAAGGACTTCTATGTTACATGACCGAGTTTTACTTGTCCGTGCAGCGGAAGCACCTCTAGTATCTGTCTAGTAGGACAACCACTAGAGGACGACTTATCTCTACTATGTAAACATTGCAGTTTATCTAAAACTACAGGCTTAACATTACAGTAATACTCCACTGAGATCACATTGAGATAACGTGCCTGGGTGACTTAAGTGGACATAAGGAAAGCAAAAAGAAAAACAAACACATGACAGAGTCACTTTAAAGATGTTCTATTTTTTTTTCTTATGCCTTCATGTCTAAAATCACAAGTGTGTTTTTTATTTTCTTCCTCTGAGCACCGTTAGAAAAGCAGTAATCAGCTTCCCTAGACAGAATAAACAGTCTGTTAGCGGCTGCTAACCTTCCTGAGATTAAATTGCAGATTTGGGGCACATTGCCTAATATAACTTTTTTTTTTGTTGTTGTAGAAATTAGTTTTCACCTTCAGGGATTAAACAGGTCCCCGAATGCCAACTATAAGTTATTCGTACAACAGCTTGAACAACAGCGATGCAGACAATTTTATGTTTATATCTGCATCTTAGCTAGAGACTAAATAAAAAAAAATAAAAAAAATTGAATGTTAAATGCACATTAACCCAATTACAGTTTATTAACCAAACTCTACTAAGATCATCTCTCAGATGATTAAATATATTAATATCAGATATTCTATCTAAATAAGGTATCTTTATATGCTTTTTTTTTTTTTTTTTAATGACTATCACGTTTTTTTAAATGACGCATCAGGATTTACTGGAAAATTAGAATATGCTCTCAGCATTCTCATTCCTCAAATTGCTTTGCGTTGATTTGCTACTTCCTTTGAATCTTGAAGATTCCTATTGTTACAGAGGCTTCAGGGTTATAATTAATTAATGTCAATGTCAAGGTGACATATGGACAGAGATATCTTTTCAGTTTAAAGTGCAGTTCCCTTAGCAGATGAACAGATTGTGCATGTTGCTTGGCTCACGTGTGTTTAATTAACTTTGGACGCAGGAGGTGCAGTAGCTAAAGCCAACACAATTATTCGTTAGAAATCATTGATGTGAGTTTAATATGCTGAAAATCAAGACTCTTAAATCTCTAACCACTAAGTAAAATGTGATATAGTTTATTAATATATTATAGGCAGGTATTTTGTGTATTGCAGCAGAATAGGGAGTTAACAGTAATAGACCTATCACATTGATTAACATTATTTTATAAACAAGAACAGTATCCGTTCTAAAGAATGCACAGTGCATAAGTGTAGTGGAATGGATGTAGGACACAAGTGAATGAGTGGGGAGACTTAATGAGTTTGGGATGTAACATAACCTGCTTGATTAATTTAGAGGTCATTTTTCAAACTGTGCTATAAAACTGATTAAATACAAAAGGAATTCAGCGCACGTAAAATACTAGTACAGTTCAGAGGAGCAGCTTGAATCACCAAATCCAGGGTCTGTCCGGTAAAATTAATAGTCCGATAAAACAGAATGGTTGGTGTAGTGCCCGGGATGTCCTTAGGAGGTATATGTAACGACTAGAAGAGAGATAACGAAAACTGATAGTATAGTAGGTTAAAGTGCCAACTTTATAGTGAGTTAAGCTAAATGTGTACTGTGACGGACCGCCGTCACTAAGTACCATGCCCACTGCTTCTTCGTGTGGTTTCCCCTTGTATTCTGTGTTTCCCCATGTATTTCTATGGGATATAGTGTAGTCAGGAAACACAAAGTTACTATTTCTCTGAAATATTTATTCGTTGCTCCTTTTTAAAAATGTGTTTACATGTCATCTGCTACTTGGAATTTCACCCTCATATATACGCACATACACCTTTGTACATAAGACAGATACTTTGTCGATCAAATAATTGTACAAATAAATTCTAAATAAAGTTTTGTCACCTGTGTTGCGATACTTCGGAAAACTAAACATATGTATCATATTTTTATAGACTTTCCCTCCCAGATGATGCCGCAGCTTATTTTGATAAAGAAACTGGAGTTTTGGAAGCTCCAATGACCATCTTAGTTGCTGATCAGGTCAGTTTACCTACAGTTCCACAAATTTTACTTAAAATACAGGATAAATAATTGAGGACAAATGTGCAAAAAATGATTTACAGGAAACCTACTAGGTACCTGGAGCAGTCTGCCAATGGAAATCATATAGGATAACTATCCCAGCAGATGTCAAGTAATCCTGTAGGACAGTTTTGCTGAATAGGCATGATGGCAGGCTAGGCAGGATAATTAGTCATTAGACTGATGAGAGATAACGGTTTAAGAGATTGGTCAACAACAAAACAATAGATGGCGGAGATATAGATGATGGACTTGGGTTTATGTATTTTCCCCATCTTTTTAGTAAAAGGCACAATTTCTCACAGGTCTACTCTATGGTACATATGGACAATAATTAAGTGCTTGTTTATGCCTATATTTTTTTTTTATTTTTTTTTATAAACTCCAGCAATATTTCGTACACCTTGAACACCTTTATGTATTGTATACCTAAATTGATTTGGGGAATTTTGCCCTATGTGTGTTTCTCCTTCTATGTTATCCCTTTCTACAAATCAAGTAATTATAGCTGTTATGCATGCATTGTACCAGCTTGAGTTTAGATGTCTTTCTACAAAAGAATTTGTGGTGCCCTACTTTTTCTTCATTATACTATGACCAAAATTGATCCGCTATCCTACAAATGCTGGGCTTAGAACTAAACAGTGGAAGAATAATGAGTAACTTTAACAGAACATGCTGGGGGATTTTTTATTTTTTTATTTTTTATTTTTTCAAAAAGGGCATAAGACTTTTGCCTGTTTTATAAGGAGAAGCTTAAGATATCAATTCATAGGGGGCAGAGTGGGGCCTGGCTGCTACACTGAGCAGACGTATGTAAGCTGAGCTCTGTGCAACAAATTTTGAAAACTACTTTAATCTTGACTTAAACCTTGCAAACCTCAGAAAGATCTTAGCAGGACACGATCTGCATCCACTCCTGCTCCAGCTTGATTTTTTTCCGGGCCCAAAGCGCAGTCTGAAGCCACAACTCACTTGCGGCCCTCCTGAGGGAGCTGGCGTGTGAGATGCGGCCGATCCCCCTGCTGACATACACCTCAGGAACTCATGAGCACAGACTCTTGTCCCCCCCAATGCCGGTGGGGGTTATCCCGGCCTCAGCATTAAGGCACAACCTACCATCTGTGTTGGTCCTGCGGCTCAGCACACAGCCCTGCTGCTCATCTCCTGCCTACCCACGCGAACCAAGATGGAGTATGCCATGTCTCCCAACGCACGTCCAGACCTCATGGAGCCGACCCTCAAATGGCTGGAAGCTCTCTTCCTAGAATTCTGGTGCAAGATGGAGGTGAGAAGACAAGCTGTAAGCCTGCCACGATACTTACCCTCCACAACTCAGCACTCCCCACCTGGGGCTAAGCGGTGGCACAGGCTCTTGAAAAAATACAGGAGGAAGCAGAAGCAGACAGACAGACAGACTGCCTGCCTCAGACATGCGACCTGTATCATGCGGGTCCAGACATCACACTCTCTGGCCGAGCCCTCAGAGGGGGATGACCCCGAAGCTCACTCCACATCCGAGGAGGGAATACCACCGACACCACCCCGTGACCCCGCCCTCCCGAGGCACAGCCCATGATGCCAGAGGTGATTGGAACGGAGGGAACAATACAGCTTGGGACCAGCGGAGGAGCTACTTGTGGCCCACTGGGATTTGGTATCGCTACGGGACTACCATGATTAGCATGGGCAAAGGGTGAACCCCACGTGAACCTTGGTGTGCATGGTGAATAACCCCCACCCTACAGTGCCCCCATTGTAGCAGGGATATCATTCCAACCACCACAGATGACCCTCTAGCTGGGATAAAATCAATTCTCAATTGAGATAGTTACACTGTGAGGAAGCTTGTTTATATCTTAATCTATCCAAGTATGTCTGGCTACAGCAGGGGTCAAGTCCTGGGTAAAAAGTGCAGGAACTCACCCAAGATCCACTCCCCGCCCCCTCCCCCTCCCGTCCGCCCCCCCCCCCCCAAAAAAATAAAATGATACGCTTGTATGCAGGGGCTGAGTAAGGGCACAGGGCTGAGGAAGAGGGACAGAGGCTGAGGAAGAGGGACAGAGGCTGAGGAAGAGGGACAGGGGCTGAGGAAGAGGGACAGGGGCTGAGGAAGAGGGACAGGGGCTGAGGAAGAGGGACAGGGGCTGAGGAAGAGGGACAGGGGCTGAGGAAGAGGGACAGGGGCTGGTGCTCGTATGCAGGGGCTGAGTAAGAGCACTGGGCTGAGTAAGGTGGACAGGGGCTGAGTAAGGTGGACAGGGGCTGAGGAGGGGGACAGGGGCTAAGTAAGTTGACAGTGCTGTGGAAAAGGGACAGGAGCTTAGGAGGGGGGGGACATGGGTTGAGGAAGGGGCCAGGCTGAGTAAGGTGGCAGGGCTGAGGAAGAGGGACAGGAGCTTAGGAGGAGAGGGGGGGCATGGGCTGAGGAAGAGGACAGGGGCTGATGAAGGGAGCAGGGGCTGATGAAGGGAGCAGGGGCTGATGAAGGGAGCTGGGGCTGATGAAGGGAGCAGGGGCTGATGAAGGGAGCAGGGGCTGATGAAGGGAGCAGGGGCTGAGGAAGGGAGCAGGGGCTGATGAAGGGAGCAGGGGCTGAGGAGGGGAACAGGGCCTGAGTAAGAAGACAGGGCTTGAGGAGGGGGGCAGGGACTGAGGAGGGAGACAGGCACTGAGTAAGGGGACAGGACTTGAGGAGGGAGACGGGCACTGAGTAAGGGGACAGGACTTGAGGAGGGGGACAGGGACTGAGGAGGGGGACAGGGACTGAGGAGGGGGACAGGGACTGAGGAGGGGGGCAGGGACTGAGGAGGGGGGCAGGCACTGAGGAGGGGGGCAGGCACTGAGGAGGGGGGCAGGCACTGAGGAGGGGGGCAGGCACTGAGGAGGGAGACAGGCACTGAGGAGGGAGACAGGCACTGAGGAGGGAGACAGGCACTGAGGAGGGAGACAGGCACTGAGGAGGGAGACAGGCACTGAGGAGGGGGGCAGGGACTGAGGAGGGAGACAGGCACTGAGGAGGGAGACAGGCACTGAGGAGGGGGGCAGGGACTGAGGAGGGGGGCAGGGACTGAGGAGGGAGACAGGAACTGAGTAACGGGACAGGGCCTTAAATAGGGGGACAGGGACTGGGGAAAGGGACTGAGGAGGGGGACAGGGACTGAGGAGGGGGACAGGGACTGAGGGGGGGGGACAGGGACTGAGGAGGGGGACAGGGACTGAGGAGGGGGACAGGGACTGAGGAGGGGGACAGGGACTGAGGAGGGGGACAGGACCTTAAATAGGGGGACAGGGACTGGGCAGGGGGACAGGGACTGGGACAGGGACTGAGGAGGGGGCAGGGACTGAGGAGGGGGACAAGGCCTTAAATAGGGGGACAGGGACTGGGGAGGGGGACAGGGAATGGGGAGGGGGACAGGGACTGAGGAGGGGGGCAGGGCCTTAAATAGGGGGACAGGGACTGAGGAGGGGGATAGGGCTTGAGGAGGGGGACAGGGACTGGGGAAAGGGACTAAGGAGGGGGACAGGAACTGAGGAGGGGAACAGGGCCTTAAATAGGGAGACAGGGCCTTAAATAGGGAGACAGGGACTGAGGAGGGAGACAGGGACTAAGGAGGGGGGCAGGGACTGAGGAGGGGGGCAGGGACTGGGGAGGGGGACAGGGACTGAGGAGGGGGACAGGGACTGGGGAGGGGGACAGGGACTGGGGAGGGGGACAGAGACTGGGGAGGGGGACAGAGACTGGGGAGAGGGACAGGGACTGGGGAGGGGGACAGGGACTGGGGAGGGGGACAGGGACTGGGCAGGGGGACAGGGAGTGAGGAGATGGACAGGGACTGAGGAGGGGGACAGGGACTGAGGAGGGGGACAGGGACTGGGGAGAGGGACAGGGACTGGGGAGGGGGACAGGGACTGGGGAGATGGACAGGGACTGGGGAGATGGACAGGGACTCAGGAAAGGGGTGGGACAGGATCTAGAACCTGCAGCCTGCAGTCAGTGGAGTAAGCCGGCCTCTCCTGATGATGTCAGGAGGAGGGGGCGTGACTTCCTCTGCTCCCCAGCGGTCCTGTGAGAAGAGCAGAGAAAGTCACGCCCCCTCCTACTGACATTATCAGGAGAGGCCGGACGACTCCACTGACTGCAGGGGGAGAGGTGAGTTTAAAAATCCGAGTCCCCAGTCAGAGGCAGGGGATTCGGATTTGTGCTCCCCCTGCTCTGGCAGCCGCTTGTGCCAGCCCTGGGTCCTGCAGGACTAGTAATGGGAACGGCGTTCCTGCTGTGGAAAAAGTGCAGGAACGCCGTTCCCACGCGTTCCTGCAGGAATGTTATGTTTCACCTACGCATAGCAAATCTTTAATCCTTCACGTAGCTAATTCTGCAAAGCAACTTCACTCTCTTGTCACTTACCTTCCTGTCTAGTTAGTCAAAACTACTGACCAGATTAGAAAGTGTTTAGACAGGTTAGTCTAACTGAACCATAATATATAAAAATGTGCAATTGTTCACCATGTCTTACAAATGTATTGCACAATGTTTATTGAACAATGTTAATCTTGCAGATGCTGTTGGGGCATGGCAAGCTGTATGTCTCTTTCATGCACAGAGAAATTAAGAATTAAAAAAAAAAAAAAAAATATCAATTTATAACAATGAAAATAAATCACAAAGCATGTCTTTGAAACAGCTGGAGCCAGTACATATCAGGCCAAGGAAAAGTCTGTATTCTTACACAGGCACACCTGCAGCCAAACTAATCTCAGGGCTCATGTCTGCGGCTGTCTTCTGAGTAAACACTTTACTGCTGTTATACTACATGAATGGAAGACGGAATGATGGTTACACTGACTAATGAAGATATCAGGGAAGAGGAGTTATTTAAGAAATGTTAGATGCATTGCATTCCCAGTGAACAAGCAATAGACGCTGATGGTACACTGACTGGTTACATCTTGTACACACTGAAAGGAGAACATATATTAGTCAATATATAGTTGCCATCATCAGGCCTGGATTATTGCTGAAACAATTCAATGGGGGAGAGGGGGACAGCTTTGGGCAGATTATTTATGCTAGTCTATCAACAGTGCTCTCCTCCTGTGCTGTTTGGGCCTCTTTATAAGCCTAGGCCAACATGCCATTGGCAGAGTTAGATGTTTTTGTGTCCTGTATGAAAGTTAGAGTTACCAGTGACCACTAGTGATCCAGTAGTGGTTTATAACAGCCACACTCACTGTTCCTTTATGTCAATCCACACCTAAATAATAGAAGGAGCAGAGACGGGACATCATGAAATATTTAAATTGTTGAAACATTAGGGAATTAAAAGGTGTATACGTTAGCTCAATGCACATACTGTTTGCTTCGGTGTCCTGCGCACAGTGCCTCATCCAGGTGAATGGACCGGCCTTGCTGCTTACCAAGGGCAAAATATCAAAAGCACTAGTTCTATATAAAGAGTAGTCCTGGCCTCTAAGACGGTCTTTCTCCCCCAAATCCTGTCCTCCTGCAAATCCCCACTGTACAATTAGCAATACAGTGGTGCTATGGCACCCTTATAATTATACTTCTGCATGTAGACAGAGTTGTAAAGGGATTGAGGGAAACAGAGGGATAATAGGCAGCAATGGGAAATAAGTAAAAGCATTTGGGAAGATTTGTGAAAATAAAATCTTAAAATGAATACCAAATATAAATGGTTATAGGTAAAATGTAAAAAAAAAGTGGTAAAAGAGTTTGCAAGAAAGTGGAGTGTACAAAGATGGGGTGAAGACAAAAAGCTTGATTAATCAGAAAATAAAGTCTGGACAGCTCCAGAAATACTTGTGTATGGCAGGACACTCTTCCGTGGTCGGCGTGGACCATTCTGGTTGTGTAACCTGCGAGATATTCATGAGTTTATAAGGGCCTGAGTCTATCCTGTCCTCCTCCTAACCATGCTAAGAGCAAAATTAACTGAGTGTAGCTGTTTCATTGCTTATTGTCTGTAGCTCACCCTTAGTGAAACCGTAAAGGTATACAAGTAAGTAATATTGAGCCGCACTCTACAGCTTGTCTGTACTTAAGTCTCCAGCTTGTAGGGTGATAAGACAAACTATCTTGCAGAGAGCAGTGCTCCTTGTATTGTAAGTAACTGTTGCCCTTTTTATTGTGCTTGCTATGTACTATGGAAATATAGTTGTTATATTACTGTACAGGGACTCATGCAAACAATATAGGCAAACATTTATAAATTCCAGCATGCTGTAACGTGAATTGGCTCAGCTCCTAATCCCCATTGTCTATAAAGAGATGTATTATGCATTACACCAAAAGGCCATCCAGTGCTTTTATGTGTAAAACAGGAAACCATTAATAATGCAAAGGGAAACATTTATATTGTAATATTTTGATAATCAAATCATTATCTATGTTTAATTGTTCTTAGACCAGGTCTGTTCCTTTCACCGTCAATGCTGTACTCACCACATCGGATTTGGAAATCACCCCAAGTGAGGTCGAATTTGGACACTGTACAATCTTTGAAGCCGTCCAGTCCTCAATTCAACTAACAAACAAGTCGATCTTGCCTCAAGAATTTGGTTTTGTTGGAATTCCAGAGGTACAGATTTTAAACCATATTTAGAGTTTATTAATTCATTGTGCTCTGGCACAATGGAATCAGCAGAGTTTGATTGTTTTTCAACTGTGAACATAATCCAGGGATGGTGTGCAAAGAAGATTATGTATGACTGAATTATTCATTTCGTCAGTTAATATTCCTTAATGTAATAAGATTCAGTCTCACAAACAATAACATGCAGTCTATTGTTCTCTGCAATGCAGGTAAATAGATCATCCATGCAGTCTAAACAGTTATTTTGTCTGCATGTTATAATGCAAGGAGTTGACAATCCCTGTTCTGTTACCCTTTATTATATTCATCACAGCTTCAACAGTTTGCATATATTGCTACAGCTACATTTCCACCCTACATATTGGTGATATCACACAGATCATGTACATACTCGGTGTACAGCCCATAAATGACTTGTCCTCACTGTCATAGCTTTCTATGAGAGAATCAATAAAAATGTGTGTTCCGCATGTGTCTCAACAAGACATGTTGTTCATGAGAAACACAAATTAAGCTACTCTACAATGTAATAGAAGCCATGCTATTCCTGGTTCCCAGTATTAGAATGTCAATTCATTTTGTTCGTGTTTTTTCAAGAATGAAATAAATTGCGACTGCTTTAGCCATTTGTGGAAGATGCGCAATATTTTTAATTATACACCTTCCCACCACCAAAAAGAAAATGGTGGTTGGCCAAGAGAACTTAGCCACTTCCTTGTTTCTGCAGAACCTAGGGTTTTTCAACAAATGTAGGACCTTAAGAGGTGAGTATCTTTTTATTTTTTATTTTTCATTTATCAGTACTAATTATTATTTCTAGAATACACTCCAGTTTGTATCTGTAACACCTTAATTCTTTCATGGTAAAACAATGTTCTATGTCATTATGTGTAATAGGGTATTGACTCACCTTGATGGCCTCATGTTAGATCTCTGCTTGCATCAAGGTGTATCAATCAATACCTCAGGCCCCCCCTCTGCCAGGTAAGGCCAAATTCGGTGGGCTCATACTCATTATTTGATGTGCTGTACACTTCTATGTAAATTAACATGGCTGAATGCACGTTTCATTCCAGAATGAAAATGTAGAATCATTGGGTCCAAAAAGACACTTATTTGGTCTCTCTTAATGCTTATAACTGTACACAGTCTGGCAGGGTGTGACAACAGAATTATATCATTGTTATGACCCAGCAGCAGGAAGTTATATCCTCTCATGCTGAAGTCACACAGCATGATATGTATTGTGCAAACTAAGGAACTCCCTGTTGCAAGATGTAAGGAAACCACGTCTAGCTAAACCTCTTTCGGTAGTTTCCTCCCGAAGCGCCAGAGGCTAATGTAGATAGACCTCCGTTCGGTAGTCCCAAGGAACGAAATCCATACGTAATACAAATAGCTTCACAAGATAATTCCCTTAGTAAAGCATACGAATTCCAAATAACAGTCAGAGTCCAGGATCAGGATACAAGTAGAACTAAAGCTTTATTCACATACAGGGCTTTTTATGCAGGTCCCCATGCAAGGGGACATCCCACAGGGAGGAGTAACATTTATCCAATCCTGTACAGTAAAAATATAAAACACACCCCACATAAACATATAGTTCCCTCCCCTAGCCCTGGAGATAATCAGGTCTGATACAGTAACAACCTAATTATCTCCAGGCTGAAAAATCACTGTTTTCCCCAATTTCTGGAACACCCCTTTATACATGGGGTATCTCCACAATTCCTGGATCCCCTGATAGCCCGATCTGGATGACCAACATATTCAAATTTAACCCAGATCGGTTCAGGGGTTCGCAAAAACCATGGAAGTCCTTTGTGGCCGGTTCACCGTGGGTGGGCTTTTAGAAAAAGGAGAAAAACGAATATAAATACTAACCGAATCCCCCTGGCTCTTAGCAGCGATTGTTCCCCTCATTCGTATACACAAATGTACCGAATAGCGCTCTTCTAGCTAGTCGGTACATATAGTTCCAGCGTTCGTACGTTTGGGACCGGTGTTCGGGAAGTCGAGTGTCCGATTTTAGTTCCAGACACTCGACGACCAAGTCCCGCGGCCTTTGTTTGACTGAAAAAAAGATGGCCGCGGTTTTCTCTGCCACGTGGCGTTCGACAGTACGAACGCCGGCCGCACCCTTAGAGGGTGAAAGTGATGCCGGCTTTGAAGTTAAGTGAGCCAGGGGTGGTCTTTGTTCGGCAGTTCCATCTGCCGATTGAAAACATACAGAATTAGCAAGAAACAGGCAGAAATACCGAATAACAGAGTCATTTCTTCACACAAGATAACAAAATATAATATGCGTGGGTGCACTAATCGAGAAAGGGCTAATTTCCATGCTTATCAGTAAAGGGTAACTGTTAAGGATTGTAAATACCAACGCCCAGTAGATATCTGTGGCTAGAAAATACAAAGAGGTGTCCTTGATCATCACTTACATTTACCATCTGCACACTATTCACATCCACCTGCTCCGTTACAGAGTTACCGTTTTGCACTCGATGCATGCGCACGTCACCTTCTATTGTCTGAGCAATTTGCTCTTAGTGTCTGCATGCACCTACCTTACTTGCATTGAGGTATTTATAAAAACTACATGATATATTGCTTGAGATAAGCTTCACAATTTAAATGTCCTTAAATTAGAACAAATTAATTTTTAATTTAGAATGTAATGCAAATTTTCAGTCATAACCTTGCCTTTTCCTCTTCACAACTAAAAGGAGCCTGTATATTGTTTAGTGAGACAGTGAAAGGCGTTCATTTTTACCATCTAGAGTGAAAACCAAGTACTAATCTCTGTGTAATACATTCAAACTTTCGACTACCACTGATTACCTGCCATTAAATATCATGTTTTGTAGCATTAAAACTGCACGTAATCACACCGGTACTTTAGCGATTATTGACTTGTTGCTAAATTGTGCCCAAAGAGGTAAACTATGGTTGAAGAAGCACATGGCAAAGTGTCAAACGTGTTCTTGTGCCAAAGTGCCAAGCAATCTAAATTGGCTTGTACCTTTAGAGATTGAGTACAACATAATTAGTAAAGTAAAGAAAATATATGAATTCCCTTATATGGCAGCAATGACAATGGGTAGCTCCTCCCATGAACACCATGGGACAGGAAAAAAAACTAAACGTTATAAAAATGACCGCATTGGAGACTTGTTACTAGCCACCATCAAAAATAAAAAACACACTCAATGGGTGGAATCCAATGGTGCCATGAAATATTGCTAAGGAAAGAAAATTAAGGTAAATAAATGAATACATTTTCTGATTTCGCTGCACAATCATGTTCAAATTGTATCCAAACAAATCAATGATCAAAAGATTATTTAGAAAGCTTATCCAACAATATTAAATTGAGGCCAATGTAGTGTTGCACTTATCTCCTAATCTTTGACTAGTTGTCTTTCCTTTTATCTATAGTATGTAGACATCCAACCTGGTGACGGTTTTGGGACTCTGTTTCCCTTGGAGACAGTGAAGCTGGATATTATATTTAAGGCTGGAAAAGCCAAGGAATATGCTTTTGAACTAACATGCAAGTCAGCTATAAACAGGTAAATAACTGTAAGTGCTTGCTTTGTGTTCTCAGGTCTTTACATATGGTCAAACTGAATGTAGAATGCATATATAATTGTACAGTCAGGGCCAGCCTTAGGCCAACAGGTGCCGTGTGCAAAAAAACTTCACAGACACCTCCCCCCCCCACCCCCCACCAACACTCATACCTCTTCATCATGTATAGTCTGTGTGTGTGTGTGTGTGTGTGTATGAGTTGTGATAAGATGAATGGTGTTGTTTGTGAGGGAGTTTATATTTCCGCTAAATTGTTTAGAGAGGCATATGACCTTTAACCCCAGGGGGAGTATGTGTTGTATGTAACATAAATTAATGTTTAGATGTGTGCCCCTGGTGTGGAGAATTCAGAGAGTAGGGTGGGCCGGTGCTCCACTCCTCAGTTTACAAGTAACTGGGAGAAATAAGGTTCAGGCCAGGGTTTTGGACTGTCTCCAAACAATTGCTCAGCTGCAGAAGGGGAAAAAAACTCTCCCTGGTAGACGGGTAGAGGAGACTTTCTTTTTCTCCTTTTGAGGGCTGGAAGCAGCAGGCTGAATGAGCACTGGAGTGCAGAGAGGTGACAAGACACTAGGCTGGTGAAACCTGTATCGTTATTGTCATAGTGTAACCCTTGAGAGATAGGGAATTTAATGTTAGTAAGCGCTCAGACGAGCTAGGATTTTGTTTGCAGGGATTTCTGTTACATTATTGTTACTTTCATTTGCTGCTGTCTGCTGGGTAAATTTCAATAATAAAGTGCCTGGATTTATGTTAAATCAAAAGACTGCGCATGTTTATACTCTAGAGGACTGTGCTATTTGCAATACTGGATCACAATATGGTGTAGTGTTTCTATAGGGGATTTATTAAATTAATAATTATTTCAAAACAAATATTAATTCCCCCTTCCCTGTTGGAACCTTGCAGATAGGGAGGCATGCTGATTTTTGGTAGTCCAGTGTTCTGGGAATCTGTCACACACACACTGTTACAGGCAGACAGTCACACAAACAGTTATAGGCGCAGTCGCACACACGCACACACTGTTACCGGCAGACAGATACACATACACAATTGCAGCAATCTCACACACACACACACACACACACACAGTTAGAGGCAGACAGTCACACGCACACATACACACCGTTACAGGCAGAATGTCTTACACACAGTTAGACAGTCACACACAGTTACAGACAGCCACACACACCGCTGCAGACACAAACACGCACACACTGTTACAGGCAGAAAAATACACATACATAGTTGCAGGCAGTCACACACACACACACACACACACCGCTATAGGCAGACAGTCTCATACACACATGCAGACACTGTTGCAGACAGAAACACACACACAGAGTTAGAGGCAGACAGTCACACACACATAAATAGGGCACTGCTGGGAGCCAATAAGTGCAATAAAAATGAAAATCCAGCACACTCCCTTATCTACTAAACAGCAACTTTGGTGCTGACAGATTTTGTTAGTTTTTTAAAAACACCTAATCTAGGCAAAAAATAATGGGGGTTTAGTTACATTATATAATCATACATTGCATAAGCCTGCCGCAAAGTCAATGTACCCCATTTTAGGCAGGTCCTACTCTAAGAGCCAAAAGTCTGCTAAATGAGCTACTTACTTGGGGAAAAAAATTCCATCTCGAGTTCTCTGCCGTACAAGGCTAAATAGGGCCTGGGATGAGGCACCTGAGACAGAGAGGGGAGCAAAACCAAGGAGTTTATATGAAAACAAGGGGCTGGCTGCACTCCCCTAAACATGCATAAATAGGGTGCTGCTGGTAGCCAATAAGTACAATAAAAATAAAAATGAAAACCCAGTGCACTCTCTTATCTAATAAACCGCAACTTTGGTGCTGACAGATCTTTAGTTTTTTAAAAACATCTAATCTAGGCAATTTAGGTGAGTGCAGCCAGCCCCTTGTTTTCTAATATATATTTAGGAGTTTAGCCAACTCCTTGGTTTTGCACCCCTCCCTTTCTCAGGTGCCTCATCCCATCCCAAAATCTGTCAAAGTTGCTGTTTAGTAGATAAGGGAGTGCGCTAGACTTTCATTTTCATAGTCACACACACATACTCACAGTTACAGACAGTCACACACACCGTTACAGGCAGACAGTCACACACAGTTGGATAGTCACACACACAGTTACTGGCACAAATATACACACAGCTGCAGGCAGTGACACACACACACACACACACACACACACATAGGCAGTTACACACACAGTTACAGGCACACACACACTTACAGACACACAGTTACTGGCAGTCTCTCACACACACACACACACACACACACACACACACACACACACACACACACACACACAGTTGCAGATCGTCTTACAGGCAGTTTAACACTGTTACAGTCAGTCACACACACACACACCCTTACAGACAGACACACACCTCTTGCCATTATGGACTGGAGTGAGGAGTGAAGACATTGCAGTTTCTTGTACCTGGCAGTTGGGGAAGTAGGGGCTCCTTCCTGCTTCCCATTTAGTGTGCAAAGGTTAAGGGCTAAGTCTGTAACTGGGTGCTTTTAGCAAACCCTCACTGCCATTTTAGCTCTGCCCAGCTACCTTTTTACCTCCACTTTGTTAAGCTCCATCCCTGCCGCACATGAAGCTGCCTTCTTAATCTCCCGGCTGGAGAATAACGACGTTTTCCACCCGGATGGGCGGACCTGCACTATAGGGGCATTCTATACACGCCCTGACTGTCACTTGGGGCATGTGTGAGCTATATCGACGCGTGGTGCCCTGTGCTGCCGCACAGCTCGCACACCCCTAAGTCCAGACCTGTGTACAGTGTCATGTTTCAACCAGATTTTCTTGATTTGGAATCTTTTAACATCTACCTTATTCTACCGCTTTTGGGGTTATTCACAAAACCCTGAAATCTGAATAGCAAAATCGGGGTTAAAATACGCAAACTAGGCCTACAGCTGAGTTGCAGAATTTTTTAAACCAGTAATTTTTTCTTAAATTTCACTATTCTGGTTTTAATTGGCTATAATGTGGCATTTAGGGAATAACCCTGTTTAAGTGACAGAGTATGAAAGACATAGATCATTCTAAAACAATCTGTATTTACAGCTATTTGTACAGGAAGAATTCCAACTGCTTTATACAAGTATAAGAAAACCAATCTAGCTGCTCTACTATCGAATATCTTTATAGTGTGCTATTCAGCCAGTGCTAGCAGTGTGTGAAATTACTTTGGGCATTATGAATTTATTTAACAATGCCTCAAGGGTCTTTTATGACTCATGGCGCTAACTTTGTGTTGCTCATCCATCAGACTCAGTTACTGTTATTGCCAAGCTGTCCTGCTTCCACACTACAATAGAATTAAGTGAAGTAGAGTTGGGAAAAGGGGGGTTGTTTTTTATGTTTGCGATTTCTGTAAAGAACACAATGTTTCTGCATATCATTTATCCATTATTTATTGTGTTTGTATGTTTTTTGTATTCTCAGGCAATTTAAGATTTTTTGCAAAGCAACTGGAGTTCACCCTCCTCTTGAGTTATCTCATTCTTTGATACAGTTTCCTGCAACAGCTTTAAATGATGTCTCCACTGCGACCTTATATGTTGTCAATACACACACAACTCGCAATGAGTTCAAACGCCCAGTTCCTAGGATCGGCACAGGAGAGATTGCTCCAGTTGGACCAACATCATTTGAGATCCATGTGCCAAAGCATTTTCCAGTTACTGTCTCTCCGTTGGTTGGCACCGTTTTACCAGAAGAGGTAAAAGAATTGTGAATACCTCTATTTTCTCTTTTTTGTAAATTCAAGACCTAGATTTACCATAAGTCACTTGGAGACAAATGAAGTCCAACCTTAGGGTACTCATGCCTCTGTCACACAGTTTTTTTTAGAAGCCTATCATGAAAAAAATGACCTGTAAGCACTTTACAGAGCAAAATGATTGATTGATTGATTCATGATCAAATTGGCAAATGTGAATTGTGTTTCAGATACCTTACACTTACAGGCACAGTTATGTGTCCTCCATATGTAGTGAATGAGATACTGTTCTTGGAAGTGTCTGTGTGGAGTATTTACAATGCGTGAGTGTTTTTAATTGACCTATGTTAAATTAAGTGTAAGCATGTATGTTTATACATTGTATACACACTCACGCTTAGAATGTTTCCTATTTGGTAGATTACTACAGAGCCTCAATAGCAAACCAGTAACCAACCTCATGCTGATGATTGGCATTAACAATGAAACAGCTGTCCACGAGTGGTTCACTTGCTTTGCATCTTTTCCCAAGTTGTGTTTCAAAGCTGTTGTATACAGCAAACACAGACTCAAAGGAATCCATGTTTAAAATGAAATGAGGCAAAATTTGTTAAACTAATTTGCATATGTCCACCCAGAATCCTTTGCAGTAGTAACATCACTGCAGATTTGTGATTTCTGTGGGAAAAGCAAGTCTTATGGCTTGACTGGTGTGCAGATTTTTATTTAACATTGTATTAACTATATATATATATATATATATATATATAAATTCAAACATTTCCTTGCACTGCAGGCTGAAGATAATATAGATATGTATACTTAATTTTGCCGGGTGCTGGGCCGAGGTCATCAAAAATGCAGAGTTCAAATTGATGGTCCGCACTCACGATTTCAATAAAATATAACTTTTATTAGTTGCATTTTAAAAAGGTGCCAATAATTCATCTACGTTTTAGTCCCGGTTTGGGACTTTCCTGAGGACTGAAACGTCGATTAATTATTGGCACCTTTTTTTAAATGTAACTAATAAAAGTTATATTTTATTGAAATCGTGAGTGCGGACCATCAATTTGAAATATATATATATATATATATATATATATATATATATATATATATATATATATATATTTAAAATCGGCCAGTTCCTGTTTCTGAACATCACGGGCCAAGGGTCAAAGAATAGGGATCTTCAGCAAACAGGCACATTCAGAGTAACTTATATTTTCTTTTTTTTTTCTTTATTGCGTTCAATGCATTACTTTAGGTTGCGTGGGATTGGATTGTCTCTAAAAAGAGACATTCATACAAAAACTGCCTTACATTTAGCTAAATGTCTCTGACAATTTCTTTTACTATTTATGCTATACTTTATGCCAAATTCTCCATCATATTTTCTTTCCTTTACGTTGGTTAAGCTATGTTAGCAATATGGCAGTGTCAAAATGTGGCCTGATATTATTGCTATTATTCGCATTTATACAGTGCCAACATATTCCGCTGAAGCGCTTTGCAAGTATAGAAAGAAACTATACAAACATGTAAAACACCTGCTTCAATACTTTAGTAACAATATAAATGTCTCGGCACACCCGATTGGTTTCTTTAATCACACACTCTTTTATTAGGAGTACAGAAAAAAGAAAAAATGTCGGCACCTGTCCGGGCCTACATGCCAAAATTTTGTCTCTTTTTTCTGTTCTCTTAATAAATCATCGTGTGTTTGTCCAGACCTTTATATTTGTTGCTATTGGATCTACTTGGGAACCTGGCCCTCCCTGGTGGAGTATTCCCTAGTTAATGGTGTGTGCAATAACATATCATCTATGAAAGTATACTTGCTTTAATACTTTGGCAATGTCAGCTGATACAAAGCCAATATGAATATATAGTTAATAATTTTACATGTATCCAGAAATGCCTGGTTCAGGTTTCCTTCCATCCAACACTTTTGGATCAAGAAATACGAGAAGAAGCCGTGCGTATAATAGCAAAGGCCAACGAAGCCAGGACTCTGCTACAGAAAAAGTCTGCAGCAGCCACAAGTGAAACCCAGGTAAGCATAGCGGGAGAATGTTATGCATATACTGTTAAATGTCTGTCTACTAGGTTTAATCCAGGCCCATATAATGTATATGAACAGATAACAAAAGGTGGTGATGCACTCAGTGGCTATAGTTACCTCCTGGTGTACAATAGTGTATACAATACCTATATGATGTAAAAGTAAAAGACCATCATGGTGTAGTATGTCAAGAGGTATAATAAAACAGGATAGGTAATGGAAAAAACAACCTGAAGAGCCTGTTTTGAGTCAGCTCTGAATTATGCAGACATCACATCAATTTGTAGGCATTGTTACGAAGCTTAATTCAGCTGGAGGTACACTGCAATATTTAGAGTTTCATGATCATAAAAACAGATAGTCAGGAACAAAATAATAAAGTTCAAAATAACTTTATTACACCATATTACATAGGTTAAAATAAAGTATCGACAGAAAAGAAATAAGCACAACACATTTCAACCAGTGCCTGGGCTTCCTCAGGAACATGTTATCTAACTGCTGTCCCTGCAATTATATAGCCTAATTAATTGCTTGCTTAGTCCCATTGGTTCTAATTGGTCAATTCCCGGCCTTCCTATATTGTTGTGGAAACTGTATAATGTATATGTTTGAGCCTGTCTATCTTCACATCTTGTTTTTGTTGACACCATTTTGTTTGTCACTTACTTGCTCTCGTACATACACATTGGAAAATTGCAAAACTTTGCTGAACGTGATACATGTACAGACTACTGCTGTGATCTGTATCTCTGTTTAATGTAACTTATAACAAGAATCGTAGCATCGGCATAGACCCCTTGGAAAGAAAGGAAATACTTCTGCTGTCATTGTCAGACTGTATTAACATAATGGCAATAACAACATTCTCCTGGTTTTACAGATTACATTGATCAAGGCAATATCTAACACCTAAGAAACTCAAACCTATTCCTGAACGCCATTGTTATGTTTTCCTAATTAATATTGGTGTGCTTACATAATACTGTCCATTTAATTCAGAAATTATGCACAAAGTCTAGAGTCTTTTGATCTAATCATAAATGTAATCAAATGTGCGCAGAAATGTAAGTATGATATGTTGCAGGAAAATGTGACCTACGTCTGCATTAAAAGGTAACCCTATCTTCCAGAGTTTTAACTCTTAACCTTGACGCTTATCAAACACCCTTATAATAACATATCTTTAGGTTACAATTTTTTCAGCATGAAATGATTAAAGCACTTAAATGATCACTAAAGGGTCAGGAACACAAACATGTATTGTTAAAACAACTATCTAGCCCCCCTGGGCCCTTCATGCCTCCATAAATATAGAAAAATCTTACTGTATTCAAGCCTGAAGCTGTAGATCTGCATGCTGTTTGTCTCAGAAAAAAAAAGCTGTCTGCTGACATCATCAGAAGTGGTGGACTGATCCAATCACAGTGCTTCCCCATAGGATTGCCTGAGACTGACAATGAGTCAGATCAGGGGCAGAGCCAGCACAATTCAAACACAGCCCTGGCCAATCAGCATCTCCTCATAGAGATGAATTGACTCAATGAATCTATATGAGGAAAGTTCAGTGTCTGCATGCAGAGGGAGGAGACACTGAATGTTTGGATGCATTTTAGGCAGCCACGACCCAGGAAAGATCTCTAACAGCCATCTGAGGAGTGGCCAGTGAAGTTATCACTAGGCTGTAATGTAAACACTGCATTTTCTCTGAAAAGACTGTGTTTACAGCAAAAAGCCTGAAGGTAATGATTCTACTCACCAGAACAAATTCAATAAGCTGTAGTTGTTCTCGTGACTATAGTGTCCCTTTAAGGAGAAGTCTATAGTAAATAATTTCAGCTCACTGCATAAAAATGATAAGTGCCTGTTTATTTTTCAATCTCGAGACATCATTCGGTTTACATAGAGCCACTTCTTCTGCTGGCAGAAAATTAAGGAAACATTATGGAAACAGTAATTATAATTTTACAGAAATAATAATTGCACCTGCCTGTGATGCTCATAATTTTATTAACAAATGTCAATGTTTTCCCTCGCGTAATTTGTATTTTTAAGATTTTTTTTTTTTTTGTCAATCTTTCTTTTATTGAAGCATATTAGATGGGGTACAGAAATAAAGAAAGGGAAATGCAATAACGGATTACATTAAAGGGGAAGTACATCGTTAGCTTGAAAAATTACATTTTCTGATTGATGATGCTTCATTTTTTAATTGTGTTAATGGATCGTGTAACAAAAGCGTGTTGTAGTTCTTGTCAATGCCTATTCTGATAGACTATTAGAGAGTAACAGTGGACTATGCAAAACTTAGGCGCATAGTTAATAAGTAGTATGTGAGGTCAAGGTAGAAAAATAATGATGTGAAGAGCCAGAGGCGGAACATCATATAAGTTAAGACAGATATATGTCACAAGAATCAAGGCTTATGCGTGATATATATGACATGGCAGTAGCTTATTACTGCATGCCTATCTAATCATGCTTGTTCGGCTAGTAGGTATGACATTATGCGGTTAGCTGATAGTATGCTCTCTGAACTGCCACTAAGTCGGAGCTGTACATGCTAGGTAGCGGGAGACAGGGTAAAATTAAAACGGTAGGGTTACATTCGAGTTAGAGACATGCAATTATATGAGATCACTTTAGTCTAGCTAGCAACAGCAACACTTCAACATAGACAATAGTATACCATGCAGTAAGTAGGGAGACATAAGTGGTAGCAAGCTTCTTTATAATATCCCTTTCATTACCAGTGAGGGATGGCATATTCTGGCTAACCAGTGCGTGAACTGGATAGAGTCCTTGCAGTGAAAGATAAAAAGAAAAGGTATTATGTGTCCACAGACCAGTCCCCTTCGACCCATGCCGGTTCCTGTCTTGCAGGTTTTCGGTGCCAGCCTGCAGTCGTGTGTGCGGTGCGTGACCGTTGCTGGGTTTCTGTACCTCGCCGCATTACGGGTGATGGTGAGGGTGACTCCCTTGTCCTAGGCTGGTATGCAGGCCTGCGTCTTCTTGCCACAAGCTCGGTCATCGCCGGGGTCTGCATGTACTGTGCTTATGAGAGGGACAGAGGAGTGGGTCTGGAGTGATGAATGTCTATATATGTAAGTATGTATCGGCAGATACAGGTGGAGTGTCGCTGTTGCTTCAGTGTGAAGTCAGACTGAGTGATAGGCATGTTCGGTACCCCGGTTCCTCTGGCGGTCGCTGTGGGCAGGTGTTGCAGCGCCATGTTCCTTGTGGTGGCTTCTCTGCGTTCGAGGGCCGCTTGTCTTCAGCCTGAGGCCTGTATAGGTGCTCGCGCCCTTTGCCATTGGGCCCATCATCAGGTCCGTGGGCCCAGGGTTCCGCCGGATCCCAGGCTTCTCCCTGGATGTATGGCAGGCTGTGGGGGGGGGAGTTCCTCCCTGTGAGCGCCCAGCTCAGATGAAGAGTGAGCGGGTCTCTCGACAGCGATATCCACAGGTGTGGTAATTGGTGTGCCTCAGATGCCAGGGGTGTCTCCGGGTGTGTGGGCCTTTGCTTGGTATCGCCCCGTGTGCAGGAGTAAGTGATGGCTGCTGGTAGACCTGTGCTCGAGGTTGCATGTAATGCGCACATGGTCCCCGCCATCTTGTGTGCGGGTCTCCGGCTGCATGTCGGCGGCTTCACAGAGAGTTGTTTAGCCTGGCTTGGCTTAGCTTGGACCGGGATCACCCCCCCGGTCCAGTGGGGGGGGAACAGGACCGGGTCCGCAGGCTTTTCACGCGTGTCGGGCTCCGTCGGGCAGGATAGCGTTGCGGCGGCCGTCCGCTTCACTCACCGCCAGCATAGGTCCTGCCTGTTGCAGCGGGCCCCATCCTCCGAGGGACTAAAACTTCGAGAGCAAGCCTCTCCTCAGCTCAGGCAGCCCGATTTCATCGAGGGTCGCAGTAATTCGCCGGTGATTCTCCCCTAAAGTTTAGGTTTGTAGGCTATTTGTGACCCTGTTTGCAGGAGCCGAGCTGTCCTGCGACCGCTCAGCTCGGCGGCCCGGCCCTGCCCCCTCTTAAGATTTTCGTCACTAAACAGCGGGTTGTGTTACAATGTGACAATCACATTGCAGATTTTAAACTGAAAAGCAGAAAAAATATAGAGAGATTTTCTTGCAAATTTTAAAGCTATTACCATTATTTACTGAATTTGCTAAAATTCTATGAAAAAAGCCATACCGTTTTCCATCCATTCACCGGTTAATCGTGGAGAATATACAACTACATTGCTAAACTACTGTCATAACATCCACGTTAGATTAACGAATGAGTTTCCTGCAGATTTTGTACTACCTGAGTTGGTAACATTTACCTGTACAGCCCCACAACTTTCAGAATCAAGGTTTTAAATTAAACCGTCAGATTTCCTGCTAACACTGCACCCCCTGTTTTCCACTCTACAAATAGTTTCCAGTCCACACTCTTATTTTTTCCAATTATTTGTTTTGCTGTACAAAACCTCCTCTGCAGCATCCTGTCTCTGCAAATTCTTTCCCTCACTTTTTAAGACTCTAACCCATTCCACAGAGTAAAATCCAACAAACTCAGAGAATCTTGCCGCTGCTAATAATCTGCTTTATTCATTCCTGTGCCCCATCCCCTTACCAGAATTCCACATTAGGCATAGCATATCTCTAATCAATCATCAATCACAACATAATTCTCATTTTCCAAGCATTTTCCTTACCTTTTGTCTACCATTTCCCTCTAGAGTGTAAGATTCTCAGATCAGTGCACTCAATTCTCCTGCACTATGTAGCTATACGTATATTTAATTTCAGTATTATGTGTATAATTTCTCCTAAGTCAACTTGCCTGTAATTTCATTTTGTCGTAGAACTCTGCAGAACATTTAAAAAACATTTTTTTATAATAGTAACCTCAGTCATGAAATGGGTTTAAGTGCAATGTCTATATTTTACTGATTCCAGTTCATGAATTGTGCATTTATTAATGCAGACATTTTTAGACACTGCTGATTTAATTAAAAAAAAAAAAGAGGTTAAAGGTTTGTTGTGCAAGAAGGGTTTAAAATTCTCTCTTTTGGTCAAATAAGTCAATAAAATGAATGCTTAACAAACAGGTGGAGTGCACCCACAAAACGGGTTCACTAAAATTTGCGAAGTGCTGTGGCTCTGCAGCTACAAAGTTAAATTTAAAAAATAACATTTATCCCAACTTTTCTGACGAGTCAGTTAGGATCCTTTTTATTATTAAACTGTAGACAATGTTACAACCATATAACTTTCAAAAGCTACTTTATGTCTCACCAAACAAACATTGTCCATCATTATGCAGGAATGTTGCCATTTTTTTCTTCACTTTTACTAAATGAATAATTTAATAATGTTTTTTATCGTTGTTTTAGAGCAAAAAGGATACTAAAGAGCCATTTACAAACACAGAAAAAAGGAAACAAACTTCATCCCCCAAGAGAGAGAGAAAAAAACAAATGACTTCTGCCAAGCAGTCACCAAAGATCCTTAAACCTTCTGAATCTGCTCCCATGGACCTGCCTAAAGTAGAAGACATAAAACCTGAGTAAGAATCGATGACTGAAATATAGAAATATAGAAACATAGAATGTGATGGCAGATGAGAACCATTTGGCCATCTAGTCTGCCCAATTTTCTAAATACTTTCATTAGTCTCTGGCCTTATCTTATAGTTAGAATAGCCTTATGCCTATCCCACACATGCTTAAACTCTTTTACTGTGTTAACCTCTACCACTTCAGCTGGAAGGCTGTTCCATGCAACCACTACCCTCTCAGTAAAGTAATTCTTCCTGATATTATTTTTAAACCTTTGCCCCTCTAATTTAATGTCCTTTTGTTGTGGTAGTTGTTCTTCTTTTAAATATGGTCTCCTCCTTTATTGACTGAAATAACATTACGGTCCTTTCCACACCTTCATCCTTCTCATGTAACATCATCTTCTTCCAGCATGAAGTCCAGTAAAATACTTCTCATAGAGAAGCATTGTTGAACTTTGCGTGCATGCACGGCACATATATTTTATTTAGGTAGGGAGTGTTGGGTGGTCAAAGACGGTAAGTAAAAGTAGGGTAAAAATATCTTGTACTACAAAAGATCATGTAGGATGATGGGGAGGGCTGGTAGGGGACACATTAGGAAAAGCTAATTCTTTGCACAGTGTGCGTACAAGCTGTAGTCACAGTCTTTTAGGCTTCGCTGTGCCAACACGCCCACAGCTGTCCCGACATGAGAAAAAGCTGAATTTGTCGGTCTACATCGAGCTGTGTGTGCTAGTGATGGACATATATTTTGCACAGATTTCACATTAGTCAGTCGAGCTATTCAGAGTTCTGGGCTGATTAAGTGACAGGTACCGGAGGTGTAACTACACCCCAAACTGAAACACTGCACATACAGATTGCTTTCTCCATGCCCACTCCTAAAAGCAGAAGTGGTTGGAGTGTAACACTTGATGTCTTGTTGAATACACACTGTCCTAATTTATCAGACTCTTTCACTGTATTCTCCCAGGAGTATGCATCCACAGTTCTCCTTCTCTTGTCACGCTACATTTCCCATAATTCCCTTCCATTTTATATAGATATCCATGATTCTATCTCATAAACCTCACACCTGACTCCGCTGGCAGTGTCAAATATGGTGGTGTATGAACTCTTCATTGGCATTATTACATTGATCACAGGTTTACAATCTAAGAGTGAATGACACAACTGCAGATTAAGTTTTATTTTTAAACTGCACGGGGCAGCTGCCTTTGAAAATGAAAAATGTTTACAGGTTATTGCTGCATCTATTTAAATGTTTGAAATGGATGAAGGAGCTGGCAGTGATGAATGTTAAGGGGAAGAAAAGGAATTCTGTGTAATAAAACATACCATTTAAACACCAATGAAATGCGGTTAAATCATTTGCAAATTATTCTAGTATGGTGTTACAGGTGATTCATTTTAGCACATTCATTTACTTTGAAAAATGGGGTTGTTCTCAAAATGAATTTAAATTTCACTCGAATAGAAAGCAAAGCTGAATTAAGAACTGAACTCTATGACAAGAAATATGTTCATCACTGGTAGTATTTGTATTTTGTGACAATATATATTGTAGGTGTAAAAAAGTGAATTACAAGTTAAAACGCGTATAAACTAGCAGAGCGCTAACATAAGAGAGCTGCTCGCTGATTATTTACACTTTGAAGCGTCCTTTGCACACTGTTGGCTTTATATCGAAACATTTTTATTTAACTGGCAAATTTTAAAGGAGTATACTTGTATCTGGTCACATCACTAAATCTCCCCAGGCACCAATTTAATGCCTGCTTCATAAGAAGCCAACAGATAATATATTCCAGTTCCCAATAAAGACTGGTCCCATACACTGATCTGTGCAGAAGAATATGCTACAATTCTAATTTATTTTGGCACATTAACAAAAGAATTGAAAAATCTAGACAAACATAGCTGTAATGAAAAAAATAATTCCTCAACCCAATTATTTGAAAACTAGTATATCACTTCACTGGGAAACACTGTTAAATGAATGGATCCCTAACTCTATGCATTAATACATGTAAATAAATACAGTGCTCGGATGACACAGTGACACCTATCGTTTGTCTATTATTATTATTATTATTATTATTATTTATAAAGCGCCAACAAGTTCTGCAGTGCTGTACAATGGGTGGACTAACAGACACATATTTTTAACCAGACGAGTTGGACACATAGTAACAGAGGGGATGGGGGCCCTGCTCAATTAGCTTACATGCTAGACGGAGTGGGGTAAAGTGACACAAAAAGAAAGGGTATGGTAGTAGGGTAAAAAAGTAGGTTGCTAGGATAGTATTCATTGTGGGCTTAGTGTTTTGTTTTGATGATCGTTTCAGGAGAGGAATTAGGGTGTGGGGAGGGAAAGCTGTGCACAGTTTAATTGATATGCTTTCCTAAAGAAGTATGTTTTTAAAGATTTTTTTAATATAATAGAGACTGGGTGAGAGTCTAACTGAGAAGGGAAGGGCGTTCCATAGGAATGGTGCAGGCCTCGAGAAGTCTTTAAGGTGAGCATCATAGGTAGGAGTACGAACAGAGGTTAGACGTAGGTCTCCGGCAGAGCGTAGGGACATAGATGGGACATATTTGTGTATTAGTAAGGATTAGTAGGTCGGAGCAGCATTGTGTAGAGATTTGTAAGTATCCGGATCTTAAATCACGTCCTATATCTTACAAGAAGCCAATGAAGCGTATTACTGTAGACAAGGCGAGAAAGGAAAGCGGCCATAGTTCTCCTCACTTCTTTCTCCATTAGCTTTTTTCTTTGTCACTTGGATCAAGTCTCTACAGTCTAATTTATTTATTATTCTCTATAGTCAAACAGATTTTCTCAAAATGTCCCCAGTCTCCTTTGAACTCTCACTATTCCCGTTACCAATTTTCTATTTTCTCTGGTATCAGCTTATGTTCTTCTATTTCTCCCCATACATCTATTCCTAGTCTGGTATTTTAGTTTTTTTTTTTTTTTTTTTTTTTATTCTAGACTCCTTTCCATTCACTCCTATAGAGGTCTTCTCCCTGATTACACTATTTCTGTCCTTGTCTTTTGTTTCTTCTCCGTGTCTCTCTTTCTCTTCTTACTTTCATAATTTTACTCTGCTTTCAATTTATTTCTCTCAACTTATATCTCTTCCATCAGTTTATTTGCTTTCATTTGCCTCTCCATTATCCTATATTTTAAAGTTTCATATCTATGTCTATTTCACCCATTCCCAAATGTGGAGAAGAAAGAACTGTGGGGAAACCTACGGAATTCTTATTTGAGTTGTTTCACTTTTCAAACGTTGGACCCGGGCTGCACTATTTTCTGCCATCAAACTTTAATACATCTCTGAAGAAAGCAATGCATCAATCCATGATAGGTTTACCCAAATTGGGTTCTATGATAAAGGGTACCGTAGAC
Source organism: Pelobates fuscus (assembly GCF_036172605.1). NCBI lineage: Eukaryota > Metazoa > Chordata > Amphibia > Anura > Pelobatidae > Pelobates > Pelobates fuscus. The sequence continues at coordinate 108,737,350 of NC_086327.1, read as the reverse complement.
CATCTCAAACTATTGTGCTTCTAATGAATTGCAGGTCTGAAGAATATCTGGCAGCTCAAGCGTCTATCTATCGAAGGTTTACAGGCAAGTGTGAGAAGTATGTTCTGCCATGCTTTATTGCCAGCTGTGACGTTAGCAAAAAGGAGGATCATAAGGACCTAAAATTCAGGTAAAATTCTACAACACTACTGGTTAGTACTTGTCTACAAGAGGTCACAGGAATTTGATGGAGACAATGTATTATAATGTGATGAAGAAAGCCCCCTTTAAGCAGGAATAGTACATCTGTAGATCTGTTTCAGCTGTTATTGAATATATTTTTTCAGGTGTTAATAAAATTGAATGATCGATTCTAGTTTGATTTGAAATTTATTAGGAAGGGTGAGAATTCTGAGATGTTGAAAAATTATTCATTTTATAAAAATAAAAGAGGTGAATGGAGGTAGAAAATACATAAGATATGCATTATAAAAAATATATATATTTGGAGAAGCAGAGGAGCAAGAGAGGGTAGAATGTGTTGTTAGAATGGATTTATTTTATGACAAAGTAAATTGATAAAGGGATAGATGAAAAATAGGGCACCTGATGGGTAATGATGAATGATAGAGGAGGATGGGAGGGGAAAAAATGGAGGGTCTGTAGGTTATGTCATGCACCTCCAAACTAGACCAGCCATAGGTCCCATTAGACTTGCAATAGAGTTACGAAGTTTGGCTGTCATGTGCTTAATTTCACAGATGAATCTCTGAAACCAGGAATATGATTTATGTAGTGTGTGTGTGTGTGTGTGTGTGTGTGTATATAAATATATAATATGTGTACATAATGCTTAAAAGTTATAACGTTAAATGTAGGAATCAATCTCTTTATCCTGTACCTGGACGCCTAAATCTTTAACCCCCTGTCCATCATTGTTAGAAGCTCTGTCCTTTGCACCTGGCAGTCAGCAAAGAGAAAAGAAGAAACAATGTTTCTATTTCCCCTCATCATTTGCATTGTGTGCCCCGGCTGTGCCGGGACTGAACTGGATCGTAATGTAATTTGCTAAATCTTTAATGTAACATTTAAAAGAAAATGAAGCACACATGATCTTCAATATTTAATTAAATTATCGGTGCCATTTCCTGGGAAGCGACAGTTCCCCTTTAATTAAGAACATTCTTCGCTCCAATAGTATTCTGAATCTTTGGTATTTGTTCATAAGCTTACACATAGCACCACATAGTGCCTAAAACCATACATACATACTATCTCTCACACGCATCCTTTCCTGCATCTTCTAATTATACTTCTGCTTTATTTTTCAGCCCATACAACACCCTGCTCATTGAGCTACACTGCCCTGCCATAGCCCCTCCATTGATTGTCACCTCCAATAATGGCAGGCACCTTGTCAACTTTGGAGAAATTGCAACAGGTAATATGTCTTGTGAGCAAACTACAAGCTCATTAACAATGGACTTTTCATTCTTTTAAACTAGTCTTATTAATATTACATTTAATTAACACTGAAAAGGTTACATGCTACTGGCATTTTGTAAGGAACATTAATTAAAATTACTCTGTTACAATAATTATCCCTATCAAATATTGCAATAAACACCTAGGTTATGTTCTAATTACCCCAAAGGTGTCATTATTTTGTAAATGAGATGCTACTGATTTGCCATGTACCTTGTGACAGACGTCATCGAAAATGAAATTCCTTGTTAATTATGTCAACAAAAATAGTTTGCTCAACTACAGGCCATGACATTAACACCTACATGTGTAATTGGATTGTGTCACCTCCCAATAGAAGATGATGCAGTAAAAGATGAGAGTTGACACAATTATTAATTTATCTGAATCTAATGTACATTAGAATGGAGAAGAAGGCATATTTGAAAAGAAATACCCCAGGCTTACCATTGAAAATAACTAGAGGAGTATTGCCTGGAGAAATGTGAGAAAATGTCATAGTGTCTTTGAAATTTAATTGGAAACAATGACTTGTGAATGAAAACACTTCTTTGTTACATGATATCCCATAATGATGGCGGTACCCCGACAGTCTTATAATTATTAGACATCTAAACATTATGTGACAAAATACACATAACTAATGGTTTGCTCATGGCAAATAGGTGTCTAAACATAAACAATAACTGTGAGAAAATGGCAGTTATTCTCTTATCACCGATGCAGTTTGCGGCTTTTGTCATCTGTATCCATGTGCAAATGAACTGCTACAGCTGAGGACAAATAATTTGTGTATATATTACCCTGATAATTTCACTGCCGACTCGGTTTGTTATATTTCGTGTTTTGTCTTTATCTGTTCTGTTATGACAAATAATGGAATATTGAGATTTAATGGTCCACACACCTGCCTTAACCAGTATTTGGGTGATGGACTTGTGTAAAAGTGGCAGGCATTTTAAATATGTGCATGGTACCTAATACTGGAAAATTGATCTTATTTTACATCTCGGTTGTTTGAATTTTGCAATAAATAAGAAAAACATACTTAACTTTCAGATTTTCTTGGCTTAGTACGCTGAAATTATATTCATTTTCGAAACAACATGGGTAGATCTGAACATACTGATTTGTAAACTGGCAATATTTGCAATCAGGTGTGACTATTTATTTTGTAGATGATTTGTGAATTCAAATCTTCAAACAGGGTGTCATCTACATTTTACATTTTGTGTTTTGCTTCTCCGAGAAGAGTTAATGAAACCTTTGGGCTGGTTTAGAACATTTAGGGCTTGTTTTCAATATTGTTAGTTAGTTTTTCTGATGGACTGTAACTCTCTAAAATTGCTGTCACTAACCTTTGTATAGTCTGTTTCCCATCTGCATATTATCACGATTAAAGACTTCACTTCCGATTGATTTTACTGATAACAAATATCACAGAGTATAATGGGAGCCATTAATAGCTAGTTACAAACTAGTTTTTTTGTTGTTTTTTTTTGTAATTCTTTATTTTTGCAGTGCATAGGAGGTTTACATACAAGCTTGAGGTACCCCAACGGCAATCCTCTGGCTACATAACAAGCTTTACATTCTGGGTATTTGGGTGTGCATGCACATTTTTATATATATATATATCTGTAGTTTAGGAGTGTAACGTTTCATAGAACAGAATTTTGGTTTGTTCACAAGATATATGCAGGTTTGCTTAGACAAAATATTCTGCCCTTTGTGAAAGAGAGCTATTAGTAAACATGCTTGAGTTAGTAGATGAGTGGTCAGTAATAGCTATATATTCGAGCTGCAGGTAATCAGGATTGTGAGATATTAAGTGGACCTGTCAGTGGAATGTCACAGAGAGCATTGGTGTCGGTGTGATCAGGTAATTATCAGGCTGTTGTATCCTCTAAAGGTAGGTATAGTGATGGACTATCAAGTGTGCAGGCTAAAATGCCTATCAGACACTAGGGAATTAGAATTAGAGCCCCTGAAGCCCCCATTGCTGTAAACACAATACTTGTATCGGCTGTCTCAGTAAGTAGGACATTAATAAGAAAAACATAACTAGCATAAGTAAAACAAGGAATATTATTCAGCATGTGCAAGGAATATACTTGGGTCCCATGTGTGTTAGGGACAGTACTTTCATGGTCAGCCTATCCCCTGTATAGGGAATGTATAGTCCCACATGGTGCCTTGGGGACAAACTAGTTTTTAATTGCGACACCACGTTGTGCCCTACCTGGGATTATTGGAGTCCAGGGCACCCCATATATTTTTTTCTGTGTCTTCCAGTGTTGCAGTAAATAACAGCATCTTGCTCTGATCTCCGTTGAGCCACTGAAAATACTATTGGGTGGTAAACAGATCACTGTCCACCCTCTTGACCCCCACTGTGGGCAGTCAGTGAGGGCTCTTTAATAAAAGATAAAGGGTCATCGTAATGCCCCCCCTGCTTCTACCTGTGCTTATTGGGTAAGGACTATTTTAATATAAGAGAAGAAACCTGGTGTCAGCCCCAGCCCCCCCTTAGTGGCAGCCCTAATTATAATATTTAACGGGGCAAAATCCTCAAAAAGAAACAATGGGGGGGGGGGGAGGGAAGGGGGATTAGGCATGCCACTGCCCACCCCCCTCCCCACCCAATTACTGGAAAGGCAACTCCCTCTTCCTCCCTACCCTATTGGGGGACTAGGGGTACCAATTCCATTCAGACTTTAGTAAATAACCCCATAAGTCTTTGTTGGGAAAATATTTAACCCTATTGATAAACTGGAGGCACCTCCCTAGCAACGATGACTTTAACCACATCTTTCCTTTACCTGGTGATCAATGTCCACATAAGTGTGGTGGTATTTTAACCCATTCTTCTTCACAAAACTACTGCACCTACACATGCATTTAAATCATTTAAAATATATTTTGCTCTGCAAAGTGTTCTAGATTAACGTGTTTGTTTAAGGTTTTTGTTGTACTACATGATATCATCCTGTAGAGGTTGCTGGTTACCCAGAAATCATGGTTGGCTGCAACCATCTAGGGCTGAAAGATATTATATTCCCACCAATATGCTTCGTGGTCAGAATTAATGTTTTTTTTATTGTTAGAAAGCATCTAACCAAAAAAGAAATTTCTTTAAAAAAAATGTTTTTGCATTTATCCTCAGTATACTTTTTCAAGATCCAGCTGGCCTCTGGCAAACTTCAGATGTATGCCAGCGTTCTTTTTGTCGAGCAGAGGATTCTTCCAAGATATCTTCCCATGCACAGCACATTTATAATTGCGTTCTGATTTATCCTGTAACTTGTTTGCTGTTTATTGATTGTTTTTTTGTTATTTCAGGTCAGCGTGTTGTGAAAAGAGTAACATTACAAAACATTTCCCTAGAGCGTCTGGAAGTATCCTTAATAGAAATACATTGTCTTCACTAGATCTGTATTCTGTTATCTCATCATCATGATTGTAAAATATTACTTTGGAAAGACTACCGCTAATGATTTTAATAAGGCGCCGTTACATTTTCTATAAAAGTTAATTTTTATTTACTTTGTGCTTCAGGTTTACTCGACACGTTCATGCCTTCCTTTTGTTGTGTGATCTGTTATTTTACTAGAAATAATTCACTGATTCATTTATTTAAATTGATCCTCTAGCCCAGGGGTAGGCAACCTTTTAGCAGCACTGTGCCGATATAGGATTGTGATGTCCCGTAGCGTGCCGATCCTATTTTTTTAAATTGAGGTGTGTATGCTGCCGTATTCTGCTTGTGTTATTTTTACTGTAATTGCTTTGTATCGTTGTATTTGTGCGTATATGAGCTATTATATTGTATATGTGCATTAGTAGTTTGTGGTATCGTGTATGATACATATGAATGTGGGCTGTGTATGAGGGCTGTTTGTGGAATTGTGTGTGGATGGATATGTCACATTGTGTGTTTGGTAGTTTGGGGTATTGCATGTGAGAGGCTGCATGTTGGATTGTGTGCATGTGTGTGGATTGTAAGTGGTGTTGCGTTAGTGGGGATTGTGCGTATGTTTGTGTGTGGGCTGTTTGTATTATTTGTATGAGGGGAGACTTATTCTGCAGGTCTGTGTATATCTAGCAGTGTGGGTGGCTTCCCTGGGTTCCAATGGAGACCAGGCTGGCCATGTACAGGTCAAGGACAGGAGCTGCAATAGCAGCTGCAGGCTGCTCTACTACACTGTGGATTCTCATTCACAAGTGCTGGGAGGAAGTGATCTGAGATCACTTCCTCTATGTTCTGCAATATATGAATTGAGGATTTTCCTTCACCACCTTTTCATATTAGCAGATATCTGAAGTTTCACTAAGACGCCTGATAAGCCAGAGCCTGTTTGGCTCTAGTAGCCTTGAGTGCCGTGGAAAGACACCTCAAGTGCCGTACATGGCACTAGTGCCGTAGGTTGCCTACCCCTGCTCTAGCCTAAAACCCAGATAGATAGATAAAGTATTCTTAATAGATTAATGCATTCAGGACCATGTGTCTAATAGTCACCTCTTATGTTGCTCAACTACCCCCTACCACCAGGGGTGTAACCTATGCAATATTTCACAGACTATATTTTAATCATCTATATTATTATTAATATTTATAAAGCGCCAACAAATTCCATAGCGCTGTACAATGGGTTGCTCCATCACCATATAGCCCAGATATAAAGGTCATGTTGCTCCACAGAGCCATACTCCTATCCATTTCTCCACAACCATACAGTCCCTTAAATGTTGTTAACAAAAATTCTGTTTATTGAATAAACCTCATGATTTCTGTTTTATAAAACAAATCTGATTGGGACAGTGTTAAATGCCCCCCACATCATTGTAGTGATTATCAGGAATCTGACATATACCCTATCCATCTGTCTGTCCTTCCAATCTATCCGTCTGTCCGTCAAATCTAAATATGAATGTTTTCAGAATTCCGAGAGGTAATTGATTCCCATAAAAAAAGCTTCTTAATTATTTTTTAATTTTTTTTTTAATTGGGCATATGGCTAGGGGCAGTGGTTAAACCTGTCTTTTCATCTAGAAATTGGAGGGTGTTACACTTAAGACTGCTACATTAACATTTCAGACTGCTGTCCTTAAATATGCCCCTCTTTATTTAAAGTTTTATTTACTAAAGTGAGAATTCAAAGTGAATTTCAAACTGAAAGCACTGCTTACTAAGATAATTTTACCAGTTTAGTTAAAATGACCTTAAATTTTAAATTCAGTTTGAATTCCTGCTACCCAGGAGTGCTACCCCCACTGTGCATTACAGCTTTTAATGCATGGTGCAACTTTACCAACCAAACCGTGTTGCATTTGAAAACCTGTATATATCTCCAAATTGTAAGGTTCTAATTGCCTCTTACGGTATGCATTAAACTGATAACGGTGAAATACATTCTATCTACAATGGTCATTTTCTAATGGTTCATGAAAATAAACCCTTTCAGAAATAAACTAGCAAATAAACTATTCTCCAGAGAACAAAGCAATATTAATGTGTCCTGGTTTATAGAAGATCGTTTCCTTGACTCATTTTCCAGGTGGGTTTTTCCATTCTGAACCCAAATGGCCCTTTTGCGTTATTAAATCCTGTTAATATAATGGAACCTGGGGCCACTTGTTTGCTCATCATTGCTTTTTCGCCTGATGAAAATGAGACCGTAAGTGCTTAGCTTATTATTGCTCGTCCTATCATTTGTCTTTTCCTGTAATGAAATGATAATCATGGCTTCCAGGTTATTGAGGTACGTTCTCCAGGTTAATATTAATAATGCAGAGACGATAATGAAACCAAACACCAATGACTCTAATTCATTTGTTTATGTAACATAACATGCAGGTCAATTCAATATGCGTAGAATTGAGGTGAATTACAAAAGAAATAACATGTTTTAGAACAAAAATAGACAAACGCGACACAATTACTCCAGCTCCCCTAATTATCCAGCTGTTCTGTTATAGACAAAAAAATTTAGTTCCCTCTGTAATTCTTCATAATTCTCATCCGTACAATGGTGTTTAATTGCATTTGGCCATGACAAATATATACATTTCTTTAACTATTATTGTTTTAATTATTTTATATCACCCATATCCAGAGCACATTACATAGATTAGCAACTAATTAAGTTGTGATACAGTACATTATAATACATTAACATCACATAATTACAAATTATACTGCATAGGTTACAGTAAATTATACAACAATAAAATGACATTAACAAGAAAACACTACATATGTATCATCATAGACGTGATCACATATTACAACCTGGATGGATAAAGGTTTTCTAATAAATGTTGTCTATTCATGGGGGATTTAATATGCATTAAAGATAGAAGTCTGCCCCCAAATAATCATACATACTGTAGCGGTACTTACCCTTTCCAGGGGCCGGCCGGGGTCCTCTGTTCAAGCCGCGCGCGGCTCATCTGACGGCTACAACAGGAAGGCGGGCAGTGACCGCGAGAAGCGGTCACGTGTCCCGCCTGACTCTAAGAGCGCGCCGCGGGTCTCGGGCGCGCTCTTAAAGGGACAGTGGGAGCCTAAATTGGCAAAGGCCTCCCATTGGTCCCTGTCATGCCACACTCCCCATACACTTACCTTTTGGGGGCGTGGATGTGACAGGGACCAATCAAAATAGATGTTTAGATATATATACTCACCTCTTTCCCTTAGTTCCTTGCCCTATCGTGGTTTCTGTTTCAGTTCCCTTTAGCGCTTGTTGTATTCAGTTGTGTTCAGGGCCGTCTATAATATGATTAGGACCCTGGGCAATGCATTTTCTTGGGGCCCCTGGGCCCTGCCCCTCCTATCCCTCCCCCCCAATTACACCCAATGCGCAATCACACTGACAGACGTACTGGCACATACAGACATTAAAACATTCACAGATACACACTGACACACAAATATATACTGGCAGACATACTGACACACACACACAGACATACATACACACACAGACACATACACTGGCAGACATACTGACAGATATACTGACACACACAGACACATACACTGACAGACGTATTGACACACACACAGGCATACTGACACACACACAGGCATACTGACACACACACACAGGCATACTGACATACACATAGACAGACGTACTGGCACATACACACAGACAGACATTAAAACATTCACAGATACATACTGACACACACATACACTGACACACAAATATATACTGGCAGACATACTGACACACACACACAGACATACATACACACACAGGCACATACACTGACAGATATACTGACACACACAGACACATACACTGACAGACGTATTGACACACACACACACACACACAGAGACATACATACACACACAGACACATACACTGACAGATATACTGACACACACAGACACATACATTGACACACACACAGACAGACATACATACACACACAGACACATACACTGACAGATATACTGACACACAGACACATACAGGCAGACATACACACACAGACACATACACTGACAGAAGTATTGACACACACACACATGCATACTGACATACACATAGACAGACATACCGACACACACAGGCCTACTGACACACACACACACATACTGACACACACAGACATACTTACACACAAGCATACATTTAGCCACCCTCCAGGTTCGTACCTTTTCCTGTTGGGTGGTTTCCCTGGGGTCCAGTGGCAGGCTGAGGCAGATGGGAGTTCTCCTCTGAAACTCCCCTCCATGCCATTCTCCTCCCGCGCGGCTGTGCTCTCCGTCGTGAGGAAGTGACGTCACGTCCTCCCAGCCGGTACAGGAAGGGGCCCGGTCGCGCTGTTTAAGCGTCACAGCGCCAGACCGGGCCCCTGCTCACACATGCTCTCCGGGTGGCCTTTAGTGCATGAGCCACCCGGGGAGCCTCCTCAGCGTGCGGGCCGGTGCGGCTCTGTGCAGCCGCACCGCCGGGTCCAAGGGGGGTTGCGCAAATCGCGGGGCCCACGGGGCAGCTGCTCTGGGCCCCCCAGGAGCAACTGGGCCCGGGGCAGCTGCCCCGTTTGCCCCGCGTTAAAGACGGCCCTGGTTGTGTTCCTTCGTACTTGACCTTGGCTTTGTTTTCTGACTACGTTATCTCTTTATCCTTATCTGTTCTGTTTGCTGGCTTGCTGTTTACTGTGTACCAGACCCCGGCTAGTCCTAGTTTACGCAGTTTCTTTGTGCCCTTGACCTCGGATCGCTCCTGACTCTGTACTTCTCCTATATACTTCGAGTCCGGCCACTCTAAGATCCGGTAGACAAATCTCCCCTCTGTGTTGTCTTCTGTTTAGTTAAAATCCTGCGTGTTGGGGTATATTTTCGTTACACATACACAAACATGCAGTAACCACGTGAACCCTCATAGTACATTTTTCAACAAATATCCACAAAACTATCACAAAGGCACTTACACACGCTCTCGATTAGAATACTGAGCCAGTGCAGAATATAAACTGTACTAATTGGGCACTGCCTACACTCCACATCTATTATATGTGTCATTAGCAACAATGAGGAACAGAGCAATGTGATGCACTTGAGTGGTAACCAACCTAGGGCCAGTTACTCCAAGGGGTTACTCTAGGATTTGTTTAACCCTGACGTAAATATTGTATCTATAAACTTTTCTTTCTGTATGAGATGTATCACATTTTTCATGTCTCTCAGTTCTTTGAAAACCTTGAAGTCCGCACTCGGCACGCGACTCTGACACTTAGGATTAAAGGGAAAGGTCTTACACCATCTCTGTCCTGTTCCGTGGAAGGAGGAATTCTGAATATGGGATATGTTTTAGCTAAAGACAGTATCACATCAACATTTCAGGTAAATATCTTTTAATTTGTTAAGATAAAAATGTGAATCTGTATACATGTTTAAATGTATTTGATTTTAATTTAATGGAGCAGTCCGAGCACCATAACCACAATAGTTATGGATCTAGTAAGCTATGGGCATCATTCCCACTGTCCTATCTCAAACCTTATTTGAGTGATTTAACTAAAGCCATGGGTCCACCTTTAACAGGGCTGCCATCAGAAATGTTGAGACCCCTAACACAGCTCAAGGTCTGTGGCCCATCCTCATGTCACATAAGGATGTTGTGTGTTTGTGTTTATAGTGGATGTCGAGTGTGTGTAGTGCAAGCAGAGGGTGTGTGTATAGTGCATGCAGTGTGCACAGTGTGTGTAGTGGATACAGTGAGTGTAGTTGATGCAGTGGGCATGTAGTGGATAATGTGTGTGGTGGATACAGTGCTTGTTTAGTGGATGCAGTCTGTGTACAATGGATGCAGTGTGTGTGTTTGTAAAGTGGATTCAGTGTGTGTGTGTGTGTGTTTGATTTGGTGTGTATATATAAATATGTGGGTGGGATAGGGGCTATAAAAAAATATATATCTTCATTTTATACTTCCCTACCTGCCTCTTGCCTGTGACCAGGGAGTGGGACATTACACTCTCTGGTTGTCCAGTGTCTTTGTACGGGCTGCTAGCTGCTGTATATCTTCAGTTTTCATCTCTCCCTTTATCTTGAGCCTGACCTGCATGATACACAGAGCTTTGCCGCGGTAAGCCACAGCAATGGCCTGATGACCGGTGCTCGGGAACTTTGGAGAGAGGAGTTGCTGTAAACCAGGGGTTCCCAACCCAGTCCTCAAGTACACCCTACCAGTCCAGAATTTAGGGATTGCCCTGTTGTGTCTAAAGTGTTTTGTTTAGTTTATTTCTAAAAACACCTTGGACCCAACTGGGTAATTCCTAAATCCTGGACTGGTAGGGTGTACTTGTGGACTGGGTTGAGAACCAGTGCTGTAAACTGAAAATAGTGTGTGCTGGGCCTTTCTTCACTATTTATAATGCAGTCAGTTGCCCAGGGGGCACATATGTGTAATAATCATATTACTTTGGATAGTTCCCTGGACAGTGAGACCAAGATGTGCGAGAGGAATTAATGATAAGTTTGTACTTCTTACTCAAATTCGTTTACCCAAGAACAATCTTAAAAACAAAAACAAATTAACCTCTTTTAACTCTGCTGATAAAATAGCTCAGTGGGCCAATGCATCAGCAGAATCTGTTCTAACCCTTGGGTCGCAGGTTCAAATCCCGGCAGGGTAGATAAAATGAGTACCATTAAATTGGGTGATAGTAACAACCCCTGGATGTTGGGCTAATGTAACATCGCCAGGACATACTTGGAAAGTAATCTGAATATACTGGTTAAATACTTTGTTGTTATTATTAAAGGGACGCTATAGTCACCAGAACAACTACAGCTTGTTGAATTTGTTCTGGTGAGTAGAATCATTACCTTCAGGCTTTTTGCTGTCAACACTCTTTTCAGAGAAAATGCAGTGTTTACATTATAGCCTGCTGATAACTTCACTGGCCACTCCTCAGATGTCTGCTAGAGATCCATCCTGGGTCATGTCTGCCTAAAATGCATCCAAACATTCAGTGTCTCCTCCCTCTGCATGCAGACACTGAACTTTCCTCATAGATATTCATTGATTCAATTCATCTCTATAAGGAGATGCTGATTGGCCAGGGCTGTGTTTGAATTGTGCTGGCCTCTTTGTCAGTCTCAGCCAATCCTATGGGGAAGCACTGTGATTGGCACAGACCACCACTTCTGATGATGTCAGAGGAAGTTCACAGGCAAAGGCGGCAGCTTTAGACTTGAATACAAGTAAGATTTTACTATCTTTAGGGAGGCAAGGGGGGCCAAGGGGGCTAGATAGTGTTTTTCACACTATAGGGTCAGGAATATATGTTTGTGTTCCTGACCCTATAGTGCTCATTTAAGGTTATTATTCATTGCTACAATGTTGTAGAAAATAGTCTTTTGGTTAATACATTATGTACCGATCCACCTGTTTGCTGGGTTTGCTAAAACATTACAAAGTTAAGCATCACTCTGTATTGTATGAATCATCCCTGCTTAATGCTTAAGCTACATAAACCCCGAAGAGACAATGACAGCCAGTGCTATCAGAAGAATCAATCCAATTTATTTCCATTATTACAATCATGTCCAAGGATAACCTCCTGCCAACAGGGAAAATGCAGCTTCTTTAGCACTGGCTTTTCTGTAGAATTCTGCTCTAAGTGAATGAGTAAGAAATACCATGTTGCCATTGAGTGTTTGTGTAGATTGTTATGTTGACATAAACCATCACTGGTTCTTTTCAAATATATTTTTTATTGAAAGGTTTTATATTTTACATCAATATATGCAATACTTTTAGAACGAATACAAATATGTACATAGATCAAAGATACAATAAACAGATTAATTTACAGTAATAGCAATACAATTTCCTCATTATATTTTTATGTTATGAATAATGAACATTTAACCTTTTTTGAAATGTAGAGAAAAGAAAAAGAAAATACTGGTTCTTAAGAGGTTAAGGATCTTATTCTAAGATAGCAAGTCGCTCCTATATAATGGCAGCAGGACTATATATAGCAGTCACTTATTAATAAGTAGAACCATTCCATTATGGCACATGGGTCTATAGGGACCAGATTACGATGACTGCAAAAACAATGCAGTTGGTCCTTGAGGGTTTAGTCATCAGTTCAGCTACTCTGGACTTACAGTTCAAATTCACATGTCAGATTCAATGCTTTCCTATGGTAAGGTCAATGTGTGTGTCTCATGCGCATTAGCGCCTACACATCGCGGAACAGAGGAGGAGGCGGAGCCGCGACCCAGCATCGAGGGACATCGGTGCTGGGGTAAGGTAAGTAAATAAACAAGTTTATTGACCACCGCAGAGAGGGGTGGGAGGGGGTGCGAGGGTGGCAGAGGGGAGCTAAAGTGCCAGGAATACAGCTGTAGTCCTGGCACTTATAGTATCCCTTTAAGAACACATTTACTCTGGTCTTTGTGCCTGTTTCTGTTTTGCAGTGATAATGAAGTGTATTTTGTTTAATCTCAGCTCCAGAACACATCTACAGTGCCGGTGATTTATTCACTGAAATTGGGAAGTCTTTCAGTGACCAGATACAGCGATCTACAGAAACTCCCCAGTTTTATTTCCTCAAGGAATGCCACTCGAGGCTTAGTAGGTAAATAAAATGTAAACAACTTATAAGTCATTTAGCTCATTACTGAGCTACATTTCTGAGCTTTAACAAACCACGATGCAGTGTGTGATCAGTTTACGGTAATGTATATATCAGTGACTCTGATCGTAGATTCCAGGAACTAGATTCAGTAATGGAGATATCGTGATGGAATGTAAGAGATAATGGTATTAATTGTATAGTGCTATGAGTTTTATGTAATAGATCGGAATGAATGTGAGGCACTGAGGATTTATAGTCCGGTAAGAGTAGACTGTACATTTGTGTAACCAAAATAACGAATTAGAACTCCAGAGCAGGCACATAATTAATCATCAAATAGTGATATTGTTTCTTGTACAGCCAAAACTGCATCCTTGCAGTCAATTTGTCTTATTAGCAATACCCCAATGAAAATTAGCTTAAATCACTTTAGAGCAATGTTCTCTAAAGGCATATCGGAGCCGATGATCTCTGCAAAAACAAGGCAGAAAAAAGTAAAAAAAAAAACACAACAAAACACCCAACACATGCACATGCACACTAGTAATATAGGGGAAACAGAAAATACAACACAAGAATGAGGATGTCTAATAAATATGAAAAAATAGTAATTAAACTGTGAATTATCATCATTGGCTGCATATTTGCAATTAACTAATATTTATTAGCCAGTCCTGACCCTCTAGTAGTTGTTGGGACTATGTGAATTATTCGCTACATACTACACAGAGTTCAGTGCTTCCCCTCTATTACCTTAGTGAATAGTGTTACTTTTTCTTTTTTTAATTAATGTACCTAGCCAAGCACCTGTAGCACAGTCTCTCTCGTGGAATGTTATGAGAAAGACTGCAACAGTTTAGCATGTGTATGATGTGTATGTCAAGACATTGTATTTGTGCATACAGAGGGAACGTAGTAGACTTTTTGCAAGTCACTATAAGTAACTTTAGTGACAGTGATTTGCTTTTAATTGTGATTTTAGTGATAGTGATTTGCTTTAAAGGAGCACTTTAGGGTCAGGAACACAGACATGTATTCCGGACCCTACAGTAATAAAACCACCATCTAGCCCCCCCCATGGTCCCTCATGCCTCCCTAAATATAGCAAAATCTTACTTGTATTCAAGCCTGAAGCTGTAGCTCTGCATGCTGTTTGTCTCAGACTAGCAAGCTGTCTGCTGACATCATCAGAAGTTTTTGCCTGGGCCAATCACAATGCTTCCCCATAGATTTGGCTGAGACTGTCAAGGAGGCAGATCAGGGGCAGATCCAGCACGATTCAAACACAGCCCTAGCCAATCAGCATCTCCTCATAGAGATGAATTGAATCAATGAATCTCTATGAGGAAAGTTCAGTGTCTGCATGCAGAGGGAGGAGGCACTGAATGTTTGGATGCCTTTTAGGCAGCCATGACCCAGGAAGGATCTCTAACAGCTATCTGAGGAGTGACCAGTGAAGTTATCACTAGGCTGTAATATAAACACTGCGTTTTCTCTGAAAAGACAGTGTTTACAGCAAAAAGCCTGAAGGCAATGATCCTACTCACCAAAACAAATTCAATAAGCTGTAGTTGTTCTGGTGACTATAGTGTCCCTTTAATTTGTGATTTGTTTTTCGCAAATCACTGTCCCTGAAATGGCTATTTTGGTCACAAAGTACCATGACCTGTACATGTAACCTAAAAAAAGACCAGCTGAGAAAATTAATTGAGTTGGCCAGTTATTCTAGTTTGGCTATTTTGTTCTGCTTTCCATTTCCCATCGTAGTTCCTGACAATTCCTGTATTAATAAACGTGGCTGCCTGTTTCTGCAAGAAGAGTAAAGGAACCCCAGCAGAACTATTTTAATTACACTATAGTAAAATATTCATGCTGTTCACAGTGCAATACCTGGAAAGTTGCTCGCATATATATTGCTTGTTGTAGTTCTCCGATTATTCAATTTACAAAATAATGATCTGACATTCAAATTTGTTGAACTGGATCGTAATTTACACTTGTCTCCCTTAATTTGATTATTCTACAGGCACTCAGAATTACAATGGCTTTAGTGTATTCAGCGTATTCCCTGTAGAGGGCACCATTGAGTCTGGAAAGTCTTTAGATGTTAGTGTTACATTTAATCCTGACCATGAAAGTGTGCATTACTCTGATAGCCTCACAGTGGAGCTCTTTGGTAAGGTAAGGACGCAAATTAACTTATTTAGAACAATAATAATGTATTTTGCAACCATTTTTTTTTTTAAGGATTTAGATCTGTGTCACGTCTCTGTAATAAATGTAAACACTGTTTACTCTTAGATCCTTAAATAATACTGACACATGACTCTTTTTGTTTTACCCTTTAATGGCCAATGGCATACCATGTCATGATATCATGGGATTTACCCCCAAAGAGGTTAAAATCTGACTCCATGAATATGCTGGATTTGTTGTGCTTCTTTGACGTATGTCTGTATGTGGCTATATAGGATTATGTTAGTATTTTTAAAATCCATTTAATCTTAATTAGTTGCTTGAAAATATAAATATGTTAAAAGAAATTAGAAGCTGAAAAAGAAAAGGTTCAATGGTATGCGATTATTGCAACCCTAAACATTTCCTAAATTAACTTTCTGCCAGGTCCCCACACCTGAGGCCCCTACTCCCTTTAGGCTAAGCAAGGCTGGTCAGGGCCACACTCTCAGCCAATAAGCAGGAGAACCCTGGTAAGTTGTCAATCTCTTGTAAACAGTTTGACAAATTAAGGGTAGAAGGGTGCAAGAGAACTCCTGGAACCAGCACCACTGTAGTAAACTGTAGTAATATGGTGCTTGGAGTGTTCTTTTAAATTAATTTTCAAATAGACCTCTGTAATCCCATTCCACGTTGCATTGTCTTCCCTGTGATACTGTATCTCTCCATCATTAGCATGAGTTAACATGGACCCAAATCAATTCATTGAGATAATATAACTAGAATAAAAAAGGAAATGCCAATTAATGTTCTCTATTGTTTTGTTCTAGCATACCGCTCACTCTATCCAGCTGAAAGGGGCATGCAGAAATCATATCATGTACTTGGAGGGCGGAGATCCACTGGATGTTCCTTTTGAATCTCTGGGATTTATTCCTGAATCTGAAGGAGGTAATTCAATATTTATTGTAGTTTATCACAAGGTGTTCAAATCCCTGCATGTTTGGTTACTGTGTGGAAGATAACTTTACAGATTATGCTTGCTCTATGGAACAAAAACTGTAAAAATATCTACTAAATACAATTTTGAAACTGATGCAAATTGATACTATAGAAAACCTTAAATATAGATATTAATAACCAAAATACCCCAGATTACAATCCTAGGAGTAAAACCAGGCTCTGGTAATGAGTGATATTCAAATAACAAATTTGGACTTTAAAAAAAAAAAAAAAACACGAAAATTAAGTCTGCATACAATAAATCGTCAAGTCCATAAAGTAAAAAAACACAATAAATCTCTAATTTCTTTAAAGGAACGCTATAGTGTATGTATTGACGCTATAGTGTATGTACCTGACACTATAGTCCTGATGTGGTCTTTTATGTGACTGGCCCTGCTCCGAACATGCTGAAAAGATAATTTTGCTCAGATTTTCTCACTTGCTGCCCTGCCTGACTCCCCCTCCATGACTGAGATCATCAAACTTGATGATCTCAGCCAATCCACTGCTTTCCCATAGCAAAGCATTGGGAGGCTAGTGTGCAGCAAAATGCTGCACCAATGAGCATCATTGAATTAGTATATCTCTAAGGGGAGCGTTCAGCGTCTCCATGCAAAGCGTGGAAACACTGAATGATTGAGCTGCACATTGTGCAGCACTGACTCAGGAAGCACCTCTAGTGGCTGTCTGGGTGACTGCCACTAGAGGTGTTACTAGGCAGGAATGTAAACAATGCCTTTTCCTTTAAAAATGCAGCACTTACATTGAAAAGCCTGCAGGGCTGCCTATTGACACCAAAAACACTACATTAAAATATAGTGTCCCTTCAACTCTCACAATGAGAATCTTAGTTCATATGTGCATCCATATACAAATGGATCCACAAAATAGTTAAAATATATGAATCCAGTCTGTGATGTTAATGTAGCAATTTGGTTACAAGGGCTGATAGGTGTACAAAAACGTCAGCTATGGTATGACCACAGAAATTGCTCACTACTCTAGCACTTGCAATAGTGTTATAGCCAGTTATTCAAGTACATGCATCAGACATAATTCTTCCAAATTAAACGTCCCTGGATCTACATATACATAAGAACCTAGGTAAAAATTGATTACAGCAGAGTATCTATAAAGACAAAAGAGAGCAAACCATAGTGCTCTCTGTAAAGATATCTAATTTAGATTGTAGCAAAGAATTAAAATCACTCACAAGATTCCTTAGTTAAGATAGCAAATCAGGGAACTTAGCCATTGAATAATGGTGTTAATTAGCTGTCTTAGTTCAGTGTTGCAGCAGGCTTACACATGGGAGAAATTTGTATAGTGAACCTGCTCGGAAGATACAATTTATCATCCGGGGATCGGCGTATACAACTCTTGTCCTGTTTCTGCTGGCTGCAGTACCCTGGGGTTTCCGAAATGCTATCGGAGAACAATGCACAATGGAGTTAAACCATTCTAAAATGTTTTAAAAATTTCCCTACTTACAGTAAGGATGTGCCAGTGCACTACTTGCACCATAGCCCCTATAGCACCCTGTAGTGGTTATGGTGGTTGGAGTGTTCCTTTAAAGCAAACCGTTTTAATTCACCTGTAGATCCATCAGCATTGCTTCACATGGTGTTTGAAAAGTACATTTTGTGTGAATAAACCTTCAGATCAAGAGGAAAATATTTTTCCTCTCCTATGCAAAATATTATTTACTAGCATGTAAATAGCGCATAATGGAATTACATTTATACTGCATACTACCTCAATATTGACTAAATATGTTGCTTTAAAACTAGTGTACATTCACAGATGTTTGTTAAAAGATTCTATCAAGTAAATGGTTTTACTGACGTCAGTAACAATCTTTGTATATCATCACCCAATCAGTAGCTTTGGAGCATGTAGAATATACAGTATGCTTGTGACAATGTATGTGTGTTCTTTGCTGTACCTAGTCATGCATGTTTGTCCTTTTCCTCTTTCGAACATAGAATTTCTGTCCCTCTTATATATCCTAGTGTCCCTTTTTTTGAGGAACCCATCATTTTTCTGAATGAATTTGTAACAGCGCTTCACTGATAAACTGTTATAAAACATAAGCCGAGATTTAATAAGCCTTCCAAATGATTCGATACGGTTAGAAAAACTTTTGAAATTATTTATCTAAGAAGTCATCATGAAAGTCTTGGGGAATGTTTGTAGTGAAATCATTTGAGAAGTTTTACTAACCGTATTGAATCATTTGGGAATCTTAATTAAATCGAGGCCATAGTAATTCTGTATCACAATACATATTTATAATGCATTATATATAATTATATATTATAATGTAATGTCATAATACAATTAATTAAAATTATTTGGATGACTAGCTCAGGAAGACACCTAGTATTCAAGAATAGTCCCCTTGCATGACCTAATTTCCAGCCACACTGTTACTTCTTAAAACAATGATGACCGTTTTGATGATCGTGTATTATCTAAATGGTTAAACATGCAGAAGGACCCACTTATCTGGACAATGCATTATGTATGTGGACTTTTTCAGATGAACCTTTGAAGACCCTTCTTTTGACATTCCACTGCATACAGTCTGCAGCTGATCTCAAGCCAGCTGTCAGGGACCTGCGTGTTGGCTGTATACATTCAACGTTATTGCCAGCAAAAAAGGTAAAGAAAATCTATGACTGGAAATGGAGGCCTCAGCTGATGTCATTACAATGTTTGTAAGCCGGCTTAGCTTCATAAAGCATGCAATGTCACTTTGGTGATGATCTGTTAATCCAACTTGTTTACAGTCAACCACATATACTGTCATCAAAGTGAAAAAACAAGATCAGAATATGGAGTCCGTTTTACAGAGCTGTAGCATCATCTTCAAAACTATATTATTTTATTTAATTGTAGGAAGAGTGTTTTCTTTTTCAGTATAGCATACAGCAGGAGTATATCCCAAATGTCTACAAATGGTATGTGCACACAGTCGACATCTTACAGTGATTCTAAAGTAGTTTAAAGGTTATTGAAGGAGATCTGCATCTTAGATTATCAGATGAAGAAGAAAACATTCTATTAAAGCAGCATTCATAGCACCAAAAAAACCTCTTCATCCTAATAAAGTATTATCTGCGCATAGACCCTATGCCTGGGAATGTGAAGCATTGTCCGTTTAGAGAAGCAGCAATGTATGCATTTGTCCATAAACATGTCTCTAGTGGTTGTTAGACTCACAGCCACTAGAGGTGCTTCCTTATTGAAGACCTTGGAAATATTATAAGCACGGTATGTTGACACAGAACGCTTTGAATACCTCTCTTACACAAACATTGGAGTCTGTGCTTCTCTGTGAGAAGCATGTGATAGGTAGAGGATGGTGATTGCCACACATTCTGCACATTTATCCTGTGCCTCTTTATAAGAAGGATTAGATTGAAATACGAACATCTGTTGGGATGCTCTCAGAGGCAGAACTGCTAACTGGGAAGTCCACTGGATAACAGGTGAGTTTAAAGGGACACTATAGTCACCTGAACAACGTTAGCTTAATGAAGCAGTTTTGGTGTATAGAACATGCCCTTGCAGCCTCACTGCTCAATCCTCTGCCATTTAGGGGTTAAATCCCTTTGTTAATGAACCCTAGTCACACCTCCCTGCATGTGACTTGCACAGCCTTCCATAAACACTTCCTGTAAAGAGAGCCCTATTTAGGCTTTCTTTATTGCAAGTTCTGTTTAATTAAGATTTTCTTTTCCCCTGCTATGTTAATAGCTTGCTAGACCCTGCAAGAGCCTCCTGTATGTGATTAAAGTTCAATTTAGAGATACAATTATTTAAGGTAAATTACATCTGTTTGAAAGTGAAACTGAATTTTTTTTTTCATGCAGGCTCTGTCAATCATAGCCAGGGGAGGTGTGGCTAGGGCTGCATAAACAGAAGCAAAGTGATTTAACTTCTAAATGACAGTGAATTGAGCAGTGAAATTGCAGGGGAATGATCTATACACTAAAACTGCTTTATTTAGCTAAAGTAATTTAGGTGACTATAGTGTTCCTTTAAAGGATTTTTTGCCTTGTCTAGGATCCTTGAATCTAAAAACATAAGATAACAGTCTAAAGCTAAAAATAAACATACCTAAAGGAAATCTGTAAGCCTTTTTATAACTAAATGTTTCATATATATATATATATTCCCTATTGGGCATCACTAAGTATGTCCAACCCCCTTGTTTACCTGAAACCATGTAATTGAAAACATACCTTGAATCCAGGGCTGGGTGAAACTCTGCTGGAGTGTTTCCACACTCCAGTTCAGTCCTCAGGTACCACTCCTTTCCCATCCGTGGTACAATCAAATGCTTCTAATAGACGAGCATTTGATTGGATCATTTTCACTACCACTCGGAGCGCATGTGCATTCTGAGCCAGTTTGGGCAAGGGAGAAAGAGAGTGGGGTGGTAGACAAGGGAAGAGGGCAAAATTAAAAACTACAAAAATAAGCAAACCGTAAATGCTGGGATGTGGGAAAGGCGTGTCCAGAAGGAGGCGTGCTCTCTGACAACTGATGTACGGTTTACACAGATTTAACATTAGGCAGCCTGGAACAGAGATCCATGCTGCCGAGGTCACGTGCTGGCATTTCCGGCAGAAATGCTGCACATGCAGATTCCGTGCTCCATGACCACTTGTAAAAGAAGTGACCATGGATGTTGGAGTAACATTTTAACTGATAAAGGAGGTGACCGCTTACCCAAGATTAATTATGATTAAGAATCTCACTGAAAACACAAGTGTTTCTGCAGGGAGAGAACAAAGGAGGAACCAAGCCAAGAGGCTACTGTTTTCTAGCTCGCTAATATAGACAAATGAACATGCTTTATTGCAAGCCTTAAAAATACAAAGGGGTATCATGAGAACAGAGAGAGAGCTTCAAAAGTCCAACTGGGACGGGCACTAAAGCAAATCACTATACCTTGCTGTTCCAGCATTACAGGCCCACAAAGCTTGTAAATCTGCCATTATTGAGAAATGTTGCAAAAGTCAGATATTCCTGCCCGAGGTTGGTATAGTGAGTGTGTAAATGTGACCTGTGAATCACCTGGTGTATTGTATACATTTACTAGCAAAGAGAAGGTAGGACGAGAATCAGCAGTCCCTTTTACATTGTTTGATGAGATATCCGAAGCCAGGTCTCCTACAGCCACTAAAACAGCTGTCAGAATGAACTTGGACGCAGATGCAAAAAAACCTCAGCAGACCAGTGATCAAGGACCAATGCATTTCTCTAAGCCACACTGTAGAGCAGGGGTGGCAAAAATGTAGATCCCCAGATGTTTTAAAACTAGAACTCCCATGATGCTTTGTAATTTTGAAGGTCTGCAAAGCATCATGGGAGTTGTAGTTCTATAACTCCTTTTGGGCACCCCTGCTGTAGAGAAACTGAAGGAGTAAGAGCATTTACACAGTGGGCAAAGATAGCTTTATGTTAACTATTTTATAGTCTGCCATTCCACACTATTTTTGTTCCCCTGCACCCTTTCTAAGTTCCCATAATCGTTTCCCTCTGCACAAAGCAAAAGCATGTGAAAAGTAGTAAAAGAAAAATATATATATATTTTATTATTTTTAATATTATATATTTTCTCAATGATCCTATTCCAGGGGCCTGGGTCTGAAGCTTCAACTCCATTAACTCCTGTGTTAATCCGGCCCTGCATTAAGTATAGATTACTCATTAACCTGAGGTTTGCATGTTGGGGTATCTGTCTAGCCTTGACACTTAGGTTCATTATTTTTTTATTTTTTTTTAGTTTACTGAACTTTATTATGTTTGGGGTTATATAAAGGCTCCTGAACACTCCTCTTTGCTTTTCGTGGTCTCTGTTGCCAGAAATTGTGTTTTGGCCTCGTAATAATCAATTTGGTTGATTCGGCTTTGCTCTCTGAGCCGAGTATTCTGAGCTCTGGAATCCCTGACTTAGATAGCTCTGTTATACTATTCTCCCTAATTTCTGTTCCCCTTGACATCAGCTTGTCCCAGTTTACTCTAGTCTGCTTGCATACTGTATTCTATATTCTCATATGTTTGGCCCAGTCACTCTAAGGTCCAGTAATATGTCTCCTATAGTATTTGATACTCATTACCCTGAGACTGCAGAGTGTCTAATCTTGACCTTTATAATGTTTTGTTTTGTTTTTTTAACTGAACCTGTGCATTATAGTATTATAGTATAGCAATATAATATATATAAAATGTGTGCATTTATATAAAATACATTCTCTATAGTTCCATAGATGATGTTTTAAATTGTCTATTTACAGTTCTGGCAAATGTTTCTCCTTTTTCCATTTAAAGTTGATAACACTGCATGTTGCTAAAATTGTAGATGTTTACAGTAAATAACAGAGTAGCACTGCATGTGACACTTACTGGGGATGTTTCTTTAATTACAGAATGTCGAGTTCTCGTGGGAGAATACACAACTCTTACAGCAGAAAGGGTTCACAATTGATCCAATAAAATCAGCTGTTGACTCTGGACAACACAAAACAGTATCCATACGTTGGGTCCCACCCGCTCAATATGATGTATGTAATACATGTCTTAATAATATATTTCTTTCTTAACAATGATAATGTTGCCAAAGTAAACAGTCAATGGGAGTTAGGATGTAAATAAGTGGTGCAATCAGCTGGACCATTCCATTAGTTTCTATGGTTATTGCTCAACAACTAGCACTTTGGACATAAAAGAAGTTTATGAATAAAGGACACTTCTGTGGAAAATGACTATGACTTATTATCTTGACAGGTCCAGGATAAGCACAATACTAATATGTAGAAATTGATGGGTTGAAGTACAATAGCCTATGATATCTAACAGTGATAATGTACTACTCATTGTTTGGACATAAATCACCTTGATGCAGTAGAGGGTCATTGAAAATGTGAGGTTATAGGATCATTCTATCTGTTAATTACTTTCAATCGTGCCATACAATGGATACAAAGTACTATTTAGCAAATCCATGTTGATAAAGGTTTATTAATGCTTACCTATAATAAAATCAGTACACGATAGTTTCAGTAATGTTATTCAATGCAACGTATACGCCTCTGCACTATTCATTGCATTTAAACGTTAATCTTTTTTTTTTTTTTTTTAATTCTTTAAGGAGTTAGGAGTTCCTGTACATAGCATCAACATTTTTATCTATCGTCTTGCGAGTCTGCACCATTTATAGTTTACAACTTGGATCCAGGTCTTGTCCTGTGTAATATTTGTTATTCGTGTGTGTGTCATATATTCGGTTCTGGTATCCTCGTTCCGTGTATTAAGTAGTTATGGAGTATGTGGCGCCTCCATGGTTATGGTACTTGGGTGTACATTTATGTGTCGGAAGAGTGTCTCGTGGGCATAGTGGTGGGTGTGCACTGGTAAGTGACTTCTGGAGTATGTGGGTGTTCTATTACAGCTTCATACCATAAATGTATTCTATGCCTCACGTGATAGAAACTCCTAACCTAGGGAGTTGCGGGGGGAGGAGGGGGGTTGTGGCAAGAGTGTACCAGTCGCTCTATTACATGTTTGTTTTACAACCCCATCCTGGGTGTACCATCTTCCCAGGTGTGGTCAGCGCTATATCATGCGGGAGTGGGTCCCGTTGAGCATGTAGTGTCAGTCAGGTACGGTCCATGTCAGGATTAGGTCTGTCGCGGGTTGGTCATGTGACAGTCTCCAAGTAGGAATTGCAGCAACATAAACATTTAAACATTATAACCTCGGGTGATGTATAGGCTTGGTTAGCCTATACAAATTAAATTAAAACAACTTTGCAGTCTTTAGGCCTGAAGGAAAGGTAGGCGCTGGAAAAGTGTCCCTACTGCGCCTCATAGTCAGCCAGTCCCTTGAGGCTGTCTTGGTTCCGAGGGCCGAGGGCTTCTGTTCCGCGGGACAAATGGCGCGGTGTGCTCTGGGTCCCAATTGGTAGTAGAGGGTCTTGAGGATGAGTTAGCGGTCGGGGGGACCAGTCCCAAGCTCTCTAATAGTGTAGGTGCCTCCTCCATGGAGGCGAGTGTGTGTTGAGTTCCATTCTGATGTATCACCAGGGATCCGTTTGCCCCCATCTATAGGTGATGCCTGCTGCCCTTAGTCCGTTTGTGAGGGAGCTGAAGGTTTTGCGCCACATGAGAGTAGATTTCATAAGATCCTGGAAGAAAGTTAGGCTAGCGCTCTCAAATGTCAGAGGTGTTTTACCTTTTAATGCAGACATGACCTGTATCTTGTCGTGGACATTTGGGCACCTGAGTATCACATCTCTGGGCGTGCTTGAGCGTACCTTTGAGGATGTAGGTAGGCGGTATATCTCCTCGGTGACTATCTTCTTGACTGTGGCATGAGGTAGAATAGTGGCCAGTAGGCGCCTTGTGTAGTGCGGCAGTTCATCTGGCAAGATGGCTGCCGGGATGCCTCTAATGTTTATATTTGTGCGCCGATGGCGTTCCTCCATGGTCGTCTGCTGTGCCATTATGGCTCTTTGTTGTGCCCGAAGGTGATGCATCGAATCTTGGAGCTCAGCTAGGTGGGTTTGTATGTCCGTGATGTGTTTTTAATTTGCGTGCACCCTGTTTGTGGTGGCTGTGATGTCTTTTTTGATGGGGGCCAGTTCTGCCGCGAGGATTTTGTTGAAGTCCGATAATAGGATTTTCAGATCATGCTGGGGATCATGTTGGGGTCATGTCTGCTGGAGGGTCGAGTTGGGGTCGTGGCCCTATTTGGGTTGTTTCTGCCTCCGGTTGGTCCGTGTGATGGTAGTGAGTTGCCGGACGTGGTGTGTCCGCGGGAGTAGTTTTAGTCGGAGC
This sequence comes from Pelobates fuscus, assembly GCF_036172605.1. Lineage (NCBI taxonomy): Eukaryota > Metazoa > Chordata > Amphibia > Anura > Pelobatidae > Pelobates > Pelobates fuscus. Next base: position 108,711,740 of record NC_086327.1, on the reverse strand, counting down.
AGGCCTTTGAAGCATGGCCACTATGTCCCGGTTTTGTTCTGCGGCTTGTGGTTGCTGTGAACGGCAGCCCATGGCTGGCGTATGTGCAGATTGGTCTGGCCTCTGGGAGGAGGCTTCGTCCCGCGCTAGTCGCGCTCTGTAGCCGCTGAGTATTTTCTCCAGGTCTAGGAGTGTTAGCGTGGGGTAGGCCACAACTTTCCGTCTCCGCTTTGGCTGGGTGGAAGCCGCGAAGAAGGGCATCTATCGGCTCGGGAGGAGGTAGGGAGTCCAGCTGGAGGCTGGTGGAAGCTGGATTGGGTGAGGGTAGTGTGATTTTCAGCAGATTGTGCCAGTTGACAGAGGAGCTTGTCGGAATGGCGTCCGTTTAGCTCGCTGGTCAAGCTCCGCCCCCTTAAACGTTAATCTTTACTGGATTAAAGGAACACTATAGTCACCTAAATTACTTTAGCTAAATAAAGCAGGTTTAGTGTCTAGATCATTCCCCTGCAATTTCACTGCTCAATTCACGGTCATTTAGGAGTTAAATCACTTTGTTTCTGTTTATGCAGCCCTAGCCACACCTCCCCTGGCTGTGATTGACACAGCCTGCATGAAAAAAAAAACTGGTTTCTCTTTCAATCAGATGTAATTTACCTTAAATAATTGTATCTCAATCTCTAAATTGAACTTTAATCACATACAGGAGGCTCTTGAAGGGCCGAGCAAGCTATTAACATAGCAGGGGATAAGGAAATCTTAATTAAACAGAACTTGCAATAGAGAAAGCCTAAATAGGGCTCTCTTTACAGGAAGTGTTTATGGAAGGCTGTGCAAATCACATGCAGGGAGGTGTGACTAGGGTTCATAAACAAAGGGATTTAACTCCTAAATGGCAGAAGATTGAGCAGTGAGGCTGTAGGGGCATGTTCTATACACCAAAACTGCTTCATTAAGCTAAAGTTGTTCAGGTGACTATAGTGTCCCTTTAAGTAACCGTAAATTATCTTAATTACATTTGCTGCAGCGTTTTATATCCTATTCACACTGGTAGCCTTTTTCTGTGCATCTCTGAAATAAGCAAACGTCTTTAACCCCTTAAGGACCAAACTTCTGGAATAAAAGGGAATCATGACATGTCACACATGTCATGTGTCCTTAAGGGGTTAAAGGACAAAGGTCTGTATAGGAGTCACCATTTCCAGATACTACTTTATCTAAGTACAGTGTTAAGTCCAACAAAAAGCTGACTCGCCAACAACCAACACCAGATTTAACTCCACTAGAGTCACGTACCATGTCCACGTACCAATACCTGAATTTGTATGAGCTGTTGTCCAGCTGCTGCATCACACTTCAAAAATGTCAACTCATGACATTAGATCCGAGGGTTTAACGAAAAGAAATTGGTCTGTTTCCACTAATTATTATTATGTTATTTATATAGCGCCATCAAATCTAATCTCACTTACTATGAATTAACTAAATTAAATTGTATAATTTTTGACAATGTTGCGAGTGTCCAAATGGCAGTTATAAAGTGATACAATTACCTAGTTTAGGACTTTAATAAAATGCATCCATTTCTTGGTAGTTAATTACGAAGTAAATTACAATCCAGTGTTAGTAACTGATAAATAGCATTTTCTCTCTTTCGGTCCAAAATTCCCACATTATTCCACAACTGGTAATGTTGCCAAAGTAAGAAAACATTACTGATTTAAAACTGGTCCGAACTTGTGATTTACTTGTTAGTGTTGTAATGTCAAGTTCAATAGCCATATATTGTGAAGTTAAGAACAAGAAAAAGCCGACAGTTTTACTGGCTTTTTGATTACGTTACAATTTAAAGGTTAGAGAGAGCCAAGTGCCGAGATGCTGCTAATAGGTGTGTAATTATTCTGTATAGACATTGCACTTTGCGTGTTCCTTTCAGGCAGTCAAAATTGGACATTTCAGGTATTTTGATAATGTATGTCATCCACATCCATAATAGTATAGATAAATCTCAAACAATAGGTCATATATGAACCCCCTGTGTCTGATCAACGCACACCCTCTCTTTTAAAAAGTAGTCTCCATTTATAGCTGAATGTATATCTTAAGAGATTTTCCAGGAATGGAAATCTTCTTTGTACAATTAATCGATTTGATTTGTTCAAAATACAAATTACATGTAAAGGAAACATCAAGTTAAACATAAAATACCATGCAAATTGAATCATCTATGTGTTTCCGTATATAGCAACGTAATCTAACATTTCATTATATACAGTATACAGAATTTATTGATGACTGACCGTAAGTAGATTATATGTTCCATAAACGAAACATGTATTAGGGATATTAGTAATGCATTACATTTATATGTGGCTTTTCTCCCTAAGGGACTTAAAGCATTTTACTTTTCTGAAACCATACGTAACAGTAATGCTGAAAGCGTATGAGTAAACTACAAGGGACAGACGAGAAATCTGGCTTAAAATTAGTCATTTTACAGGAATGTGTGATATGTATTCAAAACCTGTTTATACTTTAATGTCTCTTTTTTTTGTTTCCATTTGTTTTAATGTCCAACAATGAGTTGCATTTGTGCAAATGCTGGTTCTGCCTTCACAAAAGCATGGACACCATACGTGGTCCCAGAGGTGTCTTGGGTACTAGTACTACTAAAATAGATTTTTACCTGCCGATCTCTCTGTAGGCATTTTAATATTTATGGAGTTAGAATATATTTTGGGTAACTGGGGCTCTGTACATTGAGGAGTTTATAAATATACCAATCTCTACTTATAACATATTATAATTGTATTCCCTCTTCCAGCCTAATCATTGTTGCTCCTCTAAGGAGTGCCGTATAGCTGTTGCGATTGAACCAAACTTCGAGACAGACCAACTACTGTCTGTTGGATACTCAGGGAACGAAGCAGACCTTTACTGAGGTGTAATTTTCTCTTTAGAAAGTTTAACAGTTTAGCTTTAGACTTTTTAGAACACACTCCGCAAGGCAAATGTGACCTTCCCTATATGGCATACTTGAAATTCATCATCTGAAATATGTATTTGTTTAAATAATCTGCTTTGTTTTGCAGCCAAGCAAACCTACAAGCACCACAGCCATGCTCACTCTGAAAGGTGACGTTACTGAATCGTACCAGGTTATCATGGCAACGCAAGTTGTGTCAGCATGACAGCGCAAAGAATCTTTTAACTGTGTGATCTGTGGCCTAACAGGAATTAATATGGCAAATAGTGTTGTAATGTAACTCAAGAAATAAATAAAGACTGTTTACGTAGTATTCTGTAGTGATTCCTATTGCATATAGCAACTCCCAAAGTGAAAAATTATTGTATTATAATAATACATTAAGAAAAATAAGTGGTAAACTAATAAGAATAACAAGACTTGTGGTGCAGCAACCATATGGCCATCAGGTTTGTGGGGATCATTGCGTGTCTCTCACAGATAGGGTCACCATTAATGGCCTTGTCAGATGCCATGGTCCATTAATAGTCCACTAGTCTGGGTACCTGCCAGATCAGCTTTTCCCAGTGACACGCTGGGTAAAAGTGATTACACTCCACTTCCTGCAGGGACAGAGAATCAGAGAATAGAGTAGAGCGCAAGGAAAGAGAGAATACTCGGCTCAGAGAGAAACGCTGAATCAATAATTCCCCTCCCCCACTTTTGGATCGGTGGGGGTTATCAAGGTCCCCACAGGCCTGCTCCCACTTGCATTGACTTTCCTAAGGCCTGCTCCTTAAAATGTCCGACAGCATGCCATGTGCTCTGAAGCACGCAAACTTGCTCATACCTAGCCAAGCAGACCCGAGCATACTGGCATTCGATGACCTATGCACTAAGCTCTGGGATCGAATCAACGCCTGAGCAAGACAACCCAGACCAAAGTGCTTGACCGCAAGGATCTTGCTAAACTTCCTCCTCATATGTGTGGCGGAACCGCTGCCGTTTCGTGTGATTCCTGCTTGTAATATGTGTGTCCTCTCTGTATTTCGTTTATTTTACCCGTTCCCGTTCGGGAGTGCTTCCACGAAGGGAATTCATTCACCTCCCGAATGGGGAACACACCAATACCTAATTTAGAATGTTAGTATAGAATGTTCACACCTCCCAATCACCTTGCAGCATAAGTGTCAAAACCGCAAACCGCAAAGAAAACAATTAATGAGTGCTTCCCTGGGTGGCCGCCATTTGTACAGACAAATGCCACCAGAGGGAGCATTCGTGGATTGTTAACCGACTTGTTTATATCCCGAACAAGGGCCTCCCCGGTGCCACATTAGAATGTTCACACCAATTAATCAGAACGCTTGCACCCGCAACATAGGTCTGAAACCGCAAGGGAAGTAATTAATGAGTGCTCCTCTGGGTAGCCGCCATTCGTACAGACGAACGCCATCCAGGGGGAGCTTTCATACCCCGAAAGGAGACGCTTCCCCTGTCTAGGTTTCATGACAGGATCTTGCGAATGGAGCCTATTCGATCGAGGGACCAAGGCAAGGATCCCTGAGATTGATGTGGACACTTTTAGGGCACTGGTTAGTTTTGACGGGCTCTCATGAGCCCGAGGGACAAGGAGACCAGCTCTTTTCCCACGTGTCTGTATATATGTGTCTGTGTGTGTGTGTGTGTGTATGTGTTTGTATGTATATGTGTGTGTCTGCAATGTATGGGAGGGTGGTTTCTAGTTATGCCTACAAAACACTTTTCTTGTCTGAAGTACTTTACCAATAGGAAAGCTTCAATTTCATCAAATATTCAGATAAGCATGCCTTGCCTATTTCTGATACATTCTATACTATTATCACCATATAATTGTGCTATTACTCTGTTTGCCATACTACTGTTTTACCATGTCGGCATTTGAATGGCTTGTTTTTGCCGTTGTGGCAACACAAACTTGTTTTTAATATTATGCACACAAAAAATAAAGAATTATAAAAATAAAAAAAATGTGGCACCTTTGCAATAGGATTATAAACTGTTAGATAATTCTACATGTTTTATATTCTACTAATTCCTTTTTCAAGGATAGATATGCAGTAAAATCTCCTTTGGTTTTTTTTTCCCTGATCACGTAATGCCAAGTTAGACTGGTGCAGATAGAATATTTTATATGAAATAATAAAGGTCAGTGTTTTCAAAGAAAAGCATTTAATAAACGTATAAATTCCAAAGAACAGTCAATACATACACCATGTCTGAATATGTTTTTCAAATGTCACTTTTTGAGTTTCCTGATCTTTTATCCATCTTTCATCGTCTGAATTCTCTATTGTCCCCACGGCTCAGTATAAATTGTCTGTTTTAGGGTATGATCAAGCTTCACAAAACGAATCCGCACAATACTGGGTGATTAAACTGCTGTTAATGTGTTATGAAAGAGTTTACGTAAACAAAGGTTCTAAGTGACTTACTCATTGAAATAAATCACTAGAAATATGGTATGAACTTTACTAACAAGTATGATTAATCTAATGCCCTGTCTATCCAACCATGTACCACATGGCTATAGTGTGTCTGACTATAAGAGAAAATGGGAGCATTCTTGCCTTCAGATCTCATGACGGTCCGAGCAGAGGGAGACCTCCTTTACATACATTCCCAGACACACAGATACATACTCACTGTCATGATTCCGGTAGTGATAGTGGTATATTTTGCAATGATGGGAGGACACTGTAATGTGAATAGTTAATTGAAAACAAACTTTACTTTATAATACTTGGTGCAGACACTGATATATGAGCCCATTAACAATGGAGTAAGCTTTTGTATAGGTTTGCAAAATAAATGACTAAATGAATAGTTATCATTCCTTTTAATATAGAGAAAACATGATACAAAGATAGAGTAGAGATAGGAAGTCGCGTGGGAGCAGAAGAATGTGGTTCGGAAGTTCAAGAGTGGAGACTTGGCAAAGAGTTGTGTACAAGAGCATTACAGATCATATGAAACAGAACAGGAGATTGGAAAAAGGATGAATCCTTGGACAGAGTAGACAAAGAGGACAAGTGAGTTTTGGAGTTTACAGACAATCAAGGACTTCCGAAATAATGCTGAGGGACTGCCTATATGTAGCAGCACAGCAAGGTGATCCGTAATCGTAGTCAAGAAATCAGGGCCGAGGTCAGAAGCCAACTAGTAAGACAAGTACCATAGACTATACTCAGACTGAGGCTGTACATAAAGGTTGTTACACACTTACTTTAACAGACTAGGGAGACTTAATAATCAAGCAATGTGGAGCCCATAGAGCAATAGTTGAAGGGGCAATCTTAATGAGAAGAACCTGAAACAATTAAGTATTAACAAAAAGATTACTTTGACATCAATCAACAAGGGATATATAAAGGAGAGTTAACTTACATATACACACAAAAACACCAAGAGACACAACTCACATTGTCAGAAACATATACCCGCTCAAAGAACATTGCATATATTTGCCACTGTCCTGTTTTGTTATGGGGGTATTTCTCAGGAATCTGGCTTACTTGTAGTGTAGACGTGATCAATCTGTTCCAGTGCTATATAACATCCTTCCAGTCCTGCCCCACAGGAGTGAAAAGGAAGCTGTCATACACTCCGGTAAGGAATGGGCCGGGCCCTTGACCTATCCGCAATGTGATCATCCCAATCACACTGCATAGCATTACAGGACCCATTCACCCCCCCCAGGGCTCTTACTGGAGGACCATCTACCCGGGGGGGAAGTCAATATTTTGATTTAAAGCACAGATGAAAAATTAGACTCTTTATTTTTTTCCTCCTCAATCTTAAACAGGACAAAGTTAAAGCTTTTCCTTTTCAGTAGCTTTTTATTATATTTGATTTTCACCCCGTGTTCTCTGTCTTTACACAAAAGATTAAACATTCTTTCCACATTCCACTTATAGGAGGTGGTAGAAATAATCTCGAGACTTTCAAGAACCACATATTTGGTTACAGTCAGTACATTAACTAACTCAAACAGACATTGCTAACACCTTGCAAGAGGTTATAACAGATTGGACTTAACCCTTTTTTGTCACAGCTGAAAGCAATTGCAATTCATCTTGTTACAGTCATCGCTGCGAATTAAAAACCAACAACTTTACTGTTGTGTTTAAATAATTATTACCATAACATAGAAAATGAAGTAAAAACTGAGAATATGAGAACTCTGCGGACGGGCAAAAGTTCAGAGAAACACCGTCGCTTGCCCTTCAGTATAACCCCACTCAGTTCTCCAAATAATTTTTGCTCACTTTTGCCTTTACAGAGAGAACCTATACCATTTGCATGTTATTATTATTATTATTATTTTATTATTTATATAGCGCCATCAGATTCCGTAGCGCTATCAGACTGATCCTGCCCATAAGGTCAGTGTCAGAGTTTGGTTGGGGAAAGGTTTTGACACTAGCAGCAAACACCATGCATATCATGGTAAAAAGGAAAACAAAAGTATATGAGCTGCAAACACAAATGAATAACACAAACTCAAAACTCAAAAAGAGAACTGGGGAACTTAAAGGATCACTATAGTGTTAGGAATATAAACATGTATTCCTAACACTTTACTGCTGGAATAAATATTTAGGTCACTGGCCCCCCTTTACAATGGCGATAAAGGTATTTTGCATACCTTTTGCTCCATTGCCATGCTGATCTTGTCACAGCTGGCCCTGTCTCCAATCAATCTGGATGATCTCAGCCAATCCAATGCTTTCCCATAGGGAATGATTTCCAGGCTAGTGCGTGTGTACAGCAAAACGCCTCGCTGCGCCAGTCAGCATCTCCTCATAGAGTGGCATTGACTCAATGCAGCTCTATAGGGAGCATTAAGCATCTCCAAGAAAAGCGTTGAGATGCTGAATGCAAGTGCTGCTTACTGTGCAGCACTGAACTAGGAAGCACCTCTAGTGGCCGCCTGAGTGACTACCACTAGAGGTGTTACTAGCCACCAATGTAAACACTGCCTTGCCTCTGAAAAGGCAGTGTTTACACTGAAAAGCCTACAGTGACAGACTATATACACTAGAACAACTACAGTAAGCTGTAGTGGTTCTGATAACTATACTGTTCTTTTAATACAAGGAAATAACCAGGCCTCTGGAACCCAGGACTTTAGGACTGGGAACAAGGCCATAGGGTCTCTGGCCTTCAAGATACTGGGAGCAAGTCTTCCGGGAGCAGTAAATTGGAAGAATGACTTCTGAGAACAGGGTACGGGGGCAAGACATCCAGGAGTCAACAAGCAGGATAAAATGACCAAATCTGAAACAGATCCAATAAACTGGCAAGCAAATATGGGTAAGGCTAAACTAAATCGGAAGAACATAATTACAAGGTTATAACCAGCTGAAGATAGAGTCAGATCTCTTCAGCCTTTGTACAGCAGTAGTGGCACTGTGAGGTGCTGCACCAGACTAAAGAGATCAGAAGACTAGGGGGTAAACATGGAATCCTGGCAGGCAGTCTAGATCTGAAATGCTGGAACGTTCCCAAGAGAAACAAAGATCATCGGTTTGGCCTTGTTTGGGCCTTGTCAGCAAGGCGTAGCTGATACTCCCTAGGTACAGAAATCATGGGGTCCACGTCTGGATTATCCTTTTATCTTGGAGAGAGCCTAAGCATTTAGCCATTGGGTGTTTCTTGGAGAAGTGCTTTTTAGTGTGCCTAATAGGGATAATCTGTGTTTTCCTCAATATTTACCCAATACATAGAAACATAGAATGTGACTGGGTGCCTCCGCCAATCACCGCTTCCTAGTACCTCTGAGTACTTCCAAGCACTCCACCAGACACCATCAGCACTGTAGACCCTTAGCCACCGCAGCTTGGCTGGAGTCTCGCTGTCCTTCACCCACCCTGGACAGTCAGGGATTCAGCTTCCAGTGGGTAGACCTGTCCTACACCAGAGAGAATAGCAGGATAGCTCTTACAAGAGCTAATGATATAGCTGGTATAGCTGTTCCCTACAATCACAAGACAAGGCTCTGTGTTTAGGGTGAAGTTGAACTGTTTAATGGCGGCCAAAACTAGCCTTATTTGCAAGTACCCATGCAACGGGTTTTCCATATTCCAGGGGCATTCCCCACTGGACCTGAAAGGGGACTGTGACAAAGTGCACACTGTAATTACATTGGCTCCAGGACACTCCCACACAAAACAGGATAATCCCTCCCCTGCGCCTGAGAGATAATTGAGTAGGAACTATACTAAACTCAATTATCTTCAGGCACACAAAACATATATTTTACAATAACCCAAAAGTACCTCCAAAACACATGGAAACCCCACAAAAGTCATTTTCCCGGATAGCCCTGATCTGGGGGACCAACATATCCAAAAATCAACCAGATCGGTTCAGGGGTTCAGGAGTTCCATGGAAATCAAAATTTTGACCGACCGTGCACATGGTCTTATGCCCAAAACAGTTCCAGGGAATTAGGGCCAACGGTCAGTCACTCTTTCGGGAGTACAAAAGTACAAATAAGTTTTTAAAGGGCCCATAGTCTTTTGGCAGGAGGCTGGCAAGCAGGCCCCTCCAAGAACACATGGCAGAGGCATTTCTGCCACAGTGACTGCAGATAAGAATCATTTGGTCCATCTAGTCTGCTCAATTTTCTAAATACTTTCATTAGTCCCTAACCTTATCTTATATCTAGGATAGCCTAAACTCCTTCACTGTGTTAACCTCTACCACTTCAGCTGGAAGTCTATTCCATGCATCCACTACCCTCTCAGTAAAGTAAAACTTCCTGAAATTATTTTTACGCCTTCACCCCTCCGTGTTTTTCCAGATACCATGTGCCCCCAAAGACCTTCTTCAATTGCCTCCATCTCAAAATAAACTTGTCATATCAATTTTTTCTCATTTTTCCTTAGCTTCACAGCATCCCTCTAAGCACCATCTGCACCTACTTTGATCCCTCTTAATCTCACCACCCGTTTAGCCGCTGGCCGCTGCTACGTCAGTCATTCTATGATTTACCTTGTTTCTTAGAACCATCTTGAACTTTACAACAATCCTAGCATTCATTGTTGTCATCTCATGACTTTCTTTACTAGCAAGCACCCACCACCATCCAATAAATACCTGCTTCTATGTCATCTTCTCCTTCATCGTAATGTCCCCTTTCCTTCTTCCACCCTCTTCCTCTAACTTCCTACCTTCCCCTTTAATAAAAACCAAATAGATTTGAGAAGATTTATACAACTGCTAAGCATATGCTGTCAGCCCAATGTAACAATCCACCAACAATGTGCTGTTTTTCTCCAAAACAAACACGGCAGCCGTACTTTGTACTATACTCAATGACAAATCATATTTCTGCCCCGTTCCTTCTACATATCCTCAAATAGTGTAATCTGGTGTTTGCATGACTATTTGCAGTACCTATCATGTATTTGTTCAGCATAAAACACTATAAAAAGTAACACAAATATATTGATATGTCATTAACAAATTGTCTTTCTGTGATAACACATTTAATATTTATAGTAGGATTTTGCCCTTGACTCTGTGCATGAAAGCAGGTTATTAGAACACTTGTAAATGGAAGGTAAAGGTTACTGTGTTTAGTTTTACTTATGTAAAACCTTTAGAAGCATAAGGGGTCCATTTATCTGACCATTATTGGGTAAAATAAACAGTCACCAAACTATTTTGTTGTGTAAGGACTTTTATGAAGAGAACCGTTGCCCTAGTACATTGTGGTGTCGACTATCAATCCCCTATTGAGCACCCTGTAACGCAGGGGTGCCCAAAAGGTAGATCCCCAGATGTTTTAAGACGACAGCTTCCATGATGCTTTTCCATTCTAAACGAACTCTAAAGGAATGCAAATCGTCATGGGAGTTCTACTTCTATGCAGTAAGTAGTTAAACATTTTGTGGCCCAGATATACCTAAAGTTGAAGTCCCCCTTTGCATTAATTATATCAAGTTTGTCCATATTTGTATGGGCTTTCTTAGGCTGAATGTTGCAGTCGATGCTATCAGCGAACAGAAATGGGCAGTGTGATGAACTTACTCCTAAAAGACTATGAACCACTGAGCTCTTCCCTTCCTGTTCAGTTACCTTCCCATTCCTTGCGAGCCAGAGTACTCAGAAGCTATGAGCGCGACCAACCTAAAAATGCTCTGGAACTCCGGCTCAGCCATGTGTTGCAGGTTTTCCCGGTCAACTTGGACCTCCATTTTCCCCACTTTCCCAGTGACTCAGAAGAGTGCTTTTTGGAGGGAAGCTTGTGGCCAGGAAAGTGAACAATTGTTCCCGAAAGCCATCAGAAGGCTCAACTTTCTCTTGGAGATATGGTGCCAGACAAAATCACACCGGAGTTAACCGGACCGAGTGGAACTCTTTTCGGCCAAGACAATGGTAGTGGTCGGGCCCAATTTTGACAGTGTGGCGTTTGGCCATTTATGCATGGTTTAGAGCGCTTTTTCCAGAATGGGTGCCCTGATCTCTATCTCTACTTGAAAATGATGTGTGGGGATACGTAATGTTTAACAGGTGTTTTGGGGTATTTTCTATGTTCGTTTACCGGTTATCAACTCAATTATCTCCTGGACGGGCTTATGTGTTTCTGAATAGAGACCCCATGTTGGGGGGTCTGTGTATAAATGTGTGTGCTTTTGGCTGAATAAACAAGTTCATTTTGTACACTTCATCAAGTCTTGACTAATGTTTGGGTATGCAAGAGTTATATTCACTGCTTCACTACGGGACCTAGGAAAATCTACAGCGGAAGTACAACTCTGGGTACAGGCATTACGTTACAGGCAGTACTGATGCCATTGATGCCACTAATGCTGAAATAGGAACATTCATGAACATATAAATCAGTTTACAGAACTGCAATCACAAGGAGATCTGTATACTTGAAACATGAAAACTAAACTAAAGTCGTATAAGCAAAAAAATAAGCCTATCTATCTATCTATATATATATATATATATTATATATATATTTTTGCCTAGATTAGGTGTTTTTAAAAAAAACTAATAGGTGAGTGTGCTGGATCTTCTGTATTGTGTTTGTGTGTGTGTGTGTGTGTGTGTGTGTATATACATATATAAAAAATCTATACACAAAACAACATTGATCTCTCAACAAACAAGTCCAAAGTGTATAAAGGTTACCAAGCTACCAAGTCTTTGTATAGAATACATTATCAATGTTGTTTTCAGCTGGATCAATATAAAGACTTGGGACTTTTATACCCTACTAACCTTGGACTTAATTATTTTTGGATAAATAGTGGTTTGTGAATAGATGCAACATATATATATATATTTTTTTTGCTGACAGCACATTACCATTGTTTTATTAATTTATTGTTTTTTAATAGATTTTCTGTGTGTTTTACATACATGATTTGACTTGAATGCAACTTATTTAGGTTTAATTTTTCAGATTGAGGATGTTATAAGGTCACTCCAAATGCATGTGGTACCTATATTTACAGTGCTTTTTTTTTTATTTTTTTTGTTCCAGTTAGCACTGTGTAGGTGATACACCCCCTTTCCGTAACAATTCTGGAAGATATAATCCTTGTTTAAAAGAAGTTGTACATTATTACACGGAGATTTGTGTTATACACCTTTATTTCATGCTCCAGTGTTGCACAACATGTGCATGAGTGATACAGGGTGCTGCATTATAACATTACTATTCTCTTGCCCTGCTTTGGTCTGTTTGCAAATTGACTACAATTAGTGATGTACCGAACTGTCCGCCGGCGAACAGTTCCCGGCGAACTTAGCGTGTTCGCGTTCGCCGCGGCGGGCGGACACATGCGCAGTTCGATCCGCCTCCTATTCGTCATCATTGGGCAAACTTTGACCCTGTGCCTCTCGGTCAGCAGACACATTCCAGCCAATCAGCAGCACTCCCTCCCTTCCACACTCTCCAACCTCCCTCCCAGCATCCATTTTCGATTCGAAAGTTTAGCTGCTGCTGATTAGATAGGGAAATTGATAGCTAGGCTAGGGTATTCAGTGTCCATTACAATCCTGAAGGACTCATCTGATCTCTGCTGTAAGGACAGCACCCCAAAAAGCCCTTTTTTGGGCTATAACATCAGGCTGCTTTTTTTTTTTTTTCCTGTGTAATGTAATTGCAGGTGCCTGCCTGCCAACTTCTGTGTGAGGTTCACATTGGATACTGTGCCTACTTGCCCAGTGCCACCACTCATATCTGTTTTTACAATAGCTTAAGCTTTAGATTTAAAAGAAATATTTTTTTTTCACTGTAATAGAAGAGCAGTTGCCTGCCTGCCAGCTTCTGTGTCAGGTTGGATGCCTTGCCCATTTGCACAGTCAGTGCCACCACTCATATCTGTTTTTACAATAGGTTAAGCTTTAGATTTAAAATAAATAAAAAAAATTCACTGTAATAGAAGAGCAGTTGCCTGCCTGCCAGCTTCTGTGTCAGGTTGGATGCCTTGCCCATTTGCACAGTCAGTGCCACCACTCATATCTGTTTTAACAATAGGTTAAGCTTTAGATTTAAAAGAAATATTTTTTTTTCACTGTAATAGAAGAGCAGTTGCCTACCTGCCAGCTTCTGTGTCAGGTTGGATGCCTTGCCCATTTGCACAGTCAGTGCCACCACTCATATCTGTTTTTACAATAGGTTAAGCTTTAGATTTACAAGAATCTTTTTTTTTCACTGTAATAGAAGAGCAGTTAGTTGTCTGCAAGCGTCTGGGTGTCAGGCCTACTTCAGCGTGTGCTCTGCAGACCTGTGCCAGCGTGCTTTGACAGTTGCCAATCATATCTGGTGTCTCTTTAGCGTGCTTTTACAAAGAAAAAAGGTTTCCAGTGTAAGCTAATAGCAGCCAGTCAGTGTCCTTCAAGCGGCTCTGTCAGTCCTTCCTTCAGCGTGTGCTCTCCAGAACTGTTCCAGTGCACATTGCCAATCATATCTGGTGTCTCTATAGCGTGCTTTTAAAAACAAATTTTTTTTTTCACTGTTATAGATTGAATAGCAGTTACTTGTCTTCAAGCGGGTGTGTCAGGCCTACAGTGTGTGCTCTGCAGAACTGTTACAGTTCACATTGCCAATCATATCTGGTCTCACATTAGCTTGCCCGCGCAGTGCCCCAAATTTCAAGTAAGAGGACCGACCAAGCATCTTCTTCCATCTCCCTGTTACATAAATCAATGCCATATCCATAGAAATTGTAGAGAATATCCAGGATAGTTTTACAGGGCCAAATCATGTCGCCTGTTGAAAGAGGTGACCTTGCTCGGGTCCCAGGTGTGCGGTTCCTAAAATGGCTGCCATATACACGTCCACTGATAGGGGACGCGGAAGGTATTAAACTGATATGAACATTTACTAAACTCACCACTCCGAGTGCTGTTATTTATTTAATTTTTTTGTGGTGAGGCTTTACAGGACAGAGTGCTTCTCCACGGGACATGTTAACTCACGGGCAGCTGGCTCATCAAGGAACCAGAGCAGCTTGAACGAGGTGACCTTGCTCGGGTCCCAGGTGTGCGGTTCCTAAAATGGCTGCCATATACACGTCCACTGATAGGAGACGCGGAAGGTATTAAACTGATATGAACAATACTCCACTCCTATCAGTAGGTCCGTCCCATTGTGATTTATGCCCCCCACCCACCGCGCAGGGATGGGGGCCGGGGGGAGAGGAAAGTAGGCCCCCCCATTGTGATTTATGGCCCCCACCCACCGCGCAGGGGTTGGGGAGGACAGTAGCTCCCCCCAGTGTGTATCATGGGCTTTGAGGACAGGTGTCAATCCATACCTGCCAAGTGACCCTATGTAGGGGTAACAGTCCCTATTCTGCTCTGTGTCAGTGTGTATCATGGTCTCTGTGGACGGGGAACAGTCTCTATTCTGCTCTGTGTCAGTGTGTATCATGGACTCTGTGGACAGGGAACAGTCTCTATTCTGCTCTGTGTCAGTGTGTATCATGGTCTCTGTGGACGGGGAACAGTCTCTATTCTGCTCTGTGTCAGTGTGTATCATGGACTCTGTGGACAGGGAACAGTCTCTATTCTGCTCTGTGTCAGTGTGTATCAGGGGCTTTGAGGACAGGTGTCAATCCATACCTGCCAAGTGACCCTATGTAGGGGGAACAGTCCCTATTCTGCTCTGTGTCAGTGTGTATCATGGTCTCTGTGGACGGGGAACAGTCTCTATTCTGCTCTGTGTCAGTGTGTATCATGGTCTCTGTGGACAGGGAACAGTCTCTATTCTGCTCTGTGTCAGTGTGTATCAGGGGCTTTGAGGACAGGTGTCAATCCATACCTGCCAAGTGACCCTATGTAGGGGGGACAGTCTCTATTCTGCTCTGTGTCAGTGTGTATCATGGTCTCTGTGGACGGGGAACAGTCTCTATTCTGCTCTGTGTCAGTGTGTATCAGGGGTTTTGAGGACAGGTGTCAATCCATATCTGCCAAGTGACCCTATGTAGGGGGAACAGTCCCTATTCTGCTCTGTGTCAGTGTGTATCAGGGGTTTTGAGGACAGGTGTCAATCCATATCTGCCAAGTGACCCTATGTAGGGGGAACAGTCCCTATTCTGCTCTGCGTCAGTGTGTATCAGGGGTTTTGAGGACAGGTGTCAATCCATATCTGCCAAGTGACCCTATGTAGGGGGAACAGTCTCTATTCTGCTCTGTGTCAGTGTGTATCAGCGATCATTAGGATAGGTGTCAATCCATATCTGCCAAGTGACCCTATGTAGGGGGAACAGTCCCTATTCTGCTCTGTGTCAGTGTGTATCAGGGATTTGACTATCTTTATTCAGATTCAAAAATTACAATTCCAGGAAAAATTTAACAAACATTTACAAGAACATGTTATGCACATCATAGAAACAACGTGAACCTCTTTAAAGCCACAAACTTAAGACAAAAAATACGTACACACAATGTGTAAGGGTTTGAAAGAATATTCTGAATCCTTACATGTTTACTTTATCGTTTGTTTGATTTTTGTGAACCATATATAAACTACAAGCAGCGTGAAAACTATAAAAACTCAAGTGGCCATGCTGATCAAATTAAATAGTATGCTTTACACAGCGTATAAGGGTGATGTCACAGCACAACGGGAATCTAACAGGGGAAGAGGTGAAAGTCATCCTCCCCCTCCCACGACCCCGCCATATCTGCCAAGTGACCCTATGTAGGGGTAACAGTCTCTATTCTGCTCTGTGTCAGTGTGTATCATGGTCTCTGAGGACGGGGAACAGTCTCTATTCTGCTCTGTGTCAGTGTGTATCAAGGGCTTTGAGGACAGGTGTCAATGTTAGGTGATTTCTGCCCTTTATGGATTAAAAGCAGACTCTGCATCAACTGTGTAATTTTCCATGGGAGTTTTGCCATGGATCCCCCTCCGGCATGCCACAGACCAGGTGTTAGTCCCCTTGAAACAACTTTTCCATCACTTTTGTGGCCAGAAAGAGTCCCTGTTGGTTTTAAAATTCGCCTGCCCATTGAAGTCAATGGCGGTTCGCGCGGTTCGACGGTTCGCGAACATTTGCGGAAGTTCGCGTTCGCCGTTCGCGAACTGAAAATTTCGGGTTCGCGACAACACTACCTACAATCTCCCTAGAGAATCTTTAGCCCAACAAGTCGTTGCTGTATCTCTTGTGCAGAGGGAGCCGGCTGGCATTTTGGATCTTGAA
Organism: Pelobates fuscus; assembly: GCF_036172605.1. Taxonomy (NCBI): domain Eukaryota; kingdom Metazoa; phylum Chordata; class Amphibia; order Anura; family Pelobatidae; genus Pelobates; species Pelobates fuscus. The sequence continues at coordinate 108,695,081 of NC_086327.1, read as the reverse complement.
CTCCCTTTTTGGTGGAATCAGTCTGATGTGAAAATAGTTTAGGTTCTTTGTGTAATAGCACAATGAGTGGTATATCCTGGTGTAACGGAGCTCCGTGTACTCCGACCGAGTACCCTCCGTTGATGGATGCTCCTAGCGCTCTCAGAGGACTCCAAGCACGGCAGACGACACCACAACCACCGCAGGCCCCACAACCGCCGTAGCTTAACTGGAGCCGCGCCGTCTTCCGTCCACCCTGGATCGGCTTCTGTCCTCCAGGACCGTGTGGGGAAGACCTCTCCTCCAGGAGAGCGTAACAGGAACAAACTCTTACAAGAGCTAAGTGATTAAGAGCTCAGGGGAATATGCAGAGCATAGCAATCCCCAGTGTGATACAGCAATTCCCTCCAATAACGAGACGAGGCTACGTTTTGAAGGGTCAAGAAGAACTGAGGACTGGAACACCCAGCCTGCTTTTTATTAGGAACCAATACACACAGGACACTCCCAGGGGGAGGATGAAAACAACCAATCATACGTATGGTAACACCCCCACGTCTCCTCCCCTCAGATAACCACATAACATAATTAAAATGTCCACATTTTTACTCAAGTTCTGGATGTACCCCAAAACCAAGGGGTACACCTTTAAATCCGGCACCACTGGATAGCTCTTATTCAGGAGGGTAACATGTCCAAAAATCAGTTCATTCGGATGAATGGTTCGGGAGATATGGGAGTCCAAAGATTTGACCGACCGCATGGGTAAAGTATCCGAAAACAGTTCCATGCATTTTGGCCCTGCGGTCGGTCACAAACAAGGGAATGAAAACAGACGAACTGCCTGTGTTATAGAGCCTGGAAAGGGTTTGAATGAATTCCCTTGTTTGTGGGGTTCTTTCTACCGAACGGCGGGTCATTCGGTAGTTTCTATACGAATTTCTGGAAGTATGGAGGTCTCAGCGGTGTTTGCCTAGTCAAGTGTCCGATTTTAGTTCCAGACACTCGACGGCAAAACACCGCTGTTCGGTAGTTTAAGATGGCCGCCGCCACGTGTTTGTTTCCCGAATGGCGGCCACCCAGAGGACAAAGAATACATTACACTGATTGCAATTACCCGTTTGCAACATTGTTGCAAACTGTAATTGGAGGCACACTTATTCCTGGGTGGTCTGGTTGTTCGGTAGTTTCACTCAATATAATGAATGGAGTGATTCTACCGAACAATCAGATGAATGCTGCATACATATCACCCAGGTTAAACTTAACACATGAATACATATACAATATTACAGGCAGTACACTAGAATATGCTTCACAGTCTTAAAGGGACAGTAGTCCCAAAAGTCCCAATATAAATCCTTAAATGTACCAGTTTTCCAGGGGCCATAGTCAGCGGGTAGGAGGCAGGCAAGCAGGCCTCTCCAGGACAAAGTGGCGAAGGGCACTTCGTCACACCTGGTTTTGTGCTGCCCTAGGCATGACAAAACTCAGGCACCCCACCCGCCCCGCCTTCTAGATACACATACACACTCACTGACAGACACATATACACTCAGTGTCAGACACACACATTCACCGACAGACACACATACACTAGCTAACAGACATACACACTCACTAACAGACACGCATAGACACTCACTAACAGACACGCATACTAACACACACACTAACAGACACACCCCGAGGCAAACAAGGCATTTGCTTGGGCGGCAAATAAAGCCGGCCCCCCAATCGCCCTGGCAAATGCCTTGCTTGCCTCTTGTCCTGGGAGGCCCAGGAGCTGGCCAGGTGGCTACCTCAGGGCCCCCCAGGCTGGCAGCGGTGGCACTTTTTAAAAGATGATGCACAAGAAAGCCCGCAAACAGTTTACTGAAGACAAGCAGAGTAAGGACATGGATTACTGGAACCATGTTCTGTGGTTTGATGAGACCAAGATAAACTTATTTGGTTCAGATGGTGTCAAGCGTGTGTGGCAGCAACCAGGTGAGGAGTACAAAGACAAGTGTATCTTGCCTACAGTCAAGCATGGTGGTGGGAATGTCATGGTCTTGGCCTGCATGGGTGCTGCCGGCACTGGGGAGCTACAGTTCATTGAGGGAACCATGAATGCCAAGATGTTCTGTGACATACTGAAGCAGAGCATGATCCCCTCCCTTCAGAGACTGGGCCGCCCAAACACACCTCCAAGATGACCACTGTCTTGCTAAAGAGCTCCCTGTACCCCGGCTGGGTACCTCCACCAAGGACCGCTTCCTAGCTGGAACAGGGGACAAACAGCAGCACTTTTGTCCACAGTCATCGTGGCTTGACTGGAGCCCTGGAACCACTCCTTTCTGGAGCTGAATGGGGAATTTGCTCTAGACACCCCCAGGCACTTGGCGACAATAAGTCCAGGGAGCTCTAGTCCTTACAAGGACTTTCCCCGTTGAATCCCCTGCAAGCTGGAACAACAGACACAGGGGTTAAATTTTCCTTCCCTCCGATAACAGGGCAACACACCGTTTTGCAAGTTCGAATGCTTAAATGGCAGTCACAACTGGCCTTATTTGTATGTCCCCATGCAAGGGGCACTCCCCCCTGGACCTTGTGGGGGACTGCAGCACAAAGTCACAGACCAATGACAAAGGTGTTTCAATACATGACATTCCAATATACAAACATACAATTCCTCATCTCTGCCTGGGAGATAATTGGATCAGTAACTGTCCTAATTCTAATTCAATTATCTCCAAGCATAGAAAAAACATACTTTTTTAAAACACCCCAAAAGTACCCTAAAATACATAAAACCACACAAATGTTACATCCCTGATAGCCCTGATCTGGGTGACCAACATATCCAAAAATCACCCAGATCAGTACAGGACTTCAGGAATTTCCTGGAAGTCATTTATTTGACCAACCGCAGGCATGGTCCCATGCCCAAAACAGTTCCAGCAAATCAGGGCTTGTGGTCGGTGTAGTTCGGTAGTTTGAAAACTAACAAACTACCGAACAGAGTCAATAGTCTTACCCTGGAGATTGTTCCCTTCATCCAGACGAATGATTTCACCAAACAGTACCCTTCTAAGTTGTATAGAAACTAACGCAGGTGATGATGATGGAAGTCCAGCGGTGATCGGGAGTTTCTGTGTCCGATTTTAGTTCCATGAAATTCATGCCCAAACACCGCTGACTGCGTTCATGTGAAAAAGATGGCCGCATAGGAATTGCGGCCATCCAGACGAACAATTAGAACACTGTGATGAGAAATGTTCCAAGTTGTTAATAGGTGTTAACAAGCTCCAGGGTGGTCTCTGGTTTGTGCGGGTGTTCGGTAACTGAACCATATAATCCCAATTGCACCAACTGAGACTTTAACATTATTTTTCACAGAGTCCATAGTCTGTGGGCAGGAGGCAGGCAAGTAGACTCCTCCAGGAGCTCATGGCAAACTCATGTAAAAAGGGGAGTTTGTCACAGTGGGGTATCCTCAAATGCAAGGTGGGGGAGCGCAAGGTCTCTAACATCCACCAGCTCTGTGATGTCATCATGGAGGAGTGGAAGAGTACTCCAGTGGCAACCTGTGAAGCTCTGGTGAACTCCATGTCCATGAGGGTTAAGGCAGTGCTGGAAAATAATGGTGGCCGCACTTTTGACACTTTTGGGCCAACGGTTTCGACATTATTGGCTGTGTGTTGTTGAGTTATTTTGAGGGGGCAGCAAATTTACACGTGATACAGGCTGTACACTTACTACTTTCCATTGTAGCAAAGTGCCATTTCTTCAGTGTTTTCACATGAAAAGATATAATAAAATATTTACAAAACTGTGAGGGGTGTACTCACTTTTGTGAGATACTGTAAATGTGTTACATTATCAATGTCACTGTTCTGAGCTGTACTTTTTAATTCAGTAAACTCACTTAGAAATAATTAATGCTATTAACACGCAGACACTGCAGAAGCGAATGACTTGATTAATAGGAAATAATAGCTGCATCCTTTAACAATGCACTGAATGAGCCGTTATACTAGCGAAATTGTTTTATTGATGGTTATTGTTTGACAGAGAACCTCTTAACATATATTAATTGATTAGAGACTAAATTATTGAGTCCCATTTATATTGTGGCCCTTGTTACTTCGCGGTCATGGTGATTGCATTTAGTATAGAGGAACTAAAAAGATCATGATTATATAAATAGCAGTCTATATGCACCCTACCCCTTTTCAGCTTGCTTTTTTTTGGAGAGAGCACAATATTTGCAAAGACCTCTTCAGTTCTAGGGATCCTTGCTTTTGTATGCTTTGTTTTATAACATAAGGAAATATTGCAGGTCCCCTCCAGTTGTAAGAAGGTCTTACAGATCCACAGTAATGATTTATTTTAAGTATGTGTGAGTTTTCTTTTAATGCTGCAGGTACGTCAGTGTTGGTTCTAGCACAAAATATTCAAAACTCATAGAACAATCATCGTCAGAAAAGGCATTTACTAATGGTAGTTTTACCAATTGCCTGGTAACCTCTCTGGGAGCAAGGGAGTTAAAAACCACAGTAAAAACTGAACATGAACAGCAGGTAACCAAAAACAAAATAACTCCAGATGTTTATTCACTATATAGTACATATTTTGGTATTTAAAAGAACACTCTGAGCACAATCATCACTACGTGCTCGCTGTCATAGGTCAACATTATACTGGTGTTGAAAAGAACATTCTCTAACATTGTTTTTTCATAGTGGTTAATTTGTTGATAGGAGAGCAATTTAAGGGGTGTATCTTGACTCTGAGATGACCACTAGTCTTTACAGATTAGTTTCCCTATATCCATTACAACCCACACGGTAACCAGCTACTTCATATCTCATCACCATAAATCTAAAATCAACAAGGCTGCTTTATTCTTCGCAGCAAGAACCTCATCTTCTAAGACGAAAGAGGTCAAGGACTTCTTGCTAGGAGACACAAACATTTCACCCACATTTTCTCCAGGGCCAGACGAGTCATGGCAGAACTCATGCAACTGGTGGTAGAACACTTTACCATAACCCTCACAATTCCAGATTTAGGGAGAGAAATGAAAAAAATTAAATATAAGACAATGGGTCGCGTAGTGCTGACATTGAGGATTAACTAGACAAATTTACTGAGACCAACAAGAGCATGGCCAGTAAACTTCAATTGGTGGAAGATCAACTCTGTTAGAGCAAACTTGTTGATCTGAAAAATGGTTCACACAGGAGCAATCTGCTTGTAAGAGATATACCCAAAACAGTCAAGCCTCAGTAACAGGGTAGAAACCTTGAACTTATAAAATCGATTTAGAAAATCACAACCTTTCTATTACTCACTTTTCAACTTCATGTCAAGCAGGATAGACATAATTACTAAATATTTGACAAGAGTTTAGACTGCTCATGGCTGATTTGTTAATGACTGGAAAAAGCCCTGGAGGTAGGACCATTGGAATGAGGAGTTTGAAACTACAAAGGAATGGAATTGAGGCTTTATGTTACATTTGGAAGTCATTCACATAACCTCCACTAGGGGAATCCACGTTGTTGCTTTTATTGTATCCGTTTATAACACTAAAAAAAATACTAAAGGGCTCTATATACTAAAGAAAAGGTGGCCCTGAAGAATGTATCCTCACTGATGCACAAGTATGTCCCGTCCAGGGTCCTACACTTTGCCAAAGATCTGCGTCTATCACCTGTTCATACCCACACCTCTGACGCCAGCCTTCAAAACGTCTCTAGTGCTGCACATTTCCTATGGAACTCCCTTCCCTACTCTATTAGACTCTCACCTAGTCTTAGTTCCGTCAAAATATCATTAACAGCTCACTTCTTTAAGAAAGCATATCAACTAAACTGTTACTAGCTTTCCCCCCACACAATATCTTTCTCCCCACATCTTGGTTAGTCATCCTGCTTCCTCTCCTGCAACTGTGTCATCCAAAGAACTAACCCTTCACTGTTCTAGCAACCTACTTTTTCCTATACATGAAATACATTCTTCCCTTACCTCTTGTGCCACTTTCCCCACTCCCTCAAGAGCGTATGCTAGTTTGAATATGGCCCTCAACACCCTCTGTTCTGTGTGTCCAGCTCATCTTGTTGCAAATACATGTCTGGTAGCCCACCCTTCACTGCAGGACAGAAGTCACAAAGCAGGACAGCGTGGAAGCTATGAGATATTGGTGGTAAAATGACTGAGGTCGCCTGTTATGGTGCCTGGAATGTCCCTTTAAGTCTCCATAACTCACTATCTAGTGAGAACCCCAAATAGAGGTATTAGCAAAGAAAGGTTTGGTGCTTTTCTACTCAAGAATATATGGTCCAACACAAAAACCTGACAAATAATACTAATAAAAACATTGCATTCATTTGGAATGGTTTGCTGGACCATGTGTTCTTGAGCGTTCTGTACCGGACTGCAGATCTGGGATTTACTGCATCTTTTAAATACAGAGAGTGCTCACCGCTACATGTAAAAAAAAACTATCACTATCCTGGCATGAAGAATAATATATGCCTTATAAGACGTGTTTTGTTTACTGATTGGAATGGTGCATTTTAATACATGCCTTTATTTATCGATATTGCTACACAAACCAATGGAAAGAACATGCTGTGTAAAAGGAAGTCTTGGTATCTGCTGACAAAGAACTCATTACTCAGTACACTAGTCAGATCACTGCTATTAAAACAAACAGTGGCTTATTTGTTCTCCGCATAGGTTTTAGATGCCTAAGGAATGGAACAAATATCCCCTGAGACAATGCATAATGCATATCGAAATGCCCAAGGCTTGGTAATGTCTGTGGTTACTTAATAAATAGCATTTTTCCCTTTGTGCTATTTTTATACTCTATAAAGCAGATTCAACAATTAGTTTAGGCTTATGGAAAGGAAATGTGTAAACACAAGTGCACCGGACTCATTTGCCAAGAACACATTTTCCAGCGACTTGATTTTGAAAGTTATCGTCGTAAATATTTATATATCTCTCGTTACAATAAATCTCAGTGTGACCAGAATATTTGTGCAACATTTAATAAAATCTTTTGGAGTTGGTGGGTAATTAGTATTAAGGGTCTTAGAGTTGAGGAGGATGTAGGATTTGGGGGAGGTTCTTTCATGGTCTGGTAGGTAATAGGCTGACTCTAGCCCTAAGCCCCCCAAAACCTAGAGCTTTAACCCATGTGTTTTTTTTAATGTCACATCTTTATTGGTGGTGGTTTCATGATTCTAAGGATCAAGGACCACAGCTTCATTAGTGCAGCATTTTTATATCAGTAAATTTTGTAACACACCTTTTTGAAGATTTTTGTTTACATGTAATTCCAAATGCGGTATTGTTAACGGTGTGGAATCCTGAATCCCAGAAGCTAGTATCACTGTATAAATGAATACAATACACCGCAGTACAGACAAGGAGTAGAGCGTTTCTTGGTCAGGGTAACAATAGGTCGGGCAGGTAGCGATGAAACAGAGCGGGTTCAAAGATCTCAGAGACTACAAAAATGGGTGGCAAGGATAAGAGCTCAACATAAGTTACTCTAGGGAGGAAAATAGCAACTGAGCAATGAGGCATCATTTATTGTGGCCTGCATAAGGCGCACCTGTGCAATAATCATGCTGTCAATTCAGCTTCTTGATATGCCACACCTGTGAGGTGGATGGATTTAGACAGATTTGTAAACACTATTTGAGAGAAATAGACCTTTTGTGTACATAGAAAAAGTCATAGATCTTTGAGTTCAGCTCATGAAAAATGGGGGCAAAAACAAGTGTTGCTTTTATAATTTTGTTCAGTGTATATATGGAATGACACAGAAATGATTAATTGGTGAGTGTCCATAATTGTGGTATATATATATATCACTATCTCTATTATATGGTTTAAAGCAGTATGTCACTCATTTCAGTTTGCAGCAGAGAATGATGTTGCACCTCGGAGTTTGAGGAATAGATGCACTTACAATATTTACCCTTCTTGTTTCCACTTCAAAAGTATACTACACTATTGGATCTTCTCTATTCCTTTTTGTTTCCACATATTCCACCCCTTACTTCGAGGCACATCACACATCTCGGCTGCAAGTTACTAATTTTTGTTGTGAAGAAGACAGACTCTTGGTTTGGATGACCACGCTGCCCATTCCCATTTTCTTACTATCTATCCCTATTCGTGTCAATTCCTGCAGATGTGGGAGACGCTGTAAGACATATTGAAGCTCATAATTTCATCTTCACACTATTCTTGACAGCTGTAAACTCCATCCTTTCCTTAGCTCCCCTTTCTGTCTTTAAAACAGAGGATGGAGGATTGCCTTACTACAGATTCCGAATAAGTGGAGCACTGAAATACCTGTACAGATGTATAAATGATGTATATGGATGACACTGTATTATAGCCTGCAAATGACAGACAGACAAATCATAGTGCAAACAAATATGTTACAAAGGAAAAATAGAGAACAGTATACATATGAAATGTAAACTCACAAACATAGAGCCACTGGGTCACCTGGCTCTAGTGATATACGCCTTGGGATCTTTATAGGGGATCCACTGCCCTCTTCTTGTATCCTTCTGGTATCTTCAACTTCCAATGGAAAGATAAAAATGCAAGTGGGTCAGTTTCCAATGAATCAGGAAGAAATGTATTGAATAAAATAAACTAAAATATATCTTTAAAATATAACAGGGATTCAAATGAATCAAAATAACATATAAAGTAGTCCTATAAACCAAAACGCGTTTCGCCAGGGGCTAGCTACACCAACTGAGGAAGCCAGCCCCTGGCGAAACGCGTTTTGGTTTATAGGACTACTTATAGGACTATCAAAGTGGTTTATATGTCATTTGCCATATTTTATTATTTATTAAGTGAGTGTGGCTTCTACATACCTACCTTCATAAACCTACTGTATGATGAGTTACCGATAAGAGGTTTGTGTTTGGTGTCCATACATTTATGTGAAGAATACCCAGCACAACCAAGTCTTCTTTTTATTCTCAGTCTGAAAAACATAGGCATTGTATTCTTTCTACACAGAATCTTTACTCTCACACAACTGTGTAGATATTCTTGGATCGTAAGTCAAACATGGTCTGCTTACTAAACTTCAGATTGTGGTGAATTAAAGGGACACTGTAGGCACCCAGGCCACTTAAGCTAATTGAAGTGGTCTGGGTGCAGTGTCCCTTTTGCACTTAGTGCTGAAAATAGATCAAATAAAGGGTTTTTTAACCCTTTATTTACCTGGAAGGGGGCGCGAGGGAGGAGGGAGGTAGAGGAAGATATAGTGCCAGGAATACAGCTTTGCATTCTTTGCACTTATAGTATCCATTTAAAATTGAGGCTCAAACAGTCAAGCTGTAGCCTTAGTTGAGTTGGGGATTTTTTCCGGACAAGCTATTTTTGACACGATATTGCCATTTGGATTCTAATTGGCTGCAATGTAGGGTTTACTGAGTAACCATTGGTGTTGAATGGGACTAAGAGAAGGATGTTTTTGCTAAGGCATTTGTGCACCTGTTTGTTTTTCTGAATGACAGGTGAAAATGTTGGCAGTTACTTTTCTCGCCCTGATGAGATGATATGCAGGTGAGTTTTCTGGCCATGAATTTAGTCTTCGTCTAATTAGTTTTACGGAAAAAGGCCTCAAGCAATTGTCTCTAAAAATATCTTCCCTGTCTGTGACAGCCAACTTTCCGATAACAAAATGCCTCCGCCTATACCTTACACATAGTTTACTGCATGTTCAGTTAGTATGTGTAAAATGCAAAGAATCACTATAGGCACTGAAATGCAATACATCTACTTTCCCACACAACACCCACCCCTGCAAATGTCCCAGCTCTACCATAGAAGGACGAGCACATCATGGATGAAAATGATACCATAAACCACAGAAGTTGCTTTGTCATTAGTTGTGGCATTGTTCAGAACAAACATAGAGATTTACCATTAAATCTATATGTTACCTCATATAATTGTTTACTACCAAATGGCAAAATAGTGAAAAACTAGGACACATTTTATTTATCCAGTTTGAAATCTCCACAATGTATTATGTAAGAGTATACTATAGCTCAATGTAAAGTCGTGATCGCATGCGTGCTTGTGGCTCCAGCTCGGACGCTTCTCAGTGGGAAACTTCTGATTGGTCAATTCCCCAGCGCAGACCGAAAACCTGTGTCAGGAACAGTGTTACTTTTGTTGAATAACAATTTTAGTCAAATTTTAGTTGACTAAAACTAGTCTAAAACTAAAACAATTCAGATGACTAAAATAAGACTAAAACTAAAATGACTTTTTAGTCAAAAGACTATGACTAAAACTAAATAAAAATTTGCCACCAAAATTAACACTGCACAGAGGGACTGGGGAAGGGGCAAAAGAGACAGACCAGGGCTTGGGAGAGAGACACATAGAGGGGCTGGAGGGATACAAAGAGACACAGCGGGATTGAGGAAGGGGAAAAAAAGAGACAGATAGAGGCTTTAACTAAACCCAATACATTTTAGTTATGTTGACTAAAATAAGACTTAAACTAAAATGGCTTTTTAGTCAAAAGACTATGACTAAAACTAAATTGAAATTTGCCACCAAAATTAATACTGCATAGAAGGGCAAGCTGGTTGCCATATACTGCTATGAATCCCAAGTGATGGCATGTACAAGTGTGAAATCAAGCCCACTAGAATAAATCCCATTGTTAAAACAACAGGAAATAGGGAAATTATTAATGTATTTCTAGTGCCGAGAATGTGGCACGTTCAATGCAATCTGGCGGCGGATTCCATTCCAGCCTAAAGAATTTTCACAACATTCCAATCATCTCTTACATATTAGAAATTTTAAATACAAACTTTAAAATGAGAGATGCTATTATTCCCTTCTTTAAAACGAAAAAAAAGAAATCATGGTAGCTGGAAATAGTTTGATGAGGAATTCTTTCCCCAGAAGCAAATTGTGAGAGGTCTTCAGGACTCCACAGTAACCATAGGAACCATTGAAATTTACAAATAAACAAAACATTTTGTTTACAGTTTAGCAGATGTACCACGAAAGAACACATGCGTGTATTTTTTTCTGCATGTTTTCTTTGGGGGGTATATGAAAAAAAAAAACAGCTTGCAAAAACTGTTGACATGCTGTCTGCAGCCTTTGCAAGCCCTCCCCTCTTTTCACAAACAGACGTTCAGAGTCTACTCACTGAAAAGCTTCTGTGCTGGAGCAGCAAGCACACGTGAGTCTTGTGACTGTCCTATGCTTCTCAGTGAGCTGGGGTGTGAATGAAGGAGGCAGGCACGTTCTAACTTCTCTGTGCTCTGCGGAGCTAACGGGAGTAAAAGATAACCTCCCTAGCTATCTGCCCTCAATTATAAAAGTAACAATTTCAAATGAAATTAGAATTTTCATAAACTGTAAATGTTACAAATGTAACAGACTCCAGACCCATAACAACAAGTGTTTGGAGTGTACCTTTAATATGATAATACAAGAGTTATTTATCAAATGTTAGTTTCACTTTCTGCCGCCACGCATCCATATGAGTATGGTAGAGTATAGACAAAAACAAAGAAAAAAATTGTAATCTAGCAATAGATTTATTGCTGATATTTGTTCCCTATCTTCTAAAGTAAACGTGCGCTATATCGTGCCCTGGAAGGATATCAGAACAAGTGTAATCACAAGGTGTACTTGTACCTAATGTACTAACCACCACTATGCAATAAGGAAGACAATTATTAAAACAACTAAAAGCCAACAGGCAATTTGACAGATCAAGGAGTTTATCTTCTAAGTGCCATTAGCAGATAACCCTGATGAACTTATCAGGAGTTTTATTATTTAATGCTAGATGCATAAGCACTTTAAAGCATTTTGTCCCTTTGAAAAAAACAAAACACATACAAAAAACAAACAAACAAAAAAAAACACTATACACTGATCCGCTATAACATTAACCCCTTCAGGACCGGCCTGTTTTTGGGATGTTTGTACGTTAAGGACCAGAGCAGTTTTAACACTTTTGTGGTGTTTGTGTTTAGCTGTAATTTTCCGCTCTCTCATTTACGGTTCCCATACAAGTTATATATTGTTTTTTTCAAGACAAGAAGGGCTTTCTTTACATACCAGTATTTATATTATGTCATATATTGTATTTAAAAAAAATAATGAAATATGGTGAAAAATAAAAAAAAAACATATTTTTGGACTTTTACTTGAAAAATCTTTTACTTATCTACAAAAGCTAATGAAAAAAACTGCTAAATAGATTCAAAATTTTGTCCCGAGTTTAAAAACACCCAGTGTTTACATGCTTTATTGCTTTTTTTTGCAAGTTATAGGCCTATAAATACAAGTAGGAAATTGCTGTTTCAATATATATATATTTTAAATGTATCAATAGTGACATTGTTACACCGTTATCTGTCATAAATCCCCGAAACACACCTAACATGTACATATTTTTTAAAGTAGACAACCCAGGGTATTTAAAATGGGGTATGTCCAGTCTTTTTTAGTAGCCACCTAGTCACAAACACTGGCCAAAGTTAGCATTTATATTTGTTTGTGTGTTAAAAATGCAAAAACCGCTAACTTTGGCCGGTGTTTGTGACTAAGTGGCTACTAAAAAAGGCTGAACATACCCCATTTGCAATACCTTGGGTTGTCTTCTTTTGTAAATGGTATGCCATCATGGGGCTAATTCTCATTCCTTGGCTACCATACGCTGTCAAAGGCAACCTAACCAATCTGACAAATTTCAATAAAAAAAAAAAAGTAAAATCAAGCCTTATATTTGACCCTGTAACTTTCACAAACACTATAAAACCTCTACATGTGGGGTACTGTTATACTCAGGAGACTTCGCTGAACACAAATATTAGTGTATCAGAACAGTAAAATATATCACAGCAATAATATCCTCAGTGAAAGAGCTGTTTGTGTGTGAAAAATGCAAAAAACTTCACTTTCACTGACAATATCATCGCTGTGATATGTTTTACTGTTTTGAAACACTAATATTTGTGTTCAGCGAAGTCTCCCGAGTAAAACAGTACCCCCATGTACAGGATTTAGGGTGTCATAGAAAGTTACAGGGTTAAGCACAGTGCTAGCAAATTAAATTATCTGGACTTTTGGCCTGGGTTGGCAGGCAGGTCCCTCAAATTGCAATCATTAAAATTACTTAATTAGGTAAAAATATTACATAAATATGCACGTAGAATTTTAATATATATACATATTTATATATTTGACGTCTACGTGTATATTTATGAAATTATTAATGTAATTTTGTATGTGGACATATGTATATTTCGTATTATTTTTATTTATTTATTTATACATAGATATATATATCATTACATTCTAAGTGTATTTTGATATAAATATATATATATCAATATCAAAATACTGTTAGAATAAAATTGAATATATATATATAATTTTTTTTTAATTATTAAAAATTATTTTTATTTTTTGTTATTTATTTTTATTAACATATTATTTGTATTTTATAATAATATATATATATACCATATATATATCGTTATTATATATATTGTATATATTCGTGTGTAATTTAAATATAAGTGTATTTTTATATTAATATACGTATATATAAATATAAAAATACACTTAGTGTGACATTATATATATGATACATATACATATATTATATATATAGATATAATACATGTATATATATCATATATATATACACATATTATAATTTTTTTTACACTGATTGTTTTTTTTTTTTTTTACTTTATTTTATGATTTTACACTTGCAGGGAGACTGCATGTCAGCACAGACAGTCCCCCTGCAGGCAGATACAAAGACCCCTATTGCGGTCATGTGATCGAGTGATCACATGGCCGTGGGGTCCTGATCTGCCGAGGGGGGACTGCCCGGGCAGACAGGCAGTCCCCCTGGACCGGGAGGAGAGCTGATCGCCGCCGTGGGACCGACGGCGATCAGGTAAGTAGCCCAAAACCGTTATGACGGTTCAGGACCGTCAGCGGTCCAAACGCACGTTTTACCGCTGACGGTCCTGAACCGTCAGCGGTCCTGAAGGGGTTAAAACCACTGACTTGTGAATTGACTAACATTGATTATATTGTTACAGTGACACCTGTCAAGGGGTGGGATGTATTAGGCAGCAAGTGAACAGTCAGGTGTTGAATTTCATGTATTGGAAGCAGGAAAAATGGGCAAGTGAAAAGATGAGTGACTTTAAAGGGCCAAATAGTGATGGCTAGACGACTGGGGCAGAGCATCTCCAAAACAGCAAGTGTTGTGGGGTGGGGTGTTCCCAGTATGCTATGGTTAGTGCCTACCAAAAGTACTGCAAGGAAAGACAAGCGGTGAATTGGCGTCAGGATCGTGGGCGCCTAAGGCTCATTGATGCACATGGCGAGTGAAGGCTAGCCTGTCTGGTTCGATCACACAGAAGAGCTACAGAAAACAGTGGTGTTAATGTTCTGGCTGATCAGTGTATGTGCTGCAATGTATAACTATGCACACTTGTCTCAGCTTCGTCTGATAAACGCTCTCATTATGTACGAGGAATGATGTTGCTTCTGTTATACATTGTTCAGTATCTCCTGTATTTATAATTATTATTTGATCCTGAAAGTCTGCTCTCTTTAGTCAGAGTCCTCTTCTGGATCAGCAGTCAGATCTTCTGGATTTTAAAAGTGTTTCTAAATGTGTGGTTTAGTTAATGGCTTTAAAGAAACACACCAAGCACCGTAACCACTACAGCCGGTTGTATTTGGTGCCAGGAGAGCCGTGGCACTCTCCCCTTAATAAGTAGTCACACTGTTTTGTACTCCCCACCTCCACTTCTAATTCCAGAGAAGAAACTAAAGTACAGTTATTTCTTAAGGGATTCAGATTTTTTTTATTCCCAACGCTCTACGTCACATGTGAAAACAATTGATGTAGGCAAACCTTGTAATTATATAAGTTTGCCTAATGTCAGTTGTAAATTTGTATCATCTACAATTCATTTTGTTAGGATATCGCTGGATTTTAACTGCACAGTAATACACTCTGAATTATACTGTGATTCCATTTTCTTCAAATTTACCTTTTTGTTAATGTTTTTTGTGACTGCCTCTAATGGTGTAATGTAGTAAAAGAAACCATGGCTTCTTCCTTCGCCGGGGATTCTATCAACTAGGAAAACTTCAGTGGCGGCTCTAGACTTTGTGAGGCCTTAGGCGAAACTTAGACATGAGGCCCCGACTAACAACCAAAGTGAAAATAAATAGGGGTTGCATTGTGTGTATAAGGTGGGTAGTCAAACATACATTTTTATCTCGGATTCATTCCCCTGGTGGTGCTGTGGATTGCTATCTGGTCTCTGCAGTTCCGTCGGGTGCAGAGCTGCAGACCACGTGGTAAGTATCTTGCGATCTCCAGAAGTATCAGAGCGTTCTGTGGTAACCTGCAGCAACGCTCTGATTTGCTGGAGTTCGCGAGACACCTCAGTCTGCAGCCAGGCACCCTGAGGAGCTGCAGACCGGAGGCTGTACAGGGTGCTTTACTCCCAGGGCAGACTGAATGGAGGGGCCTTTCACCTGGCGGGCTAATGGGCAAGCTGCCAGGCTCCCTCCTGTGTCGGGTCCTCGGTCACAGACTGAGGACCCGACATGTTCGTCTGCCCTAAGGTGATTTAGGCGGCCGTGAGGCCCCAGTTTGCACGGTGCCTTAGGCGTCCGCCTAAATCGCCTAATTAGATAGCCACCTCTGGAAGACTTTATCTATCACACTTCCAGCAATATCGCTGGCAAAAGTCTCTTATAAATTTCCATATGGTGTGTTGCTGAATACATTTTCCATCCACAATGAGTATAATATCCACTGCATGTAGTGTGTGATGGCCTTTGAGACTGCTTTAGCTTTTTATTTGGGCATCCTGGCAAATGTCTCCTTTGGCCAGCCTTACATATGGAACACAGCGTTTTAATTTTATTTCCTTTTAACAGAGAAAACACACAATGACTTATTTATTTTACTGTGTAGCCTTTGTGACTTTGAGAGCTGTCCCTTGTCTCTCATTCCCTGTAATAAATCAAATATTTTCCTTCTGTTAGTTATATTGGTTAATTAATTTCTCCGTAGCATATTTGTTATACATTTTTCCTTTTCACAGTTTCTAGCATAGCATTAACATTCATTTCCTGGCCCTTTTCCAACCCAAACCTGAGCTAATTCCTTGGCAAATACTATTTGTTTAAAGTTGAATGGATGCTCCTGTAGTTTATAGCTTCTATGACATTAGACTAGGGTGCTATTTGACTCTGGCAGACTGAATAGCAATTACATCATCACACAGTTATCCTAAATATTTTCCCCAATTGCACGTAGGCCTTCCATGACATCTATTGTAGTACTAAAACGTGGTGCTAATATGTTTAAAGAGCCATGCCACCACCCAACTAAAAAACAGCACAAAAAACTCTTTAGTAGATATACCACCATTAAAAACATGTACATTTAATTATTCATTTTTTCATTGGGATTATATCTAAAAACAACTTGCAAAAGTTGCAGACCTTTTGTCTGCAGCCTTTGCAAGCCCTCCCCTTTAAAACACGCCCAGTCTTTCTGTGGCTGTCCAATCACAGACTTCCTAATGCAGCTCAATGAGAAGTCTTTGCGAGGCAGGTGCTCTGAGCAATTTCTGCCTCTTGAGTTTAGCTCCACTGAGCTAAACAACCAGGAAGTAACAAGAACAGCTGTATGATTAAAATCTGCACATTTTATAAATTGAAAAAAAGAGGAAAAACTCTCCACACATATAGCACTTCAGAAGGCTAAAGTACTTTTAGGTGGAGTGTACCTTTATGCATTTCCTAATCCATTTCCATCTTGGTCTATTACAATTTCCTTAGAAGATACAGCATATTATTTAAAGTGTATTATTTTCTGTTTAATCATCTTCCACCACCAGGCTTTTAATTACTTCTCTTGGTCTTGTTTTTCTGCCCCACACTTCCAGGTTATACACAGGTCAGTATTTGTATAGCACAGCGGTTCCCAAACAGGCTGTGGGGTGCCGCGGAATGTTTCCCCGGTGCAGGGCTGCCATCAGAAATTTTAGGGCCCCTGACACAGCTCAAGATCTGGGTCCCCGGGGCCAGCCCCGAGTCCGCCCACAAGGATGAAGTGTGTGTATGTGTGTATAGTGGATGCGGTATGTGTGTCATGGATGCAGTGTGTATAGTGGATGCAGATTGTACGTTTTGTGTAATGTATGTAGTGTTTGTATGGATGCATTAGATGCAGAGTGTGTGTGTAGTGAATGTAGGTGTGTGTATAGTGAATGCAGTGTGTGTGTGTGTAGTGCAAAGTGTGTTTAGTGAATGTAGTGTGTGTGTAGTACAAAGTGTGTTTAGTGAATGTAGTGCGTGTGTAGTGCAGAGTGTGTTTAGTGAATGTAGTGTTTGTAGTGAGTGCAGAGAGTGTATAGTGAATGTAGTGCAGATTGTGTTTAGTGAATGTAGTGTGTGTGTAGTGCAAAATGTGTATAGTGAATGTAGTGTGTGTCTGTAGCGCAACGTGTGTTTAGTGAATGTAGTGTGTGTTTAGCGAATGTAGTGTGTGTGTGTGTGTAGTGCAGAGTGTGTTAGTGAGTGCAGAGTGTGTTTAGTGAATGTAGTGTGTGTGTTTAGTGCAGAGTGTGTTGAGTGAATGTAGAGTGTGTGTGTAGTGCAGAGTGTGCTTGTAAGGATTCAGTGTGTGTGTAAAATAGGGGGGAAGGGGAGTATTATTTTTTTTATTTATTTGTGTATATTTTAATTTTATTCCCCCCTCCCTGGTTCTTACCGTGCCAGGAAGGGGGGAGATCGCATTTCCTGTTGATCCAGTGGCATGGTGGAGGGAGCCAGCTGCGGTACATTGAAGAGGGGGCCCAGCAGCACACATTGTCTTCCTTTCCAGCTCCTCTCTGACTAAAATCTCACGAGACAGGCCTGCGTGCTGTGCGGAGTGTTGCCATAGTAGCCCGTGGCAACG
Organism: Pelobates fuscus; assembly: GCF_036172605.1. Taxonomy (NCBI): domain Eukaryota; kingdom Metazoa; phylum Chordata; class Amphibia; order Anura; family Pelobatidae; genus Pelobates; species Pelobates fuscus. Next base: position 108,677,056 of record NC_086327.1, on the reverse strand, counting down.
CTCTGGCGGCCGCAGGGTGCAGGAAAGTTAGACAGAGAGCAGCTGGAAAGGAGGACAGAGTGTGCTGCTGGGCCCCCTCTTCATCGTACAGGTAGCAGGGGGCCCTCTGTGCACATATATATATATATATATATATATATACATATAGCGAAAATCGCTAGATATATTATATATATATATGTGCTTCTCAATGACAAGCGTTCAGCGTCGACATGCAGAGCATGGAGATGTTGAATGTCAGTGCTGCACATTTTGCAACACTGACACAGGAAGCGCCTAGGTGTTCCTAGGCAGCAATGTAAACACTGCATTTTCTCTGAAAAGGCAGTCTTTGCACCAAAACCCTGCAGTGGTAGACTATACTCACCAGAACAACTACATTAAGCTGTATAATATAAATTAAGCTCTAGTTGTTCTGGTAACTATAGTGTCCCTTTATGTTTGTGCGTGCAAAGGGATAGGGACTGCAGAGGGTGCCGAAAGGAAGGGTCTGTAAAGGGTGTGAGTGGAAGGGGCTGCAGAGGGTACAGAGGGGAATAGTGGCTGTAGTGGGTGCAGAGGAGGGACAGGATGTAGTGGGTGCAAAGGGTAATAGGAGCTGCAGTGGGAGCAGTTGGGTAGCCCACAAGCCACTACCAAAAGCGAAACCCTACCATTGCGCACAGTGCAGGGGGCAGGAGCTGCAGTGGGAGCAGCAGGTAAGGGCTGCAGTGGGAGCAGAGGGGTAGGGAATTCAGTGGGAGCAGGGAGGTAGGGGCTGCAGAGGGAGCAGGGAGGTAGGGGCTGAATGAGGTAGGGGTTGCAGAGGGAGCAGGGAGGTAGGAGCTGTAGGGGGTATGGGCTAGGGGCTGCAGAGGGAGCAGGGGGTGGCTGCAGAGGGAGCAGGGGCTGCAGAGGGAGCAGGGAGGTAGGGGCTGCAGAGGGAGCAGGGAGGTAGGGGCTGTAGGGGGTATGGGCTGCAGTGGGTAGGAGCTGCAAGGGGTATGGGCTGCAGTGGGAGCAGGGGGGTGGGGGCTGCAGAGGGAGCAGTGGGGTTGGGGCTGCAGAGGGAGCAGGGGATGCAGAGGGAGCAGAGGGGTAGGGGCTGCAGAGGGAGCAGGGGATGCAGTGGGGTAGGGGATGCAGTGGGGGTAGGGGCTGCAGAGGGAGCAGGAGATGCAGTGGGTGCAGGGGCTGCAGAGGGGGTAGGGTCTGCAAAGGGAGCAGGGGGGTAGGGGGAGCAGGGGGTAGGGGATGCAGTGGGAGCAGGGGGGTAGGGGCTGCAGAGAGAGCAGGGGATGCAGTGGGAGCAGGGGGTAGGGGATGCAGTGGGAGCAGGGGTGTAGGGGCTGCAGAGGGAGCAGGGGTGTAGGGGCTGCAGAGAGAGCAGGGGATGCAGTGGGAGCAGGGGGGTAGGGGATGCAGTGGGAGCAAGGGGGGGTAGGGGATGCAGTGGGAGCGGGGGGGGGGGGGGGTAGGGGATGCAGTGGGGGCCAGGGGGGGGGGATAGGGGATTCAGTGGGGGCCAGGGGGGGTAGGGGATGCAGTGGGAGCCAGGGGGGGTAGGGGATGCAGTGGGAGCCAGGGGGGTAGGGGATGCAGTGGGAGCCAGGGGGGGTAGGGGATGCAGTGGGAGCAGGGGGGGGTAGGGGATGCAGTGGGAGCAAGGGGGGTAGGGGATGCAGTGGGAGCAAGGGGGGGTAGGGGCTCCCAAAACCCTCCCAAACCTTACCTCTCTGGTGGTCCTCTTCTGAAGGAACCTCACAATGCTGACACGCTGCCTGTAAGTCTGCTCAGGGCAGCTCCGCACAGCTCACTCTGCACTGTGACTGGTGATGTCACTTCCTGCAGAACCAGCCGCAGGGAGCTGCCCTGAGCAGTTACAGGCAGCTCAGTGAGGCTGTGTTTGGAGACAGGCACACTGAGGGGCAGCCTAGTGGGGTCTTTGGGAGGGCCCTATAGCTGTCCCTCAGTGTGCCCTGCACGGAGGAGATGATTAGTAGCAGCAGGGGCCCGCGGACGGCTGTGTGGGCCCCTTGCTGAGTGCAGGCTGGCTGGGGAGATTGTTTAACTCCCCAGCTCAGCCATTACTGCACTGCAGCAGTATGTGGGGCTCGGGCCCCCCAGGACCGCCGGGCCCATGACAACTGTTATGGTTGTCATGCCCTGATGGCGGCCCTGCCCCGGTGCTCGGTGAATTATTATTTCATAGCTGTGACTCCTATGCACTCACAAAGTGGCTGACTGTCTGACAGCTATTGGGTTAGTAAGTAGAATTAGGTGTATCAAAATTATGCTAAGGTGCAAAGGGAACATCATTAACTTTTAAATGATATGAGGAATTGTAAGGAGTTTGTAGCAAGAAACAGCAGTGGGGAAATAAAGAAAATGATATGACTGAGATTTATAGAGATCAATACTTTATGAGTACTCTAACTATGAATTATTACCATGCGATGCAAAATCAATGCATGACTGGCTGAGGGCCAGCAAAGGAGAAATCTCCCGGCTCCCTCACACTAGTTTATCAACGAAATGGTTGGAGGGGTCAAACTGCTTGGATCATTAACCACAGCAGCAACTCCTGCTCAATCTGTATATATGTTAAAAATAATTTAAAAAGAAATAAATAAAATTATTAAATTAAAAAAATAAAAAAGTTGTTTTCGTGCTTATAGTGTCCCTTCAAGATTTGAGAAAACACAAAAAAGGAGAAACCATAGACTTGACTGAGCAAGGAAAATATTATTATAAAACTCCAGTTCAAGAAGAGCATATGGACACAAGCTAAAACCAGGGGTCCTATAGCCTCAGCATATTTCATTCTGTTTATTTAATTTGTTCATACTTGATATTGATTTGTTTTAATTAGTCCGCTGAAAACAGGGCTTCTTACACTAAATGCCTATGAATTGCATTTGCCATAATGCTCAACCAGACCAGCCAGACTCAAGCAGGATTAGCATCAAGGTAAATGTAGTCCACAGGTATCTGATGATCCAAAGTTAGCCATCACAGATATAATCCCATGAAGGATGAGACTCTAGGAAGTATTAATCCAATCTAGCATTACTATGAATGTCTCTTTTCATCATTACTGGATTCTAGATTTAACTTCTGAAAATTGCATTCCCTACATTGAGGAAGCCTTACCGCATGAAACCCAAAGTGACTTAGTACAATGATCAGTCAAATGATGAAAGATAAGAAAAGGGCATTCAAAACATTTAGATCAGAGAGGTCGATCGCATTATATAGCAAATATAAGCATGTCAATAGGGCTTACAAGAGGGCAATTAGATTGGCTAAACTTCAAATTGAAAAGCTCAAAGAGAGCAAGACCAATCCCCGAAAAGTTTTTTTAAGTACGTTAAGGCCCAAAAGGTTAAGTGTGAAAATGCTGGTTACTATTAAGACATAATTAAAAACATGAAGATTTAGTTGTCACTGAACTAGTTAACAAAGGGATCTTTATACTAACCCAACCCTGCACTAAATCGGAGCAAGAGTTACTCACCAGAAACAATAGTTGCTATAAATATTCTTTCTTAACAGTTTCATTGCTGGTGCAGACAAAGAAAGTCTACAAAATGTCTTTAGAATGTAAGCGAGCAGAAAACTAGATACTTTTGTTTTGAGGAAATGGATTTAGATTTATTCAAGATGTGGAACTATTCTGAGAATTGTTTGTTGCTCTCATGACCAAATACTTTTTATCTAAATATATTATGTATTTACTGCAAATTAAATTTCACTACTGTCCACATTGTTGCTTCTACTATACACTTATAGACATCAAACATTATTTGTTGTGTGAGGGGCAAATAAGGCCGTATAGGAAGTAAAAGGGAAATAAGTCGGTTGAGGTGTGCCGGAACCAACGTCGTGGTAGGCCTGTAATAAAAGAGGGCCCACCCATAAGTAGTAATGAAAATATAGAGGGAGTGGAGGGTGGGGACATGCGAGTCGCTAAAAAAACGTACGGGACGGAGGAAGGTGAGAAGGGGGGTTTAAATAGGCACCATGCCCCTCCCACAACTGCAGGCCAAGCCTTTACATTTGTGTGAGGGGCAAATAAGGCCGTATAGGAAGTAAAAGGGAAATAAGTCGGTTGAGGTGTGCCGAAACCAACGTCGTGGAAGGCCTGTAATAAAAGAGGGCAAAAATTGGGTACCTGTCAGAAACAAAAACAATCAACAAAACCTAATTGCCTAGCTGTATGGTAAATGGCGAGCGAGGAAATAGTTGCCCCGCACTTTAACCGGCACTCTTTTGCAGGGGAAGTAAGGTATATTAAACGTGTTGGCCCCCCTAGGGTAGACTAAATGTGGGGTAGAGAAGGTAATCAATAGACTGCATGAATAGGTGAGACTTCCTAAGAAAATGCTGCAAGAAGGACATGGTGGCTGTGGGAAAGTATGTGAGACCCAAGAAACTGTGGAAGCGGAATAGCGGCTCAACAACTAGATTACAAAGTTAAAGAGACTAGTGCCCATCAAGTACAGCCTTCCTCACATTTGTGTTTAAACAGTTGATCCAAAAGAAGGTGAAAAACCCAGTTTGAAGCGCTGCCAATTTGCAACAAGCTGGGAAAAAATTCCTTCTTGACCCCATAATGGCAGTCAGATTTTCCTTGGATCAAGCAGTTATTGCCCTACATTGAAGGTTGATGCCCGGTTCGTAGTGACAGGCATTTAATAAGTCTGATAGTGAATGAGATACTTGGATGTTGATGTGAAATCTGTAAATTTGAAAATTCCCTGGAACCTGAAATGCCTTGAGTATGCTAATAGTCTGGAACGAGGACATGAAACTGCGTATGAATGGTAAACCTGTACAACATGTGGAGTTGTGAATCGGATAGGTAGAGTTGGTGCAAGTTAGAGGTGGCAAAATAAGCAAAACCAAAATGCAGACAACATAGCTACAGGAACAGTCGGTATACGCGAAGAAGGAGCCTCAAAGGGGAAGAAGGCCCGAGCATTGGAAAAAGAGCCAGACGCGAAAAACGACGACCACGCGCTAACCGGCCTGGCAGCCCATGGTCGGGACCCCGAAAGGTGCTGGAAGCCTGGATCGGATCCAGCCAAAGTGGTAGATGCCAGTTACCCCAAACTGCCATCCGACACTGCCCCATAGACGACAGCAGCGAAGACAACCAGGAGGCGAAACGGAGAAGTAAGAGCGAACTCGGGGGCCCCAACCAGCAACAGCGTTACCTGTGGAGTGCGGACTGAGAGTTCAGCTGTCCGAAAGGCTGATAGGCAGGAATAGCCGAAGCACCACAGCGTGAAGGGTACCAGACCAAGCCAGAGAGCTCAGGTGGACAATACCATGCCAACGCCTAGCAGCGGAGACCTGCTTGAAAAAAAAAAAGACGAATAGGCAGCGCATAAGCGACCCAATGCATGTGTGTGTGGGTATGTGTATGTATATGTGTGTGTGTGTGTGCTGGCATACTAGCTAATGCCAAAAGGCGAAGCAATTAAAAACTAGGTTTGGTGGGGGCGGAGCCAAGCAACTGACCTGAATGGCCAAACACCAAGCGAGCAAAAGAGTACTTTGGACCAGCTAACACGAACCCAAACCCAACGAAACCGGTGCCAAACCGACCTGCAGACATCCACCATCGATATGGGCCGCAAAAATAAAAAATCTAAGCCCAACAACCCGCGGCAGCACCACAGCATCGGCAACATGTGGAAGCAGGCACATAGCGCCCAAGGCCCCAACATGGCCGCTTACAACGACTACGGCTCGGATATCTCCGATGATTTCACCACGATGGAGCACCCACACGAGGAAATACCACCTTGCAAGTCACCCCCAAAAACAGACTCCTCACCTGTGACCGTTACGGTCATGAAAGACCTCCTTGCAGACCTCCGACTAACAATACAGGCCGACATGGCCCAACTGCGCAAGGACCTACAAGGCCTAACGGGCCGTCTGGGTATACTGGAGGCTGACTTCCAGTGCACCAAACAACACACTCAAGGCCTACAACAAACGGTCCAGGAAATCAAATTACAGCACTCCACATACGAGCAGCGCATAGCAACCTTAGAGGATTGGAGTCGCTGCCGGAACATAAAAATCCGAGGCATAGGAGAGGAGATACCGGAGTCTGAACTCCCACACACATTGCGGAGACTAATGCAGTCACTTTTACCTCCCAAGCAAGCCAGACAGGTACCCATCGAAAATGTATTTCGCCTACCACGAGCAGCTAAGGCCCCACCAAAGGCCCCACGAGACCTCCTGGCTTGGTTCCAAAATCACAGAGACAAGGTGGCGGTGATGCAGGCCACGCGGAACCAATCTCCGTACCTGTTTGAAAATATGCAGCTATCTTTTTACGCGGACTTGTCGGGGCCCACCCTGGCGTCGAGACGCACACTCCAGCCCTTTACAGCCCTCCTACGCCAACATAAAATCACCTACCATTGGAGAGGTTTGCGCACACTGTTGATCCACCACGGGAATGCGACCTCTACCATCCGGGACTTACAAGAGGCAAATGAACTGCTACCGACCCTGGGACTTCCCCCAATCGCTCATCCTCCACCGGAGAACAGAACCACGCCGGCACACAGCACCGCGTGGAATCCCGCAACAACGGTCCCATTTGTCCCTAGAAGAGCCGAAACAGCGATCACCGCGGCAACCAACACCTGACGCAGCCCTGAAGCTACCCGGTATCCAGACCAGTCTACTTTAAGTAGCATTATACGCTGCACCCCCTGGACTCATGAACCAGTTACAATGTATATATGTTAAAAGGATATTGCCGAAATGTTATGGTAGAACTCACACGAATGCTGCAGCATAGAAAACTCTTTGGCTAACTTATTCACAGTGAAACATTATAGGTCAAGACAAAACTGTGGTACTTATGCCCAAGCCGACAGTTATCGCTCTCCCCCACCACGCCACCCCAGCTACACTCACACTGTACTACAGCTACTTACCCGAAACATGTCATCCTCATATTGTTTTGATGTTATGTTTACCGTTGGTTAGATGCTGAACGACAATCAACCTTATCCATGCCAAGGCTATTTTTCGCTTACTCCAAACACTATATAAAATAAAATGCGCAACTCACATGTAATTATATCCTTACCTAATCAGCATGCATACTTCTTGTGTTACTTAACCTTTACACTCCACCTTTACACTGGACACCTAGGACCCTGATAGCCAGCAACAGCTAACTAAGAGGGGAGGGTAATGAGTGAGAGAGGGAACATACTGTGTGAGCGAAAAGAAAGAGGGGGTGGGTTATGAGGAAGAAACTTAGGTCCGACCGTAACAGGAGGGCAGAGTGAGCCCGTTGGAGTACAGGTGGACAGGCTGCAGAGAGTATACATGGAAAAAACAGGAACAGAAAACGCATGCGCATGTATAGCCCACGGGGCTCATAAGGGCCAGAACGAGCGACCGGCAACAAAAACATAACGCTCCTTCAGGAAAATAACGCAGCATGGGTATGGCGGGCAGACGTGGCCCAGCCAAGCATAGAGATGAAAACCTGAAGGTAAACCCGGGTCAGACCCCGTGACGGGACCGAAGACCGTTTATTAGCAGCAACTACGTAGTGTAAGACCGCGTATCGGAACAGCAGGGAAGGGAACATGAATGAGATACACCCCCACTTTTTTTTTTTATCATTTTATTATATTAATAAAGATATAGATTAAATAATACCAGTATCATCTTTTATATTATATCTATTTATTCTATCTAGGGGGGGGGATGGGGCATTTGTATGGCGTACTATAAATAATAATATGTTAAAAGGAAAAGGCAGTGGAAACACCAAGGGGATTATTCACTAAACTGTGAACTATAGTGAAATAAAGTAGCACTTACATAGAAACATAGAAACATAGAAACATAGAAACATAGAATGTGACGGCAGATAAGAACCATTCGGCCCATCTAGTCTGCCCAGTTTTCTAAATACTTTCATTAGTCCCTGGCCTTATCTTATAGTTAGGATAGCCTTATGCCTATCCCACGCATGCTTAAACTCCTTTACTGTGTTAACCTCTACCACTTCAGCTGGAAGGCTATTCCATGCATCCACTACCCTCTCAGTAAAGTAATACTTCCTGATATTATTTTTAAACCTTTGTCCCTCTAATTTAAGACTATGTCCTCTTGTTGTGGTAGTTTTTCTTCTTTTAAATATAGTCTCCTCCTTTACTGTGTTGATTCCCTTTATGTATTTAAATGTTTCTATCATATCCCCCCTGTCTCGTCTTTCCTCCATGCTATACATGTTAAGATCCTTTAACCTTTCCTGGTAAGTTTTATCCTGCAATCCATGAACCAGTTTAGTAGCCCTTCTTTGAACTCTCTCTAAGGTATCAATATCCTTCTGAAGATAGGGTCTCCAGTACTGTGTACAGTACTCCAAGTGAGGTCTCACCAGTGTTCTGTACAATGGCATGAGCACTTCCCTCTTTCTACTGCTAATACCTCTCCCTATACAGCCAAGCATTCTGCTAGCATTTCCTGCTGCTCTATTACATTGTCTGCCTACCTTTAAGTCATCAGAAATAATCACCCCTAAATCCCTTTCCTCAGATGTTGAGGTTAGGACTCTATCAAATATTCTGTACTCTGCCCTTGGTAGGCGACTGCCTACCACATAGTGGTAGGCAGTCGCCATTTAAGCACATGTTATTAAAAACATGAAAAAACACACCCAGCTAAACGTTCCTAGGAGGTGATCTAGGGCAAGGTTTGACCCATGAACCATGCACAAGTATAGGTAAAGGGGCTGCTGTGCACTCCTTTGCAAAATTAAGTTAAGCAGAAATATATTGTATACTGGTCCTGAATAGTTTGACCTATATAGGGGTTCCTACCTGTTCTTCTAACTGCACCCAACACACATTATAGAAACTAGAAGAAAGATAGAAAAGCCAGAGGCAGTTCAACTATATGAGTGGAGCATACAGTGATAGTAATGGATACCTCCTTGTGAGTACTAAAGAACTCAGTTTACGTTGTTTTTACTTGTACTGTATGATATTGCACTAGGTGCTTGTACACTATTTTTATCTCCACAGTTATTCCATTTGTTTCCATACCATCGTCTTTTACCCTGAACCGAACTATTCCACCCATTGTATGTATATTATTTTGTGATTTTTGTGTGGATAGAGAGGTTACCACACGGGTGTTTTGAGTGTTTTGGTATCTATTTGGGTAACACGCTGTGACTCTATATTTTTATTTCTTAGTAATGGATACCTACCCTATAACAAGGGTCGTCTAGTCCTGATATTGTAGCAGTATCACTTTAAATTCAGCGTATATATACATAGAAAGAAAAACATATACAGGGAAATAATAGTGCAAATCTGTATGGTAATTAACCGTTGTGCAGTGATTAGTATGGCCACATGGACGCACGACCGCAAGTGAGTGCATAAGTGCACGAGCGACAGTGCCGCGGGCAGCAAGGGGGCCGTCAGCCAAGAATGCCGCAAAGAGACGCGCAGCAGGCCGAGCCGCCTGCGGAGGGGAGCAGCAGAGCAGACCTCCCCTCAGACAAGACACAATAGACCTCCCCTCAGACAGCGACTCCAAACACCCTGTCACGACTAGTAATGTGGTCCAGCACGCAGAAACTATGTAAACATATACATAAGTAAGAAAAGGAAAATAATAGGATAGAGCGTAAACCGGACCTTAGAATGGCCGGACTAATACGCTAGAGACAGAGAATGGTCAAAGGGAAAGCCGAGGTCAAGGAAGCCAGAAAATACTCAATACCGATTAAACAAGCCAAGTCAGGGAAACCAGAGATCAGAGTAACCAGGGAAACGCCAAGGATCAGGATACCAGGAAATCAGAAACATAGCATTAGCACTTTCAGGAAACCAGGAAACTGAAACCACGACATGGCAAAGTAATGGGGAAAGCTAGGGGTTTAAATACCCCTCTCTAGGCTATGATTGGTCAGAGGGCGACCTCTGACCCCAAAACGTGCGTGTGCGTTGACGTCGTGACGTCACGCACACGTTAGTATAATTTTCGGGGGCGGAGCTACGCTTAGGCGCGACCACGTGGTCGGCGCCATGTTTGATTCGGGCGTGATGCCCGGAAGAACTACGTGCGCGGTTCCCGGCTCGCCGACGAGCAGGTAAGCTTGTGTAGTCGGAGCGGTCGTGCCGGTCGGGCACGACCGTGAGGCTCGGCGGGCCGTTGACCGCAACAGTACCCCCAACTCGAAGACCGCGCACCGGGCGGGAAGGACCCGGCTTAAGAGGAAAGCGGTTGTGAAATGACCGGATAAGACGGGGCGCATGGACCCGGTCAGCAGGAACCCAACAACGTTCCTCGGGACCATAACCCTTCCAGTCAACGAGATAGGACAAGACACCTCTGGATAATTTGGAGTCCATGATAGAATGGACTTCGTATTCTTCTTGATCACCCACTACCAAGGGCGGAGGAGGAGTGGATACCCTGGTGTAGCGATTGCAAGTAAGGGGCTTGAGCAGAGACACATGGAAAGTATTCGCTATTCTCATATGAGCCGGTAGTGCTAAAGTATAGGTCACTGGATTAATAAGTTGGGTAACTCGAAAGGGACCAATGTACCGAGGGGCAAATTTCATGGACGGGACCTTAAGCTTGATATGTCTTGTGGAGAGCCACACCCTGTCACCTGGAAGATAGACAGGATTAGCGCCCCGTTTCTTGTCAGCTTGGACCTTTGCTCGTAATGAGGCTTTTTGCAGAGCTGAATGGACGGAATCCCAGGTATCATGAATCGATTCTAAACGGGTGTTCAAAGCGGGGATATCTGTGTCTGAGAATGCAGAAGGTAAAACAGTGGGGTGATAACCCTGATTAACAAAGAATGGACTGTGATTAGAAGATTCATGAGTGGCGTTGTTTCTGGCGAACTCAGCCATGGGTAAGAGCTCATACCAGTTAGATTGATTGGCATTTATAAAGCAACGTAAATAGGTTTCTAAAGACTGATTCGCCCTCTCTGCTGCTCCATTTGTTTGAGGGTGATATGCTGACGAAAAGGAGAGTTCGACGCCCAATTGTTTGCAAAAGGAACGCCAAAACCTAGAAACAAACTGGGTACCTCTGTCAGATACTATGTTTTTGGGTACACTGTGCAACCGAAAGATCTCTCTCAAGAATATTTGAACTAGATCTTGAGCAGATGGTAATTTTTTAAGTGGGACGAAATGTGCCATCTTCGTGAATCTATCAATAACCATAAGGACTGTATTAAACCCGTTTGAACTGGGTAGATCCACAATGAAATCCATGGCCAAGTGGGTCCATGGAGCACTAGGTATGGGCAGTGGTTGTAACAGTCCAGGAGGTGACCTAGGAGGAACTTTAGAAACGGCACATATTTGACATGCCCCAACATAATCTTTGATATCGTTTCTAAGAGCAGGCCACCAAAATCTCCGGGAGACGGCTGAGAGAGTTTTATGGACTCCAGGATGGCCCGCTGTGAGGTTGTCATGGAACAAATCTAGTACCTTCTTTCGAAACTGAGGTGACACATACAGTTTGTCCGGAGGTTTTCCCACAGGTGCCTGAGTTTGATCTGCTATTATGGCACAGAAGAGTGGAGAAGACACTTCGGAAACTGTAGTGGCAATGAGGCATTCAGGAGGTACAATAGGATATATCACCTGTTCCGGAACTTCATCTGTCTCAAACTGCCGAGAAAGTGCATCTGCCTTGGTGTTTTTAGTACCAGGCCTGTACGTAATTACGAAATTGAATCGGGAGAGGAACAATGACCACCTAGCCTGACGAGAGGACAGTCTCTTAGCGTCCCCAATATAAGCCAAATTCTTATGATCAGTAAAGATCAAAAGTGGCTCTTTGGAACCTTCCAAGAGATGCCTCCATTCCTTAAGGGCAAGTACAATGGCCAAAAGTTCCCTATTCCCTATGTCGTAATTCCTCTCTGCAGGTGTGAGTTTGCGAGAGTAAAATCCACAGGGATGTAAAGGCGTATCAGGACTTTCTCTTTGAGACAGAATGGCTCCAACTCCTGTCTCTGATGCATCCACCTCTAGCAGTGGCGTACATACCAGGGTCGCAGGGGTCGCGGCTGCGACCGGGCCCGGCCCACCAGGGGGCCCGGCCGCCCTGCGACCCAGGTATGTACCCACAGGGCCAGCCTCTTCTGCTGGGGGGCCCAGGAGCCGGCCACCTCCGGGCCCCCCGAGGCTGGCCCTGCTGTCACCCGGCTGGCTGGCGGGCGCGCGAGGGAGCACTGTCCCCTGGGTGCTCCCTCTTCAGCTCCCTCGCGCACCGCACTGAAACCGGAGCCGGAAGATGACGTCATCTTCCGGCTCCGGCATCAGTACGCAGCGCGCGAGGGAGCTGAAGAGGGAGCACTCAGGGGACAGTGCTCCCTCGCGCGCCCGCCAGCCAGCCGGGTGACAGCAGGGCCAGCAACACCACTGGACCCCAGGGAATCCCCCCAGCTCTCCCACAGGTAAGGAGGCTGGGGGGATTAAATAAAAAAAAACAACAAAAAAAAGTTTGAGTGTGTTAGTGTTAGTGAGTGTGTTAGTGTTAGTGAGTGTGTTAGTGTTAGTGAGTGTGTTAGTGAGTGTGTTAGTGAGTGTGTGTGTTAGTGAGTGTGTGTGTTAGTGTTAGTGAGTGTGTGTGTTAGTGAGTGTGTTAGTGTTAGTGAGTGTGTGTGTTAGTGAGTGTGTTAGTGTTAGAGTGTGTGTGTTAGTGTAAGTGAGTGTGTGTGTTAGTGTTAGAGTGTGTGTGTTAGTGAGTGTGTTAGTGAGTGTGTGTGTTAGAGTGTGTGTGTTAGTGAGTGTGTTAGTGTTAGTGAGTGTGTTAGTGTTAGTGAGTGTGTGTGTTAGTGTTAGAGTGTGTGTGTGTGTTAGTGTGTGTGTTAGTGTTAGAGTGTGTGTGTTAGTGAGTGTGTTAGAGTGTGTGTGTGTTAGTGTTAGTGTGTGTGTCTGTTACTGAGTATGTTTGTGTGCGTCTGTCACTGAGTGTGTGTCTGTCAGTAAATGTGTGCGTCTGTTCATGAGAGTGTGTGTGTGTCTTAAGCACTTACCTTTCTCCAGCGCCGGGCTCCCTTGGCGCTGGGGATCTCTCCGCCCCGATCCGCCTCTCAGCTCCGAATGCACATGCGTGGCAAGAGCCACGCGCGCATTCAAACCGCCCATAGGAAAGCATTACTCAATGCTTTCCTATGGACGTTCAGCATCTTCTCACTGTGATTTTCACAGTGAGAATCGCAGAAAATCCTCTAGCGGCTGTCAATGAGACAGCCACTAGAGATGGATTAACCCTCAGTGAAACATAGCAGTTTCTCTGAAACTGCTGTTTTCAGCTGCAGGGTTAAAACTAGAGAGACCTGGCACCCAGACCACTTCATTGAGCTGATGTGATCTGGGTGTCTGTAGTGGTCCTTTAAGTGTATGTGTTTATGCATGCACTGGCGTACATACCGCGGTCGCACGGGTCGCAGCCCTGCAACCAGGTGCCCGCCGCCATGTGTTGCGGCCCCAGCCTGCGCAGAGTAAGCGCTCGCGCGGGGGGAGAGGGGGCCCCGGATCAGTTTTCGCACCGGGGCCCCATGGGTTGTGTGTACGCCACTGACCTCTAGGATAAATGGTTTGGATGGATCAGGATGGGTCAGGACAGGTGCTGAGGAAAATAAAGATTTTAATCGTTCAAATGCCTCTCTTGCTTCTTTGGGCCAAGATATACAATTTGCTCCTTTTTTTGTTAAATTGGTTATAGGGGAAATCACGGAGGAAAATCCCCTTATGAATTTGCGGTAGTAATTTGCAAAACCTATAAAGCGTTGAGTAGCTTTAAGGCCCTTGGGTAATGGCCACTTTAAGACTGCCTCCAGTTTGCGAGGATCCATCTGGACAGGGCCGGCCTTAGGCATTTGGGCGCCCTGTGCAAAAAATCTTCACAGCGCCCCCCCTTCCCGTCCCCCCCTCCCCCACTCCTTACCCCTTCCCACACACCCTGTCACACACACACGCAGACAGTCACACACACACGCGCGCAGACAGTCACACACACACGCAGACAGTCACACACACACGCGCAGACAGTCACACACACACACGCGCAGTCACACACACACACGCGCAGACAGTCTCACACACACACACACACAGCCAAACAGACACACACAGGCAGACAGCCACACACACACTCACTAACAGACAAACACACTCACAGACACACACTAACAGACACAGACACACACTAACATACACAGACACACACTAACATACACACACACACACTAACATACACACACACACACACACACTAACAGACTCACACACACTAACAGACACACACTAACATACACACACACACACACACACTAACAGACACACACACACTCACCCACATTAACACATTTTTTAACATTTATTTAGACCCCCCCCCCAGCCTCCTTACCTTTGGGAATGCTGGGGGGGGGGGTCTCTTCCTTCCATGGTGGCCCAGTGGCTGCTGGGCGGTCGGCGGCGCTGGCGGGCGGCTGGCGAGGGAGCACTTCCTCTGAGCTGTATGCTCAGCTCCCTCGCGCGCTGCAGAGTGAGGCTGGGAGCCGGAATATGACATCATATTCCAGCTCCGCCTCCCAGCCTCACTCTGCGGCGCGCGAGGGAGCTGAGCAGACAGCTCAGAGGAAGTGCTCCCTCGCCAGCCGCCCGCCAGCGCCGCCCGACCGCCCAGCAGCCAGGCATGTCTGTTAGCCGCAAGGCTAACAAGACATTTGCCTTGGGCATTTGGGGGCGGCTTTTTTTGCCGCCCCCTGGAAAATGCCGCCCAAGGCAAATGTCTTGTTAGCATTGCGGCTAACAGACATGCCGTGTGAGCTATGCGGCCGCAGGGCGCCCCCTGCACCATGGCGCCCTGTGCGGCCGCACAGCTCGCACACCCCTAAGGCCGGCCCTGCATCTGGAAACCAGACGGAGATATAACGTATCCAAGGAATTGTATCTCCGTTTGGTCAAACTGGCATTTCTCCAGTTTACAGTAAAGGCCGTTCTGTAACAGGGTTTTCAGTACAATTCTCACATGTTCGTGATGTGTCTCTAGGTCTGGGGAATAGATGAGAATGTCGTCCAAATACACTAGAACGAACATGTGAAGGTACTCTCTTAGGACATCGTTAATAAAATCCTGGAATACCGCTGGAGCGTTACATAATCCAAACGGCATAACCAGGTATTCGTAATGTCCCATTCTGGTGTTAAATGCGGTCTTCCATTCGTGACCGTCCTTAATCCTGACTAGATTGTATGCTTTTCGGAGATCGAGCTTGGTAAAGACTCGAGCTCCCTTCAATCTGTCAAATAGCTCTGATATAAGGGGAATAGGGTAGGCGTTTTTAATGGTAATCCTATTCAAACCCCTATAATCAATACAAGGGCGTAGGTCTCCTTCTTTTTTAGAGACAAAGAAGAATCCAGCCCCGGCTGGTGAGGAGGACCTACGGATATGACCCTTTCTGAGAGCATCCTTAATATATTCCTCCAAACAAAGATTTTCCTGGGGGGACAAGGCATAGATTCCTCCCTTGGGAGGCATAGTCCCTGGTAATAAGTTTATAGTACAGTCATAAGGTCTATGAGGAGGTAACCCTTCTGACTGGACCTTGTTAAATACCTCTTTCAAATCCATATACTGCTGTGGAATTTGTGTGGTCAAGGGAGGTGTAACAGGAACATTAATGGTGCCAATAGGTTGTGGGATTTGCTTAAAGCAAACACCTTTGCATCTCTCACCCCAACTCACAATCTCTCCTTCAATCCAATCCAAACGTGGATTGTGTTTCAGGAGCCAAGGGAAACCGAGTATTATCGGAACTGTAGGTGAAGATATAATTTGAAAGGTCATTTCTTCAGAGTGGAGAATACCCACTGAAACAGTGATTGGCAGAGTTTCGTGTGTGATGAAAGGCTGGGTAAGAGGCCTTCCATCAATGGCCTCGACTGCTATAGGTTTCTCTTTATGTCTTAAGGGCAGGAGATGTTTTGCAGAGAATTCTTTGTCTAGGAAATTCTCCGCTGCCCCAGAGTCAATCATAGCCTCACATTGAACAGCAGTGTTCTCGAAAGATAAGGTTACTTTGATAAGGAAACGGTTCTTAGTCAATTTAGGGGACATATACATCACACCTAAGGTCGGTCCCCGTACGTGCCTTAGGTGTGCAAGTTTTCCGGCCGAACCGGGCATGATGACCTTCGATGTCCCTTCTTGCCACAATACATACATAACCCCTCGTTACGTCTGTGTTGTCTCTCTGCCTCAGTGAGTTTAGCACTACCCAATTGCATGGGTTCAGGTTCTGGAAGAGGCGTTTGGCTACTCACCACTGGGTTAGAGAAACAAGGAGCTATGGACAAATTAGAGCGTCTGTTACGTTGTTTGTTTTTCTCTCTCTCTCTGAGCCGGTTATCAATGTCTATCATGTAGGCAATAAACTCGTTAAGATTAACCGGAAGGTCTCTAGCTGCAGTCTCATCTTGTATATTCTCAGCTAAACCTTCAGAGAAAGCAGCCACCAGACCGCTATTGGTCCAATCAACCTCAGACGCTAATGTCCTGAACTCTATTGCATAATCGGCTACAGAACGACTGCCTTGCTTGATTCGCATAAGGGCTTTGGCAGCGTTCTTCTCCCTGCCTTTAGGTTCAAATGTAGCTTTAAAGGCCGTAAGAAAGGTACTGTAATCACGGGCTACTGCGTCACCACTTTCCCATAAGGGGTTAGCCCAAGTCAAGGCTTTTCCAGTTAATTGGTTCATCAGATAGCCTATTTTAGATCTATCTGTTGGGAATGAACCTGGGGAGGCCTCAAAGTGGTATTCTATTTGGTTTAGAAAACCTCTGAATTCCTTAGAATTACCTCCATAACGAGGGGGCGGTGACAAGGTTATGGACGGTGGTTTATGTGGTACGGGAACCACTACAGGTGGCGGAACCACAGGTGGTACAGGAGGGACCTCTAAATAGGCAGTCCTCTGGAGCAAGGTCTGAAATGCCTGGGCAAATTGGTCTAACCTGTGGTCCATATCCTCCACCCTATTTTCACAGGCGATCATATGTTTGCATAGTTCTGCAGGATCCATGGCCATGTCGTAATGTCACGACTAGTAATGTGGTCCAGCACGCAGAAACTATGTAAACATATACATAAGTAAGAAAAGGAAAAAAATAGGATAGAGCGTAAACCGGACCTTAGAATGGCCGGACTAATACGCTAGAGACAGAGAATGGTCAAAGGGAAAGCCGAGGTCAAGGAAGCCAGAAAATACTCAATACCGATTAAACAAGCCAAGTCAGGGAAACCAGAGATCAGAATAACCAGGGAAACGCCAAGGATCAGGATACCAGGAAATCAGAAACATAGAATTAGCACTTTCAGGAAACCAGGAAACTGAAACCACGACATGGCAAAGTAATGGGGAAAGCTAGGGGTTTAAATACCCCTCTCTAGGCTATGATTGGTCAGAGGGCGACCTCTGACCCCAAAACGTGCGTGTGCGTTGACGTCGTGACGTCACGCACACGTTAGTATAATTTTCGGGGGCGGAGCTACGCTTAGGCGCGACCACGGGGTCGGCGCCATGTTTGATTCGGGCGTGATGCCCGGAAGAACTACGTGCGCGGTTCCCGGCTCGCCGACGAGCAGGTAAGCTCGTGTAGTCGGAGCGGTCGTGCCGGTCGGGCACGACCGTGAGGCTCGGCGGGCCGGTGACCGCAACACACCCACAGCAGACTTCCGTGACGGTGCCGAACCAACGAGACGGACCATCCTAAGAGCAACATCTGCATCCCTGCAATTCCTCACCACCAGAATGGGAAATGCCAGAGCAGAGCCCAGGAGGACCGCGGACAGACAAGCAGAAGGGAAACAGCAGGCCAGGCAAAGAAGCCACGTGGACCAGGTAAGGGGAGGTAAGGACGACCGGAAATAGCGACATGCGAGTCGCTAAAAAATGTACGGGACGGAGGAAGGTGAGTAGGGGGGTTTAAATAGGCACCATGCCCCTCCCACAACTGCAGGCCAAGCCTTTACATTTGCGCGAAAAGAGTGACAATATGTAAGATTTGGACAAGAGGCACTGTCCTTCTAAAAGAGGGCCACTTGGGTGGTATGCTTTATGGTATTTTGTAATGCTAACTCAGTGTCATCATTTGTCCTCATTTTATAGTAATTTAGTGTCTACATTTTAGCTAAATTAGAGCTTTTACACTCCAATCTTTAGGACCAGTGTTAAGAGTAGTATTTCGCCAATTGTGATCTCATTTTAAATGCCAGTCACAGCCGGATTTCCTATTAAGCAGAGTAGGTGCCTATTCACAGCCCTTATAATGTGCCTTTTTGAGTTTTAATTTACTTGTGGAAGGGATTAGTACCTTGATCAGTGTCCTCTGTAACATAGAAACATAGAATGTGACGGCAGATAAGAAGCATTCGGCCCATCTAGTCTGCCCAATTTTCTAAATACTTTCATTAGTCCCTGGCCTTATCTTATAGTTAGGATAGCCTTATGCCTATCCCACGCATGCTTAAACTCCTTTACTGTGTTAACCTCTACCACTTCAGCTGGAAGGCTATTCCATGCATCCACTACCCTCTCAGTAAAGTAATACTTCCTGATATTATTTTTAAACCTTTGCCCCTCTAATTTAAGACTATTGTTGTGGTAGTTTTTCTTCTTTTGAAAACCTTAATAGCAGAGCTGCAAGAACAGTTATTGATACCGGAGAAACTGACGGAAGCCAAGCACAGAGAGATGGACACAGGTTTCTTCAGGAAGGAAGAGATTCTTTATTGGATCACCGATCGGGACTCAGAGGGACTAGCGTCACCAAAATACCACAAGTTCTGAGCCCCGGACAATAGTGCAGGCTCCTTATATAGGCACATAACTCCTCCCATATTAAGCTCCACCCGCACATTCTCTTAACCAATCAACACAAATAAGAATTAACTTCCTGTTTGACCGCATGGCCTGTCCAGCACAATGGAGGAGGGGAATACTATATCCTGTATTCTTGCACATGCTCCGTACACTACTGATCGTATCTTGCCACGTGCAACCAACTGATCGATACGTCAGCATGTGCACGTACACATGCCACGTGGTAATCTCGGCCTACTAAATTTATTTTTACCGAGATTCCACCACATTCCCCCCTTTGATGCCTCTTGATATTTTACAATTACTTGAGGCATCACTTAACCTTAGTTTGCTTACACCGCAAGTTACCTTGAACCAGACCAGACTTATCTTATGATGTGAATCTTCAACATTCATCTTCCTGCATTGGTTCTCCCTGATCTAGAGCCTTATATTTATAAATTGCCATTATCTGTGCAGCAGCCTTCCTCTCTGCTATATTTTCTATCAGGCTTTGCACAGACCTAACTACTAAGGGTATAAGACACGGTAGGAGTAGACACAACATTAAAATCAGTAGGACTCCACCTACCACTGCCTTAAGCCCTCCAAACCACTCATACCAGCTACCAAACCAACTACTTGGATTGTACCCTTTCCATACCTGAGTAGGCACATGCGCTAGTTTAACCATATGGCTAGTAAGCTCAGCTATTGCTTGCCCTTCGTCATCTATTTGAAGACAGCAATTGCTTAGGTTAAACTTCCCACATACACCTCCCTCTACTGCCAAAAGGTAATCCAAGGCTAATCTATTCTGGTATACTGCTGTCCTCATCCTGGTATTATGCTTCGCTAGGAGATTGAGCGCTTGTGATGTTTCGTTAGTGATAATCTCAACCACCGCCTGTAATCTTATAATGCGGTTGAGCATATAAATAGGGGTTCTATAACCAAAGGTACCATCTTCTGCCCACGTGGCTGGCCCATAATAATCTATAATACGCTGGGGAGGCCATTCATTATCTTCCCAGGCGCCTATCTCTATGGGTCCCCTTTTCTTCCTATGATTCACATCATACACTTTAACACCTAAAGTCTCACCTGTTTCAATAGGTAACAAGAAGAAGGATGGTTTGAGCATACCCAACACACATGCCCCTTCCCAGTCCTGTTGCAACTCCGAATAGGCTTTCTTACCACAGATCCAGTACAAATTTGCTGGGGCTCTCCAGGTAGATGTGATGGATAGATCAAACCACACATCCTTTAAATTGGCGTATCTAGCAAACGGGTTAGATGGTTCTGAGACATTTGAAGCCGACCACCAAGTTGTATTTTTAGTATCATCATCATAAGCTTTTTGCCCTAGACAAGTTAATTCTCCTACAGAAGTATTATACATTATTCCTTTCCTTGCTATGCAAACATAACCTATGATGGAGGTCTTTAATCTCCACTCAGATTTACCTCTAACACTCATATGATAATCGGCTTGTGTAGATATTAGTTGGTCAACTGCCTCAGAACCGGACATTACCTCCTTTGCTTCCCAAGGCCATTGGTCTCCCATGTTAGTACCTCCACACACATAGCAGTTGGTAACATTAAGACTACCGGCAATACTTTCAGCTAAATCGATGAACAGGTTTTTAGCATTATGGGGGATCTTATTATCTATACTCATCTCTTCATAAAAGGAATGGTATACTTGATGAGTCTGGGAGGATACCGTATCAGTCTCTATCCCTATAAACAATATTGTCCCAGGATCTAAACCCGTCCCGTATATCTGAAACCCAAATAAATTGCCATACTTATCTAAGAACTTGTCGGGGTTATTTATAAGTATATGGACTGGGTTGCATTCCATAGACTTACAATATGGGCTAGTCGGCAACTTAGTCACTATCATGTCTTTGTCTACTGTCTGTCCCCAAGTCGCCCACCCCACACAAGACCAATATGGGCAAAAGTTATACTCTCTATTTGGGCATCTAGGACTCACATATTTATTTTTACTACTGGGACAAATATATTTATCGTTAGATCCATACGTCCTCTCCCATCTAAGATCCCCACATACATTCCACGGCTTTCTACCACTTGATATCGCCTTACATGCATCAAATAGCAGAACACCCGAAGAATGTACGGATTATAACACCGTCTTATTAATTAGGGTCCCCTGAGGATCTCCATTCCTGAGAGTCAACCAAATTGTACGAGGTTGATACTCCGGACTGAAGCACCTAGGTTCTCCTACTCCTAAATGGCACACACTATAATCTATATTTAGGTATCTACATCTCGATACATCTCCTTTACACTCGTATTGTGAATGCCAAATTAGGGTTTGGGAAATATGGTTACCTGTTCTCGTAGTCTTAATGCATACCTCACAGCTAGGAGTGTCGGTACCTCTACCTTCCTGAATATAAAAACACACATAAATAAACACCATCAAAAACACATCTTTCGCCGTCATCCTCAGTCTTCGTCCGTGCGAAGGCACCTCAGCTTCCAGGATGTAAGGGCTGCAGGGAATGGAGTTCTGCTCGTCTTCACAGGTGTCCCTTCGAGACTTTCCTGGCTTCTAAACTATACGTCGGTGGGCGGACAGGCTTTATTATGGCCTTCTCACTCACGCACCAAATCCCAAAAATAATAAAATTTGTAATCCACAATAATTCCTCGTTACTCCGACTGAGTCGTGCGTTTTAACCGGATCTTGCAGGGATTCTCTGGATCTGCTGTAACTTGCCAAGAATCGACTGCTGCTGGTTTAACCCTGGAGTGATGTATCCACGGAGTCACTTCGGCCACTTTTATCGCTGTAGGGGTAGACAAAAGAACAACATAAGGACCTCTCCACTTGGGCCCTAACGGTACATTATTCCACTCTTTAATCCACACTTGATCTCCTGGATGATAACTATGAACAGGGGGATAAATATTCACAGGTAATCTATCTTGTACCCATTTCTGTACCTCCTCCATAGTCTTACCCAACTCTACAACCTGCTGCCGGGTAATTCCTTCTCCCAACTGACTCAAATCCCCCCTTAAGTTACCAAGTACGGGAGGTGGTCGCCCATACATGATTTCAAAAGGAGAGAGGCCCATCCTTCTGGTAGGGGTACTGCGGATTCGCAATAGAGCTATGGGTAAGAGAACGTTCCACTTAAGTTGGGTTTCCTGACACATTTTAGCCAACTGGTTCTTAATAGTTCTATTCATTCTCTCTACCTTACCAGAACTCTGGGGTCTATATGCAGTATGAAGCCTCCACTTTATACCAAGCATATGAGTCAGTTGTTGTAGGCACTGGTGAACAAAAGCTGGACCATTGTCCGATCCTATAGAACAGGGTAGTCCATATCGGGGTATTATTTCTCGTAGCAGGAATCTCACAACTTCTCCTGCTTTCTCTGTACGAGTAGGACATGCTTCTACCCAGCCTGAATAGGTGCACACAATTACCAGCAGGTAACGATGTCCACCCGATTTAGGCATCACTGTAAAGTCTATTTGTAGATCGGACATGGGGAGTCCCCCCATAAACTGGACTCCTGGTGGCTTTACTGGTCCTTGTCTTGCATTATTTTTAGCACACGTTACACATCTGCGTACAATGGCCTGAGTCAAGTTGGACAATCTTGGTATGTAGAAATGTTTTCTGAGAGATTCTTCAGTACTGTCTCTCCCAGAATGTGTCCCGTTATGATAATTTTGGACAATTTCTACCGCTAGTGATGCTGGTATGACTATTCTTCCATCTTCTAGCTGATACCACTTGTTCTCCAAATACTTTCCTGGTTCAGTCTTCAACCACTCCTCTTCTTGAGCTGTATAAACTGGAGTCCATTGAGACAGAGGAGTTGGTATAAGAGCAGCTATATGCCCCTCATATTCCTGTCTTCCTGATTCAGCGGCACGCTTAGCTGTACTGTCTGCCATCCGATTTCCCTTGGTTACATCACCATCTCCTCTCAGATGCGCTCGACAATGTATAATACCGACTTCTTTCGGCTCCCACACTGCTTCCAATAGTTGTAGGATTTCAGCTGCGTACTTGATTTCTTTGCCTTCTGAATTCAGTAGTCCTCTTTCTTTATACAAAGCTCCGTGGGCATGAGTGGTTAAAAACGCATACTTGGAGTCCGTGTAGATGTTCACTCTTAAACCTTCAGCCAATTGTAACGCTCGTGTCAGTGCTATCAATTCTGCCTTTTGTGCTGATGTTCCTTTCGCCAGTGGCCGAGCTTCTATCACCTTGTCTATTGTTGTTACTGCATATCCTGCATAGCGGATCCCTTCTTTCACATAACTACTGCCGTCGGTGTAATATTGAACATCGGGGTTCTGGATGGGAAAATCACAAAGATCTGGTCTACTTGAAAATACTTCATCCATTACTTCCAAACAATCATGTTGACTTTCAGTAGGTTGTGGCAAAAGGGTAGCTGGATTTAAGGTGTTTACAGTCTCTAAATGCACTCTTGGGTTTTCACACAACATTGCTTGATACTTGGTCATACGGCTGTTACTAAACCAATGATTTCCTTTGTAATCCAACAACGTCTGTACTGCATGTGGGACTCGTACATAAAGTTCTTGACCCAGAGTGAGTTTATCGGCTTCAGCTACTAGCAGGGCGGCTGCAGCTACGGCTCTTAGACAAGGTGGAAGTCCGCTGGCCACTGCATCCAGTTGCTTAGACATGTAGGCAACAGGTCTTTGCCATGATCCCAAGTACTGTGTCAATACTCCCACAGCCATTCTTCTTTGCTCATGTACATACAGGTAGAATGGTCGTGTGTGATCAGGTAGACCTAATGCTGGGGCACTCATCAAAGCCTTCTTCACATCTTCAAATGCCGTTTGCTGTTCTTGAGTCCATAAGAAGGGGTCGTGCTCTGTACCTTTGATAGCTGCGTACAGAGGTTTTGCCAGTATCGCGTAGCTGGGAATCCATATCCTACAGAAGCCTGCTGCCCCCAAGAATTCTCGCACTTGTCTTCTATTCTTGGGTATTGGTATTTGGCAGACAGCTTCTTTTCTCTCTGGCCCCATAATTCTTTGACCTTCAGAGATATGGAATCCCAGATATTTGACAGTTGGCAAACACAACTGAGCCTTCTTTCTAGACACCTTGTATCCTGCCTTCCAGAGAATGTGTAGTAGATCGTGCGTTGCTTGCTGACATTTTTCTTTTGTAACTGCTGCTATCAACAAGTCATCTACATATTGTAACAATACACACTCTCCTGGGATGGACTCGAAATCCAGTAGATCTTGACTTAGAGCTGAACCAAATAGGGTAGGTGAATTTTTAAACCCTTGGGGCAGTCTTGTCCAGGTCATTTGGCGTTTCGAGCCCGTTACAGCGTTCTCCCATTGGAAAGCGAAGATACATTGACTTTCTGCGGCAATTCGGAGGCAAAAGAAGGCATCTTTGAGGTCTAAGACTGTAAAATAGGTAGCCCCGCCCGGAATTAAAGCAAGCAGGTTATATGGATTGGGCACGACTGGATGTATACTAACAACCGCATCATTGACTGCTCTCAAGTCCTGCACAGGTCGATACTCATCTGTACCGGGCTTTTGAACAGGCAGCAATGGGGTGTTCCAGGGGGAAGTACAGAATTTTAGGATACCATACCGTATGAACTTATCCAGATAAGATTGTATGTTCTTCTTAGCCTTCTGCGGGATGTGGTATTGTCTTAGGCTTACTGGATAAACCCCAAGTTTTAGTTCGATTTTAATAGGTGGAATATTGCGGGCCAGTCCTGGTGGGTTGTTCTCTGCCCAAACTCCTGGTATGTTGAATAAGGATTCATCACTCCTAGGGTTTTGGCCAATCAATACTGTATAAAGTCGCCACTCTTCTTCCTTTGGTACGGATAAAGTCATAATACCTGAAGGTCCGTTAAACTTTAAAGATGTTGTTCCATTTGGTAAGAACGTAATCTGCGCTTGTAATTTAGATAGCATATCACGTCCCAGCAATTGGACTGGACATTCAGGCATATAAAGGAATTGATGTTTTACTACGTGGCCTCCCAATGTACAGAGTCGACTTTTAAGAACCGGTTTTTCAGCACTTCTTCCAGTTGCTCCTATCACAGTAATAGTCCTTCCAGATGGAGGAGCAACTAGATTAGTCACCACTGAATGTTCAGCACCAGTGTCGATCATGAACGCACTCCTTTTTCCCCCTATTGATACATCGACCATAGGCTCCGCTCGACCAAGGGGGATGGAGCCCGGTCGGTATCAATAGTCCTCCATGACCGTGTCAGCCAATCCTACAAAGTCCCTACCTTCTCTATCGCGGGACCTTTGCGCTGCTGGAATATACCTGTCTTCTCTAACACTTCCTCTGTTCCCATTACTCCCTCTATTACCATTACTCCCTCCGAGGCCTCCTCTACCTCTCGCTCTGCCTCTAAAGTTTCCATAACCTGTCCTAGGTCTGTCTCTCTCATACTGTTCTCTTCGCGGACACTCATTTCTCCAATGCCCTTCTTCCTTACAGTATGCGTACTGATTTCTACTTAGAGGTTCCTCATTCCACTTACTATCGCCTCTATCTGGGCCCCGTCTATCTACGCCTGCGATCGCTACCGCTAGCATATCTGCCTTTCTACGCATCTTGCGCTCTTCCTCTTTCTTACTTTCTGTTTCCCTATTCATATAAACCTTATTCGCTACCTCCATTAGTTGGGTGATGGACATACCTGCAAACCCTTCTAACTTTTGTAGCTTGCGCTTAATATCTCCGTAAGCTTGGCTGACAAAGGCGGAGTTCACCATTCGGGAATTATCTGCGTCTTCCGGATTAAAGGGGGTATACAAGCGGTATGCCTCCAATAATCGGTCATAAAAGACACTGGGCGCTTCATCGCTTTTCTGAATCACCTCAACTGTCTTCGACATGTTAATAGCTTTCTTTCCTCCTGCTTTCATGCCAGCAATTATAGCGTCTCTATAGGCTCTGAGTTGAACCATATCAGCACCATTTACGTTCCAATCGGGATCGGTGTTGGGATAATGTGTTGCGGCCCATGCTGCTGGATTAGCTTGGTTCAAAGCACGGGCTCTATCCTCTAGTGCTTTAATGGCTGCTTGATTAATTCTTGTCCTTTCCTCATTGTTAAACAAAGTCATTAATAACTGCTGGCAATCAGCCCATGTCGGATTATGCGTCTGTACTATTGAGGTGAACAGATCAGTCATAGCTTGTGGTTTCTCAGTATACGAGGAATTGTGGGTCTTCCAGTTTAAAAGATCGGTTGTAGTGAATGGGACATATACGAAGACTGGGTCAGCATGTGCCATTTGACCTGCGGCATCGATATAGGCTGACCCAGGATTCAGGCGAAGAGGCATCTGATAGTGCTTTAATTGTTGGGTACCAGTCAGTTGTCGGGTTTGGATGGGGCTACGTAAAGGGGCGTCAGTCATGGGTTCCGGTCGGGGAGAGATAGGGTATGGGGATGTGGGAACTTGGTTTTGGGAAAAGGTTGTAAATAAAACACTTCGAGTCGAGCTAGATGAAGCTTGACCGGAAGTCTGAAGTGGCGCCAAATCAGGATATTCGTTTTTAATGGGGGTTGGTTCTGATTCCGGAAGGGGAGATTTAGTACGAGGGGGGGTGGATCCTGTACTGGAGGAGGAAGCGGAAGTGGATGAGTGTAATGAGGGGAGGGGTGCAGGACTTCCTGCATTTGCGTCACTTCCTCTTAACGGAAAGTAAGGGGGCGGCAAAGGGATCTCGGACTCAGGGGGCGTGTCCAAAATGGGCCTAACACCAGTCCTAGTGGACAAACAAGTCCTAGCTACCATGAGGCGACATTGCTCCTCGTGGCATGTCTGAAGCCATTTTGGCGAGTCATTTACGGCCTGTCTCCAACAATCAATATAAGGAAACTGGCCGTAAAGTTCAGGCCTACCTGATACAGCCACGTGTAAGCGCTGTACCAGAGTTGGATCCAAACTGCCACGTGGCGGCCATGCCGCAACCAAAGTAGGCCACTCCCTAGTACACAAAGTGACCAAACGTACAGGAGACATTTTAACCCCAAAATCACAAGTTTTGAATCCCTTTTTAAAATTCTTTACCATACAACCTAAGGGATCCGGAATCGTTGACTGCGACGCACCCATACTTAACAATGGAACGTCGTCGACAACGAATACTATACACGCGTACTATTCAACAGTCACACCCGTTTCCTCTGGCAACAGCACCACGTGGTACAGTTACCAAGTGAAACGTACACAATAACAATAAACACACAGGGAATTCCCGTACACACACAGCTGTTACACCAGTCACTAGATAATCAATATTATGCCCTTTGGCGTAACTATACAGTCACCCACGCTATAATTCTCTATATACGAATTACCCGTCTATAACACACCCCAGTAACATCGTCTTTTACAAATAGCGGTTACAGTACGGTTAGCATAGGTCAAAGCACAAGTTAAGGTCACAATACAATTATTAGTGGTTATGGTGTTAAACATGCAATGGACGACAATGATTAGTACTTATATACAGTGTCAGTAAATATACAGGGTTATGGTACCGTGCACTATAATACAGCAACACACTATTAACACTCTCGCTAGACGGCTGAGCTCGCGCTATCTAACAAGATATACACTTTACTAAACAATCTTTATCACATTTACAATTCCCAACTAAACTATTGGCCAGTACCTTGAATGGACTACCTAAAAACAATCTACATACGTTTTGGTTAGCCACACTGCCCAAGCACCACATATAATCGAGCTAGAGGACCGAATTTACACAGACGCCTCTTAGTCGAACTAGCAAAAGTCTAGTGGGTTCCAAATTTACACGCCTTCCCACTTAGCCCAGATAGGTTGAGAGCTAGCGAACCGAATTTACACAGACGCCGCTTAGTCTCCCGGTCCCTCCGACCTAGCGAACAAAATATACACCCTAGAACGCTAGTCTAGACAAGACACCGGTGTCCGGCTAGGGCTATTTACACCAGAGCCCCGCCTGACTAACAGAATCAAACGGTCTGACTAAAGAGCGTTCGATCGAGCGGTGCGCCTTCGCTCCTTCCCTCCGACAGAGGGGGCAGATACACAGATTCAAAACCCCTTTGGGCCTACCGCACAATCGGTATACCCCTAGTGGGTCCTGCCGTCTAAAACAGCAGTTGTCTTACCTCCTCGTTCCTGAACCTGAGTTCACACTCATCGACGGGGACACCCCAGCACTTCTCACGTAGAGGCCGATGATCTCCTGGACAACGGCCCAGTGGCGCCGAGACGAAGGGAGGTCCACGCAGAAGTTCAGGGGTGCAGCCGTCGAGAACGTGGGCAAAGATAGACCGTCTCACGCCTCTGCCTCTCAGCTACCGTTGAACGATGAGCTTCCCGGCCAATGCACCAAATGATACCGGAGAAACTGACGGAAGCCAAGCACAGAGAGATGGACACAGGTTTCTTCAGGAAGGAAGAGATTCTTTATTGGATCACCGATCGGGACTCAGAGGGACTAGCGTCACCAAAATACCACAAGTTCTGAGCCCCGGACAATAGTGCAGGCTCCTTATATAGGCACATAACTCCTCCCATATTAAGCTCCACCCGCACATTCTCTTAACCAATCAACACAAATAAGAATTAACTTCCTGTTTGACCGCATGGCCTGTCCAGCACAATGGAGGAGGGGAATACTATATCCTGTATTCTTGCACATGCTCCGTACACTACTGATCGTATCTTGCCACGTGCAACCAACTGATCGATACGTCAGCATATGCACGTACACATGCCACGTGGTAATCTCGGCCTACTAAATTTATTTTTACCGAGATTCCACCACATTATAGAGGGTGTAAAACTCAGTGCTGTCCCAGATCCTCCAGTGTCTGTGTGTGAGGCTGGACAGGAAGTGGAAGGGATCACTTCCCATCTGCCCACTAACAGCCTCTCACACAGGAAATGCATTGCAGGAGGAGTAGGGGAAGGTCTCAGTGATGCACACCGTGTAACAGCTACTGCAGCTCTAATATCATTAATGTGACTGGACTACAAAAGACATAGAAGGAGTACTTTATAAAAAGAAACTTCAAACTCTAGCACTTAAAGCCTAAACTTGTGAATAGAGCCTTTAATGTAATAAAATGTTTAACTCCTCTTAAAAACTAAACACCTTGTCAGAGGCATAACTAAAAACCACTGCGTCCTGGTGGGAAAATTACCCTGGGCCCCTTCCCCACGTGTCTCATTCTCCCCCCAATACCTTCATGTGTTTCATTCCCTTCCCCAGATCCCCTCTATGTTTTCATACCCCAAGCCCCTCCATGTGTCCCATTCTATCCCCCAGCCCCTCTGTGAGTCCCTTCCTCCCTTAATCTCCTGCATGTGTCCCATTCTCTCACCCAGCTCCTCCGTGTGTCCCTTCTCCCCTTTCAGCCCCTGCATGTGTCCAATTCCCTTCCTCTGCCCTTCCATGTGTCCCATTCCTTCCCACCCCCCAGCCCTGCCATGTGTCCTATTTCCTCCTCCCAGCCCCTCCATGTATCCCATTTACTCCCCTCAGGTCTTCCATGTGTCCCATTCTCTCCCACCCAACCCTTTCATGTATCCCATTTACTCACCCCCAGCCCTTCCATGTGTCCCATTCCCTCCTCCCAGGACCTCCATGTATCCCATTTACTCCCCTCAGCCCTTCCATGTGTCCCATCCCCCCATCCCTTCCATGTGTCCCATTCCCTTACCCCCCAGCACCTCCATGTGTCTTATCCTCTCCAGGAAAAATTTTTTTGAAAATTGAATTGTAATAGCTGTGCAATGTCTATAACCTATCAGTCAAAAAGCATTATCAATCTTTTACCAGTGATGGATTGTAATATAGACCATAGTAAAGTGAGATAAATTATATATAGACAGCAGAATAATAAAAATCAGCGGCTAACATTGAATTTTTTTTTGTTGAATTAAAAAATGTTACGGTTAAGGGAGTAATCTTGTTACTCTTGTTTGAGATTACATACATGCCTGCTCAATAAGCCCCCACTTGGGGTCAAATAATAATATTGCAACAAGAAATTATGCAATACCAGGGGTGCTGATCGGTGGGACACAGGACAGGGTCTTCCGCCCAAAAGTACATTTTAAGGCCCCGTCCACCCTTTCTGGACTGCTTCAGGATGGTTGACTTAGATATAAAATTCAGACAGAACTATCACCTCAAATTTTAGATTTTATGGAGACTTGGGTCCAATAATAAATAGTGACAGAGTCAGACCTAGGGCTTTTTAGGAGCTGACTTGCTTCAACTCAGTTCAACTCTTCCCCCAGTAATGCCCCTGTCCTGCAGACATAATGGGTGAGAACTAAAGTGCAAAAACATTTGTTTGCATGTTTTGAGCATCAGGAAAATAAACGTAAAGCCTGCTAAACATCGATCCATTCATTCATCCACATACGCAACAGATGAGCATTAATAGAACGAGAATACCATTCTTTTGATGTCACTAATCTAAGCGTAGAATCGACTGGAAATCATGCCTCGGCTTGCCATGTTTACAGATTAACAGAAAATAATGACACACCGTTATAGCTGCAACAAAAGAAATTTAATAGATAGTCATAGAGGACAACTCGATAAGACTGGACGCTGATAATGAGGAAACAAGTAACAGAGAAACATGATAAGAATATGAAGAATAAAGAGCTGTTATACAGGAGAGTCAATATGTACACCTACCTGTGAGTCCCATTCGACATACTGACCTCTCTACCAAGTGTGGGTGGCTGTAGTCATGATAACGAGTCTGTGTACTCTGATTCCGCTGTGGGTTTGAAAGTAACAACATAAAGAGCCCCTGAGACAATGTAGAGATCCTAAAATATTTTCATGAAATTTGTTGAGATCGGTTACATGTGAGCCCTAAAACTCTCTTAAGATCATCACACTAATTGCACCCACAGGGGCGATACGTCCTGTGTGCTGGACAAATAAATAATGGTTATTGATTAAACCACTGGTGGATGTTCCCTAGGCATAAAATCTATTTAATTTAACTATTAACCTTTGAAACTCCAAGTGGTTATTTTGTACAATGCAGTATTGCTCATACGGGGCATTCAATAATGTATGAACTGTCAGTAATTCACAGTAAAATCAAGTGGAATTTCAGATGGTAGGTCAAAATAGCTGAATTGTAAAAATTCTGCAATTTTCAGTTTAGATATTTTGCCTGACAGTTTTAAATACAACAATCCCCACTTTAGTGAATATTCCCACCACTGTTTCTTGCTTGGTTTTGTACGATGGTATATCTTTTACACAGACTGTTTACTGCAAACTGTTTACTCTTAGAATCGCCAAATGCAAACCCTCCAGTTTTCTTTTCCTCATTTAAAAACTATTTTGGGTCTCGGTAGCTCCATGATATAAAAGCAGAAGTTTTGCTCGCTAATAGTTTCTGTATTTCATTGCTTTTTGGGCACAATAAGGGTCTGGAGGTCTTTGAATTCAATTTTAGATCAAATTGTTTTCCTGTTTTAAAAATCCTATATATTTCTCTATAAAGCAAACACGTCAAGAAGAGAGCACAACTTATACCTGGTAGTCACAATCAAACACAAAAATATTTCAGTGTTTCACTGCTACCTCCAACCTCTAAGTAATACTGAATAGTGCTAAACAAATGGGCATTTATCACATGTATAGCAAGGGTGCCCAAAAAGTAGATCCCCATTTATTGTAGTACTACAACTCCCATGATGCTTTGAATGCCTTTAGAATGACAAAACATTATGGAAGTTGTAGTTTTAAAAAAAATTGGAGATCTTCCTTTTTGGCACCCCTGATCTATAGAATGAGTAAGTTAAACCTTTATTGTTTCGTGGTTAGCGTATATTAACTCTTCCTTTGTAATATTATGATGAAACGTATACATCTGTCAATATGAGTTTTGAAATTCTATCTGTGTGGTCATTTGGTAATTGGAGTTCTAGGTAATACATTGTTTTTTTGTGTCCATTGTTGTTAAGCTGGGTTTTTGTTTTGTTTATTTTTCAGATTAAAAGGTGTAACGTTTCATCAATGTTCAGTCTGAATCTAAATCTCAACCATGAATTTCTAACAGTTTTACTATATCAGGGCAAGCAACTGCTAGATTACCTACATACAGATAAACTTTGTGATCATGTCTGACGCCTAGATAACTGAAGTGGTTGATATGAAACAAAGAGAAATGTTATCCTAACAAACCGTTGTGAATATATTTGCATGATATCTGCTGTGACGAACCCATCTGTATAGACTTATATTGCTGGTTCGTCTGTTTGCCTTGATTTCATGGATTTCCTGTCCGTATGCCCTTGTTCGTCTGTTTCCCCTAGTACCGATTGAAACTACCGAACAAACGGCCACCCAGGAGAGGAGTGTGCTGCTTGTTAACACCTTGACCACAATTAGAACGTTGCGGTTAACCGCAGACACCTCTCCATTCCATTCGTACGGGTGGTCGTCGTTCGTATGCCGACCACAAGGCGGCGGCCATTTTGGGACACGAGGAGAATCAGCGGTGTTCGGTGCAAAACCTATGGAACTAAAAACGGATACTTTATCTGCCGAACACCGCTGGAGGCTGCCGCCCACCTTCTATTTCGTTGAGGCGTACGAACACCGGTCAGTTCGGGAGTTTCTATCATTCGTATGGACTTTACCCAGGTAGCCGTCCCATGGAGTCATTCGTATACCGAAGGACTTGTGAGAGACTTTGACTCCATGGCGATTGAACTATGTACATCAGATCTGAGCGCTATTCGGTAGGAATATGCCCTCAGATCCAGGCTATCTGGGGATACGTTACACGAACCATATGCAATCGGTATTTCTGACTTTATGTATTTTATTGTATTTTTTTATTATGTTTTAAAATGGCGATGGTCTCTATCCTTGGAGATAATTAGGTTTCTCCCTAATTATCTCCAGGATAGAGAAGAAGGATTTATGGGTAAAATGGGAAGGGCTTATATTGAAGCCACTGCGATTGGCTACTGTCCAATATGTTTTACAGTCTTCCACAAGGTCCCCTAGGGGAGTGTCCACCTTGTGGAGACCCGCATAAATACCGGGCAGGTAGCCCCCATTAAACACATTCCTGTTTGACCTTCAAGACGGAGCTTTGTCTCGTTTGTGGAGGGATTTACTATTGGGACAGCGTTTTCGTTTATTTCTAGCTGTGGAAGGATTTCGGATGGATTGCTGATCGGGAGTTGCCGCATTCGTATGCTCCGTTCGGGAGTTTGACGATCGGCTGGACTAAAACTGCATTTCTGGAGAAAGGGGATTATCTATTAAACGGCGGCTCAGTTCCCCTGGCGGTGAGTGTCGTAACAATTGGTGGCAAGCGACGGGATGAATCCCACCGCCCTGAAGGCCAGCTACACACCCCAGATTGGAAATGCAGTATGAAGAATTAAGGCGTGCTACCCTTAAAGATATTTTAGAACGCAGAGGACGATCAGCGAGTAATCTCAAGAAAAGGGAGATTATTTCTATATTGTTGGAGATGGATGCAGCACAGGGAATGGAGAGAGCTAATGTGCCTGGCCTGCTGGATTTAACACCCGAGGAGATATTGTTTAACCGGGCATTCCAGATAAGGCTGGCACACTTTGGCCCCAACCCTGCAGCGGATATTGTGGTGCAAGTACAAGCCGCAGTGGCAGCACAACAGGCGCTCCAGAGGAGAGGAGCTGCAGCAGCCGAGGTACCTTATAATAATAATGGAAGGAAAAAGGTACCATTTGCTGCTTTTAGAAATTTTGTTGAGACTGAAGGAGAGATAGACGGGTTCCTGGCTGACTTTGAAAGACAGTGTGCCTTATACCAGGTGCCCGCAGAAGAATGGGTTACTATCCTCTCTGGGAAATTATCCGGCCGGGCCAGTGAGGCTTTTCGGGCCATCCCAGAGGAGGAAATCACTAGTTACCGGGCAGTAAAAGATGCCCTTTTGGCCCTATACGCTGTTACCCCTGAGGCGTACCGGAGGTGATTCCGGGACACTAACAAGCAGACTGGTGATTCCTATGTGGAGTGGGCATGCAGGGTACACCCAGGGGTGTATTTGCCGCGAGGTAAACAAGGCATTTGCCTTGGGCGGCATTTTCCAGGGGGCGGCAAAAAAAGCCGCCCCCAAACGCCCAGGGCAAATGCCTTGTTAGCCTTGCGGCTAACAGACACCCTGGGCTGGTGGCTGCTGGGCTGGTTGCTGGGCGGGCGGGCGGGCGGGCGGCTGGCGAGGGAGCACTTCCTCTGAGCTGTCTGCTCAGCTCCCTCGCGCGCCGCAGAGTGAGTCTGGGAGCCGGAATATGACGTCATATTCCGGCTCCGCCTCCCAGCCTCACTCTGCGGCGCGCGAGGGAGCTGAGCAGACAGCTCAGAGGAAGTGCTCCCTCGCCAGCAACCAGCCCAGCAGCCCGACCGGCAGCCCCACTAGACCCCAGGGAGAGGGAGAACCCCCCCCAGCATTCCCAAAGGTAAGGAGGCTGGGGGGGGTAAATAAAAAAAAAAAAAATGAGTTAATGTGAGTGAGTGTGTCTGTTAGTGTGTGTGTGTGTGTCTGACTGTGTGTGTCTGTTAGTGTGTGAGTGTGTCTGTTAGTGTGTGTGTGTGTGTGTGTGTGTCTGACTGTGTGTATCTGTTAGTGTGTGAGTGTGTCTGTTAGTGTGTGTGTGTGTGTGTGTGTGTGTCTGTTAGTGTGTGTGAGTGTGTCTGTTAGTGTGTGTGAATGTGTCTGTTAGTGTGTGTCTGTTAGTGAGTGTGAGTGTGTCTGTTTGTCTGTTAGAGTGTGTGTGTGTGAGAGTGTGTCTGTTAGAGTGTGTGTGTGTCTGACTGTGTGTGTCTGTTAGTGTGTGTATGTCAGTGTGTGTGAGTGTGTCTGTTAGTGAGTGTGTGAGTGTGTCTGTTAGCAGCTAACAGACACACTCACACACTCACTAACAGACACACTCACTAACAGACACACTCACACTCACTAACAGACACACTCATACACTCACACACACACACTGACAGATACGCATCCATTAGCTAACAGTTAGCTAATGGATGCGTATCTGTCAGTGTGTGTGTATTTAGAAGGCGGGGGAAGGGTTGGGTGGGGGTGGCGGGGGGGGGTGGGGGTGAGGGGGGCGCCTGAGTTTTGTCCTGCCTAGGGCAGCACAAAACCAGGATACACCCCTGGGTACACCGCACGGCAGCCCACTGGATGGCAGGGTGCCAAGCGGTAACTGGGGAAGAGGTGCTGCAAGTATTTCTACTAGAACACTGCTTTGACCGGTTACCTGCAGGAGTCAGAGAGTGGGTCAGGGACCGAAAACCCGCTACCTTGCCTGAAGCTGCTCGTCTGGCCGATGAATACATGGATGCACGCAAGCTAGACCAGACAGCAGCCAAGGTCCCAACTCGAGTAGAATACAAACCGGCAGCACCTCCAACCACTAACGTATATCACCCCCAGCGCAACGTACCCCCACTATGCCACCAGCAACCAACTATGGGCAGCCAGCCCGGTTCAACGCCCGGGATTACTCGCAGCAGATCCGGTGCTATGGATGCAAGCAACTGGGGCACAAGAGACCAGAGTGCCCATTGAACAATGCCAACCAAGCACAGTCCTGGAGAAGACCAGCCGGCGGAGCCCAGCAGCCACCTCAGCCTTCTGCTCACTGCTTTGAGCAGGAGGAGTTTTGGGGTATCCTACATGAGGCAGACCCAGTGCAAGCAGCTCAGCAGGACAACCGCCAACAGCACAGACAGACCGTTAAGCTAAATGGTAAAGTGGTCACTGGTCTGAGAGACACCAGAGCTACTATGACTCTGCTCCAAAAGAACCTTGTTTCCGAACACCAACATACTGGAAATACTGTGGCAGTGAGGGTAGCAGGAGGCGCCGTGTTCCGTCTGCCTGTTGCCCGGGTTCATTTGGACTGGGGAGTGGGCTCTGGACATGTGAATGTGGGGGTTATGAAAGATTTGCCTGCTGATGTTTTGCTGGGAAATGATTTGGCCTGTGAAGAAAAGAGACCCCAACTACCTTTTTCTTCTATGTTTTGTGTTTAATTCCCTTTTTCTACCAACAATAGCTTATCCGTTCGGCAGTTTGCATCACCGACAATTGAGTGTTCCCTGGGTGGCCGTTGTTTGTATAGCCGCCCGCCACGAGGAAAAGAAAACGGCGGCCATCTTGTCCACACGAGGCGAGTCAGCGGGACTTGGTCGTCGAGTGTCCGGAACTAAATCGGACACTCGACCGTGCGAGGTACCGCTGAAAACTACCGGACGGCCGGTTCTCCAACTTGCCGAACACCCAGAAGAGCGGCATTCGGTAGTTATCCCCATATGGACCAGGGGAACAATCGCTCCTATGAGCCAGGAGAGTATTTTCGGGACTTTTGACAGTTTGCGCCCTTTTTCCCAAGCGACCGACCCCACACACGGAATTCGTGGAACCATTTTGGGCAGGAGCCTCGTGTGTGGTCGGTAAACTAAGACTTCCACACTTTTTAAAAACCCCTGAACCGATCTGGGCGAAATTTGGATATGTTTGCCTCCCAGATCGGGGCTATCAGGGGATATGTATTTTGTGGGGATACCTTGTGGGGAAAGGGGTGTTCCAATGTTGGGGTAAAATGTGTGCCCTCTGCCTGGAGATAATTGATTTAACCTTTAACTTATCTCACTATCTTCCAGGCAGAGGAAGGGGCGTGTAGTACGAAAATACTGTACAGTGATTGGTAATATGTTTGTTTGTTTTGGGAGGTCCTCTTGCATGAGGACCCCCATAAAAGCCAGCCTGTTTCAATAAAGCTTTAGTTCTGTTACACCCTTCATGAAGTCTTGGCTCATGTTTGGGGAAAGGATACTCTAACTACTGGGAAGGATTGTCGTGAAGCTGTATTCATCTCTACCCCCTGCTGGAGTTATGGTCACTTATACTCAGCAGCTGGAAAAGGAACAAGGGACTGCAGTAACATCTTCCCTGCAGGTCTTAACAACTGGTGGCAAGCGACGGGATTGAATGGAACGCAGAAAGACAACTGATGAATGGCCCAGCAGTACGAGAAACTAAAAAAGACAACGCTACAAGATCTACTGGAAGCCCGAGGCCAGGTGGCAAGCAACAAAAGAAAAGCTACCCTCATAGCCGAACTAATGGAGGGCGACCAAACCAGCAGCGTGACGGACGTCAGCCGAGAGGAAGCGGAGTCCCAGCGGAAGGTGATGTGGAGGCTAAATTTATATGGGCCGAACCCACCACCGGAGGCAATAACGCAAATCCTGGCACAGGTGAATGCAGAACGCAGTGCCCTACAGGCCAGCTTGATCCAAGCAGACAACGCATCACTAACAGGATCTATAAATGGAGGACAGCGAAAGAAAATTAACTATGCTGCATTTAAAAGCTTTGCGGACGGAGAAACAGAGATTGACGCATATCTGCAGGATTTCGAACGTCAATGCGCTTTGGAGGGTCTGGAAACAGAACAATGGGCATCGGTCCTAAGCAGCAAACTCACGGGCCGTGCAGCCGAGGCCTACAGAGCAGTTCCTGACACAGCCATACATGACTATGCCAAGGTAAAGGAAATTTTGCTTGCTAGATATGCTGTGACCCCAGAGACTTACAGAAAGAAATTTCGGGCCTTACGGAAAGGTGGCCGAGACTCCTACACTGAGTGGGCTTTTAGGCTATATCGAGCGGCCCAAAACTGGATACAAGGCTGCCTAGCCACCACATTGGAAGAGGTACTACAGCTCTTCTTACTTGAACATTTTTTCGAGCACACCCCGGCAGACACCAGGGATTGGGTCAGAGACCGAAAGCCGGCTACCATCGAAGCCGCAGCCAAGCTGGCGGACGAGCATCACGAAGGCCGAAAGGGGGAAGCTAGTGGGAACCGTCCTCTGGTAAAGTCCAGTGCTCCACCACCAGGACCTGTGACCAACCCCAGACCACCCACACCCCAACCTGGTTTTGTACGGAAACCTCCACCGGTATGTCACCAGTGCAATCAGCCCGGGCACTTCAAGATCCACTGTCCTCAGCGGAGCCGAACCAGCTGGGAACGGCCCCCACAAACGCCGAGGGCGGCCGCTCACCACTATCAGCACACCCCGGTGGGCGAGCCAACACCCGACTCCGAACAGTGGGCTGTCCTACATGAGGTAGACCTAGCCCAAGCTGAAATAGACAATCGAGTCCACCACCGACAGTTGGTCACCGTAGACGGTCAAGAAGCCGAGGGGCTCCGAGACACGGGCGCCACCCTTACGCTGGTACAGCCGCATACCGTAGCTGCCAAGGCTCGCACCAACAAGACTGTAGCAGTACGGGTGGCCGGGGGCGCCATCCACAAGATACCCACTGCTCGGGTACAGCTGAATTGGGGACATGGTGACAGGCCGATGGAAGTAGGCATTATGGCGGGACTACCAGCCGACGTTTTGTTGGGGAATGATTTAGGCTGCCTAACTTCAAAGCTGATACAATCCGAACCTGCCGGAGCCTGCGCAGTGACCACTAGGGCGCAAGCCCGCCGAGCTGGACCAACACACTCCGAGGAACCACAGGTAGGAACCGAAAACCCCCTAGTCGCCCCTAACCCTATCCCCTTCTGGGGTACCCCCCAAGATTTTGGCCAAACCCAACAAACAGACCCCACCTTAGCCGGTTACAGGAAGGCAGTAGGGACACCCAGAGAAGGGAATAACCACGAGGGATTCCAATGGGATAAGGGGTTGCTGTACAGGGTTACCGGGGGAGTGGGGAGGGGGGCAGCACAAGTGATAAAGAGGCAGCTGGTAGTACCCCGGAAATACAGGGCGGAGCTTCTAAGGCTCAGCCATGATATCCCGCTAGCCGGACATCTGGGTATCAAGAAAACTAAGGACCGCCTTACCCAGACGTTCTTCTGGCCAGGAATATCCACCGATGTGCAGTCTTACTGTAGAACCTGTGATACCTGTCAACGAGTAGGAAAAAGGGGGGATCACCCTAGGGCCAAATTAAGACCCCTACCTATCATTGACGAGCCATTCTACCGGGTAGCAGTAGACCTGGTGGGGCCTCTCAACAAACCCAGCTCCTCCGGAAAACGCTACATACTCACGGTGGTGGACTATGCCACCAGATACCCTGAGGCGGTGGCGCTCTCCAACATTGAGGCGGAGACGGTGGCAGAGGCCCTAGTTAAGATCTTTTCCCGAGTAGGGTTTCCCCGGGAAATACTTTCCGACCAAGGGACCCAGTTCACGGCAACTGTAACGCAACAGTTGTGGCAGAGCTGTGGGGTTAAACCTTTATTCAGCTCCCCCTATCACCCACAGACCAATGGCCTCTGTGAACGATTTAACGGCACGCTTAAGCAAATGCTCACGGCGTTCACAGAGTCCTACGGTCAATGGGAGAAGTTTCTACCTCACCTCCTGTTTGCCTACCGGGAAGTGCCTCAGGCGTCCACTGGGTTCTCCCCCTTCGAACTCCTCTACGGGAGAAAAGTCCGGGGACCCCTGAACCTCATACGAGAGCACTGGGAGGGCAACACAGGAGAGGAGGGAGTCCCAGTCCTGCCATACGTGCTGGAGTTTCGGGACCGCCTACAAGCTCTCACCGAGTCCGTTCGGGAGAACTTGCGGGCGGCCCAGAAACGCCAGAAACAATGGTACGACCACGGGGCCAGAGATAGGAACCTGGACATAGGGCAAAGGGTGTTAGCCCTCAGACCATCCAAAAAGAACAAGCTCCAGGCAGCCTGGCAAGGGCTATTTAAAATAGTCGAGCGGATTAGTGACACCACGTATATCGTGGCCAAATGTTCAGATGAAAGAGTAAGACGGGCCTTTCATGTCAACATGTTGAAGCCCTATCACGGACGCTCGGAAGATGTGGCTGCCATATGCGCCCCATCTACAGACGATAGTGAGGGACTCCCCTTACCAGACCTACTAGCGGCCAACCCCGGGACGGTAGAACAAGTGGGATTAGGAGACAAGCTAGACCCCCCTCAACAGGCCGACGCTAAGCACCTGCTCCAGGAATACGGTGGGCTGTTCTCCTCTCTACCCGGATACACGTCCGCCGCAGTACACCGAGTAGAGACCCAGGGGGAAAACCCCTTGAGACAACAGCCCTATCGTATACCAGCAGCAGTACGCACGAGCATGTGGAAGGAACTCCAGGAAATGCTCGAACTAGGGGTTATTGAGGCTTCCCAGAGTCCCTGGGCGTCTCCGGTAGTGTTAGTACCGAAGCGAGACGGCACCACTCGCTTCTGTATTGACTATCGGAAACTAAATGACAGGACAATCACAGATGCCTACCCTATGCCGCGGATCGACGAATTGCTCGATCGCATGGCTAGTGGACACTTCCTGACTACTTTAGATCTGTGTAAAGGCTATTGGCAAATTCCCCTAGACCCGGCTGCCATCCCTAAGTCAGCCTTCGTCACCCCATTCGGGCTATACCAATTTAAGGTTATGCCGTTTGGGATGAAGAATGCCCCGGCTACATTTCAGCGGATGGCGGACCGACTTCTGGAAGGAATGCAGGACTTCGCATGTGCTTACTTGGATGACATCGCCATCTACAGCGGCACATGGGAAGCTCACCTGGGGCACTTGGCTTTAGTATTCCACAAATTACAGGAAGCCGGCCTTACCCTGAAACCCGAGAAGTGCCATGTGGGCATGGCAGAAGTCCAGTATTTGGGGCATCGGGTAGGTTCGGGTAAACAGAGGCCCGAGCCCGCCAAAATAGAGGCCATAGCAAATTGGCCCCAACCCCGCACTAAGACTCAGGTCCTAGCTTTCTTAGGCACAGCAGGGTACTATCGCAAGTTTGTCCCCGAGTATAGCACCCTAGCCAAGCCCCTCACCGATCTAACCAAAAAAGCCCTACCCAAGCAGGTATCGTGGTCCCCGGAGTGTGCAGCAGCGTTTCAAAGTCTCAAAGCAGCTCTGAGCAAAGCTCCAGTATTGGCGGCCCCAGACCCTAATAAGACCTTTCTCGTTCACACAGATGCCTCCATGTTTGGGCTGGGAGCCGTGCTGAGCCAGGTGGGGGAAGATGGCATGGAACACCCGGTGGCATACCTCAGTCGGAAGTTACTACCTCGGGAGGTTAGCTATGCCACCGTAGAAAAGGAATGCTTGGCGTTGGTATGGGCCTTAAAGAAGCTTCAACCCTACCTCTACGGCCGAGCTTTTACGCTACTAACTGATCACAACCCTCTTATTTGGCTCAACCGAGTCTCGGGAGACAATCCCCGGTTGTTACGCTGGAGTTTAGCGTTGCAACCATACAATTTTACACTGCAGTACCGTCCGGGCAAACAGAACGGTAATGCGGATGGACTTTCCCGTCAGACAGACTCGGACTCTTAATGCTACCACCCGGACATCCCCTAGCCAACCCGGCAGGGTCTAGGCGGGTATGCCGACCCATGGAACTAAGGGGGAGTAATGTGAAGAAAAGAGACCCCAACTACCTTTTTCTTCTATGTTTTGTGTTTAATTCCCTTTTTCTACCAACAATAGCTTATCCGTTCGGCAGTTTGCATCACCGACAATTGAGTGTTCCCTGGGTGGCCGTTGTTTGTATAGCCGCCCGCCACGAGGAAAAGAAAACGGCGGCCATCTTGTCCACACGAGGCGAGTCAGCGGGACTTGGTCGTCGAGTGTCCGGAACTAAATCGGACACTCGACCGTGCGAGGTACCGCTGAAAACTACCGGACGGCCGGTTCTCCAACTTGCCGAACACCCAGAAGAGCGGCATTCGGTAGTTATCCCCATATGGACCAGGGGAACAATCGCTCCTATGAGCCAGGAGAGTATTTTCGGGACTTTTGACAGTTTGCGCCCTTTTTCCCAAGCGACCGACCCCACACACGGAATTCGTGGAACCATTTTGGGCAGGAGCCTCGTGTGTGGTCGGTAAACTAAGACTTCCACACTTTTTAAAAACCCCTGAACCGATCTGGGCGAAATTTGGATATGTTTGCCTCCCAGATCGGGGCTATCAGGGGATATGTATTTTGTGGGGATACCTTGTGGGGAAAGGGGTGTTCCAATGTTGGGGTAAAATGTGTGCCCTCTGCCTGGAGATAATTGATTTAACCTTTAACTTATCTCACTATCTTCCAGGCAGAGGAAGGGGCGTGTAGTACGAAAATACTGTACAGTGATTGGTAATATGTTTGTTTGTTTTGGGAGGTCCTCTTGCATGAGGACCCCCATAAAAGCCAGCCTGTTTCAATAAAGCTTTAGTTCTGTTACACCCTTCATGAAGTCTTGGCTCATGTTTGGGGAAAGGATACT
This sequence comes from Pelobates fuscus, assembly GCF_036172605.1. Lineage (NCBI taxonomy): Eukaryota > Metazoa > Chordata > Amphibia > Anura > Pelobatidae > Pelobates > Pelobates fuscus. Next base: position 108,634,746 of record NC_086327.1, on the reverse strand, counting down.
CTAACTACTGGGAAGGATTGTCGTGAAGCTGTATTCATCTCTACCCCCTGCTGGAGTTATGGTCACTTATACTCAGCAGCTGGAAAAGGAACAAGGGACTGCAGTAACATCTTCCCTGCAGGTCTTAACATGGCCCCTTTGGTTTCTGCATATGCTCCCATGGGACCTGTCGAGGCCAGTGACTACCCGTGCTCAGACCCGTGCTGCTGGAACCAGCCCACCTGCTGCTGAGACCCAGGTAAGAACTGATTCCCCGACTAATAACCCAGGGCAGACTTTGGGTAGCTGGGATTCCCCATAGGAGTTTGGGAGGGAAACCCAGACAGATCCATCCCTCCAGAAATATAGGGACAGAGCAGATACTGGAGAGGAAGGAGTAGACGGGGAGCGGTATGAGTGGGTGGGGGACAGGTTATATAGGATCCCTAAGCCATCCTAGAAGAGTGTTGCCCCTCCGCCGAATCGACAGCTGGTGGTGCCCGTAAAGTACCGGCAGGAGATTCTGCGGATAGGGCATGATGTTCCGCTAGCCGGACATCTAGGGTCCCGCCGCACAGCCTATAGGATTATGCAGAACTTTTTTTGGCCAGGGTTTAATCAGGCTGTGCGGATATATTGTAGCACGTGTGACCAGGGCCGGCCTTAGGCATTTTGACGCCCTGTGCGAAAAATCTTCACAGCGCCCTCCCCGTCATCCATGTATGCTGTAATGTTTGTGTTGTCTGTGTATGTGATAGTAGGTGTGATGACTGTGTGTGATAAGTATGCTATGTGTGATATTTGTAATGGGTGTATTAACAGTGTGTGATATGCGTGTATTGGTTGTATGTGACACACACACACACACACACACACACAGAGTCAGACGGCCATACACACACAGGAAGACATCCACACACACACACACAGGCAGACAGTCATACACACACACACACACACACACACACACACACACAAAGGCAGACAGTCAGTCATACACACAGACACAGACAGTAATACACACAGACACACACAGAGGCAGACAGTAATACACACAGACACACACAGTCATACACACAGACACACACAGTCATACACACACACAGGCAGACAGTCACACACACACACACACACACACAGGCAGACAGTCACACACACACACAGGCAGACAGCCACACACACACACACAGGCAGACAGTCACACACACACACACAGGCAGACAGTCACACACACACACAGGCAGACAGTCACACACAGACACACACAGGCAGACAGTCAGTCATACACACAGACAGACAGTAATACACACAGACACACACAGAGGCAGACAATAATACAGACAGACACACACAGAGGCAGACAGTCATACACACAGACACACACAGAGTCAGACGGCCATACACACACAGGAAGACATCCACACACACACACACAGGCAGACAGTCATACACACACACACACACACACACACAAAGGCAGACAGTCAGTCATACACACAGACACAGACAGTAATACACACAGACACACACAGAGGCAGACAGTAATACACACAGACACACACAGTCATACACACAGACACACACAGTCATACACACACACAGGCAGACAGTCACACACACACACACACACACACACAGGCAGACAGTCACACACACACACAGGCAGACAGTCACACACACACACACACACACACAGGCAGACAGTCACACACACACACACCGGCAGACAGTCACACACACACACAGGCAGACAGTCACACACAGACACACACAGGCAGACAGTCAGTCATACACACAGACAGACAGTAATACACACAGACACACACAGAGGCAGACAATAATACAGACAGACACACACAGAGGCAGACAGTCATACACACAGACACACACAGAGGCAGACAGTCATACACACACACACAGACACACACAGGCAGACAGTCATACACAGACACACACACACAGGCAGACAGTCATACACACAGACACACACAGGCAGACAGTCATACACACACACAGACAGTAATAAACACAGGCAGAGAGTCACACTCACCTGACAATCCCACAGTTACCTGTGGAGTTCATTGTGGAGGCAGTGCAGCTCCTGGTGACTGTTTGGTGGGGAAGCAGGGACTCCTTCCTGCTTCCCCTGCAGCGGTTTTCCGGCGCTTTTAGCTCCGCCCCCGCCGCATGGTAAGCTCCGCCCCCGCTGCAAATTTAAAAAAAAATATATTTTTTTTTTAAATCCACGGCGCCCCCTGCTCCATGGCGCCCTGTGCGGCCGCACAGCTCGCACACCCCTAAGGCCGGCCCTGCGTGTGACACTTGTCAACGGGTAGGAAAGCGGGGGGACCACCCAAGAGCTAGGCTTATGTCGATGCCTATTATTGGGGAGCCCTTTGCCCGCATAGCTGTTGATATTGTGGGTCCACTGGCCAGGGCTAGTCCATCCGGTAAGAAATACATTCTCACCGTGGTGGACTATGCCACTCGCTATCCAGAGGCAGTAGCGCTGTCTAACATAGAGGCAGAGACAGTTGCTGATGCCCTGGTTAGGATTTTTACCAGGGTCGGGTTCCCTAAAGAGATTCTCTCTGACCAGGGAACCCAATTTACCGCTGTGCTCACTCAGCAGCTGTGGAGGGTATGCGGCATTAAACCGATACCCACACTGAACGGGAATGGCTAACTGAACTGGTTCATAAGGAAGGAAAGTCTCATTCAACTTTACATCTTGAAAAAGCCTGGGTTCTAGCAGGCGTAACGCGTAGATGAAATTGATGAAATCAACTTACTAAATACACCAGTAAGCCGAACATTTAAACCGAGATTCCAGCATTTACCTGCATTGATAAACAACTTGTCCGAGTGCACGGGACTTTAAACATCAACTGCAGACGACTGGGATCGGTAACGTGTTTTAAAGAGCCGCTGGGCTAAAACAGACAAGCTGTTGTGTGGGACTTGGAGACAAGAACCACATATATCTCTTGTAAGAGTTTTTAATTTGGGGGCCACAGATTGTTAATAAACCAATATATATTTTACGGTATCACGCTATGTATTTTTCTTTCTATATTTAAAGGTACATCATCTGAAGGAGGATTTTGTCGCAGGCATTGTCTCTTCCCCCCCCCCCCCCGCGTGTTTTTTTCACCTATTATGCTGGTTAATTTACATCAGTAATTGTCATACAATATTATATGGACTTCCTTCAACATTTGTCCATAGTGAAACCTGCTTGCCATATAAGGGGTTTATTCACTTAGCGCTTAACATCTTGTTTTTTTCGTGTTATTAAACCGATACTTAGTTCCCCATACCATCCACAGACTAACGGTCTCTGCGAGCGATTTAATGGCACCCTCAAACAGATGTAGAGGACCTTTTCTGACACTTGCAGGGACTGGGAGCGATTCCTGCCTCATCTGTTGTTTTCCTACAGAGAGGTGCCCCAGGAATCTACTGGGTCTCCCCCTTTGAGTTACTTTATGGGAGAAGGGTCCGCGGACCCCTAGATCTCATTAGAGGCCACTGGGAGGGGGAGACAGAGCAGGAAGGGACCCCCATAGTACCGTATGTCCTGGAACTCCGGGACCGCATGGAGAAACTGTCTCTGATGGTAAGAGAGAACCTCCAGGTGGCCCAGGGGAGACAGAGGGAATGGTACGATCGGGGTGCCCGGCAGCGGGTCTTCCAGGTTGGGCAGAAGGTGCTAGTGCTCAAACCTGTGAAGGCGAACAAGATGCAGGCATCTTGGCAGGGCCCGTATAAGGTGTTAGCTCAGGTGTGTGATGCTACCTACCTTATAGCCAGCTGTTCAGATGACAGGATCCAGCGATCCTTTCATGTGAACATGCTAAAGGAGTATCAGGAACGACCCGAGAATGTAGCTGCAGTATGTGCCCCGGCTGCAGACGATACAGAACGTTTACCCTTACCCGACTTGTTAGCAAGAGATTCCCAGACTGACCTGACTAGCCTCGTACAGCTAGGGGACAGGTTAAGCCCCACAGAGAAGGAACAGGCAAGACAGCTTCTGTGGGAGAAGCAGGCGACGTTCTCCCAAGAGCCCGGCTACACTACCCTAGCTGTACATAAAGTAGAGACCCCTGGACAGAACCCTCTGCGACAGCCCCCTTACCGTATCCCTGAAGCAGTCCGAGAAGGAATGCGGAAGGAGAAACAGGAGATGACCCAGCTTGGGGTCATCGAACACTCCGATAGCCCTTGGGCCTCCCCTGTAGTCCTGGTGCCTAAGAAAGATGGGACCACCCGGTTCTGTGTGGACTACAGGAGGCTCAACGAGCGGACCACCACTGACGCCTACCCGATGCCCCGGGTAGACGAATTACTAGATCGCATTGCCAGGGGACACTATCTGACCACCATAGACCTGTGTAAGGGCTACTGGCAGATCCCCCTGGCCGAGGACGCTATCCCCAAGTCGGCCTTCGTCACCCCATTTGGCTTATACCAATTTAAGGTCATGCCATTTGGGATGAAGAATGCCCCAGCTACCTTCCAGCGTATGGTGGATAGGCTCCTCGATGGATTCCAGGAATTTGCTTGTGCATACCTGGATGACATTGTGATCTACAGTGGGTTCTGGGAGGAACACCTAGTGCATGTAGGGGTAGTGCTGGACAAAATTCGGGCCGCTGGTCTGACATTGAAGCCAGAGAAGTGTCATCTAGGCATGGCTGAAGTGCAATACCTGGGTCACAGAGTGGGGTGTGGGAGCCAGAGACCAGAGCCAGCTAAGATAGAGGCAGTAGCTAACTGGCCCACACCTATCACTAAGACCCAAGTATTAGCCTTCCTAGGGACAGCAGGGTATTACAGACGCTTTGTCCCCGACTACAGCTCTATCTCTAAGCCCCTGACGGACCTGACGAAGAAAAACATCCCTAAGCAGGTCCTGTGGTCTCCAGCTTGTGAAGCTGCGTTTCAAGCACTTAAGCAGGCTCTCGTGAATGCCCCTGTCCTGGCTGCCCCAGTTCCTAACAAACGTTTTCTCGTCCATACAGATGCTTCCATGTATGGACTGGGGGCTGTGCTGAGCCAGGTCGGGGAAGATGGAGGAGAGCACCCTGTCGCATATCTCAGTAGATGCTTTTACCCCGAGAAGTGAGTTATGCGGCAGTGGAGAAAGAATGCTTAGCCCTGGTCTGGGCATTGAAAAAGTTAAGCCCTTATTTGTATGGACAGGAATTTTCCCTTGTGACGGACCACAATCCCCTTGTCTGGCTTAACCGGGTCTCAGGAGACAATGGTAGACTGCTGCGGTGGAGTTTAGCCCTACAACCGTATAACTTCACCATCAGCTACCGACCCGGTAAGCAGATTGGGAATGCAGATGGGTTGTCGCGGCAAACCGATGTTCTTGCTACCTCCTAGTCCTGTCATCCCCAGGTTGACCCGCTAAAGGGCCAAGCCGGGTCTGCCGGAGTGTCCCACAAGGGGGGAGCCGTGTGACTAACCCATCTGTATAGACTTATATTGCTGGTTCGTCTGTTTGCCTTGATTTCATGGATTTCCTGTCCGTATGCCCTTGTTCGTCTGTTTCCCCTAGTACCGATTGAAACTACCGAACAAACGGCCACCCAGGAGAGGAGTGTGCTGCTTGTTAACACCTTGACCACAATTAGAACGTTTCGGTTAACCGCAGACACCTCTCCATTCCATTCGTACGGGTGGTCGTCGTTCGTATGCCGACCACGAGGCGGCGGCCATTTTGGGACACGAGGAGAATCAGCGGTGTTCGGTGCAAAACCTATGGAACTAAAAATGGATACTTTATCTGCCGAACACCGCTGGAGGCTGCCGCCCACCTTCTATTTCGTTGAGGCGTACGAACACCGGTCAGTTCGGGAGTTTCTATCATTCGTATGGACTTTACCCAGGTAGCCGTCCCATGGAGTCATTCGTATACCGAAGGACTTGTGAGAGACTTTGACTCCATGGCGATTGAACTGTGTACATCAGATCTGAGCGCTATTCGGTAGGAATATGCCCTCAGATCCAGGCTATCTGGGGATACGTTACACTAACCATATGCAATCGGTATTTCTGACTTTATGTATTTTATTGTATTTTTCTTATTATGTTTTAAAATGGCGATGGTCTCTATCCTTGGAGATAATTAGGTTTCTCCCTAATTATCTCCGGGATAGAGAAGAAGGATTTATGGGTAAAATGGGAAGGGCTTATATTGAAGCCACTGCGATTGGCTACTGTCCAATATGTTTTAGGGGAGTGTCCACCTTGTGGAGAACCGCATAAATACCGGGCAGGTAGCCCTCATTAAACACATTCCTGTTTGACCTTCAAGACGGAGCTTTGTCTCGTTTGTGGAGGGATTTACTATTGGGACAGCGTTTTCGTTTATTTCTAGCTGTGGAAGGATTTCGGATGGATTGCTGATCGGGAGTTGCCGCATTCGTATGCTCCGTTCGGGAGTTTGACGATCGGCTGGACTAAAACTGCATTTCTGGAGAAAGGGGATTATCTATTAAACGGCGGCTCCGTTCCCCTGGCGGTGAGTGTCGTAACATCTGCAACTAAAGTGGTAGGGAAGAGCCAACCTGAATTGTATCCAAGAAAAGAACACATTTGTCCTAACAAACTTTGTTGGAAAATGTGATATCCAAAGCCACTGCTCAAATACAAAAAATAAAAAATGTATTTTTAGTAGACCTATCTCAGACATCTCAAATGAAAAAATGCATGCATTCAATTATGCATTTTTGCATTGGGGGTATATGTAAAACAGCTTGCAAAAGCTGCTGATCTCTTGTCTGCAGCCTTTGCAAGCCCTCCCCTTTAAAACACGCCCAGTCTTTCTGTGGCTGTCCAATCACAGACTTCCCAATGCAGTTTAATGAGAAGTCTTTGCAAGGCAGGTGCTCTGAGCAATTTCTGCCTCTTGAGTTTAGCTCCACTCTGCTAACGAAACTTGGAAGTAACATTACCTGTTGTCTGCTTGAAAATCCATGGGGGTGTAACCAGATTAGTTTATAAAGGTGCCAATCTCTATTGAAACTGCACTTTTCTGTAAAATGAGCAACAGAGGACACACTCTTCACACATAAAGCATTTAGACAAGCTAAAGTGCTTTAGGGTTCCAGAGTGTAATGTACCCAGAGTACAACACAAAACTGTCCTAAATGACCCTGTTAGGTTGATATCTGCAACTGAAGTGACAGAGAGAAGTCACCAGCGAAATACAAGAGTTTGGATCCTAATGAATTTTCATGAATAATTTTGCATGTTTGGGCTTCTTAGCTCCTGAGATATGGCTTTGTATATCTTTTATTTACAGTTGAATATTACAATATGACACATAGTGCTGCACATATAAACTGTATGTGCAATTATGTAGTCAGATTTTAGTGCTGAAAATTCATTGGCACAAGTTCAGTAACCTTAGCTTGTACATTTTGCTGGCGTCAAAATAAATCTATACTATTCTATAAATCATTCAGAATCCATTTTATTAAGTTGTTTTTAACTCTAGAGTGTTGCGTGTATCACAATGATTTCTGTATATGGTCAAACGTCCTCATTCACATGCCCCTCGTGTCTTTACTATATTCCCGTTCAAATTTAACTTTGGCCGCCGTGATGATCAGCTGTCTCCACTCACAGAGTATTTTTGTATCTGGAAGCATCTACGCTTCTGATTACTGGACGTGTTTCCACATTCACGTCTCCGTGTTTGGTTAACCCCCTTGAATAGTAAAAATTTAAAACATAATTCTAGTTCAACCTTTCTCACACCATTTTCCTCTATTGATCCAGCAGAGCCATGAAACACAACAAAGTGGAATTCTACTGCCACAAACAGGGAAAATAAATCTTGCGTGCGAAAGGTAATCTGATATCTGCTCAAATCACCTAGCTGTTACTAATGCTTATATTAACTGTAGAGACAGAAACACGTTGTTTTAATAAATTATATATAGAGTTGTGTAACTGAAACTCAGTTGCAGAATTACAGCCCAGCCTCGTGAGTCTCCACTTTCAAGGAAGCTCTGTTGATCACGGACATGCTTCCAAGATATTTGTGGTAGCATTGGGACTAAAAAAGGTTAAAATATAAAGCAGGATATGAATAGCTGGAACTGGAGGTCTGGAACCAAGGTAGGCCAAAGCACTGAACTTGTAAAGATGTGAAGAAGGGTCTTTGTCAGATCAGGTCTCTGGGTCAGGGCAGGCAGTGAGAGTTTGTAGCCCAGAAGACAACACAGGAGACAGAAAACCAAAAAAGAAGTATAAGAGCAGTAAGTGCAGGAGCGACTATGGAAATGGAAGAAGGATGCAAACAGTGCTAGCGAGTACAGAACATTGGGATTCAGGCAATAAGGCAACTGAAAATTGAGCACTGTTTGAAGCATGTTTGAGGTTTTATAGGCACAGGTGATACTGGTGGAGCAACCTTGATACCAGGCCCGGACTGGCCATCGGGCACACCGGGCAAATGCCCGGTGGGCCGCGGTGGCCATGGGCCGAGGCCGGCAGGGGAAGGTCCCAGGATCTCCCCTGCCGGTCTATGCAGGGCCGGCACTATCCGAGCGCCGGCCCCGCTGTTTTCAATGAAGGGCCGGTGAGGAGATCAGAGATCTCCATCACCGGCCCCCTTGGATAGACATGCGGCTGGGGAGGGAGAGGACCCGGCGGAGCTCTATCTTGCAGCTCCGCCGGGTTCCTCTCGCGAGATCCGGCGCGTTGCCATGGCAACGACCGGATCTCGCGAGAGTGAACTCTAGCCCTCAGGCTAGAGTTCACTCACCATTGGACCACCAGGGATGGTGTCAGAGTGCCGGTCCCCCCCTCCCACTCACCAGCATGCCGGTCCCCCCCTCCCAGGCTAAAGGTAAGCAGGGAGGGGGGGACATAATGCATACTCTTTTATTTTATTTTACCCCTCCAACACTCAATCCCTTCTAACATTCACACACAGCACACACATCACTATCACACACATCACTCTCACTCCCATCACACACAGCACTCTCACTCCCATCACACTCAGCACTCTCACTCCCATCACACACAGCACTCTCACTCCCATCACACACAGCACTCACTCCCATCACACACAGCACTCTCACTCCCATCACACACAGCACTCTCACACCCATCACAAACAGAACTCTCACACACATCACACTCAGCACTCACACACATCATCCACAGCACTATCACACTCGGCACTCTCACACACATCACATTTAGGACTCACACACACATCACACTCAGCACTATCACAAAACACATCATACACAGCACTCTCACACACATCACACTCAGCACTCACGCACATCATCCACTGCACTATCACACTCGGCACTCTCACACACAGCACTCTCACACACATCACATTTAGGACTCACACACACATCACACTCAGCACTATCACAAAACACATCATACACAGCACTCTCGCACACATCACACACATCACAAACAGCACTCTCACACATCATCCACAGCACTATCACACTCGGCACTCTCACACACAGCACCCTCACACACATCACCCTCAGCACTCACACACATCATCCACAGCACTATCACACTCAGCACTCTCACACACATCACACTCAGGACTCACACACATCACACTCAGCACTATCACAAAACACATCATACACAGCACTCTCACACACATCATACACAGCACCCTCATACACAGCACCCTCACACACATCACACACAGCATCCATCATACACACATACTGCACCCCTCACATACACACCGAACCTCCCCAACACACTGCACCACACACATACACAATACTTCCAAATATATATATATATATATATATATATATATACACACGCACACACACACTACATTCCTGACATACACACGCTGGATACCCAGGGCCGGATTAACATAGGGGCTGATGGAGCTGCAGCTCCAGGCCCAGGCCCATGGAATAGGCCCATTGATTAAAAAAAAAAAAAAAAAAAAAATTTTTTTTTTTTTTTTTTTTTTAACACACTACTCTTAGGGATTCCACCTGGCTTTTATTTTATTGGCACAGCCAGTATTTGAGGCTGCCTGGCTGGTTCCAATATTACAGTGATACTGGCAATACAAATGCTGGTATTTTTCTCAGTATAAACAAGAGATTACTATGCAAAACCAGCACTGGCCAGTAGGGGTCGCTGTTTATGGAGAGAGGCAGGGATAGGAAGTTCCAGCATATCCCTCCCTGCCTATCTCTAATCACTGATCCGCAGGGGAGCAGCTACAGAGAGTCCAGACAGCAGCTCCCACCCTGCAGAGACAGCCTACAGCTCAGGGAAGTAAGGGATGGGGGGAAAGGCTGCAAGGAGACATACACTGAGACACTAAGGGACATTGGGAGACATTATGACACAGAGACACATGGGGACACAGAGTCCCCATGTCTCTGTGTCCCCATGTCTCCCAGCCAGTGTCCCTGGCGTCTCAGTGACCCCTAGTCTCCCAGTGCCCCCAGTCTGCCAGTGTCTCACTGTCCCCATGTCTCCTAGTGCCTCCATGTCTCCCAGTGCCTCAAGTGTCTCAATGTCCCCATGTCTCCAAGCTAGTGTCCCTAGTGTCTGTGGCCCTGGTGTCTCAGTGTCCCCATGTCTCCCAGTGCCCCCATGTCTCAATGTCCCCATGTCCCCCAGCCAGTGTCTCTAGTGTCTGTGTCCCCATGTCTTCAAGTATCCCCTATTTTCCCAGTGTCCCCATGTGTCCCAGCCAGAGTCTCCTAGTCTCCCAGTGTCACTGGTGTCTCCGTGTCCCTAGGTCCCCCCTGTGTCCCCAGGTCTCCCCGTCTTCCTAGTGTCCTAGTGACATGGGGACCCTGGGATACATTGGGACACAGGGAGACATGGGGCATTGAGACACTGTGATACATAGGATCACTGGTAGACCTGGGGACACGACACTAGGGACACTGGGAGACATGGGGCACTGAGACACTGATACATAGGAACACTGAGACCTGGAATAATCGACACATGGGGCACTGGGAGACATAGGGGCACTGGGAGGTATCCATCTATACAGCAGAATCAAACTAAGTAGTTTTTTTGGTGATCTTACAGCATTTTCTCTTATGTCACTCCTTGTGATTTACATCATGTGATGTCACCCATACATATTTAATTATGCAAATTAGCAAGGCCAGTATGTTTTTCCAAGAAAGGTGGCAACCCTAACTACTTTTCACATACTCTTACTTAAGTATGGAAACTTAAGAGGGATGCATGGGAACAAAACTTGTGTGGACTGGCTGACAATGAATATAGTTAAAGGGACACTATAGTCACCAGAACAACTACAATTTATTGAATTTGTTCTGTTGAGTAGAATCATTACCGTCAGGCTTTTTGCTGTAAACACTGTCTTTTTAGAGAAAATGCAGTGTTTACATTACAGCCTAGTGATAACTTCACTGGCCACTCCTTAGATGGCTGTTAGAGATCCTTCCTGGGTCATGGCTGCCTAAAATGTATCCAAACATTCAGTATCTCCTCCCTCTGCATGCAGACACTGAACTTTCCTCATAGAGATTCATTGATTCAATTAATCTCTATGAGAAGATACTGATTGGCCAGGGCTGTGTTTGAATCATGCTGGCTCTGCCCCGGATCTGCCTCTTTGTCAGTCTCAGAAAATCCTATGGTGAAGCACTGTGATTGGATCAGGCTACCACTTGTCAGCAGACTGCTTGTTTTTCTGAGTCTAACAGCATGCAGAGTTACAGCTTCAGGCTTGAATACAGTAAGATTTTGCTATATTAATGGAGGCATGAGGGGCTCAGGGGGGCTAGATGGTGGTGTTAACACTATAGGGTCATGAATTCATGTTTGTGTTCCTGACCCTATAGTGATCCTTTAAGGTAATGCAGACGTTGGTCTCTCTAACACTGTGGCATGTTTCCTTTCACTACATACAGCTTTTCTCTGTCCCAGACTATATACCAGGAGCTTCTACCTGCTAGTAAGAAGGTAAGGAGACAAGTGGACCAGCGAGTGCTAGGTGACAGTCTCTAGAAAGCGTTGAGCGAGCGCATCATTAGATGCATTTATGCCAAGCTCGGGTGCTGTCTGCAGAGTATGCCCTTAGTTGGCCAGCTGCATGATTGTCAGGCAGCCTGACATGCATTCATGCCAGGCTGGCCTAATTCTTTGGGCAGACATGTCCTCTTTTTGGGCATGTTCGCCCCTTTTGGCAGGTTACATGATTTGTGTCAGTGGCACACCCTTTTACCGTGCCCATTGACTTCCTGCTTGACTGGACACTGCTGTTATGGATTTGCTTGAAAGATGAAAACATAAATTAGTGAGAGATTAGCCTAGGGTATGTGTTTTCTTATAGCTGCTGTTTTCTTTCTCTCCAGCACCATCTCCATCAGATACATGACGCTTGGGAGTGTTTTACTGTTTTTGATCGATATGATCCTGTAATTAGGCCCATCATAATTGTCAGCACCAGGCCCACTGGGCTCTTAATCCGGCCCTGTGGATACCCTATACACACACTAGATTCCTTGTAAGCAAACACATACTACACCCCTAAACACACACTCTCTACAAACACTACATCACATATACACACACACACACACACTATAGCCTGTATGCACACACTTGCTACATCCCCATTACACACATTCTTTACAGACCCTAGCCACATATGCACTACATTACACCACAAACACAACACGACTAAAACCGACCTTATTACACAATACCACACCACAATCAGCTCACTCTATACAAACACACACAATCCCACAAGCAGGCTCCAAACACAGCACGATACTCTTTCCTGGAATTTTTGTCTCCTGGTATCCATTTATAGAGACACCAGAGACAAGTTGCAAGGAAACACAGTGCAAGCATGTTATGCAATTTGCTTGCACTGTGCAGAACAAATACAGGGCTTTTTTCTCATGCTAGAGCTCTTTAGCAGAGCTCTGCGCATGGTCTGCCCTGGCCTGCACTTTGAGAAGGGGGCGTGTTTGTCGTTAGTGACGACAAAACACACCCTCTCTGCACCGCCCCTTCTTAGTGGGCCGCTGTGATAAAAAAATGCCCGGGCCGAATTTTTATCCCAGTCCGGCCCTGCTTGATACCTAAGACATCATTTGACATGTATATGCAATCTCTAACACTTAATCAATGCAGCACTGACACTCAGCACTAAAAGTCAGGTAATGAAAGTATCAGTGTCTCAAAAATAGGGGGAGCCTGATCCATTTTTTTAAAACTCATCAACAGTTCTTCCCCTAAAGAATACTTATTGTACATAACATCTCATTTAAGTCTCAACAAGTAACATCTAGCATTTTGTACAGTGATGTTAACGAGCAGATCATCAGGAAAATATTTGTATTGGTATTTTACGATGTTTAAATGTAACCATATACATACAAATATAAAAAGAGAAATATTCACATTAAAGGAACACTATAGTGCTGGCATAGACGTAAAGGTGATTAAACTTATCATTTCTCCATCGTCGTGACAGTATCGCCATGGGTGCCCTGCCTCCTTGGCTGAGATCATCTATCTTGATGAACTCAACTGATACCGGAGAAACTGACGGAAGCCAAGCACAGAGAGATGGACACAGGTTTCTTCAGGAAGGAAGAGATTCTTTATTCGGTTCACCGATCGGGACTCAAAGGGACTAATGTCACCAAAATACAGCAAGTTCTGAGCCCCGGACAATAGTGCAGGCTCCTTATATAGGCATATAACTCCTCCCATATTAAGCTCCACCCGCACATTCTCTTGACCAATCAATACAAATAAGAATTAACTTCCTGCTTGACCGCATGGCTTGTCCAGCACAATGGAGGAGGGGAATACTACATCCTGTATTCTCGCACATGCTCCGTACACTACTGATCGTATCTTGCCACGTGCAACTAACTGATCGATACGTCAGCATATGCACGTGCACATGCCACGTGGTAATCTCGGCCTACTAAATTTATTTTTACCGAGATTCCACCACATTCCCCCCTTTGATGCCTCTTAATATTTCACAATTACTTGAGGCATCACTTAACCTTGGTTTGCATATACCTCCGGTTACCATGAACCAGACCAGACTTTTCCTATGATGTGAATCCCTCAACACTCCTCTTCCTGCATTGGTTCTCCCTGATCTAGAGCCTTATATTTATATATGGCCATTATCTGTGCTGCAGCCTTCCTTTCTGGTATATTTTCTATCAGGCTTTGCACAGACCTAACTACTAAGGGGATAAGACATGGCAGGAGTAGACACAACATTAAAATCAGTAGGACTCCGCCTACCAATGCCTTAAGCCCTCCAAACTGCTCATACCAGCTACCAAACCAACTACTTGGATTATACCCTTTCCATACCTGAGTAGGCACATGTGCTAGTTTAACCATATGGCTAGTAAGCTCAGCTATTGCTTGCCCTTCGTCATCTATTTGAAGACAGCAATTGCTCAGGTTAAACTTCCCACATACACCTCCCTCTACTGCCAATAGGTAATCCAAGGCTAATCTATTTTGGTACACTGCTGTCCTCATCCTGGTATTATGCTTCGCTAGAAGATTGAGCGCTTGTGAGGTCTCATTAGTAATAATCTCAACCACCGCCTGTAATCTTATAATACGGTTGAGCATATAAATTGGGGTTCTATATCCAAAGGTACCATCCTCTGCCCACGTGGCTGGCCCATAATAATCTATAATACGCTGGGGAGGCCATTCATTATCTTCCCAGGCGCCTATCTCTATGGGTCCCCTTTTCTTCCTATGATTCACATCATACACTTTAACACCCAAAGTCTCACCTGTTTCAATAGGTAACAAGAAGAAGGATGGTTTGAGCATACCCAACACACATGCCCCTTCCCAGTCCTGTGGCAACTCCGAATAGGCCTTCTTACCACAGATCCAGTACAAATTTGCTGGGGCTCTCCAACTAGATGTGATGGATAAATCAAACCACACGTCCTTTAAATTGGCATATCTTGCAAACGGGTTAGATGGTTCTGAGACATTTGAAGCCGACCACCAAGTTGTATTCTTTGTATCATCATCATAAGCTTTTTGCCCTAGACAAGTTAATTCTCCTACAGACGTATTATACATCATTCCTTTCCTTGCTATGCAAACATAACCTATGATGGAGGTCTTTAATCTCCACTCAGATTTACCTCTAACACTCATTTGATAATCTGCTTGTGTAGATATTAATTGTTCAACTGCCTCAGAACCGGACATTACCTCCTTTGCTTCCCAAGGCCATTGGTCTCCCATGTTAGTACCTCCACACACATAGCAGTTGGTAACATTAAGACTACCGGCAATACTTTCAGCTAAATCAATGAACAGGTTTTTAGCGTTATGGGGGATCTTATTATCTATACTCATCTCTTCATAAAAGGAATGGTATACCTGATGAGTTTGGGAGGTTACCGTATCGGTCTCTATCCCTATAAACAATATTGTCCCAGGGTCTAAACCCATCCCATATATTTGAAACCCAAATAAATTACCATATCTATCCAAGAATTGGTCAGGATTATTTATAAGAATATGGACTGGATTGCATTCCATAGACTTACAGTATGGATTGGTAAGCAACTTAGTCACAATCATGTCCTTGTCTGCTGTCTGTCCCCAAGTTGCCCACCCAACACAAGACCAATATGGGCAAAAGTTATACTCTCTATTTGGGCATCTAGGACTCACATACTTATTTTTATTGCTGGGACAAATATATTTATCATTAGACCCATACGTTCTCTCCCATCTAAGATCCCCACATACATTCCACGGCTTTCTACCACTTGATATCGCCTTACATGCATCAAATAGGAGAACACCCGAAGAATGTACGGATTCTAATACCGTTTTATTAATTAGGGTCCCCTGAGGATCTCCATTCCTGAGAGTCAACCAAATTGTACGGGGTTGATACTCCTAAATGGCACACACTATACTCTATATTTAAGTATCTACATCTTGATACATCTCCTTTACACTCGTATTGCGAATGCCAAATTAGGGTCTGGGAAATATGGTTACCTGTTCTTGTAGTCTTAATGCATACCTCACAGCTAGGAGTGTCGGTACCTCTACCTTCCTGAATATAAAAATACATATATAAAAACATTATCAGAAACACATCTTTCGTCGGCATCCTCAGTCTTCGTCCGTGCGATGGCACCTCAGCTTCCAGGATGTAAGGGCTGCAGGGAATGGAGTTCTGCTCGTCTTCACAGGGGTCCCTTCAAGACTTTTCCTGACTTTTAAATCACTCATTGGTGAGCGGACAGGCTTTATTATGGCCGTCTCACTCACTTACCAATCTCTGAAACAATAAAATTTGTAATCCACAAGGTTCCTCGTCACTCCGACTGAGTCGTGCGCTTTAACCGGATCTTGCAGGGATTCTCTGGGTCTGCTGTAACTTGCCAAGAATCGACCGCTGCTGGTTTAACCCTGGAGTGATGTATCCACGGAGTCACTTCGGCCACTTTTATCGCTGTAGGGGTAGACAAAAGAACAACATAAGGACCTCTCCACTTGGGCCTTAACGGTACATTATTCCACTCTTTAATCCACACTTGGTCTCCTGGGTGGTAACTATGAACAGGGGGATAAATATTCACAGGTAATCTATCTTGTACCCATTTCTGTACCTCCTCCATAGTCTTACCCAACTCTACAACCTGCTGCCGGGTAATTCCTTCTCCCAACTGACTCAAATCCCCCCTTAAGTTACCAAGTACGGGAGGTGGTCGCCCATACATGATTTCAAAAGGAGAGAGGCCCATCCTTCTGGTAGGTGTACTGCGGATTCGTAACAGAGCTATGGGCAAAAGAACATTCCACTTAAGTTGGGTTTCCTGACACATTTTTGCCAACTGGTTCTTAATAGTTCTATTCATTCTCTCTACCTTACCAGAACTCTGACGTCTATATGCCGTATGAAGTCTCCACTTTATACCAAGCATATGAGTCAGTTGTTGTAGGCATTGATGAACAAAAGCTGGACCATTGTCCGATCCTATAGAGCAGGGTAGTCCATATCGGGGTATTATTTCTCGTAGCAGGAATCTCACAACTTCTCCTGCTTTCTCTGTACGAGTAGGACATGCTTCTACCCAGCCTGAATAGGTGCACACAACTACTAGTAGGTAGCGATGTCCACCAGATTTAGGCATTACTGTATAGTCAATTTGTAGATCGGACATATGGAGTCCCCCCATAAACTGAACTCCTGGTGGCTTTACTGGTCCTTGCCTTGCATTATTTTTAGCACACGTCACACATCTTCGTACAATGGCTTGAGTTAAGTTGGACAATCTTGGTATGTAGAAATGTTTTCTGAGAGATTCTTCTGTACTATCTCTCCCAGAATGTGTCCCGTTGTGATAGTTTTGGACAATTTCTACTGCTAGTGATGCTGGGATAACTATTCTCCCATCTTCTAACTGATACCATTTGTTCTCCAAATACTTTCCAGGTTCAGTCTTTAACCACTCTTCTTCTTGAGCTGTATAAACTGGAGTCCATTGAGACAGTGGGGTTGGTATAAGAGCAGCTATATGTTCCACATATTCCTGTCTTCCTGATTCAGCGGCACGCTTAGCTGCATTATCTGCCATCCGGTTTCCTTTGGTTACATCACCATCTCCTCTCAGATGCGCTCGACAATGTATAATACCGACTTCTTTCGGTTCCCATACTGCTTCCAATAGTTGTAGGATTTCAGCTGCGTACTTGATTTCTTTGCCCTCTGAATTCAATAGTCCTCTTTCTTTACACAAAGCTCCGTGGGCATGAGTGGTTAAAAACGCATACTTGGAGTCCGTGTAGATGTTCACTCTTAAACCTTCAGCCAATTGTAACGCTTGTGTCAGTGCTATCAATTCTGCTTTCTGTGCTGATGTTCCTTTTGCCAGTGGCCGAGCTTCTATAACCTTGTCTATCGTTGTTACTGCATATCCTGCATAGCGGATCCCTTCTTTCACATAACTACTGCCGTCTGTGTAATATTGAACATCGGGGTTCTGGATGGGAAAATCACGAAGATCTGGTCTACTTGAAAATACTTCATCCATCACTTCCAAACAATCATGTTGACTTTCAGTAGGTTGTGGCAAAAGGGTAGCTGGATTTAAGGTATTTACAGTCTCTAAATGCACTCTTGGGTTTTCACACAACATTGCTTGATACTTGGTCATACGGCTGTTACTAAACCAATGATTTCCTTTGTAATCCAACAACGTCTGTACTGCATGTGGGACTCGTACATAAAGTTCTTGACCCAGAGTGAGTTTATCGGCTTCAGCTACCAGCAGGGCGGCTGCAGCTACGGCTCTTAGACAAGGTGGAAGTCCGCTGGCACTGCATCCAGTTGCTTAGACATATAGGCAACAGGTCTTTGCCATAATCCCAAGTACTGTGTCAATACTCCCACAGCCATTCTTCTTTGCTCGTGTACATACAGGTAGAATGGTCGTGTGTGATCAGGTAGACCTAATGCTGGGGCACTCATCAAAGCCTTCTTCACATCTTCAAATGCCGTTTGCTGTTCTTGAGTCCATAAGAAGGGGTCGTGTTCTGTACCCTTGATAGCTGCATACAGAGGTTTTGCCAATATCGCATAACTGGGAATCCATATCCTACAGAAGCCTGCTGCCCCCAAGAACTCTCGCACTTGTCTTCTATTCTTGGGTGTTGGTATTTGGCACACAGCTTCTTTTCTCTCTGGCCCCATTATCCTTTGACCTTCAGAGATATGGAATCCCAGATATTTGACAGTTGGCAGACACAACTGAGCCTTCTTCCTAGACACCTTGTATCCTGCCTTCCAGAGAATGTGTAGTAGATCGCGTGTTGCTTGCTGACATATTTCTCTTGTGACTGCGGCTATCAACAAGTCATCTACATATTGTAATAATACACACTCTCCTGGGATGGACTCGAAATCCAGTAGATCTTGACTTAGAGCTGAACCGAACAGGGTAGGTGAATTTTTAAACCCTTGGGGCAGTCTTGTCCAAGTCATTTGGCGTTTTGAGCCCGTTACAGCATTTTCCCATTGGAAAGCGAAGATACATTGGCTTTCTGCGGCAATTCGGAGGCAAAAGAAGGCATCTTTGAGGTCTAAGACTGTAAAATAGGTAGTCCCGCCCGGAATTAAAGCAAGCAGGTTATACGGTTTGGGCACAACTGGATGTATACTAACAACCGCATCATTGACTGCTCTCAAGTCCTGCACAGGGCGATACTCATCTGTACCGGGCTTTTGAACAGGCAGCAATGGGGTGTTCCAGGGGGAAGTACAGAATTTTAGGATACCATACCGTATGAACTTATCCAGATAAGATTGAATGTTCTTCTTAGCCTTCTGCGGAATGTGATATTGTCGTAGGCTCACTGGATAAACCCCAAGTTTTAGTTCGATTTTAATAGGTGGAATATTGCGGGCCAGTCCTGGTGGGTTGTTCTCTGCCCAAACTCCTGGTATGTTGAATAAGGATTCATCACTCCTAGGGTTTTGGCTAGTCAACGCTGTATAAAGTCGCCACTCTTCTTCCTTTGGTATGGATAATGTCATAATACCTGAAGGTCCATTAAACTTTAAGGATGTTGTTCCGTTTGGTAGGAACGTAATCTGCGCTTGTAATTTGGATAGCATATCACGTCCCAGCAACTGGACTGGACATTCAGGCATGTAAAGGAATTGATGTTTTACTACGTGGCCTCCCAATGTACAGAGTCGACTTTTAAGAACCGGTTTTGCAGCACTTCTTCCAGTTGCTCCTATTACGGTAATAGTTCTTCCAGATGGAGGAGCAACTAGGTTAGTCACCACCGAATGTTCAGCACCAGTGTCGATCACTCCTTTTTCCCCCTATTGATACATCGACCATAGGCTCCGCTCGACCAAGGGGGATGGAGCCCGGTCGGTATCAATAGTCTTCCATGACCGTGTCAGCCAATCCTACGAAGTCCCTACCTTCTCTATCGCGGGACCTTCGCGCAGCGGGATAGTACCTGTCTTCTCTTACACTTCCTCTGTTACCATTACTCCCTCCGGGACCTCCTCTACCTCTCGCTCTGCCTCTAAAGTTTCCATAACCTGCCCTGGGTGGGTCTCTCTCGTACTGCTCTCTTTTCGGACACTCGCTTCTCCAATGCCCTTCTTCTCTGCAATACGCGCACTGATTCCTACTCAGGGGCTCCCTATTCCACCTACTATCGCCTCTATCTGGGCCCCGTCTATCTACGCCTGCGATCGCTACCGCTAACATATCCGCCTTTTTACGCATCTTGCGCTCTTCCTCTTTCTTACTTTCTGATTCCCTATTCATATACACCTTATTCGCTACCTCCATTAGTTGGGTAATGGACATTCCTGCAAACCCTTCTAACTTCTGGAGCTTGCGCTTAATATCCCCGTAGGCTTGGCTGACAAAGGCAGAATTCTCTGTGTCTTCCGGATTAAAGGGGGTATACAGGCGGTATGCCTCCAATAATCGGTCATAAAAGACACTGGGCGCTTCATCACTTTTCTGAATCACCTCAACTGTCTTCGACATATTTATGGCTTTCTTCCCTCCGGCTTTCATGCCAGCAATTATAGCATCTCTATAGGCCTTTAGATGACGCATATCTGCGCCATTAACATTCCATTCGGGATCGGTATTAGGATAATGAGTTGCGGCCCATGCTGCTGGATTGGCTTGATTTAAAGTACGGGCTTCTTCCTCTAGCGCTTTAATGGCCGCTTGATTAATCCTAGTCCTCTCCTCATTATTAAACAATGTCATTAATAATTGCTGGCAATCAGCCCAGGTTGGATTATGCGTCTGGACTATCGAGGTGAACAGGTCGGTCATGGCTTGTGGTTTCTCAGTATACGAGGAATTGTGGGTCTTCCAATTCAAGAGATCGGTAGTCGTGAACGGGACATATACGAAGACTGGGTCAGCATACACCATTTGACCTGTGGCATCAAGATAGGCTGACCCAGGATTCAAACGAAGAGGCATCTGATAATGTTTGGGTCGTTGGGTAATTGTCGGGTTAGTATAGGGCTACGTGGAGGGGCGTCGGTTAGAGGTTCCGGTCGGGGGGTAGTAAGACATGAGGATGTAGAAGCTTGATTTTGGGGAAGATCGGTAAATAGAATATTCCGAGCCGGGCTAGAAGAAGCTTGAATTGGCGCCAAATCAGGATATATGGGTTTAACGGGGGTAGTACCGGAAGGGGAGGTTTAGTAACGGGTGGGATGGATTCTGAGCTGGAGGAGGAAGTAGATGGGGACAACGGACGAGTGGGTGTGGAACTTCCTGTACTTGTATCACTTCCCTCTACAGGGAAGTAAGGGGGCGGCATAGGGATCTCGGACTCAGGGGGCGTGTCCAAAATGGGCTTAACCGTGGTCCTAGTGGACAAACAAGTCCTGGCCACCATGAGGCGACATTGCTCCTCGTGGCATATCCGGATCCATCTTGGCGAGTCGTTTATGGCCTGCCTCCAACAATCAATGTATGGAAACTGTCCGTAAAGTTCAGGCCTACCTGATACAGCCACGTGTACACGCTGTACCAGATTTGGATCCAAACTGCCACGTGGCAGCCATGCCGCAACCAAAGTAGGCCACTCCCTAGTGCACAAAGTGACCAAACGTACAGAAGACATTTTAACCCCAAAATCACATTTTGTAAATCCCTTTTTAAAATTCTTCACCATACAACCTAAGGGATCCAAAATCGTTGACTCCGACGCACCCATACTTAGCAATGGAGCGTCGTTAACAACGAATGCTATACACACACTCTATTCGACAGTCACACCCGTTTGTTCCGGCAACAGCACCACGTGGTACAGTTACCAAGTGAAACGTACACAATAACACGATAAAAACACTCAGGGAATTCCCGTACACACACAGCTGTTACACCAGTCACTAAGTAATCAATATTATGCCCTTTGGCGAAACTATACAGTCACCCACGCTATAATTCTCTATATATGAATTACCCGTCTATAACATACCCCAGTAATATCGTCTTTTACAAACAGCAGTTACAGTACGGTTAGCATAGGTCAAAGTACAATTTAAGGTCACAATACAATTATTAGTGGTTATGGTGTTAGACATGCAATAAACGACAATGATTAGTACTTATATACAGTGTCAGTAAATATACAGGGTTATGGTACCGTGCACTATAATACAGCAACACACTATTAACACTCTCGCTAGACGGCTGAGCTCGCGCTATCTAACAAGATATACACTTTACTAACAATCTTTAACACATATACAATCCCAACTAAACTATTGGCCAGTACCTTGATGGACTACCTAAAACTATCTACATCCGTTTTGGTTAGCCACACTGCCCAAGCGCCACATATAGCGAACTAGAGGGCGGAATTTACAACAGAACCCTTTTAGTCTTTCTACTCTATCAAAGGTCTAGTGGGTTCCAAATGTACACGCCTTCCCACTTAGCCAAGATAGGTTGAGATCTAGCAAACGATAATGTACATCAGAGTCTGCTTAGTCTCCCGGTCCCTCCGACCTAGCGAACGTAACATACACCCTAGAACGCTAGTCTAGACAAGACACCGGTGTCCGGCTAGGGCTATTTACACAGAACCCCGCCTGACTCCAAACCAAATCAAACGGTCTTACTAAAGAGCGTTCGATTGAGCGGTGCGCCTTCGCTCCTTCCCTCCGACAGAGGGGGCAGATTCCATACACAGATTTAACCCCTTATGGGCCTACCGCACAATCGGTATACCCCTAGTGGGTCCGCCGTCTAAAACAGCGGTCGTCTTACCTCCTCGTTCCTGAACCTGAGTTCACACTCATCGACGGGGACACCCCAGCACTTACTACGTAGAGGCCGATGATCTCCTGGACAACAGACCAGTGGCGCCGAGACGAAGGGAGGTCCACGCAGAAGTTCAGGGGTGCAGCCGTAGAGAACGTGGGCAAAGATAGACCGTCTCACGCCTCTGCTTCTCAGCTACCGTTGAACGATGAGCTTCCTGGCCAAAGCACCAAATGATACCGGAGAAACTGACGGAAGCCAAGCACAGAGAGATGGACACAGGTTTCTTCAGGAAGGAAGAGATTCTTTATTCGGTTCACCGATCGGGACTCAGAGGGACTAATGTCACCAAAATACAGCAAGTTCTGAGCCCCGGACAATAGTGCAGGCTCCTTATATAGGCATATAACTCCTACCATATTAAGCTCCACCCGCACATTCTCTTGACCAATCAATACAAATAAGAATTAACTTCCTGCTTGACCGCATGGCTTGTCCAGCACAATGGAGGAGGGGAATACTACATCCTGTATTCTCGCACATGCTCCGTACACTACTGATCGTATCTTGCCACGTGCAACTAACTGATCGATACGTCAGCATATGCACGTGCACATGCCACGTGGTAATCTCGGCCTACTAAATTTATTTTTACCGAGATTCCACCACACAACCAATCTAAAGCTTTCCCATAGGAAAGCATTGGGAGACTATTGTGCATGTGCTGCAAGACACCACTCTGCTCCATATAGCATTTCCTGATAGAGATGCATTGAACCAATGCATCTCTACGGAGAGCGTTCAACGGTGTGTATGGTAAGACTATGGGAAGCCTTCTAGAAACCTCATATTCAATAAAAAAAAAGGCATAGGCATCTTTTTAGATACCTGTTCCCACAAACCATTGCAAGTGATGGCTGATGGGAAATGATAACATCAGATGGGGAGGCTGCATGAACCTCCTCATTTTGCCAAAGATTGGAGCATATATAAGACAAACAGGGTTATTTACTAAAGTGAATTCAGAGTTCATTTCAAATTTAAAGGACCACTGTAGGCACTCAGATCACTTCAGCTCAATGAAGTGGTCTGGGTGCTAGCTAGGTCCATCCAGTTATAACCCTGCAGCTGAAAACATAGCAGTTTCAGAGAAACTGATATATTTCACTGAGGGTTAATCCAGCTTCTAGTGGTTGTCTCACTGACAGCCACTAGAGGCGCTTCCGCGATTCTCACTGTGAAAATCACAGTGAGAAGACGCTGGACGTCTATAGTAAAGCATTGAGTAATGCTTTCCTATGGGCGGTTTGAATGCATGCACTGCTATTGCCGCGCATGGGCATTCAAAACTGATGTCGGCAGAGGAAGGAGAGGTCACCAGCACAGAGGGAGCACGGCGCTGGAGAAAGATAAGTGGCTGAAGGGGTTTTAACCTCTTCAGCCCAGCGGGAGGGGGCCCTGAGGGTGGGGGGGCGAGTTTGTTTTCCTGGCACTATAGTGGTCCTTTAAGTTCGAAAAATGCAAACTGTAAACAGAATTGACCTGCATAATGTTTAGCTATTTTGGCAAAAAGTTCAACATTTTCTTTCTTTTTTCGACAGTTTTAGTGACGAACTCTCAAAGTAGTCTCTAATTTGACATCTTTTGACTGCGTTTCAATGCAATATATGCAATTTTCATAAATACCGGTACTCTGGGTTTTCTTTTGTAAATATATATTTTTAAAAACCGAGAAGTCACTGTGTGACTTTAACATAATGATTCCATAAGCCCTTGTTAAATTTTTAAATCACGAGGATATTTGTTATAACGGAAAGGTCTGATATCACTATGGTATGCTATAATGTTAATAGCCATTCAAAAGCATTTATATGCAGTACAGCTTTCTGGGAGCTTCAGCTACCACTGGGAACAATCCCCTCAATTGCACCGCGCTCAACTAGACTTTTACTGTTAGAAACTCCTTTAGACTGGTCACACAAAGTCTCAGAGAATCAAAATTTTCTACGAATATTAAAAGTATCAGGAGGTAATAACAATTCAACGATAGTTTATTCCAAGTGCACTATTACATATTCTTGAATCACAGGCCATCATTGCTTTTATTATATATTTTTGTTGTTTTATGTACAAGTGCCCAGTCGTGGTAATATAACATTTTACATGCAGATTTTAAACTTCTTATGAGAGTGCTCATTTTGGACCATGGTGTTCAATGTGTGCTTGATCTTAGCATCTGCTGTCCATAGAACTTTTTTTTCATTTAACTATTCAAATTTAGTCTTTGTATAATGAGGTCTCCCTCCATAAACTTTGTTTTTTTCTAATGACCTTAAATATAATTTATTACAGTATAACTTATTATGTTATAGTATAATTTATTCTATTCTATTATATAAATTTAGAGATTTCCAAAACCGAAAATACTTTTCTTACCATTGCAATTCAATTACCCTTAATTGTTTACAATTATTACAATTAAAATATTAAATTGAGTTTCATAACTCCAGGTCTCCTCCATAAATAGCAATAGCGAGCATGTCTGCTATTTATGCATTTAAGCGTTGCTCCTGTTGAACCTAAGTACGTAAACTGCAGAGTTCATTGAAGAGCCTCTTCCACTCCTAATTGTCTGCGTCATTCTGGACGCACATTTTTAGCCTCATCCCTTCATTTGCATAAAAAATTATACGGAGGAAGGATTGATTTTTACTTTCACCTTTTACTCAGCCTTATTTTAGCATTGAGTTAGTATTATTAATCAGTATTATTCTTACTATCTGTAGTGGTTTCATTTTATTATAACAGACTCTAAAAATGACGTGATACAGTATTTTCTATAACAAGATTTTGGTTTGCATTTGGCTCAACTCCTATTTTTGACGCTAGAATTATGACATCAGGACCTGTTCTTATTTAAACTTGTTTCACCCTAGGTTGGGCACCCTTTCGTGGCTCTGGTCCAGTGGCGTACACATAACCCATGGAGCCCCGGTGCAAAACTGATCCTTATCTTAGCCCCTTCTAACTCCCCCCCCCGACAGAGACACACACACACATATACATACAGAGACACACACACACACAGACAGACACATACAGACACATACATACACACACGACACATACATACAAAGACACATACATACAAACAGACAGACAGACAGGCACACATACATACAGACAGACAGACAGACACACATACATACAAAGACACATACATACATAAAAACAGACACATACACACATACATAAAAACAGACACACACACACATACAGACAGACAGACACAGACAGACAGACAGACGGACACACACACGACAAACATACATACAAAGACACATACAAACAGACAGGCAAACATACATACAGACAGACAGGCACACATACAGACACACACACACACACAACACACATATACATAAAAACAGACAGGCACACATACATATATACAGACAGACAGACACAGACAGATACACACACACACACACACACACACACAAGACACACATATACACAGACAGACACACACACACACACACACACACAAGACATACATTCAAAGACACATATAAACAAACAGACAGGCACACATACATACAGACAGATAGACACAGACACATACATACAAACAAACACACAGATAATATTTAAGTCACCCTCCTGTTTCCTACCTTTTAGGTGCAGGAGGGTGACTTTCCCTGGGGTCCAGTGGTGGCTCAGGTTGATGGGAGTCAGAGTGACATGCAGTCACTTCCTCCCAGAAGTGATGATCTCATCACAGGGGGCCCAGTCACGCTGTTAAAGCGCCCATCGCACCTTAACATGCGGCCGCGGGCCTGGCACCAACTGGGACCTTATACCTAGGTAGCACCATGTCTTGGGCCAGTTGTGAGAGAAAGCATATGACTTCACATCTACAGTCAACCAAACAGGACCCAGCTCCATATTGCAGAGTTCTGATGGAGTGTGCTTGCACTCAGACCTAGTCGACTCTGCTACCAAAGAAAAGTTAAGGACACAATGTAATTTAGGTCAGGGACACAAGGAGGGGTGAAGTTATGCACAATGTGTCACAACAGAGGGTTACAATGGAGAGATATAGGCAGGGAGACATAAATGTTGGTTGTGGGCAGTTTGACATAATGGGCATGAGGTTATATGGGCAGAGGGACACAAGTGTTGGTTGTATAAACAAAAAGAGCAAGGTGGAGAAAAATACAAGGGCATAAATAGGGTGAAATGCCTTAGTAGGGAATGATTGGTAAAAGCCAACACAATGCACAAACACACTAAACACCTCAAATTGTAGCAAATTTGAATACATTTAAATCGGACAAATCAGATGCATTCTATAAAAGATATAAGGAAGCCAATAATGCGTGCAAAAAGACGATTATATTTGCTAAACTTCAAAATGAAAAAATGATAGCCAAAGAGAGCAAAACCAACCCCAAAGCATTCTTTAAGTACATAAATTCTAAAAAAACAAAAAATGAAAGTGTAGGTACACTAAAAACTGAAATGGGGTTGTTAGTTAATGAAGACGAGGAAAAGGCAGGCATTTTAAATAACTATTTCTCCTCCGTATATATTAAGGAAAAACCCATGGCAATAGATGTGTAAATGATTGCTCCTAAAAACTTGCACAATAATTGTAATTGGTTAAAGCGGCACTGTCATGCCGAACTTACCTCTCCTCAATCTCTTCCTCTTCTCCCCCTCTCTCAGGATCTGTTCTTCTTTTCTTCCTGTCTTCTTTAGTTTTCTTTAAAATCATCTTAAAAAGTAGGGACTCTTTGCCTTATGGAATTTCGGGTAATTCGGACATTCGGGTACCTCCGAATGTCCAAATAGCCGAAGTGCCGAATTGCCGAAGTGCCGAAGTTGCCGAGGTCCCGAATTTCCGAATTTCCGAAGTGTCGAAGTGTCGAAGTGTCGAAGTGTCGAAGTGTCGAAGTTCCGAAGTTCCGAGGTTCCGAAGCACAGTATTGCCTAAGTACTAATATACTTACCCAGCGGAAGAAGAAGAATGTTACATTGTATACAATTTTAAATAAAAAAAAAGTATCCAAACATAGCCAGGATTCAGCTGTAAGCATTTGCAACACTTACAACAATCAACTAACATACATTTATATAAAATGTAAATTACTTGGTCAGTCAATGTAATGACAGCAATTAATAAGTAAATAACTCCCTAATTCCCACGGTATTAGGGAGCTATCTACTAAAAGGCTGAAAGACCTAAATTGGTCTTTGAGCCAAATTTACTAATACTGAGTAAAAATGACTTAGTAGTAAATAATGCCCCTACTCGCTATACCGCGAGTAGGGGCATGTCTAGTAAACAGTGAGCAGCCTGTGGCTGCTCACTGTTAAAAAAAAAAGCCCCCCCTTCCGAGCCCCCACCCGCGACGTGCGAGTGGGGGCTTTTAAACTTAAAGGGGGGGACCTATTGCCCCACCGCCCCCACCCCTGAGTGGTGGGTGGGGGCCCTAATAATGTCCTCCCCCCTGGCCCCCACCCCTGAGCGGTGGGTGGGGGCTCTAATTTATAATAAGGGGGGGGACCTAATGTCCTCCCCCCCAGCCCCCACCCCTGAGCGGTGGTTGGGGGCCCTAAATTATAATGAGGGGGGGGACCTAATGTCCTCCCTCCATGGCCCCCACCCCTGAGCGGTGGGTGGGGGCCCTAAATAATAATAAGGGGGGAACCTAATGTCCTCCCCCCCTGGCCCCCACCCCTAAATGCTGTGTGGGGGCCCTACAGTAAAAAGGGGGGGACTTAACGTCCTCCCCCCTGGCCCCCACCCCTGAGCGGTGGGTGGGGGCCCTAAATACTAATAGGGGGGACCTATTGTCCTCCCCCGGCCCCCACCCCTAAGCGGCGGGTGGGGGCCCTAAAACAATTACCCCCCCAGGTGACTAGGGGTCCCCAAACCCCTAGTCACCCCCTCCCCCTAAAAATATATCCCCTACCTACCCCCCTCACCCTAAAAATAATGAGGGGGGAGCCTTTAACTAAGTACCTGTAAAAAAACAAAAACTTACCATTCGATGTTTTCTTTCTTCTAAATCTTCTTTTTTCAGCCCCAAAAAAGGCCAAATAAAAATCCATAAGAACCGACGCAATTAAAAAAAAAAAAAAAAAAAAAAAGCACAAAAAAAAAATTATCCATCTTCACCCGCGAGGGCTCCGCGCAGACTGAGCTCTGCAGGGCGGGGGAAGGCTTATAAAGCCTTGCCCCACCCTGCAATTAGGCTCAGAGCACTCTGATTGGTGGGTTTAAGCCATCCAATCAGAGTGCTCTGACAGGTAAATGAAGAGACTGACAGGTAAGTCTTTACATTTACCTGTCACAGCACTCTGATTGGTTGGTTTGAAATCCACCAATCAGAGTGCTCTGTGTCATTTTACACAGCGTGGGAAAGTTCTTTGGAATTTTCCCACACTGTGTAATTTGACTCATAACTTTCTGATTGGTTACTTAATCTATTAGGTTGAGGGTGGTAGGTAGGGGGATATTTTTTTTTAGGGGGGGAGGGGGTGACTAGGGGTTTGGGGACCCCTAGTCACTGGGGGGGGTAATTTTTTTAGGGCCCCCACCCCTTTTAGTATTTAGGGCCCCCACCCACCGCTCAGGGGTCGGCGCTTCCCTGATGGGTAGATTGCTCCAGCTCCCGTCCGGTGTTGTGGTGGCTTGAAGTGGGGGTGAATGTTGGGTAGGGAGCGGGCACTCCGTTGCTGCTTGTGTGGCCGGTCCTGCCGTCGGCACCTCTTAGGGGAGCCGCCGATAGCAACCACTCTGCGTCCGCTCTTAGGGCTGGAGATTTCTTTGGGCATACTTGCAGGAGCAGTCTGCAGAGTTGAAGCTGCATGCAGCTTTCTCTATGTTATCTTCCTCAGCATCGTCTGTGGGTGCTTTGGACGTTGATTAGAGTTCGCCGGGTTGGGTTTGTGGTTCGCCACTGCTGTTGACAGTTGCTGTCGCTTCGGCCTGTAGGCTCCACGTGTCTGCTGGTTGTGGCTCACCTTGTGTGTCACTGGAGCTCGCGGTGGTGCCGGCTCTGTGCGGGTGAGTGTCAGCTGCCTTGCAGGTATGTTTGTGTCAGCCAGTTGCTCCCTGGATGCCAGCATCACCCTGGTGAACAGCTCATCTAGGTTAGCTTCAAACATTTGCTTTCCGCGTGTTGTGGAGTTAGGCGCATACGCCATCTTGGGTGTCGCCGCTCTTTTTCTGCACGAGGGTGCCACCGCTACCTCTGCTTTGTCCAGGGCTGCGGTTGTCCAGCTCGGCAGGGACCGGGATATCCCCCACCGGTCCAGGGAGGGGGAGGCAATGTGAGAGTGCTCCCCCTATTCAGCCAGAGAACCGAGAGAGCGGCCGCCTCTCCTTGGCTCCCACCCGTGTAGGCCGCAGGCTGCGATGTGGTCGATTCAGCCACAGAGGGTCTTATATCGGGTATCCCCCGATGCAGCATCGCCCCCTGGTTGGGACTATCGCTGTCCACAGCTGGTACGCTTAGGTGGTCGGGCGTTAACACCCAAATCTTGGCCTCAGGCTCAGGAGCTCTTAGCAGGCACGTCTGCTTTGCTCGGCAGGCAAGCTCCGCCCCCTCAGGTTCAGCTATTTTAACCTTAAATTGGAAATTCACTTTGAATTTCCAGCAATACTCAGTTTGGTGAATAAGCCTTCAGGCGAACTCATTATTCTCAAGAAACACGAGCGAAAGGTTTTTAAAGTCATGTAAGGACACAAACAAGGACAAAATAGGGTTTATACAGACCCTCAGAAGTTGTTTACAGTAATATACATGTATGAAGATATGTAGCTTTTTTTGTTGTTTTGCAAATAGCTATTGCGTTTGATTGACACGTATTGGCTGGTGTATCAAAGCAAGAGCTATAAAATGATGCGTTTAATATGTGCCCAGCGTGGCATAATCTGAGAGAATTAAATGATGTAGTTCTAGCATGTTATTATAATGATAAATTGTTCTTGTCAGCTTATACTATCAGGGTTATTTAATAAAGTGAGAATTGTGGGGGATTCAAAGTTAATTTCCATTCCAGAATGTTTCTCTAGTGTTCTGTTTCTAGGAACACAAAAGAAAAATTGCAATCTGAGCAGTCTTCAATTTATCACAACTCACTGTTTAGTAAATAAACCCCACATGATAAAATTTTCCACAGAATTAACAACGTAGTCACTGTATTCAAGGAAATGTACAGTATCCTGCGACATAGTCAGCAAGTGTTTATTTTGACTTAATTTCCCTTTACTCGAGGGCTGCAGGTGGATCATAAGAAAAAGTCATTACCTATTAGAATGCCTCGTGACTGTTAGAGTGCATCATAGGTAACAGGAACAGATTTTATTCCTTTTAGGCATCAGTATTCATCGGTTTCAGTGGGACCGATTTCAGGAGGCAGCTCCGGAGGCGGTGCAGACTGGAACCCCGTTCCTATCATATTTATGGAACCTTGTTTTAGATATCTGAAGCGCTTGATCTGGGGGTCCTTGTCAGAGTCTACGTCGAAGTCGTATAGGTTGGTCTGGGGTTGTTGGTGGTCCCTGGGTGGGTCCAAGGATTCGGGTAGGTTGGCGATTACGTCTTCTTTGCTGTAGTCCTTGTGTGAAGCAGGTAAGTCAGCTTCTGTGGCTGAAAGGCACTTCTCTGCCCTCTCCTTTTTATTTAATTTTGTAGGATGGTCTGACGTGACTAAGGCGATCTGCATTTCACGGGTCTTGACAGAATGGAAGAAGGGTCTTGGTCCCAATAGGCATCGGCATATTACAGGCCCAGAGTTGGAGCTTGATGGAGTTCCTACTGCAGGTTTGCTTCTTGGCTTATGAGGTTCTATTGTTTTACTGTTTCGCATGGGCTAGCTCTATGGCTCTATAGCTCTATGGCGGCTCTTTTGCTGTCTGACGTCTCAGTGTCCTCGCAGGGCGTTGTGTTGTTAATTCGTTGATTGAAGACAGATCAGCAAGGCAGTGGTTCTTGGGTATGTATTGGCCTTACTGGGGGTCCTTTCTGTACAGGTCTTTTTTTGCAGGAGTGTTTGTCAGCCCTCGGTGGGTTAGGTGGGTCCCTCTTAGTTCACGGGAATGGTTCGTCCTTGAGCCACTTTCAATTTTCCAGGGTTCTGCGAAAATGTATACTCAATACAGGAGAGAATTCCAGGCAATAGTCCACTCATTCGTTCTGGATAGGGGCGACTACGCAGGCCAGTTTGTTAGGTCTCCCTTCAGAAGCACGGAAGCGTTTGGGAATCAGGTGGTTTTCAGCTGTATGTTCAACTGCATTTGCTGTATTGTCCTGTTTGTATTTGTTCCTAATTTCTATCTTTTGTTCTTGTGTTTCCCAATATGCCTGGATTTTGGGTCATTCATATGTGTACTAGGCAGCAAGGAGGGTGGAATAGAGACCCTGTGGCCTTAATTTGGGCTTCCTGTACAAAGCGGTTAGGGTACGTTGGCTGGGTTTAAGTTGGGATCAGCTTTATCCAGAGTGCGCTCAGCTTATTCACCATGTTTCAGGACCGGTTTATGTTAATTTTACATGTGGTTGGGAATGATACTGGCCGACGACAGTCGATCTCATTCATGCAATGCGCATGATATGGCAAGCTGTTTTGCGCTATTTCATGACCTGGCTCTTATCTGGTCGGAAATAGTGTCCTACCCCATCTGGAGACTAGGGGAAAATGGTACGGCCCTAGAGCAATGTAGGCATAAGCAGGGCCGGTGCAAGGAATTTTGTCTACACAGGCGAAGGAGTATTTTGCCGCCCCCCCA
This sequence comes from Pelobates fuscus, assembly GCF_036172605.1. Taxonomy (NCBI): domain Eukaryota; kingdom Metazoa; phylum Chordata; class Amphibia; order Anura; family Pelobatidae; genus Pelobates; species Pelobates fuscus. Next base: position 108,602,112 of record NC_086327.1, on the reverse strand, counting down.
TACATACAACCACTATCATATCCTCACGCAACAAACATGTCCGCGCAAACACACAGACACCAAACGCCTACACCAGGCTCTGCACAGACACGCCGCGGCAGACTTCTTGACCACTCAATCTTATACACGCGCAGGGGCTCCTGCTACTGAAGGCTTGGGGTGACCGACTTAAGCCACTGACCCACTCTACCTGAAAGCAATAAGTTTATACAAAGATGTTTAATCGACTAACACCCATGACATAAAAATATGCATAGTATAGCGTTCAACCAAGCCTGATACACAAATATAAAAATGTGCGACTTTTCATGCCACTGACTAACTATTGCAAATCTGGAAACACGCTGTTGTGGCGGATGTCGATACCCTGTAACCACCTGCACATCAAAAATAAAGAATTCAACACACAAGTTACCAGAGAGCATTATCACTGTGCTTTACCGTTAACGTCACATGAGTTACCAGAGAGCATTATCACTATAACAAAGCAAATATAGATATAAATGCTGTGAAAGTACTCACTATACCATGTTATGTTTGTAATACCTGTCAAAGAAATGCTTGCAACAGCTGTTGGAGCTGTGCAAGCCCAATGTTATTTTATGCACAACCAAAATAAAAATAAAGCATTTAAAAAAAAAATAATAATAAAGAATTAAAAAAAATTAAATATAAAAAAAAAAATTTCAATCTTACCCCCTTCAAGTGCTGGCATACAGTTCTAAAGTGATGGGGATCTGAGGAGACTGCAGGCACTCTGGGGAGCAGTCTTGCAGAAGAGGCAGCTCTTCCAAAGTAAGTCTGCTGCCGCCTGGCTGCAGGACTTTGACAATATGGAGTCAGGGGAAGGGGGGAGGGGGCGGAAGTCAGGCCACCTACTCGGCTCACCATATTAAACTAAACACCGCCTGGGCCTATCTGCCTGTCTCTCCTCCCCTTTCCTTCCCCTACCTTCCTGTTACAGTTTTCTCTGGCTGGCTTGGCTCCAAACGCGGGCGGGCTCCACTCTGTCATGGGCGCCGCCATATTGGAGCCAGCAGAGGGAGCCGGCCCTGATGCATCCGACGGTGGACCGCAGGGGACTCTGGGGGAGGTGTAAGTCGCGCCCTCCTCCTGACATCATCAGGAGTGGGCGGCGCGGCAGAAACTTCACCTCCGGTCCGGAAGTAAGGGAAGCAGGCAGCCTCAGCAGGGCAAGGTAGGCTGCGGTATTATACAAATCCGAATCCCTAGCCGATGGCTGGGGATTCGGATTTTTGCGCCCCCCCTGCTCGGGGGGTCCTTATGGACGCGCCGGCCCTGGGCATAAGGTCAATATGACCATTTTGTGCTTTGTCAGGAGGCCAGGCAGAATCGGGGTTAGACATTTTGAGCTGGAGGGGAGAACTCGAATGTTATGCGACGGGATGGGTTTTCATTTAGCGCCTATTGGACTGGATATCTTTAATGTTGGATTGCAGTCTGGCATTGACGCTCCGCTGTCTGCAGGGGGCAGGGGTGCATGCCGGCGATGCATAGCGCATGATAGGGCAACATCGGTCATTGGTATTCCTGGATAGCGCAGCCGAAAAAAGGAGTAAGACACAGAGTCACCTCGGGGAGAATAAAGTCTGCACAGGGCTGATGACTAGTGACGGCTGTGTTGGGCTCTTGGAGAGAAGGTCGGAGAACTGTCTGTTGGGCTCTCACCCAACAGCTGACAGGGTTTACGAACATTGTGTTATGGTTTAATAAAGCTGTGGCGGTTGCCCTTATCCACTTAAAAGGTGTCCTGCGTGTTATTGGGGGGCAACGGTGGGTTGGAGGTATGGGTCAGCAGTCAAGAATTTGCTGTTTAGTAAATAAACTCCACAGAGTAAAAATTTCCACAGAAGACTTAACAGCGTAGTCAGTGCATTCAAGGAAATGTACAGTATCCTGCGACAGAGTCAGCAAGTGTTTATTTTGACTTAATTTCCTTTAACTCGAGGACTGCAGGTGGATCATAAGAAAAAGTAATTACCTTTTAGAATTCCTTGTGACTGTTAGAGTGCAACATAGGTAACAGGAACAGATTTTATACCCTTTAACCATCAGTATTAGGTGATGCATGCTTTATTACAGTTTCGGAGGAGGGGGTTACTCATTTTAAACTACAATCCAATATTTAGTTTTAAAAAAATGTGTTTTGCAGGCATTCAAAGCAAATTCACAGTGAATTTTAAATATTAGGCTACAGTAGCCAAACATGGAAAAGTGTAAACTGTAGAGATTCAGGTGAATATGATAGGCCTTGGGAAAGAAATGTGTTTATGGGGTCCTGTCCTGCTTTCCCGATTTGTTTCCCTGGTGTCCCGCATCCAGAGACATCAGGAAACTGTTCTTCGGCAGCACAATGCTGTGCAGTGGGCAACAGGACCATGTGGAGAGCACTTCAGCAGTGCACTCTGCAAGGTCCTGCTGGTTGGGGTCCAGGCACACAGGCCCCCTCAGTCTTTCAGCGGGCAGGGCGGCCTGACTCTTTTTCCAATCTCCCAATATTAGGAAATATGCTAACTCAAAGGGGGCTTTTATGGGGTGTAGTTTTCATTTATATCGCAACGTAATAAAAAATACATTTTTAATACATTAATTCTAAAAAAAAAATTAAGTGTATGTACACTCCAGTCAGAGATGGTGTGTTAGTTAATAAAGACTAGAAAAGAGCAGAAATGTTAAATAACTATTTTTCCTTAGTAAATCATGAAGGAGGCACCTATGGAAAATGATTGCTGCAAAAAAACTTGAAGAAAAAAAATTGATTGGTTAATTCTAGACAAGGTGCTACAGCAACTAAAGCAAATTAAAGGGACACTAAACAACGTTAACTTGCTAGAAAGCTTTGTGTGAAGAGTGTATGCTCTTTTTCCATTTTGTAACAAGTGCAGATTTCTACAGAAATTTACACTTTTTTTTTTTTTAAATTAACCTGGTTACACCCCCTTGGATTTCAAGCAGACAACAGGTAATGTTACTTCCTGGTTCAAGAGGCAGCAATTGCTTAGAGCACCTGACTTAAAAAGACTTCTCATTGAGCTGCATTGGGAAGGCTGTGATTGGACAGCTACAGAAAGTCTGGGTGGGGTTAGGAGAGGAGGGCTTGCAAAGGCTACAGACAAGAGGACTGCAGGTTTTGCAAGCTGTTTTTAGGTATACACCAAATGAAAAAAATACATGCATGCAAGTTTTCATTTGGGGTACATTTACTAAACAGTAATTTCAATTAATTTTGTATTATTTTGTAGTGTCCCTTTAATGTAAACAAAACTCTGGGGCCTGTTCTTCACCCACCAGTACTTAAGGGCCTATATTGGGAAATAAGTGAAGTTCTTTTATGAATCTTTCAAGATTAATTTCTTTCAGGAATTGTACTGGAGGAATGGAGGAAGGTAGATATGATTCCTATATTCAAAAGGATTCAGAAATATTGCCTGGAAATTTAAGGCCTGCAAGCTTAACTACTGTGGCTAGGAAAGTATTTGAAGGGTTATTAAAGGATGATTTTCAAGATTCCATTGGGAAGAACATTGTAATTAGTAAAAAAAAAAAAAAAAATGTAAAAAATCAGCATGGTTTTATGAAACATAGGTCGTGTCAAACTAACTTAATTGCATTCTACGAAAAGGTACGTAGAAGTATAGATCAGGGTGTTGTGGTGGATGTGATCTAGTTGGATTTTGACAAGGCATTCAATACGGTCCATACAATAGGTTTTTGTTCAGATAGCAATAACAATAAAAATAGTGATAGGCTTGGGCCTCCCAAAGATCAGCACGTATTATGAAGCAGCCATTCTCGAATCAGCAATACGTTTACACGTGACTCCATACATTTTCCAATGGGTAGATATGGAGAGAGATCGAGTCTCCGCATCTTCACTGAAAACTACCTTGTGGACACCGAAGGTATATCGGAAAAAAGGGATATCGTGGTACCCCACCACTTTACTAACAATGAAAATCTGGGATAAGTTCCTAACCATCAAAACTGACAAGGGAAAATACAGTGTACATGCCCCTTTGGAAGCAATAGAGGAACTTTCACCATGGCTCTCACTAAAACCCTGGATGGCACACGGTATCCGTTGTGTTGGAGATGTGTGCTCACGTTCCGGGATCCTAGCTTTCCCGGATCTACAGGAGAAATACAAATTGCCGAACTCCCTTATCTTTCCATATTTCCAATTAAAAAGTATTGTACATGAAAAGATAACCCTACAAAAGCAGTCGTCAAAGCCACAAGAAAATATTGCTGAGTCCCTTATCAAGAGATGTCATTCGGCCCCCACTAAACCTAAATCACTATCCCTCTGTTATAAAACCCTCTTACGCACTCCACCTCCAAGGTCCTTTACCTATGTAACTCAATGGGAAAAAGACGGCTTGTCTGGACTCTCAAACGAAGATTGGCTGCGAGCGCTCAATGCGCTCAAAGGCAACACATCATGCTTCTCCCATGTGGAAGCGCACAGAAAAATGGTCTACAGATGGTACCTTACTCCTCAAAGGCTGCAACAGATATTTCCTACTGCAAACCCCGCATGTTGGAGATGTGGATCGCATATAGGAACAATGATGCACTTGTGGTGGGACTGCAAAAAGATTAGACCTATATGGGATCGAGTCCAAGCGATTATCAAAACCAGGATACCCAAAACGCCACATCTCACCCCTCGGGAAGGCCTTTTGTTACTCTTTCCAGCAACATGGAATAAAGCAGCGAGGACAGTGATAACAATTATTATCCTAGCAACAAGGAATCTTCTAGCTAGACACTGGAAGACTACATATTGCCCATCATATAAAGACTTGTCTGACAAAACCTTCCAGTTCAATAGATATGAACTACTCTCCGCAGACTCGCATGAGTTAGCAAAACGAACAGAACAACTATGGTCACCTTGGCTTACACTTCTCAAGAAAATAGTACCCGACTGAAAGTCAAAGGAACAGCTTAGACCCCCATGTAAGAATGATACAACACAAGATGCTTATACTCAAACTCATTCAGGCACACTTAGGCCAGCCCAGAAGACAATAACTGCAAATAACATAACCTCTACTACTAGAGATAAAATATGAAATTAATTTGGGTACACCATCCAGAATACACACAGGGGTAACGCACCACTCCGCTAAGCTAGGCCCCACGAGCCCCAACACACCAATAACTATGAGAATCAGTATTGCACATCTTAGACTCAATATGCTATATCATGCCCTAACTGCTAAAACCTGTCTTAAATTGTATACTATAACTTACGGATTACACTATCTTATGTATTAAGCAATTTGTTTGCAAGGTCCTGTGAATGATGCAGAGGACTCATACCTAAGGTTACCTGTTTGACCCGGATATATCTCCTGATTCTGTACTGTACACATGTATAGTGAAATAGTCATATGATTCTAGACCAATGTAATGCATCACCTTGTTATGTTGTTAACTTGTCGTATCACAATGTGGATAAAAAGGACGGAGGGTCCTAAGACTTTGTTGTCCCCCATCCTCCCCCCCCCACCCTTCTTCCTTTCTGTATCCTCATCCCCCCTATTTTCTTTGTTTTTTCTAAAAACAATAAAAAATCTCAAATTAAAAAAAAAAATAGTGATAAAAGAAATTGGTCAGCATGAAAATTCTTCAGTAGAACATTGGCTTAACATACAGAGAGTTGTCATTAATGGTAAATTTTCAAGCTGGACAGAGGTGGTAAGTGGTGTTCCTCAGGGTTCTGTCCTGCACTTAGTCTATTCAATATATTTATACATTATCTTGAAATAAGCAGTATTAAAGGCATGTTTCAGTGTTTGCAGATGACACAAACCTCTGTAAAGTAATACAATGTGAGCAGAATATTACTTCGGTACAGAGAGATTTAGATAGACTAAGTGACTGGGCACTCAAAGGGCAGATGAATTTAAATGTAGAAAAATGCAAAGTTAAGCACTTTGGGGTAAATAAAGCACACCCGTACACCCTAAATGGTAGTGCATTATGGGAAACAATACATGAGAAGGATTTGGGAATTGTTATAGACATCAAGCTAGGCAACAATGTAGAATGTCAATCAGCAGTTGCTAAGGCCAGTAAGGTATTGACATGTATAAAAGGGAAATTAATTCTCAGGATGAAAATACAACTTTGCCTCTTTATAAATCACTGGTGAGACCACATCTTGAATATGCTGTGCAGTGTGCAATATTGGGCACCTGTTCTAAAGAAGGGTATTATGGCACTAGGAAAAGTACAGATGTGGGCTACAAAATTAATAAAAGGAAGGGAACCTGATATTTATGAAGGCAGATTAACAAATTTAAATCTGTTTAGTTTAGAAAAACTGTGTCTCAGAGAGGATGTAGTAGCATTATACAAATTTGTTCAGAGCAAACACAAACCATTGTTTGGAAATCTATTTATAAACAGGACTATACATAGGACACAAAGTCACACATTTAGACTGGAAGAAATGAGATTTAGTGTAAGGCAAAGGAAACTGTAAGAAAAGGAATTCTCTGCCTTAAGATGTGGTTTTATCAGAGTCTATACAGATGTTTAAACAGCAGCTGGATGAATAGTTGCAAGAACATAATATTCAGGGATATCATTTTTAATTTGTGGGGTAAGAGCTTCTTGATCCAAGGAGAGATCTGACTGGCATTGTCGGGTGAAGAACACATTTTTTTGTAGTTTGTTGCAAAACTGGAAAGTGCTTCAAATTGTTTTTCTGTCTTCTTGAACCAACAGCAGAAACAGATGTGAGTAAGGCTGAACTTGATGGATTCAGGTCTCTTGACTGGCAAAACATGCTTTACAACAACCAAATAACCCTCTCGCCACCTTGAAATAAAAACATCACCCCAAATATAAGGGGAAAAGGCTCGGCCACAGCTTTATTTACCATTAGAAGAACCACCATAAATGTCCACTCATGGCTGTAAGGGCATTGGCCCCCAGGCAGGTGTTATTTACCAGAGTTCATTTGCTGCTTGATTCCCACAGCAGGAACCCCCTCTCCCAATGTTCTGGCTTGATCTATCTGTTTTAGCCAGGCACTGGCAAGGGTACCTTCCGCTGCTGTTACAAACCCTGCAAAAGGATACACAAACACCACAACCAAAAAAAAGAAGGCGAGAAGAGAAAAAAGGAGAAGGAAGAGAGGGGAAAGAAAAAGAGCAGGAGAAGAAAAGGAAATAAAGGAAGGATGGGGGTGGGGAATTTGAAAAGAAGGAAGCGTGATAAGTTGCAACAAGTTACACTTTCTTTAAAACACAATTAACCAATCCGTAACTGCCTTCTAGACCTGTCCTTGGACCAGCATGCAATGCAGTCATGGCCCGTGTCAGAAAAACGGTGCCCTGCGCTGTCTTTTCAGCATATGTAGCTATGCAGGTATGGAAAGAAAAGGGTTAATTTGATCCACACCTAATATGCAGCCAGATGTCACTAATGTTATTATCTATATAGTTTAGCAATGATGACCATTCTGACTAATAAACTGTAATATGCCCCCTCTTTTCTCATTATTCACTCCCTATCATAATAGTCATATTATGTCACATTGTTTTTATTGAATACTGGTAAATGATGACACAGCCTGTGAACCTTCTAAATTAACTAACCATGAAAAACCCTTAAAAGTATTAACAATTTAATGTACCTTTTAACAATTTTATTGGACAAAGAAATACACTGTAATTTTAAGGACGTGAGTGGGGGTGTGGCCAGGACCCGGACTGTTCTGACATTTTTTTTGCTACTTACTAATAACCATTTCTGTAACTAAATAAGTCATTTAGAACCAGAACAATGCATCTTATTTACACAGCTAGCTTGCTTTCGAAACACATTTATTGTAGTTTAAAGACACATTACGGGAGTATTACTGCCGTACAGTTCTGTTATACACTCAGCCACACCAACAATATGGAGCTCCTAGAATAGAGGGACATTAGGATTAAGAGAGGAATTTTGGTCACTTTGGGGTGGTATGTTTTGACATTGCGTATAGGAAGCAGAGGGTTGGAGAATAGATCCCTTCAGATAATCTTGTGTGGGGAATGAGAGGAGTTAGATAGAACTGACTCACCAATAATTGTAATGTTGCTTTCATATCATAATGCTTTACGGTTTATTCAAGATGTGAAAGTTAAAACATATTTTAAAGGAGCCGGTTATCTCCTCCTAATTGTTTTAAAATAGTTACATTTAATCAAGAATGTTCAAAAACATCAAATGAAAAACTGAAATATATAACATACTTAATGTGAATTCCCATACTTTTCTTAATAATTCATAACTGATTTCTTCTGAGAAATTGCTTGTTTGTATACTGTTAAAGGTGAAGCCAGGTGACTAGGCCTTCCCAGTGATTTTGACTGCAAAATGTTGTATTATTTGAAGGGACAAAGTAGACACTCAGGCCACTTCATTTCGATGAACAAATGTATTTTTAGAGGTATTTATTAAATACAAAATGTGGGGACCAAGTGACAAATGCCCAATAAGGCACTATAAATGGAAAAACACCGTAATAAAAAAGGGTTGGAGTAACCCTATTATAAATGTTGAGAAATAACACATTGATTAGGGAAGCTTATTAAGCCACTCTCCTCCAGCACTAAGAAAGGCAAAGTGGAGGCTGGCTAAAATAGAACTTTTAGTGTTAAAAATTCAAATATGTATTCCTAGCATTACATATTCCTTCTGCGCTTATTCGCAGTCCCCATCTTTCGACATCATGACATCATCCGATGGGGAGACCTAATGCGCATGCGTGGCAAGCACTAGGCCTTAACCATAGAAAAGCATTGCCTCAATGCTTCCATGTGGGATTTTCTCTGACACTGGATGTCCTCATGCAAAGCGTAATGACGTACAGTGTTGTTTTACAGATTCAAACTCCGTGAAACTCCAGGAAGCGCCTCTAGAGGCAGTCTTAGTACTGTAAACCTGCAATGTCTAATATTGCAGGACTAAGGGGAACAGGAGCAGGACACCCAGACCACTTCAATGAGATGAAGTGGTCTGGGTACCCATAGTGTCCTTTTAATTTATGTGTGTGCACCCAGGGCCGGATTAACATAGGGGCTGGTGGAGCTGCAGCTCCAGGCCCAGGCCCATGGAATAGGCCCATTGATTTTTACACACTACTCTTAGGGATTCCACCTGGCTTTTATTTTATTGGCACAGCCAGTATTTGAGGCTGCCTGGCTGGTTCCAATATTACAGTGATACTGGCAATACAAATGCTGGTATTTTTCTCAGTATAAACAAGAGATTACTATGCAAAACCAGCACTGGCCAGTAGGGGTCGCTGTTTATGGAGAGAGGCAGGGATAGGAAGTTCCAGCATATCCCTCCCTGCCTATCTCTAATCACTGATCCGCAGGGGAGCAGCTACAGAGAGTCCAGACAGCAGCTCCCACCCTGCAGAGACAGCCTACAGCTCAGGGAAGTAAGGGATGGGGGGAAAGGCTGCAAGGAGACATACACTGAGACACTAAGGGACATTGGGAGACATTATGACACAGAGACACATGGGGACACAGAGTCCCCATGTCTCTCAGTGTCCCCATGTCTCCCAGCCAGTGTCCCTGGCGTCTCAGTGACCCCTAGTCTCCCAGTGCCCCCAGTCTGCCAGTGTCTCACTGTCCCCATGTCTCCTAGTGCCTCCATGTCTCCCAGTGCCTCAAGTGTCTCAATGTCCCCATGTCTCCAAGCTAGTGTCCCTAGTGTCTGTGGCCCTGGTGTCTCAGTGTCCCCATGTCTCCCAGTGCCCCCATGTCTCAATGTCCCCATGTCCCCCAGCCAGTGTCTCTAGTGTCTGTGTCCCTGGTGTCTGTGTCCCCATGTCTTCAAGTATTCCCTATTTTCCCAGTGTCCCCATGTGTCCCAGCCAGAGTCCCCTAGTCTCCCAGTGTCACTGGTGTCTCCGTGTCCCTTGGTCCCCCGTGTCCCCAGGTCTCCCCGTCTTCCTAGTGTCCTAGTGACATGGGGACCCTGGGATACATGGGGACACAGGGAGACATGGGGCATTGAGACACTGTGATACATAGGATCACTGGGAGACCTGGGGACACGACACTAGGGACACTGGGAGACATGAGACACTGATACATAGGAACACTGAGACCTGGAGTAATCGACACATGGGGGCACTGGGAGACATAGGGGCACTGGGAGGTATCCATCTAAACAGCAGAATCAAACTAAGTAGTTTTTTTGGTGATTTTACAGCATTTTCTCTTATGTCACTCCTTGTGATTTACATCATGTGATGTCACCCATACATATTTAATTATGCAAATTAGCAAGGCCGGTATGTTTTTCCAAGAAAGGTGGCAACCCTAACTACTTTTCACATACTCTTACTTAAGTATGGAAACTTAAGAGGGATGCATGGGAACAAAACTTGTGTGGACTGGCTGACAATGAATATAGTTAAAGGGACACTATAGTCACCAGAACAACTATAATTTATTGAATTTGTTCTGTTGAGTAGAATCATTACCGTCAGGCTTTTTGCTGTAAACACTGTCTTTTTAGAGAAAATGCAGTGTTTACATTACAGCCTAGTGATAACTTCACTGGCCACTCCTTAGATGGCTGTTAGAGATCCTTCCTGGGTCATGGCTGCCTAAAATGTATCCAAACATTCAGTATCTCCTCCCTCTGCATGCAGACACTGAACTTTCCTCATAGAGATTCATTGATTCAATTAATCTCTATGAGAAGATACTGATTGGCCAGGGCTGTGTTTGAATCATGCTGGCTCTGCCCCGGATCTGCCTCTTTGTCAGTCTCAGACAATCCTATGGTGAAGCACTGTGATTGGATCAGGCCACCACTTCTAATGATGTCAGCAGACTGCTTGTTTTTCTGAGTCTAACAGCATGCAGAGTTACAGCTTCAGGCTTGAATACAGTAAGATTTTGCTATATTAATGGAGGCATGAGGGGCTCAGGGGGGCTAGATGGTGGTGTTAACACTATAGGGTCATGAATTCATGTTTGTGTTCCTGACCCTATAGTGATCCTTTAAGGTAATGCAGACGTTGGTCTAACACTGTGGCATGTTCCCTTTCACTACATACAGCTTTTCTCTGTCCCAGACTATATACCAGGAGCTTCTACCTGCTAGTAAGAAGGTAAGGAGACAAGTGGACCAGCGAGTGCTAGGGGACAGTCTCTAGAAAGCGTTGAGCGAGCGCATCATTAGATGCATTTATGCCAAGCTCGGGTGCTGTCTGCAGAGTATGCCCTTAGTTGGCCAGCTGCATGATTGTCAGGCAGCCTGACATGCATTCATGCCAGGCTGGCCTAATTCTTTGGGCAGACATGTCCTCTTTTTGTGCATGTTCGCCCCTTTTGGCAGGTTACGTGATTTGTGTCAGTGGCACAACCTTTTACCGTGCCCATTGACTTCCTGCTTGACTGGACACTGCTGTTAGGGGTTATGGATTTCCTTGAAAGATGAAAACATAAATTAGTGAGAGATTAGCCTAGGGTATGTGTTTTCTTATAGCTGCTGTTTTCTTTCTCTCCAGCACCATCTCCATCAGATACATGACGCTTGGGAGTGTTTTACTGTTTTTGGTCGATATGATCCTGTAATTAGGCCCATCATAATTGTCAGCACCAGGCCCACTGGGCTCTTAATCTGGCCCTGTGTGCACCAGACATTATATGTTTATATCAGTGTGTATCAGTATGTATGTTGCATTGTGTATCTTTGTGTGTCAGTGTGCATATGCTTTTGCATTTGTCTGTATTTTTGTCTGGATGTGTGAATTTGTATATTATGTGTGTGTGGCAGTATGCAAGTGTGGCAGTGTGTATATGTTTATGCATTTGTGTGCATGTGTGTATAACTGTATGTATGTGTGCTATGTGTCTGTGTGTAGGTGTGTTATGTGTCTGTGTGTAGGTGTGTTATACATTTGTGTCTGCTAGTGTGTTTTGATGAGGACTGGCCACGGCCAATAGTTTTGCAAAGGCCCAGAGAGTGCACATGGCAGTCAGTTACTGAACATATCTGCTATTTCATAATGCTGCAGTAAAATCAATTAAATCATGCCTGTTTAATTGGTTCTGTTTGGCATGCTTAACCCCTTAAGGACGGAGGCAATTGTACAAGTTCTGATTAAAAAGAAACTTAAACAAAACCTTTAATTTGCGCTATATGTCTGTTAAACCGTAATTCACCTCTTTCATATTAAGTGCACCCACACTTATTATATATCATTTTGTTCAGGAGAAACAGGGCTTTCAAATATTTCAAATATTTGTATATGAATCATATTGTTTCAAATATTTATATTTGAAATATAATTTAATATGAATAAAATCTAAAAAAAGTTTGAAAAAAATAACTATTTTTTTTAGTTCTGCATGGCATTTTAACTGTGAATGTCATAATACTGTTAACCTTTACTGCAATAAAATACACACATTTGTGTTCAGTGATGTCTCACGAGGTACAATAGTACTACCTATGTACTGGTTTTATAGGGCTGGACCATTTTAGGTTTTACACATTAACATTTTTCAGACTGATTATGTTGCCTCTAAGACCGTATCGTAGCCCAGGAATGAAAATTACCATTTGGAATAGTAAACAACCCAGGGTATTCAAAATGGGGTATGTCCATTCTTTTTTAGTAGTCACTTAGTCACAAACACTGGCCAAATTTAGTAAAAGATTACGTAAATATGTCTATTTATATTCCCTGTGTATATTTATCTAATGCTATGTATATATGTGTTTTTCTTTTTATTATTTTTCGTTATTTATAGAGTTATATATATATATATAGAATTTCATTCATCAAGTGTATTTTGATACGAATATATATATATATATGTTAAGATCAAAATACAGTTAGAATGAAATTACTCACATATATCATTTTAAAAAAGGTATTTTTCAAAAATTTTTAAAAATAATTTGTATTTATTTATTTTTTATAAATATATAAAATTCCATTCTAAGCATATAGCGATATTAAAATATGTATTAATATCAAAAACATTACAGTGTCAGAAAACCACTAGAGGCGCCCCGTATAAAAACAGAGAACCCCAAAAAATAGACACCAGCAAATCGTGGACCATTTCTTCCTTAAAATGCAGCTGCCCTTACGTACCCTTTTGGTCCATAGCATCTATGTAGCTCTGCTGACCTTGCACAGAGCTCTGTACTTTTCCACTGTAGGCCTGTGCCTTATATTAGACATCATCACATTCTAAGTAATTGCATTCATTACTGAACATAGGTGAGTCTAATAGCCAGGCCTAGGGAAACAGCAATCGCTTATCTGCATCCAAAACCTTAATTAGATTCTCCAAATAATAAGTGACTTTTCCTAAACCAAAGGAAAAGTACAAAATCAAATGTATCGTTTACATATTCTCTAAGGCAATTGTTTCATGCATGGTAAACACATGTTGTAGTACTTGACCTGCCCCGTTAATATATTAGGTGCCCAGAAATGTGATTTCTTGTCATGGGTTTTAATTCTGCATCTGTATTACTGTATTTTATATCCTCGGTTTGTCCTTGTGTACTAAATGTGACCTTACGTTTTTTCCTATTATTTATGCGTAACATAAGAAAACTGCTTTAGATATACTAATCAGATAGACATAATTGACAGAAAAAGATATACAGACAAGAGACATATACAGAAGGATGGACAGACATACATATAGAGACAGGACAATGTCTCTTAAATTGAAGAGAATCGGAATGTTATGGCAAATCCATGGTTAAAGGAACACTATAAGGGCAGGAACGCAAACATGTTTTCCTGCCCCTATAGTGTAAATCCACTATTTAGACGCCCCCTAAATAGAGTGAAAACTCATCTTATTTCCAGCGCCAAACGGGTCAATGCATTTGTATGAGAAAAAAAGATTAGTGTCTCCATGCACACGGTGCAGCACTGACCCAGGAAGCACCTCTAGTGGTCGTCTGAGGAGGAGTGTTCACTAGAGGTGTCCATGGGCTATAATGTAAAGTGTTTACATTAAAGAGCCTGTAGTGACACTATACTCACCAGAACAACTGCATTAAGCTGTAGTTGTTCTGGTGATTATAGTGTCCCTTTAATTAAGTAAAGCTCCTCCCATTTCTCTGCCTTACAATTACAGGTGGGGTTTTTTTTCAATATCTTGATAGGCTGATATTGCTGTCATATATATGTAGCAGTCATTTTGTCTCGCTGTGAATTATTTTTTTAATATTCCTACTTATTTTGAAACTTTCAACTTACCGTATATACTCGAGTATAAGCCGACCCGAATATAAGCCGAGGCCCCTAATTTTACCCCAGAAAACTGGGAAAACTTATTGACTCGAGTATAAGACTAGGGTGGGAAATGCAGCAGCTACTGGTAAATTTCTAAATAAAATTAGATCCTAAAAAAATTATATTAATTGAATATTTATTTACAGTGTGTGTATGAGTGCAGCGTGCAGCGTGTGTATGAGTGCAGTGTGTGTATGAGTGCAGCGTGTGTGTATGAGTGCAGCGTGTGTGTATGAATGCAACGTGTGTGTGTATGCAGTGTGTGTATGAATGCAGTGTGTGTATGAATGCAGCGTGTGTGTATGAATGCAGTGTGTGTATGAATGCAGTGTGTGTATGAATGCAGCATGTGTGTATGAGTGCAGTGTGTGTATGAGTGCAGTGTGTGTGTGTATGTATGAGTGCAGTGTGTGTGTGTATGTATGAGTGCAGTGTGTGTATGTGTGCAGTGTGTGTGTGTGCGCGTGTGTGTAAGTAATAAGTAAGTAATAAGTTTGCTGAGAGCCAGATCGATTTTATCATAGATAGTATCCATTTAATCCTTACCAACAACTTTTTTTGGTTCGATGGTTCCTTTTTTTTACAGTTAGTCGGTACTGCGATGTGGACCAGATTCGCTCCCAGTTATGCTAATCTTTTTATGTCCCACTGGGGGGGTTCCTTCCTCCCAGCTCGGGACATCATGGGAGCGGGTCTGGTCCTCTATCGCAGATATATCGACGACATCTTTTTTATATGGAAGGGGTCCAGAATGTCCTTGGATCTCTTCCTGGAGGGTCTTAATGACAATCATAACAACATTGTTCTGACTAGTCAAATCAGTCAAACATCGGTCCAGTTCTTAGATTTGGATATTTATGTCTCACATAATCATATTTCCACCAGAACCTATTTCAAACCAGTGGATGTCAATGGGTACATTGACACCACGAGTTGTCATCACGATCCGTGGTTGCGCAATGTGCCCAAGAGCCAATTTAACCGGATTTTTAAAAATTGCAGTGACATTAAAGAATATGAGGAACAGGCGGGACGTTTGAAAAATTTCTTCATTGAAAAGAAATATGATCCAAGTATTTTGGATCATCAAATTCAGGAAACCAGACAACTAAATAGAGAGTCCCTATTAGAATATAAGGATAAACAAGTAACTAAACAAACAGAGGAACCTCTTTTAATTTTAGATTATAGTGGTGACGCTAAACATATAAAATCTATTGTTCAGAAGTACTGGCACATCCTGAGAACCGATGAGGGTCTTAATAACATCATTGGTGAAAAACCAAAAATTGTATATAGGGGTACTAAAAATTTACAAACGCTACTGGTCAAAAACCACATAAAAACACATACCGCTAATACCAATGTTTTTAACCAAAACATGGCTTCTATCCATGCAAAATGTGCACAGCCTGTAAAAGAACAAAATTTAAGAAAGATACACAAACTAAATTCATCTCCAATATATCTAAAAAGGAGTATAAGATTAATTCTATTCTTACTTGCCATTCTAGTAATGTGATATACCTCCTCTGGTGCCCTTGTGGACTCCAGTATGTGGGAATGACTACGAGGACTTTAAAAACCCGCATACTGGAACACTTGGGCAACATACAGAGGGGGTATGCCAAACACAGTGTCTCTGCACATTTTTCACAATGCCACAATAGTGACCCTTCATATGTCAATTTCACTGCCATTGCCCAAAAGAAAAAAGATTGGAGGGGTGAAGATAATTTTAAAGAACTTTGTAAAATTGAAAGTAGGTGGATTTTTGAATTAAATACCCTATCCCCCTACGGTTTAAATTTAGATTTTGAGTTGGCTCATTTTTTATAACTTCAATTTTTTATAGTTTTTTATAGAGACTCTTTTTTTAGTTCTTTTCCACCCACCAATCTTATTCTATATGGGCCACATTTATACCACTTAGATGGGATCATTTTGTATTATGCACCTACATGCTGTTTAATATATACATATATATTTTTTCTTTTTTTGTATATATTATTATATTGCTGCTGCTTTAATATTGTTCATTTTTATCCTATTTTATTTTATTCTATTTTATTTTATTGCATTTTAGTAATTACTGTTTATATGTATGCATTCTTTAAGATATGACAGATGTCCATCCTCAATATGGAACTCCTCTGCCCTAGTTGGACAAATGTACTAATTAATTCCATACTGATATTGTACATTATGTATTTATAATGTCCTTTCCTTTATGCATACCATTGCATTATTTCCGCTATTTTGTATATATAATTATGTCACTTTCAATAATGTAAGTCCCTTTTTATGCGAGCATGCTAAGAACTATACCAGATGCCCATCTACAAGATGGAGTTTCCAGCCTCGAATGGGCAAATGCATTAAACACAATCAAGCTGGAAAATGAGCGCCGAAATACCGGAAGTGATGTCAGACGCCGGCCACCCGAACTTCCGCCCATGTGACCGGCAATCAGAATAGCGGAGAATTTAAAACGGAACAGCAACTGGATGATTTTATGCACTGATGAAAACTCGGACTGAGTTGAAACGCGTCTGCATGACTGTGATTCTGTGAGTCACCATATGGGACCTGCACAGTTACTATTTTAATTTCCATTTACAATAAATCTATACTTTTTTATCATCACTCTGCTGCTGTTCCTTCTACCTCTGGGGGATATCATCCAGGATTCTCCAGCAAAGCCTTTTGAGGCACCCTTGGGCACTAAATACAGAGCCTGGTACGGCTCTGAAATCCGTGAGTGTATCCAATTACCTCCATATTTCTCTCTTTGTATGTACAGTCTATACTATGTACCTTTTTTATTATTGTAGGTACTGACTACATGGGACATCTCCCACATATATCTGTACATGTATAAGTATTATTTTATATTTTTATACACAGGGAGTGTTGTGTGTATTTTGGCACTTGTTGCTTCTAATACCTTTCTTACATTCATTTGTATTATTTTATTTTATTTAATTACTATTATTTTTTTTTAATATTTATTTTTTTTATTATTTTATTTGTAATATTTTTTTATTTTTTTTCGTCCCCCCTCCCTGCTTTATACATAGCAGGGAGGGGGGCTCCTTCCCTGGTGGTCTAGTGGCATTGGTAGTTCAGTGGGGGGGAGGAGGGGGCTGTCAGAGAGTTTACTTACCTCTCCTGCAGCTCCTGTCAGCTACCTCCTCCTCTGCGCCGGTCCGGTCAGCTCCTCTATCAGCTCACACTGTAAGTCTCACGAGAGCCGCGGCTCTCGCGAGACTTACAGTGGGAGCTGACCGAGGTGCTGAACGGACGGCGCGGAGGAGGAGGAAGCTGACAGGAGCTGCAGGAGAGGTAAGTAAACTCTCTGACAGCCCCCACAGCCCCAGTCTGTATTATGGCAATGCAAATTGCCATAATACAGACTATTGACTCGAGTATAAGCCGAGTTGGGGTTTTTCAGCACAAAAAATGTGCTGAAAAACTCGGCTTATACTCGAGTATATACACGGTATATCACAGATAGTTTAAGCTGAAAAGACTATGTTTGTCTGTAACATGCTAAAATAAAAGGAAGTTTTTTGAGAGCTCTGTCTTTTAGATAGGTGATTTATATTGAAAGAGGGAGTGGGTATTCTCTCTAGTCATAAGGCATATCATATAGTGGCAACTAGTGATGTCCCGAACAGTTCGCCAGGAACCGTTCGCTGGCGAACATAGCGAACATAGCGATGTTCGGTCCGCCCCCTATTCGTCACCACTGAGTAAACTTTGACCCTGTACCTCACAGTCAGCAGACACACTCCAGCCAATCAGCAGCAGACCCTCCCTCCCAGACCCTCCCACCTCCATGACGAATAGGGGGCGGACCGAACATCGCGCGTGTTCGCGACTGCGAACACGCTATGTTCGCCAGCGAACGGTTCCTGGCGAACTGTTCGGGACATCACTAGTGGCAACCTGTTTTTTTTGTTTGTTTGTTTTTTACATATTACTGCCACTGGGGCAGATTATGATCACATTACATTATACCATTAGATTGCAAGCTCTTCTGAGCAAAGCCCTTACATCTTTTTGTTCTTATATATCAAACTTGATATAATTAATCTGATATGACTAATCTTAATTTAATATGATTAATCTTGTTACTACTGTTTGTTGGTAATTGTATTGTACAGCACTGTGGCATTTGTTGGCACGTTATAAATATTTAATATTACTAAAGGGCATTCTCTAATATATACTAAGGTTAGATCTATACGATATGTAGAGTTTGACTGTACATTTATCCTGAGTAACGGCTAAAGCAGTTTAAAACCTTAATTTAATTATGGGGAAACTAAATTAAAATATGAAATCTACAAATGGGTGTGAATGTGTATGAGCATGAATGCTTGCATGGCAAATCTGTGTGGAAGTATTACCGTAAGCATAACTCATATGTGTTTATGTTTCTGTGCAGTGTGTATGAATGTGTGTGTGAATTCATATAGGTGTGTGTATATTCCCAAAGAGGAATGTCAGGGGGGGATGGGAAAAGGGGATGGGGCCAGTAATGTGATTACGTCGCTGGCTCTGCCCAAAAGTGGCAGCCCTGCCCAGAAAGGGGAAGAGTGTGCCTGAATTACTGGCAGGCCAGTCTGGCACGAAAAACACACCAGGTTGCAAGTCAACGAAGCAGGCGGTTCACTGAGAGCAGGAAGCAGTATGTTTGTATTCTCTGCAGTGTCTTAGCGCTCTAAATGTAACATCATCATGATGTGCTCGCTGTACACTTTTTTGGGGACAGTTTCCTAGTGTCCCCAAAAGCAAGACATCAGGATACAAATTTGGGATAGTGGGACAGGCCTGAGAATTTGGACTGCCCTGCTGAAATGAGGATGGTTTTGAGGCATGGTGTATGTGCAGATGTATTTGTATACATATGTATTTGTGTGTAGTTTCTGTGTACATAGTGTGTGCAAATCCACATGTATGTGTGTATATATATTTATATAAGCACAGGTACGTGGGTAAGCATGCATGGAATTAAGTTGTGTGCACACTGTATCAATCATTGTATGTATGTATCTGTATCTAGTGTGTCAATCGATGCATACGTGAACATGCTTTAGCGTGTAATGTGAAGGATTCGTGCTGGAATGCTTGTGAGCTTGTAGGTGTATGAATGGCTTTGTTTGGGTGTGTATCGAGTTCTGACAATGATGCACTGTGTCAATGATGCACTGCATAGAAAGCAGGACATTTTTTAGACTTTGAGACAACTTGAACAGTTTTGAAGTCACCATGAGTTCATGGTCCCATTACTGGTTTTATTTGTCTAACATATGGCCATTGCTTAGTTTCTGAGTGCCGCAAGGGTATGTGTAACCCTCATAGTTCTTCCTGCACCCCACATATTGAAATCGGCAATGCAAATGGGGTGATTACAAATATATAATAAGCATTGTCCAATTATGCATATCTTTAACCTAGTGGTTCCTAGTGATTTAGACAGGTACCAGTTCTCTGCCAGTTGGAATACCTTAATTCCTAATGGACTGTTTGTGCATTGAGAATTAACACTGAACCGACTGCTATAAACTTTTAACTACCATATTATTAAAGGATATATTTTTTAAAAAAAACAGTTTTCTTTCTCTCCCTTTCATATCCTAAAACTATAATGTGTGTTTTTTTATTATTATTATTATTGCCATTTATATAGCGCCAACAGATTCCGTAGTGCTTTACAATATTATAAGAGGGGGATTTAGCTATAAATAGGACAATTGCAAGAAAACTTACAGGAACGATATGTTGAAGAGGACCCTGCTTAAACGAGCTTACAGTCTATAGGAGGTGGGGTATAAACAATAGGACAGGAAATAGCAATTAAATAAGGTGGGAGTGAAGCAGAGGTGGAAAAGAGAGTAGAGTGCTGCCCTTTAGGAGAGAGCAAGAGACAGGTATGTGAGGTTTAGGTTACTTTGGGTGGCCATAAGCTTTCCTAAAGAGATGGGTTTTAAGGCACTTCTTTAATGATTGAAGACTAGGGGAGAGTCTGATGGCGGTAGGCAGGGTATTCCATGGGAAGGGAGCCACCCGGCGAGAAGTCCTGCAAGCATGAGTTGGCCGTACGGGTGCAAGCAGCGGACAGGAGGATGTCACGGGCAGAGCGTAGAGACGGAGTAGGGGCATACCTATGGATCTGTGAAGAGATATAAGAGGGGCTAGAATTGGTCAATGCTTTATAGGTATGGGTTAGCACTTTGAATTGACTCCTATAGGACACAGGAAGCCAATATAAGGACTGACAGAAGGGTGAGGTGTGTGAGAGGACCGACTAGAGAGGAAAATCAGACTGGCGGCAGCATTCATTAAAGACTGTAGCGGGGCAATATAATTTTTTGGAAGACCAATTAGGAGAGGGTTACAATAACCCATGCAGGAAATTACTAGAGCATGGACAAACTCTTTAGTAGCATCTTGCATAAGAAAGGGGCAGTTGCGGGCTATGTTTTTAAGATGGAATCTACAGGATTTGGTAACATACTGGGTGTGAGGTTCAAAGTTGAGACTAGAATCAAATATGACACCAAGACAGCGCGCTTGCAATGATGGACTAATGTGGATACCACTGACTTGAAGGGAGAGCGAAAGAAGAGGATTAGTGTTAGGAAGAGGAAAGACAAGGAGTTCAGTTTTCGAGAGATTTCGTTTTAGAAAGCGGGAGGACATCCAGTCAGAGATAGAGGAAAGGCAAGCAGTGACACGTTGCAGGACGGCAGGGGAGAAGTCCGGTGAGGAGAGATATAACTGGATGTCATCAGCGTACAGGTGGTAGTGGAATCCAAATAAGGCAATAAGTTTACCAAGAGAGGCAGTATAAAGAGAAAATAGAAGGGGACCAACGTCAGAGTCGTGGGGGACTCCAACTGAGACAGGACGAAAAGGAGACACTGAATGAGCGTTGGGAGAGATAAGAGGAAAACCACAAGAGGACAAAGTCACAGAGACTGAGTGATTGAAGATTTTGATGAAGGAGAGCATGATCAACGGTGTCAAAGGCAGAAGAGAGGTCAAGAAGAATTAGTATGAGTAGTGACCTTTAGATTTAGCTACGATTAGGTCATTAGTAACTTTAATAAGAGCAGTCTCGGTAGAGTGGAGGTGGCAGAAGCTTTGAGGAAAAAGGGAGAAAGGATATGGAACGATAGTTAGAGGGGGTGGACGGGTCGAGAGATGTTTATTTTCAGGATAGGTATTACAGTAGCATGTTTAAGGTCAGCAGGGACAATGCCAGAAGAGAGAGAGTAGTTGAAGATGTGTGTTAAGGAAGGCACAAGATAAGGAGATAGAGATCTGATAGGGTGAGACAGGGCAGGATCAAGCGCGCAAGTGGTGGGGCGAGAGGAAAGGAGAAGAGCAGCCACCTCTTGTTCAGTAGCAGGGGAGAAAGTCTGGAGGGTAGGAAAGGCATGATCTACGTGTGGTTGAGAAAGAGAAAGGAAGGATGGGGAGAATTCTTTCCTTAGCTGTTCAATCTTGTTGGTAAAGTAGCATGCAAAGCTCTCAGCTGTAAGGTTAGTTTGAGGGCTGGCCACAGCAGGGCGAAGAAGAGATTTAAAGTTGTCAAAGAGATGCCTGGGATTGCGGGAGCATGAACTAATGAGAGAGGGAAAGTATGACTGTTTGGCGAAGGCAAGGTTTGCGTTGTATGAACATAATATGAATCTATAATGGAGAAATTCTGACTGGGTGCGAGACTTCCTCCAGGAGCATTCAGCACAACGGGAGCATCTTTGCAGGTAGCATGTTAATTTAGTATGCCACGACTGGGGGCATGTCCTCCTTGAGGTGCATGTTTGGAGCGGGGCTGTAGTGTTCAAGGCTGTAACGAAAATATACCCCAACTCGCAGGATTCAACTCGACAAAAGACAACACAGAGGAGAGATACATCTACCGGACCTTAGAAAGGCCGGACTCGACGTATATGAGAGGAGACAGAGTCAGGAACGATCCAAGGTCAAGGGCACAGAGAGACAGCGTAAACTAGGACTAGCCGGGGTCTGGTACACAGTAAACAGCAAGCCGGCAAACAGAACAGATAAGGATAAAGAGATAACGTAGTCAGAAACAAAGCCAAGGTAAATACGAAGGAACACAACTGAACACAACAAGCGCTAAAGGGAACTGAAACAGAAACCACGATAGGGCAGGGAGTAAAGGGAGAGGTAAGTTTAAATACTATCAACTTATTCTTGATTGGCCCCTGTCATACCCACGCCCCCAATATGTGAGAGTATGGGGAGTGTGGGATGACAGGGGCCAATGGGAGACCGTTTTGATTTTCGTCTCCCACTTCCCCTTTAAGAGCGTGCTCGTGACGCGCGGCGCACTCTCAAAGCTAGACGGGACACGTGACCGCATTCCGCGGTCAGCGCCCGCCGTCATCGGCGCTCTGAGCGCGCCAAGAACAGGGGACCTCGGCCGGCCCCCGGACAAGGTAAGTAACGCTACAGTACCCCCCCCCCCGAGGACACACCCTCTGGGCGGGTAGGGCCAAGTCTGGCAGGAAAACGAGAATGGAAAGAACGCACAAGGTGGGGAGCATGAACAGCATCAGTTGAAATTCAACTACGCTCCTCAGGCCCATAACCCTTCCAATGTACCAAGTACTGAAGTCGACCCCTAAGGAAACGAGAGTCAAGAACAGCAGAAACTTCGAATTCCTCATGACCCTCCACAGAGACAGGAGGGGGTGGTGGAGCATGCCTGGTACAGCGGTTGCGTACGTAAGGCTTCAACCATGAGGTGTGAAAGACATTAGGTATACGCAGATTCATAGGCATACCCAAGGCATACGAAACAAGATTAACCTTATGTAGAATACGATAAGGACCAATGAAGCGGGAGCCAATTTCATAGAAGGCACCCGTAGGCGAATATTCCGCGTGGAAAGCAAAACC
Organism: Pelobates fuscus; assembly: GCF_036172605.1. Lineage (NCBI taxonomy): Eukaryota > Metazoa > Chordata > Amphibia > Anura > Pelobatidae > Pelobates > Pelobates fuscus. Next base: position 108,578,843 of record NC_086327.1, on the reverse strand, counting down.
CTGTCCCCCACGACATAAGAAGGAGCCGCTATGCGATGCTTGTCAGCCTGTGCCTTCTGGCGAGCAGCGGAATCCACCAAAGAATGCTGAACCTGCTCCCAAGTATTACGCAAAAAATGCTCATCCAGAACTGGCATGCCCTGTGAGGAGAATGCAACCGGAAGAACAACGGGATGCTGGCCATAGACAACGTAAAAAGGGCTTTTGCCGGAAGAATCATGAGTGGCGTTATTCCGAGCAAACTCAGCCCAAGGAAGAAGGTCAGACCAATTGTTCTGATGGTGGGAAACAAAACAACAAAGGTACTGCTCCAGAGACTGGTTGGCACGTTCTGCAGCTCCATTAGACTGGGGATGGTAAGCGGATGAAAATGAGAGAGAAATACCCATTTCTGAACAAAAGGCTTTCCAGAACCTGGAAATCAATTGGCTACCCCTATCGGACACAATAGATACGGGAATACCATGCAACCGGAATACCTCTCTAGCGAAGATACTAGCTAGTTCCCTGGATGTGGGCAACTTGCGAAGAGGCACAAAGTGAGCCATTTTGGAAAACCTATCTACTATCATCAGGATAACTGTGTAACCATTCGAAGGGGGTAATTCAACAATAAAATCCATGGATAGGTTAGACCAAGGTCTCTCAGGAACGGGTAATGGATGCAAAAGCCCACAAGGAACTCTACGAGAAGATTTCATACAGGCACAAGTAGTACAAGCACCTATATAATCAGTGACATCCTTGCGTAAGGAATCCCACCAAAAATACAGAGAAACAGCTGACATTGTTTTGGAAATACCAGGATGTCCAGCAGTCTTCGTATCATGATATAACGACAGAATATTCCGTCTCTCGGGAACATCAACGAACAATTTATCAATAGGCCTCTCGCTAGGTGCCATGCTTTGTTTCGCCTGTATGGCCTGCAAGAGGGATGAAGAAATAGACAAAATAGTAGTAGCTATTATTCTGTCTGGGGGAATGACAGGAGTAACATCAATCTCCTGTTTGTCAGCAGTTTCGAACTGTCTGGACAGAGCGTCTGCTTTAATGTTACGATCACCTGGTCTATAGGTGATAATATAATTGAAGCGGGACAAAAACAATGACCACCTAGCCTGTCTGGAAGATAATCTTTTAGCTTCACCAAGGTAGGATAGGTTCTTGTGATCCGTAAAAATGAGGATAGGATCCTTAGTTCCTTCTAACAAGTGTCTCCATTCTTTAAGAGCTAAGATAATAGCAAGGAGTTCACGATTACCCACATCATAATTCTTTTCAGCTTTGGACATTTGTCTAGAAAAGAAGCCAAGAACCAAGAAAACCAAGAAAACCCTGAATGGCTTTTAAACCTTGTGGTAGAGGCCACTCTATGACAGCAGAAAGCTTCTGGGGATCCATACGAAAACCTTTGGCGGAAATCAAATACCCCAAAAACTGGACTTCGGATTGGTCAAATAAACATTTTTCTAGTTTACAATAAAGACCATTAGCAAGAAGGGTCTTCAGGACCGTTGTAACATGTCTGTGATGAGTGTGTAAATCTGTAGAATATATTAGTATGTCCAGGGGTCAAGTCCTGGGGAATAAAGTGTGGGAACTCACTCGAGTTCCATCCCCACCCCACCACCAAAAAAACCCAATACTTGTATGCATATATAAACGCGTACACACACACTCAGGTGCACACATACACTTACAGACACACACGTACACTCACAGACACACAAAGACACACACAAACACAGACACACACACACAAATTCACAGATAGACACACATACTCTCACAGACACACACACACTCACAGACACACACATACACTCACAGACACACATACACACACACTCCCAGACACATACACACACACACACACACACACACACACACACATACATACACTCACAGACACACACACACACACCCAGACACACACACTCACTCCCAGACACATACACACACACACTCACAGACACACACACAGACACCAACACACACAAACTCACAGACACAAATACACATACATACACTCACGGACACACACACTCACTCCCAGACACACACACACATACACATACACACACACACACTCCCAGACACATACACGGACACACACACTCCCAGACACACACACACACTCCCAGACACATACACACACATACATACACTCACAGACACACACACTCCCAGACACAAACACTCCCAGACACATACACACACACACACACACACACTCCCAGACACATACACATACATACACTCACAGACACATACACTCACAGACACATACACTCCCAGACACACAACACACACACATATACACAAGAATTATTTGTATATTTTTTTTCAATTTAAAAATGTCCACCCAGCCTCCCTACCTGGAGAGCTGGCGTGGACCTGTCCCTGGGGTCCAGTGGGGCTTCAGTGCGGCCGGCTCTTGTCTCGCTGTCAGACGCGGCGAGGGAGCTGTGTTCTCTCTGCTCCCTCTCGCCGCGCGGGCTGTTTACTGATGCCAGGAGCCGGAAATGACATCATATTCCGGCTCCCAGCATCAGCAAACGGTGCGCGGCGAGAGGGAGCAGAGAGAACACAGCTCCCTCGCCGCGTGTGACAGCGAGACAAGAGCCGGCCGGGGGGGATCCTTCAGGTGGCCATTAGGCCACCTCTTGGGCCCCCCATGACAGGCGGAACACAGGGGCATTTGGGGGCGGCATTTTTTGCCGCCCCCTGAGTGCATGCAGGACCACAAACGGGAACGGCGTTCCTGCTCTAAAAAAAGTGCAGGAACGCTGTTCCCACGCGTTCCTGCAGGACTCGAGCCCTGAGTATGTCGTCCAAGTATACAATTACAAATGTGTGAATAAAGTCTCTTAAGATGTCATTAATGAATTCTTGAAATATTGCTGGGGCATTGCAAAGACCAAATGGCATAACAGTATACTCGTAATGACCGGATCTAGTGTTGAATGCAGTCTTGCATTCGTGGCCTTTCTTAATACGTATCAAATTGTATGCACCTCTAAGGTCCAGTTTAGTGAATACAGTAGCATGTTTCAGCCTGTCAAACAATTCTGTGATTAAAGGTATAGGGTATGCATTTTTGATAGTGATTTTGTTTAGACCTCTATAATCGATACACGGTCTTAAATCACCTTCTTTCTTAGATACGAAGAAGAACCCCGCTCCAGCTGGAGAAGAGGATCTCCTAATGAACCCCTTTTCTAGTGATTCCTTAACATATTCCTCCATGATACGGTTTTCTTGAATAGATAAAGGGTACACCCTGCCCTTTGGAGGTATAGTGCCAGGCAATATATTGATAGGGTACAATCAATATAATACATAGGGTATATAATCAATCAATATAATACATAGGGTCTGTGAGGCGGTAATTTATCAGCCTCCCTTTTATCGAATACATTCTTGAGAAACAAGTACTGAGGAGGTAGAACCGTAGACAAAGGAGGAGTTGTATGAACAATTATAGAAAGTAGAGGGGTGACTTTAATCATACAAGATTCGTGGCAGGCTTTGCTCCATGATTTTAACTGCCAGTCGAACCCCCAGTCGAAAATAGGATTGTGAGAACATAGTAATGGGTACCCTAACGATATGAGAAGAGGGAGAGGTGATAACCTGGAACTGAACAGTCTCAAAATGTAAAACCCCTGCATACATGAATAATGGTACAGTTTCATGGGTAACAACTGAAGTACTTAAAGGTCTACCATCTATGGCCTCAATCAGTGGCGGCTCTAGACTTTGTGAGGCCTTAGGCGAAACTCAAACATGAGGCCCCCACTAACACCTAAAGTTAAAAATAGGGTTTGCATTGTGTGTATAAGGTGCTGTTGTTTTATTTAAGGACAAGCTTGCAGCGCTGGATACAGAGAGCTAGTCTCTGTATTAATTGTTCAGAGGCTTGCTGTGTTGCGGCTCCCTGTGCCGCTGCATTATGATCTCTCTTTGTGACTGTAGTTATGGCATAATATGCAAACTAACTGAATTTGCAATAAACTAATTTAATTAGCAATTATGCCAATCATTTATACATGACTGAGGGGTATGGTTACATAGCCTTGCAGTCGTGTATACATAAGTGCCGGTGTATGTATATATGACAGTATCTGACATTGTCTACCTATGGTTGACAGGGTTTGGGGTGAGTGTTGCACAGTTGGAGTACAAGATTGTAAGGGTTTATGTAATAAGGTGAGTGTGGCAGGGTGAAGGGGGTTAGTGGGACAGACTGATAGAGGATGAGTGACAGAGTTGGGAGGTAAGTGTGACTGTGCAAGAGAAGGTGAGTCTGACAGGGTTGATGGGGGGTTAATGCGATAGGGTAGGTGTGGCAAAGCAAGGATTTTGGTATGGTTGTAGTGGGTGATAGTCATAGGATTAGGAGGGGTTATGTGAGTTTGGCTGGGTTTAGGGGCGACAGTGTGTGGGGACTGAAAGTGTTTGGGAATGGTGATAGTGACAGGGTAGTGGGGTGGTAGGGTGGCTGTGACAGGGTACGGGGTGGTAGGGTGGTTGTGACAGGGGGTGGCAGGAGGGCAGTGACAGAGTACAGGGTGGTAGGGAGCAGAAGGTGGTAGGGTGGCTGTGACAGGCCAGGGGATGGTAGGGGGCATAGGATGGCAGAGGGTCGCTGAGCAGAGGGTGGTAGGGTGGCTGGGGCAGAGGTTGGTAGCGTGGCTGTGGCAGAGGGTGGCTGTGGCAGGGGTGGTATGGTGGCTGTGGCAGAGGGTGGTGGGGTGGCTGGGGCAGTAGGGTGGTAGTAGCAGAGGCTGACTGGGGCAGAGGGTGGTAGGGTGGCTGGGGCAGAGGGTGGTAGGGTGGCTGGGGCAGTAGGGTGGCTGGGGTGGCTGTGGCAGAGGGTTGTGGGGCTGGGGTGGTAGGGTGGCTGTGGCAGAGGGTGGTGGGGTGGCTGGGACACTAGGGTGGCTGGGGCATGGGTGGTAGGGTGGCTGGGGCAGAGGGTGGCTGTGGCAGAGGGTGGTGGGGTGGCTGGGGCAGTAGGGTGGCTGGGGCAGGGGTGGTAGGGTGGCTGGAGCAGAGGGTGGCGGGGGCAGAGGGTGGTAGGGTGGCTGGGGCAGAGGGTAGCTGTGTCAGAGGGTGTTGGGGTGGCTGTGGCAGTAGGGTGGTGGGGTGGCTGGGGCAGGAGGGTGGTGGGGTGGCTGGGGCAGTAGGGTGGCTGGGGCAAAGGGTGGTGGTGTGGCTGAGGCAGGGGTTGTACAGTGGCTGGGGCAGTAGGGTGGTGGGTGGCTGGGGCAGTAGGGTGGTAGTAGCAGAGGGTGACTGGGGCAGAGGGTGGTAGGGTGGCTGGGGCAGTAGGGTGGCTGGAGCAGAGGGTGGGGGGGCAGAGGGTGGTAGGGTGGCTGGGGCAGAGGGTAGCTGTGACAGAGGGTGGTGGGGTGGCTGTGGCAGTAGGGTGGTGGGGTGGCTGGGGCAGGAGGGTGGTGGGGTGGCTGGGGCAGTAGGGTGGCTGGGGCAAAGGGCGGGGGTGTGGCTGAGGCAGGAGGGTGGTGGTGTGGCTGAGGCAGGGGTTGTACAGTGGCTGGGGCAGTAGGGTGGTGGGTGGCTGGGGCAGTAGGGTGGTGGGGTTGCTGGGGCAGGAGGGTGGTGGGATGGCTGGGGAAGGAGGGTGGCTGGGGCAAAGGGTGGTAGGAAGGCAGGGTAGGGAGGTGAAGCAAAAATACCTTTTGATGAACTGTTTCCCTGGTGGTCCAGTGGGCGGTAAAGGCTTTATCCCTGGTGGTCCGGTGGGCTCCCTTTACGGTCTGCAGCTCCGCCGGGTGCAGAGCTGCAGACCACGTGGTAAATTTAGTCTTGCGATCTCAGCCAGTCAGAGCGTTGCTGTGGTAACCCGCGGCAACGCTCTGATTGGCTGAGATCGCGAGACCCACTCAGTCTGCAGCTCTGCACTCGGCAGAGCTGCAGACAGGCTGTCTCTCTCCCGGGCAGGCATAGGAGGGGCCTCGCACCCGGCGGCATTAAGAGCAAGCCGCCGGGCCCCCTCCTGTGTCGGGTCCTCGGTCTCTGACTGAGGATCCGATCTGTCACACTGCCCTAAGGCGATTTAGGCAGCCGCGAGGCCCCCATCAGCGCGAGGCCTTAGGCGGCCGCCTAAATCGCCTAATTAGAGAGCCGCCTCTGGCCTCAATGGCCAAGGGTATCTCCCTCTCTCTGATGGGAATGTTGTTTTTCGTAACAAAACCAGAGTCTATGAAGTTCTCAGCAGCCCCGGAATCAACCAAGGCTAGTATGTTTTCAGCTATACAACTCTCTCCCATATGAAGAGAAACAGGGAGAAGCAAAACGGTTAGGAGGAAATTTAGGAGACTTAGATATCACACCCAGTCAGGCCAGTCCCCTATAAGGTCTTAGGTGCGAGAGTTTTCCGGAAGCAAAGGACATTCCTTTACCATATGGTCTCTCCTACCACAGTATAGGCAGAGTCCGTCCCTTCTCCTAAGTAATTTTTCAGTATCAGAGAGTTTGGCAACCCCTAATTGCATGGGTTCCTCCTCCGATACTTTAACACTCTCAGGTTTATCAATTCTGGGGTTAATAGGTGTAACAAAACGTATATTCCTGTTCTTAGTATAGAGCCTGTCACAAATCCTATTATCTATATCAATGAGGTAATCAATAAGGTCCTCTAATGCAATAGGAAGCTCCCTTGCTGCTACCTCATCCAATATAGTGTCAGATAAACCTTCCATGAACGCAGTAGTTAACCCATTATTGGTCCAATCTACCTGTGAAGCAAGGCTACGAAACTGAATAGCATAGTCAGCCACAGACCTAAAACCCTGTTTAATTCTCGTTAATGCTCTTGCGGCATTCTTTGACTTTTTCATTGTGTCAAAAGTTCTACGAAAATCCGTAAGAAAACTATTGAAATTATGCACCATAGGTCCATTGGCCTCCCAAATAGGATTTGCCCACTCAAGTGCTTTGTCAGTAAGTTGATGCATCAAAAACCCCACTTTAGACCTATCAGTGGGAAAAGAACGTGGATACATCTCGAAGTAAAATTCTATTTGATTAATGAAACCTCTGCATGTCTTAGCTTCCCCTCCATATCTGGGAGGGGGTGTTAAATGGGGTGTTAGGAGGGTTAGGTGCGGTTGCAGGAATCGTTCTAGACAAGAGCGTCTGGAGAGCCTGAGCTATCTGATCCATACGGTGATCCTGCTCTACAAACCTTGCCTCATGAGAAGCCATTTGCTGAGCCAAATCTGCGGGGTCCATGGCCCTATCGTAATGTAACGAAAATATACCCCAATTCGCAGGATTCAACTCGACAAAAGACAACACAGAGGAGAGATACGTCTACCGGACCTTAGAATGGCCGGACTCGACGTATATGAGAGGAGACAGAGTCAGGAACGATCCAAGGTCAAGGGCACAGAGAGACAGCGTAAACTAGGACTAGCCGGGGTCTGGTACACAGTAAACAGCAAGCCGGCAAACAGAACAGATAAGGATAAAGAGATAACGTAGTCAGAAACAAAGCCAAGGTAAATACGAAGGAACACAACTGAACACAACAAGCGCTAAAGGGAACTGAAACAGAAACCAGAATAGGGCAGGGAGTAAAGGGAGAGGTAAGTTTAAATACTATCAACTTATTCTTGATTGGCCCCTGTCATACCCACGCCCCCAATATGTGAGAGTATGGGGAGTGTGGGATGACAGGGGCCAATGGGAGACCGTTTTGATTTTCGTCTCCCACTTCCCCTTTAAGAGCGTGCTCGTGACGCGCGGCGCGCTCTCAAAGCTAGGCGGGACACGTGACCGCATTCCGTGGTCAGTGCCAGCCGTCATCTGTGCTCTGAGCGCGCCGAGAACAGAGGACCTCGGCCGGCCCCCGGACAAGGTAAGTAACGCTACAAAGGCAGAGGTGAGGGTAGTGTTATATGTGGAGATGGCCAGTGAGGGACAGGAGAGGAATATCAGCTGACAACTTCTGGAGGTCAATAGAATAAGGGTTTCTCCAGAGTTGAGGGGGGTTAGGCTTAGGTTGTTGGGTGAGGGGGTACTCTAGAGCAAATGGTAAGAGGAAATAGAGTGTTGAAGATGTTGAAAAATGAGGTCAAGGGAATTGCCAGCTACAAGGGTGGGAGAATTAGCCCACTGTGATAGCCCGAGGGAGAAAGTAATTGAAAGTAGTTTAGAGGCTGCTGAGGTCAGGGGTGGGTTAATAGGAATATTGAAGTCCCTAAGAATTAGGAATGGTATGTTAGAGGAGAGGAAGTAGGGTAGCCAGGCAGCAAAGTGGTCAAGACGCCATTAAATAAGGATTTGTACTGTGTGGCCGTTGCATTCAAAATGAGTGAGCAAGTAGAGTGACGACTCTGCACCAAATTTTGCGTAAAGCTTGAACATTCCTCCGTGGAAACTACTCGGCTGATTCACAAGATGAGTGCAGCACAAATAAAAGTTTAGCACAAAAATCTTTTCCCAAAACTAAAATCACCTTTGAAAGATTTTGCAGAGTGTTTTGAACAGTGGAAGAACCTCTGCGAGAACTGTGTGAGGTCCCAAGGTGCCTACTTTGAAGGGGACTGAGGCGTCATTGTCTTATGTACAATATTTCTTGTATCTTGTTCAAAAAATGTCTCTGTTTTTCTTAGTACATGGCTGGCTACTTTCCAGCTTTATCTTGGGTCAAATGTATTTAGCTGATATGCAAATATCGCACAGCTATGAGAAATAACGCTTGTGATCTAACTTTGATGAAGGGGGTAAAACTGCACCTCACCGCTTCACACTACACAATAGGTGGAAAATCTTTTATGCCCGTACAAAACTGCTACTACAGACATACATCGAGGTCTTGCACAGAGATGTGATATTGTTCAGTCTTTATTTAGATGCTTCAACATTTCAAGTCACTAAACAGGTTTGGACAACTCAGTCACGTTCCTTTGTCTGTGGTTCTAAGTTTCCATTACACGTCGGAAAATAAAAGTCAACTTTTGAGATTGTGTATTGTTTCTTTCATATCACCGTATTTAAGAAGAACCGTGGATTTAGTGGGTACCAGGAAACCATGAGCTGGATTAATGAGGCGGTATTTTATAATTTGACACAATACATTGTTTAAAACAACAACTTGTGAATTGTGTATTTACTAAGCTGCTCCCGTGTGATATTATTCAAATAACTTTTGTTTCCAGTTTTCGCTCGGAAGAATTATACTTAAGGAAGTTGAAAGATGTCAACAATGTCTAAAATTTGTAAAAAAAAAAAAAAAAAAAATTGTTTAAAAAAAATGCATTCTATTTTTGTCAATTAATTGTGCGTATTTGTATTGGGATTTAGAACCAATTGGATTGGGTGGTTGTATATCACTTTTTTTATGTTTATATATAGCAACTACCTTGTGTTTTACCTGTATTGGGATTTAGACTTGTTGCAGTCTTATACCTGCTGCTTGCAAACACCTGCAACATACGCTGTTTAAATTCCATAACGTGGGTTCTTCCATGTGTGTGTTATGACTGGTTTTCTTGTGTCTATCCGGTACTTTATCAAACATGTCTAACAAGCAGTCAGTGATGAACTGCAGTGGAACAATTCATCTTTCCTTCTCTTGTTTCCAAGCAATCCCCTACGTGGTAAAAAGTCAGGAAAAAATGTTGTAAATTATCGGGGGGGTGGGGGGGAGTGGAAGGAGGTCAGATTATTTTGTCAAATTACAGAAATTGCTGGAAAAAGCCCCCATTGTATAAAGGATGTTTTACATTTAAGAAAATGGAGCATTCTCACAAACTTGGAACAAAAGTGAAACTTTTTATACATTATCTCCAACGGACTTTATTTTCTTTATTCCTATCAGAGTTAAAGAATCATACAGATATTTCCCACCAAATAAGTGTTTGAGAACTAGCTGTATAAATACGTTGTGGTACCTTTGATAATATCGGGGTCTGTGCGGTTTATGTTATCCTGCTCATTTGGAAGGCAGGAATTAAAGGAACACTATATGGTCATGAAGACAACATGAATTCCTGACGCTATAGTGTTGAAACCACCATTTAGTTGGCTTGCTCCCCCTCAACCCACTAAAAGGTAATAAAACTTGCCCTATTACCAGCGATGTCCCGGTCTCCCGGCGCTGGCACCGCCCCTCTATCCGTCTCCATGCTGACATCAGAATTTATGATTTTTTTTCGCCAATCCAATGCTTGCCCATAGGGAAAGCATTGGATTGGCTGAAATTGGCAAGGAGGTGAGAGGGGGAGGGCCAAACATGTATTGGCCAATCAGCACCTCCTCATAGAGATGCATTGAGTCAATGCATCTCTATGGGTAAAATTCAGCGTCTCCGTGCAGAGCACGGAGATGCTGAAAGGCAGGACTGCACACGGTGCAGAACTGCTTCAGGAAGCACCGCCCAGTGGCCATCTGAGGAGTGGCCACCGGAGGTGTTCCTAGGGGGCAATGTAAACACTGCCTTTTCTCTGAAAAGGCAATGCTTAACCCTTTAAGACTGGAGGGCGCACTATTACGCCCTATTTTAAGCGGCTCTAAATGCCGCCGGGCGTAATAGTACGCCCTCCGTTTTTTTTTTACTTACCTGGTCGCCGGCGATCCCACGCCGGTGATCGCGGTTGGGGAGACTCCCAGGGAGCCCCCCACGGCACGTCTGTCCTCCTGGGGGCCCCCCGGCCATGTGAGAGTGAGGTCCTTGCGAGGACCTCACAATCACATGGCCGGGTTAGCTGGCTGCTGCATTGCCAGCAGGGGGACTGCCTGTAATGACAGTTAGTCCCCCTGCTGGCTGGAAATAAAATAAATTAAAAGTTAATAAGTGTAAAAAAAAAAATATATACTTAGATCATATATATTATATATATTATATATATAATATATATATATGATCTAAGTATATATATACACATATACTCTTGCGACTTATTTTTGCTCTCCACAATTTTAAAGGGTAATCCAGACGTTGACCCCTTGCTCACGGTGCCTAGAGAGATATCAGCTATGCCTCACTGATGATGCCTAACAAGGTTGAAACGATCGTCTGGGGTTGCTGTATCTCTCGTGCAGAGGGAACTTGCTGGCATTTCGGATCTGGACTGCCCGTATGGGTGGGACCAGTCTGATATGCTTCAGAGATGTTCTCTCTGTAATGGCACAAGATGAGCTAAAACCAGCTTGAGTTCTGAGCGGGGATCCACCGAAGGGCAGGCTATTTCAGCTGCTGTCCGTCCTCAGTGCACTCTTGCGACTTATTTTTGCTCTCCACATATATATACACATATACATACACACACATACACTGTTTAGGTGTATTTTACTATTAATATCTATATAATTCTATATATATATATATATATATATATTAATATCAAATTACACGTAGACTGATACTGATTAACTATATACCGTATATATAATTATTGTTATATATATATTTATATATGATATAAAAAAATAGATATGTAAATACGCTAAAAAATAAAATTACAAAAATAATAAAAAATACATACCGTATATACTCGAGTATAAGCCGACCCGAATATAAGCCGAGGCCCCTAATTTTACCCCAAAAAACTGGGAAAACGTATTGACTCGAGTATAAGACTAGGGTGGGAAATGCAGCAGCTACTGGTAAATTTCTAAAGAAAATTAGATCCTAAAAAAATTATATTAATTGAATATTTATTTACAGTGTGTGTATATAATGAATGCAGTGTGTGCGTATGAATGCAGTGTGTGCGTATGAGTGCAGTGTGTGCGTATGAGTGCAGTGTGAGTGCAGTGCGTGTGTATGAGTGCAGTGCGTGTGTATGAGTGCAGTGTGAGTGCAGTGTGAGTGCAGTGTGTGTGTGTATGAGTGCAGTGTGAGTGCAGTGTGTGTATGAGTGCAGTGTGTGTGTATGAGTACAGTGTGTGTGCGTATGAGTGCAGTGTGTGTGCGTATGAGTGCAGTGTGTGTGCGTATGAGTGCAGTGTGTGTGCGTATGAGTGCAGTGTGTGTGCGTATATATTAATTGAATATTTATTTCCAGTGTGTGTATATAATGAATGCAGTGTGTGTGTGTATGAGTGCAGTGCGTGTATGAGTGCAGTGCGTGTATGTATGAGTGCAGTGTGTGTATGAGTGCAGTGTGTGTATGAGTGCAGTGTGTGTGTGCAGTGTGTGTATGAGTGCAGTGTATGAATGCAGTGTGTGTATGAATGCAGTGTGTGTATAAGTGCAGTGTGTGCATGAGTGCAGTGTGTGTGAGTGCAGTGTGTGTGTGTGAGTGCAGTGTGTGTGTGTGAGTGCAGTGTGTGTGTATATGAATGAAGTGTGAGTGTGTGTGATGCAGTGTGTGTTTGTGTATGTGTTGGTGGGGGTGGGCATTTTGATATATTATTAATTATTTTATTAATTATTATTTTTTATTTTTTAATATTATTATATTTTTTTATTATTATTATTTATTATTTAATTGAATTATTATTATTATTATTTTTTTAATTATATATTTTTTTCGTCCCCCCTCCCTGCTTGATACATAGCAGGGAGGGGGGCTACTTCCCTGGTGGTCCAGTGGGATTGGTAGTTCAGTGGGGGGGAGAGGGGGGCTGGCAGAGCTGTACTTACCTCTCCTGCAGCTCCTGTCAGCTCTCTCCTCCTCCGCGCGGTCTGTGCAGCTCCCTCTGTCAGCTCCCAGTGTAAGTCTCGCGAGAGCGGCGGCTCTCGCGAGACTTACACTGGGAGCTGACCGAGGTGCTGAACGGACGTCGCGGAGGAGGAGAGAGCCGACAGGAGCTGCAGGACAGGTAAGTACAGCTCTGCCAGCCCCCACAGCCCCCAGTCTGTATTATGGTAATGCAAATTGCCACAATACAGACTCTGACTCGAGTATAAGCCGAGTTGGGTTTTTTCAGCACAAAAAATGTGCTGAAAAACTCGGCTTATACTCGAGTATATACGGTGCTTATACTCGAGTATATACGATAATTAAAAAATATATAGATGTGTGTTATTTTGTTCTTACTGTATTGTGATATTAATATATATATATATATATATATATTTATACCAAAATACACGTAGAACGAAATAATATATATATCTATATTCATAAATATATACGTATATATCGCTATATATATACCTATATATAAATAAAAATCTTTAAAAAAAATTATATATATATATATATATATATATATATACATATATTAATTCTACACATATATTTATGTAATATTTTTACATAATTAGGTATCTTAATTAATTACAATTAGCGGGACCTGCCTGACAACCCATGCCGAAAGTAAAGGGAATTTAATTTGCTAGCACTATATTTAACCTTATAACTTTCCAATACACCATAAAACCTGTACATGGGGGGTACTGTTCTACTCGGGAGACTTCGCTGAACACAAATATTAGTGTTTCAAAACAGTAAAATGTATTACAACGATGATATCACCAGTAAAAGTGAAGTTTTTTTTACATTTTTCACGCACAAACAGCACTTACACGGACTATATTATTGCTGCAATACTTTTTACTGTTTTGAAACACAAATATTTGTGTTCAGCGAAGTCTCCCGAGTACAACAGTACCCCTCATGTACAGGTTTTATGGTGTTTTCAAAAGTTACAGTGTCAAATATAAGGCTTGTGTTTCATTTTTTTCACATTAAAATTCGCCAGATTGGTTACGTTGCCTTTGAGACCCTATGGTAGCCCAAGAATGAAAATTACCCCTATGATGGCATACCATTTGCAATAGTAGACAACCCAAGGTATTGCAAACGGGGTATGTCCAGTCTTTTTTAGTAGCCACTTAGTCACAAACACTGGCCAAAATTTGCGTTTTTTGCATTTTTCACACACAAACAAATACTAACGCTAACTTTGGCCAGTGTTTGTGACCAAATGGCTACTAAAAAAGACTGGATATACCCCATTTGCAATACCTTGGGTTGTCTACTATTGCAAATGGTATGTATTTATGGGTGTAAATTTTATTCCTGGGCTACTATACAGTCCCAAAGGTAACGTAACCAATCTGGCGAATTTCAATTTCAAATGTAACGTGCTATATTTCACCCTGTAACTTCCCAAAACACCATAAAACCTGTACATAGGGGGTACTGTTTTACACGTGAGACTTTGCTGAATACAAATATGTGTATTTTATTGCAGTAAAAGCAAACAGTATTATGACATTGACAGTTAAAATGTCATGTAGAACTAAAAAAATAACAAAATGTCTTATTTTCTACCATTTTTTTCATATGAAATTATGTTTCACAGCTAAATATAATATATATATATATATTGGTAACAAAATACACTTAGAATGACATTCTATATATATCTATCTATATATAAAATACAAATAACCGCAAATATATATATAGAGATAAATACATATAATTACATAAAATATTACATTAGTATACACGTAGAATTTAAATACCTATTAATACATATGTATTAAAATTCTACGTATATATTTAAGTAATTTTTTAACATAATTATGTGATTTGATTAATTAAAATTTGATTGACATGCCTGACAACACAGGGAGAAAGTGCAGAGAATTTAATTTGCAAGCACTATATTTGACCCTGTAAGTCTCCAAGACACCATAAAACCTGTACATAGGGGGTACTGTTTTACTCGGGAGACTTCGCTGAACTCAAATATTAGTGTTTAAAACTGGTAAATTGTATTACAATGATGATATTTTAAGTATAAGTGAAGTTTTTTGCATTTTTTACAAACAAACGGCACTTTTATGGACTATATTATTGTTGTAATATGTTTTACTGTTTTAAAACACTAATATTTGTGTTTAGTGAAGTCTCCCGAGAATAACAGTACCCCCCAGGTTTTATGGTGTTTTGGAAAGGTTACAGAGTCACATATAAGGCTTGCATTTCATTTTTTTGACATTGAAATTTGCCAGATTAGTTATGTTGCCTTTGAGACCGTATGGTAGCCCAGGAATAAGAATTACCCCCATTATGGCATACCATTTGCAAAAGTAGGTGCTTTTTTTGCAGTAAAACCTAACAGTATTATGACATTTACAGCTAAAATGTGAGGCGGAACTACAAATTTTAAATTATTTTAAAAATTTCTCACACTTTTTTTAAATTTTATTCATAATAAATTATGTTTCATATATAAATATTTGATATGAAATGAAAGCCCTGTTTCTCCTGAACAAAATGATATATAATAAGTGTCAGTGCAATTAATATGAAAGAGGTGAATTACGGTTGAACAGACATATAGAGCAAATTCCAGTTTTTGTTTACGTTTTGTTTTGATCAGAACGTGTACTATTGACTCCGTCCTGAAGGGGTTAAACAAATTAGCGAGTAAACGGTAAATTTGTGTAGCATGGCAGCTCACATGATCTCTGCACAATACATTCTAGATATATCTTAGCAACAGCACAGGACAGATAATACTACTAGATATTCCAGCAGTTCCTGTTTATCAATACCCTAACAAGCATGCTGAACTATTTTTGGCGTGGCACAGGTCCCTGCGACATGCCTGGATATGTTGCAACAGGGATTAATTTACTGTGAGTGCATTGCAAGGGCTAAATTGTGTTCAGAGTCTTTTGCGTTAGCCAAACGTCCTCTTATTGTAAGTAATGAGATTTCAGAGTATGTCCGTAAATAGTAATATCTGAATATGTAAAGAAATTTCTTACATGAGACTTTTTTTTTATCATTAAATTTGCCATAAGAGTGGACACGTGAATATTCTAGCATACTTCCCAACATAGGAAGATATGGATATAGGACAGGGACGTGGAACATGAAAAATTAAGTTTGTACTCGGGCTGAGCTTATTGGTGCCCCAATGCAGAGGGCTGGAAATCAGGATTGCTCTGGTGAATCTAGGACTATTGGAAGGTAAAAAGTGAGCATGCATGAGCTAATAAAGTATATCTCTGCAGGCGCCTGAGCTCATGTGAGTGCTCCTGGAACTTCATATGGCAATACTTCCAATGCACAACTTACCCCAGACACCACTCCACTAGTGTTTACTTAATTGAGGGAGTTAAGAATTGTCACTTCTAGCGAAGTCCTTAAAAATATAAATGTATTGGATATTTATTTAGCATTCACCAAAAGAATATGCCAACGTTTCGCCAACGTTTCTTCCATGTGATGGGTTATTATCAAGCCTAGTTGCCCATTGTGAAGAACAGTACATATGGTTACTAGCAGCGAGCGGTGGCTGAGGGTATCAGCTGACTCTGCCAGCCTATGAGCGGCACACAAGGCAAAATGTTCCTGATTAGTGCAGCAACTGGAGAAGGAGACATGAGGCAGTGAAAACAGGTGCTCGGGGGACAAATTTGGTGTTAAACCATTCAAAAATTGTTCACCCCTCGTAAGATAAGACAAGGACCAGGGAATTAATAAGTCATGACTTAATTGAGAAGTAGATGTTATCCTTTGTGGTGATTGGAACACTCATTACATTTTACATTTTAAAATTCTGTTTGGGTGCGCCAACAGACAAAATCTACCGGTGTCAAAAACTCTAGGTATGTTTCTGGCCAATCATCTCTCTATGAACCTTACCAATGCATTGATCCTTCCCAACATGAGGAGGTGCTCATCAGTAGCAATTCTTTACAATTGCAATGGATTGTTAATATCTAAGAATAGTAAACCCACAGAGATATTGTATCTGCTATTTACTGCCTCCTGCCTCCTGATCAGAATGCAGGTTTGTTCTACGAGAGTAGAACGTAGGCTACGAGATGTATTTGTTTACTTTCAACATATTCTGATTACATAATTAGTTTTGTTATAATGTTATAATTTTGTTATAATGTTTATGCCAATTGTGTACTTTAAATTATGTAATTGGTAAGAGTGAATAGTATAATTATACAATTATTTAAACACTCAAAAAGGCAAATTCACCGGCCTGGGGCGGGAGGGACGCTCGACGGAACCACCCGAATGCTCCCTAGCACCTGTAATGCAGGACTTTCGTTTTCCTACCTCGGGCATTGGTTGAATGCAGGCAAGCTTCTTGCAGCCGCACCGCGCTTGGAGTCCTGACCATAAGCGGCAGCTGACACAATGGGACTCACACACACTAATGCCAGCTTCACTGTAACTCTCCACATGACTGCGATCAATAGCAACCAAATATTGCTGTTAATGGTCTATTATAGACTTGTCTGTGTTCCTATTGTTAAGTACTAGCGCTGGGCCTCAGATCTACCTACACATTAGCCTACCACCTGACATGAGACACATAACACATATAATGTATAATTCTTTAGCTCAGCATGTTTAGCAAGGCTACTACTGAAGAGCCGAATAGGCACAAGCAGATGAGACAGCCAGGCATAGCAACTAGCCGAATCTTTGTTAAAATCAACACCTATTTCACCTGTATTTCCACAACTTTACTGAACCATCTTGTTTAAAATATATAAAAATGTGCTATATAATCTCATACCCCGCATGTTAAGCGAGGAGAAAAGCTTGAGGACTGCTCTTGGGGCACCCCGAGCCTGCATGTAACTTTTATTTGCACTGCAAAAAAAAAAAATAAAAAAAAATAAAAAGGCAAATTCACACCTTTTCTTCCTTAATTCACGTCACATATAGATTTAGAAGCCTTGAGGTAGAAACTTTTTATTTAAACTTTAATTTCAAAAGGGGACGGAGCCTGACTGTGGAGCTGATCAGACGCACTCTGTGTGAGCTCCCGAGCCCGATAATCGACTTTAATCACAGGCCACTTGCTTCATTACGGACTCAGGGGATACATCACATGTACATATCACCCACTGGATTGTCTGATCCAAGACTTGTGGCCTACATCATGCAGAGCAGGCTCTCCAAGCTCTTAAACACATGAAGCATCCAGGGTACACAGCTACAACCCTCCCCCCCCCCCCCCCCCCCCCCACTCTGAAATGGCGGGGGTATTCTGGTCCCCGCCGCCCCACTCCATCTACCTCTGCTGACTCCAAACACCGGCACCAGCTGCAACCAACCCTGCCCGCTGACCACTCCAAAATGGCGGACGCACAGTCCCATGGCTTTCATGTGCCTCTGGAGATCCACTACAGTGCAACAGAGCATATACCTACATGTCTGAACAAGTTATTTGACAGTTTCTGGGCACGGAATGAGGCTAGAAATGCTGCAGCACAGATTCAGTCGCAGGAGAGCTGGAGTACAGGGGGACGCCTGAGAGGCGGCAGCCCGAGAGGGAATGGGACACCTTCAGGCACAACCTCGACGAATCAGCACATAAATCCCTGTGCTTGCCTATCTGGGCCAAAGGACATTAGGGGCACAACCCCGGCGCATCTTCCATGCAGGAGGAGGCCCAATCGCCGCAGATGTTGCAGCACCATCAAAGTCTCCAGACCTGTCCCAGCAGGGAGTGACTCGGACTCCAGAAGCATCCGGGTCCGTGGCTATGTAATGCCAGCCTTTACTCAGGCCCAGAGCAGGAGGGATGAACCGGCTTACCCTCAGCAACCACCCAGCACCGTCACCACGATTTCCCACAAGAGTAATCGGATAACCAAGATCTGTGGATGACCCACCAGCCCTCAGGCAGACCCTCCCCATTTATAAAGGGACGCAACCCAGTCACACATAGCAGCTCCAGGCTAAGTCCTGCTGAATCACACGGATGCAGCATTCCTAAAGTAAGACGCATATGTCTTATTTTACCATGTTTTCCTTTTATATAATGTGTTCTTCTGGGGCAGGGTACAGAAAGGGTGTGCAGACTGCGATGGCTATAATAACGCTGTATCTTCCTGGTTCACACCTAAACCCATAGAGCAGTTCTAGCATGCCATATTCTACCGTGTTTAAGTAACTCTTGCAACCACATCTTGAAAGTTTAAACTTAACATTTGTTCATAGGCTTGACGCAACAGTTTAGTGTGTTTATATTTTACTTAATTAACAGAAAATGAGGCAGTCATATCAAGTATCTAGAAGATGTTAAATCTTGATGTATTAACCCTATCTTGTGTACACCTCGTTCTTCTCCCTTTCTGTATTCTGGACCACCCAACTCAAATGCCTTAATAAAAGAAAGATTGACAAAAAAATAATAATTCAAAAGTCTTTGCTACAAATTAAAGGATCACTCTAGTGCCAGGAAAGCATACTCGTTTTCCTGGCACTAGAGTGCCCTGAGGGTGCCCCCACCCTCAGGGACCCACCCCCGCCCGGCTCTGGAAAGGGGAAAGGGGTAAAAACTTACCTTTTTCCAGCGCTGGGCGGGGAGCTCTCCTCCTCCTCTCCGCCTCCGTTCCTCCCCGTCGGCTGAATGCGCACGCGCGGCAAGAGCTGCGCGCGCATTCAGCCGGTCACATAGGAAAGCATTCATAATGCTTTCCTATGGACGCTTGCGTGCTCTCACTGTGATTTTCACAGTGAGAATCATGCAAGCGCCTCTAGCGGCTGTCAGTG
Organism: Pelobates fuscus; assembly: GCF_036172605.1. Taxonomy (NCBI): domain Eukaryota; kingdom Metazoa; phylum Chordata; class Amphibia; order Anura; family Pelobatidae; genus Pelobates; species Pelobates fuscus. The sequence goes on along the minus strand of NC_086327.1, from coordinate 108,559,362 downwards.
AGACAGCCACTAGAGAATTAGGGGGAAGGCTTAACTAATTGATAAACATAGCAGTTTCTCTGAAACTGCTATGTTTATAAAACAATTAGTTAACCCTAGCTGGACCTGGCACCCAGACCACTTCATTAAGCTGAAGTGGTCTGGGTGCCTAGAGTGGTCCTTTAACTAAACAGTAATGCCACGTGAGACAACATAAGTGTAAAAGTCAATAAAACAGTGTTTTTAAACATTTTAGAATTACTATTTTGGCAAAAAAAAAATGCAATTTTTCTGGCATACATTATATAAAGCAATTTGGCAGATAAGCCTCTGCCTTCCCTGTGGGAAAGCATTGGATTGGCTGAGATAATCAATTCTGATTATGTCAGCCAAGGAGGAGGATCCGGGACGGGGCCAGCACCTGCAGACCCATGTAGAGCTGGAAATAAGGAACGTTTTAACCATTTCTAAGGCAGCAATGGCAAACCTATGGCACGTGTAAACGAACACCATTATCACAATCCAGGTCATTTTCACCACAGATAGATAGACAGACAGACAGACAGACAAAGTATTGCAACAAAAACTAAAGGTCCATAGTTTGTCTATAGCTAATATATTGTATAATCTACACAGTGCATTATAGAATTTCCTGGTGTTTTCAACAATGCAATCTGCTTTGATTCTTCGTAAGTACATCGCCAGCAGAAATTAAAAGGTCATTTCCTTGTTATTTACTTCTAAGGGCAATCAATAAGGACATGTACACCTAATCCCGGGCTTATTATAACATGCACTTTAGCAATCATCCAATGGCACTAATTAATAATTAGGAGTTTCCTGCAGTGGCTCCTGTTGAAAAGATAAAGAATGATTTACCAGGAACATAAGGGAGGGAGAGGTGGGGAAAAGTTCACAATGAGATATGTACTATTGTAATTATGTATTTTACTATCAGCTTAAAATGATTAGCGATTGTGAAGAAAAACAGTAATAACATTAAACGCAGCGAGGGGATGCATTTTGCTATTACAAAAAATAAATGTATGTTACAAAATCTCATACACACAGAAAGTAAATAAAACAAGGACAACAAATAAATGCATGTTACAAAAACACATACACACACAAAGTAAAAAAAACCAAGGACAAACAATAAATGCATGTTACAAAAAACACATACATACACAAAGTAATAAAACCAAGGACAAAAAATAAATGCATGTTACAAAAACACATACACACACACAAAGTAAAAAAAAACATGGACAAAAAATAAATGCATGATACAAAAACACATACACACACAAAGTAAAAAAACCAAGGACAAACAATAAATGCATGTTACAAAAAACACATACATACACAAAGTAATAAAACCAAGGACAAAAAATAAATGCATGTTACAAAAACACATACACACACAAAGTAAAAAAACCAAGGACAAACAATAAATGCATGTTACAAAAACACATACACACACAAAGTAAAAAAAAACAAGGACAAACAATAAATGCATGTTACAAAAAACACATACATACACAAAGTAATAAAACCAAGGACAAAAAATAAATGCATGTTACAAAAACACACAGAAAGTAAAAAAAAAATGAACGCACAAGATGGGAGATATTAGACATAACAAGTTCTCTATAATACTTAATTTATACAAAATATGAGGATAAATATGTAAAACTTTAATGCATATTTATCACTTATATACACACACAATACAACTTAGTCATCATGCTTTGAATCAAGCCTGAATATTACAGGAAAAATACTTTCTTTAGTGCCATAATCTCCAAATGTAACACTTAAATCTGCTATTCCAAAAGTATGATAATAAACAGCCCATGACTTTAAATTTTTTTGAGAAAACACCTTCATTTTTCAAGAATAATTCCATATGATGGTGTATAGTATTGCTCTATTTTTACCCCCTTTTATTGCTATATAATCTTGGGAATATGATTTAAACTTGATGTTTGAATCCTACTATCTGCTTTATTGTCTTGTCCTGTGCTGAAATGATCGCCAGGGACATTGCTAGGAGGGGACTGACCAGTGGGGTAACTATAGCTTTTGCTGCCAAGGGCCGCCCCTGAGTTTGCTGCTCCTCACAGACTGGCCTCATCGCTAAGGTTCCGCAGCGCCAGCTGCACTGTGAGGAAATCAGCTAAACACGTCTAAAGTGCTGGGAGAACCTGTGGACATTATTTATTCCTTCTGGTACTTGGCCTGTTTTTATTTTCATATTTTAGTATTTTTATTTTGTTTTAATAAAATATATTTGGCCTTATCACCTAGTCCTTTGTACTCCTGCATATCTGCTTTCATCGGAAAAAAAATTGTTGTGTCCCCTTTTATTGGCACATTTGCTACAAAACTGAGAGCCAAGAATATCTGGCTCTCCAGAAGGTGAGCAGTTATTTGCACTTCTGTACTCATGTTTAAGGGTTTACACTAGGAGCTTTGTCTCTTTCTGCTTCATTCCATTTTTAAGTTTCCGTTACATTGAAGATAGCAGAGGTCCTGGTATCACCATAGTATACCCCTGATGTTGGGATCTGAGCCTATCCTTCTGTGGCTCCACTCTATGTGAGTGCATCCAATATTAATTAATCACACTCCTGTATGGAATGTATTACTCTCTATATACACATTATCATTTCTAGTATACACCATCAGATCTATACCTTCCCTTTTTAAAGAGTATGTGTTTACTTAGGTAGTGCTCGACTGGGTCTATGTGAGTTTATCACCATCACTTAATTAACTCTGTTTTTGCATATACAGTGGTACCTTGGTTTACAAACGCCTCGGTTAACATAATTTTCGGTTTACAAATGAAAATACATCGAAAATAATGCCTCGGTTTACAAATTTTTTTCTCAATACAAAGCAAGTTTCCCCAGGATGCATTGCACCTAGGAGATTTATAGTGCCGCCCCGTGCATGCTAGAGTCTGTAGGTAGCACGTGGCGTAGAGTGTGGCGGTGTTGGAGCTGTGGAAAGGTAGTGAGCTGAGCCCCGTCGTTTGCATGCCTTTTACTGTGTGTTCTGCATTGTGGGTTGGTTTCCATGCCAGCTAATTTTGACTTTTTTCTAACCTCCAGAACGAATTAATTGGTTTTCAATGCATTCATATCGGAAACCGTGTTTCAGTTTACAAATTTTTCGCAATACAAAACGTCCCGGAGGGACAATGCTGGACTCATGGACAACAGTTAGTAACACTATAACTACTTCTAAATCAAAGAAATTACTATTATAAATTATTTCTTTACTGCCTTAGGAGATGCTATATGTTAAAGAGAACATGTCATGAAAGGTAAACTTTACAAATGGGTGACTGTGATTTGCTGACCACTTTCAGTCTATCACAGAGCCCAATGCAGCTATGAATTGGCATGGCTAAAAGGGAGTTTTGGGAAGCCAGGAACCTTTATTCATTGTTAAACTCCTCGAAAATGGTTTAATACTGAATGGATGGACAGCGGCAGAAGACTCCAGGAACTATAATCAATTTATGAAATGAAAAAGTTATATTGCATACTGTGTCCCTTTAACGTTCTCATTTAATTAGACGTTTTCATAAGAATAAAATGTGTTAGTAGTCATCATTAATACTGCTAGCAGGTTATGGAATCATAAAATGCATAATAAACTGTAGTTTAGACTTTAGGTATATATCTGATTTAAAAGACCTCTACCTGTATATTAAACCCTCACCAAGGGATTTTCCGAACATGAGTGGTGGATTGTTGAAATCGGAGCAATTTAATGGACAAGTACTAAAACAAGTGTATCTTAATCCTAGGCTTGGTATCACTCTCAAATTACTGGCTGTCAGAAGGCACTTCAATGTGACAAATATAGATGCCAAAGACGAAATGATAGGATCACAAGAAACTTAAGCCAACATTTAATAAAAAATTGGCCTTGCTCCTGGACTGGAAAAACAGATGTTTGACTTGTCAGAAAAGAAACATATTATTCCTATAGTTTCACTTTGAAGAAAATGACAATTACACGTGACACATTCATTTAAACGTTTATAGAATGCAATACGTGAACTTCAAAACTGGATTGCATAGATCAGTAAGTATTTGACTAAAAAGTGTGTTGTGGAGGTGAGTTGAAAACAGACTAAAAAAAAAATGTTGTCAATCTCTTTTTTCATTGAGGCACATGCATGACAAGATAAGACAATATATGAATTAACATAAAGCAATTGAGAATAACATATAGTGAATACTGATAAGCCATATCTTGTGTTAATATAGGGTGAGTCGCAATTGATAAATATGGAGAACAGTACAAGAACAATGATAATTGCTGATAATGGTTTACGAGTTTGCCCCAGTCGATTGTGTAAAAGTCATTAAGATTACTTCTTTAAAGTAATGAAAATAGATAAATTAATATAAAGTACTATTAAACATCGGACCTGAGAGAACAAAGGATCTAGTAAGGCTTAGGCTGTCTGGTTTAAGTTTGACAACCACGCATGTTGTGTTACGGTAACAGGCACAGTATAAGCCATTGTGTAGGATTAGAAAATAAAATAAACTTAAGAGTAAATATTTATTTGTTAACTGCTGGGAGGCTGCCAAGGTTTGGTCATAGTGACTAACATTAACCTCACTATAGAAGTGGGAGTCCTAGTAAGACACATGTGAATATTATAACAACTGAAAATAAAACGTTGGTTGGAGTTTTAACTGGAGAATGTCCCCATAGTTTGCAATCACTCTAATCCCACACAGGAAAAGACTTGGTGTGTTTCGCATATGTTGTCGAAGGAGACAATGCGATGATGCTGGTATCCTGATGCCTCGCCACGCCAGCCCCAGTCCTGATATGGAGCCTGCACCAATGCACCACTGACCTGGTTACATATAATAGCCACGTTTATTCCACTGGAGAGTAAATTTATATGCTACATTCTGTCACTTGTACGTCGTCTTCTCCGAGAGCTCTCCATAGGTGTTGACATTGTGATGGGCATATTCCTATACTGGCTTTTAGCCAGGAGATCCTGAATTCTGAGAGGCGATGGGAGAGGTGGCGGGGTTGCCTGATGTAGACTTCCATGGACTCCCAACTCAACGCTGTCGATTTCTAGGTTGATGGTAGATAATGGAATGGCATAGCTTCTGGGAAGCTCGATTGTACAGCATTGCCAAGAACTTTTCACAGAATTTTTTGAATCTGGACAGGGTATTCCCTTGATGAAGATTAGGTGTAGCTCCACACAGCTGTGCACCCATTTAGAAGACATCTAGTATGCGTCTTATAGGCAGAACAAACAGTCCATCAATGAGGTTATTGAGGTTATTAGCAGCCTCCGTAGTGATGACCCAAATATCCTCCAGCGGTCCAGAGTGGGGGGGGGGGTGAGCAGATCGACTTCAGTCCAAGGATCAGTTGCCTCTTCCATCGGTGTGGGAGACTAGGCACATGCTGAGGCATTAAAAATTGGTTGAGTAAATGAATCTCAACAAGCTTTGAAGTATCACAGTAATTCCATAAGCCAGGTATCTCAAACAGACAGAAAATGAGCTATCTGTGAGCATAAAAATGGTGTATTTAAGTCAGGCATAGAGGAGCTCTAAAGAAACGTGTCTGCTCAGGTTGGCAGTCAGGCCCCTCCCCCAGACTGGAAAATTTAAAGGAAAGCACCATAACCAGTACAGCAAAGTGTACGGCTACAGTATCATATAGTACCAGAAGGACTCTAAGTAGTGAAATCATTGACTTGTCAAGAAGATTTGACAACTTACCTAGATCCCTCTGAGTACCTGCAGCCGAGGCCCTGAGTTCCACTACGCTAAGCATGGCTGTGAAGGACCACACTCATTGACTGAGAGTGTCATGCTGTGCTTGGCCCATAGGAGACATCTGGCTTGACCAGGAAATACAGTGCATGGGCTAGGGTGTCCCAGGTATGTTGTCAACCCCTTCTTGAGATGTGATACTTACTCTAAGACTACTTACTCTAAGACGTGCCAGTGTACTCCTGGCACCATAACTACTACAACAGCTGTTGTAGTTTTGGTGTTTTAATTTAGAGGAATGCTCTAAGCATGCATTGCAGCTACTTGGTTACAGCAGATTTGTACTTTAAGCATAATCCATGCCAAACCATCCAACGTTGGATAGCAATATTTGGTGCAAGGAATATTTAGGGTGTTATCCCCCTTTAAGGCTAATATAGCATAATAGGTATAACATCTCCAGGTGTACTGGGAAGAGTTTTTTTTTTATTCAGTTATTTAAACCTAAACTGTGTAAGTAATCCGCTCATGTCAACCCACACCTTAGTAAATTGACCGCTCAATACTTAATAGCAGTATGAGCGTGATTAATGAGACCGTTAACATTGTTTTCTGAATCATTACAAACACATAAAACCGCACACCCTGTTAATGTGGAGATGTTATAGCGATATAGATGAAACTCATGGAGTGAATCAGAGGTAAGTTGAAAGTATTTCGGCTACTGGTTAAAGGGACACTATGGTCACCAAAACAACTTTTTACTGAATAACCCTCAAAGTTTCAGTTCACACCTCACGACTGATCGCTGCATAGTGAATAAATTATTTATCGCCTTTGACTTTATCTCACTATCCAGTGCTATTTACAAAGAACTTCTGTGGCAGAGAACAATTAACTTGCAAATGATGTTGTTGCAATGGCAACAGAGGGAATTAGCATTAAAATCCTTTCCTTTAAGTCTACAAATCATTTGTACAGACTCAGAGTGATGTTTGTGCTCTGTTTTCGCACTGTAAACACTGTATGATTGGAAGAGTCTCTTTAATGATAACGCCGTGCTGGGTTCATTCTCTCCGATGTTTGCATTATATGATTAAAAAGGGGGTAGATAATGAGAATTTAAGCAGATTTTTCTTTAATAAGTAACATCGATTTATATTGTCGTTTTCTTTAGGGGAATTTATATTTTAAAAAAGGGCATATGATACTGTTTTTTCAGTCTTTAATCTTCAAACAGAGGTTCATAACTCAGTTCTCATTACACGCCAGCAGTCCAGGTTTTGTCAATATCCCCTTTTGAACAAAACGGGGATATGTCTAAATTCTGGACTGTTATATAGAGATCTGAGCACTGGGTTGGGAAACACTTTCTTAAAAGAGAAATTGGCAAAGAAATACAAAATTTTCTGTGTTATTAAAACATGTCAGCGATGTATCAATGGCTGTTCCAGAGGTTATCAACATCTTCATTTATTCTGGTACCGATTACATATGGTTGTTTTTTATAAGATGCCAAAGATAACAAAATTAATGTGATGTTATAGCAATATGCTCAAGAATTAAAGGACCACTATAGACACCCAGACCATTTCAGCTCAATTAAGTGGTCTGGGTGCCAGGTCCCTCTAGGATTAACCCTGCCTGGTGTAAATAAGTAAGAGAACATTAGGGTTAATCCAGCCTCTAGTGGCTGTCTCATTGTGATTTTCACAGTGAGAAGACTCCAGCGTCCATAGAAAAGCATTGCGAATGCTTTCCTATGGACTGGCTAATTGCGTGCGCGACTCTTGCCGCGCATGTGCATTCAGCCGATGACAACCGAAGGAGGAGGAGAGTCCCCAGCGCCGAGGGAGCCCGGCGCTGGAGAAAGGTGAGTGTTTAACCCAGTTCCTCCCCCTTCAGCACGGCGGGAGTGGGACCCTGAGGGTGGGGGCACTCGCAGGGCACTATAGTGCCAGGAAAACGAGTTTGTTTTCCTGGCACTATGGTGGTCCTTTATCTGTCGTCTAGGATTAAAGTGCTATTCAACCCCTTTTTTATGCTTATAATTTTTTAATGAATAGAAACAATGCACATCAAGACTCCTCCAATCTGAACACTTTTAAAAGCAGAAGTGGTTGGAAAAACCCTTTAAGGTAACCAAGCAGTAGAAGTTGGTTAAATTTGAGTTGTTTTGACTTTGATGGAGCCATATAATTCCCTCTGGACATAAGTAAATATAAGCAAAAATACTGGTGAAGGCAATACTCTGTTAACTCATCCTACCTCTTACCTCTATGTTAGTATAAATAATGGTCCAGTTCTGGGTCCACCTCTGCTACTGGAAGTCAAAGGTAAGGTGGATAAAAAGGAAGACACAACCGAATGGCACTGGTCAGATATACCTTTTCTTCTGCTCATTATCGTTCTTCGTTTCCTTTCTTGGAGTGTGTTGTTTGTCTTCTAGAGACTGAAAAATATGTGTGAAACAAACAAACAATAGCAGGAACACCAATAGAAAGGGTTTGAAAAGGTGATGGTCCACAGCGTCAACAATGCCCGAAGGTTAAAAAAACATTAGTCACCTTTTGGCAATATTTAGCACTTTAGTTATTAAAGTAGAATAATAGGCAGTGGTCAGATAAAGATATTTTCTTAAACTTGGAATGAAAATTATGTAAGTGAATAAAGAAGGAGAAGGCTAATGATTTTTAGTTTAGAGAAAAGAGACAAAAGTAGATATTAGACGATGGTGACAATCAGTGGGGTAAAATGACAGACGCATAGAAACCTTTCCAGCAACTGGGGAGAAACTCAGGATAGGACGAAAAAGGAGACTTTCTAGTTTTTGTGAAGATGAGGCTGGTTAGATGTTCGCAACTTGTTAAAGGGTATAGTTAAATTGCAGTTTAACAGACAGTGGTACAGGAAGAACAACGACTAAACAAGCTAAGGTGGAGGGTATGCAGAAAGCAATTTTTTTGTGATTGTGGGCAGTACATAAAATATATATATCACCACTATTTAGAACTTGAGTATAGTCTGGAAAACACAAACAAAACAGACCATAGTGTAGTATATTACATATTCATGAATAAAACCATGTAGTTATATAGTTATTCAACTCACATGTTGCTGAGCCAAATATAGTTAGCTGAGACTTTTAGAGTTCCAGTTAAATATCTTTGGTAGTTTTCTGGATCATACCCCAGCAGGTATACACATAATATCTCATTGGCACTTTTGATAAATGAATTGGCTATAAGGAAAATAATGCCAGCTTTTTTGGGGTACAAAAATAAATAAAATCCATGCCAAATAGTGCAGAATAAAAAGCAGAATAAAAGCACTAACAAGTTTCAACAGGTCTATTTCAAAGTGTGTAATATGTTAGTCCACAGTATTTCCATTTCTATAGGGACATTGACGCGCTTTTTCCTTCCTTTCACGCGCTTCTTTGCACATTTGTTTCAGTATTTGTCATTTCCGGTATCTTGTAAACGCAGAAGTTTCTACAGATATCTTTCATATGTCCGCATTTGACGTTATACATATCAGTCACACCATATTTACACAATCGTTAAAGCAAAGAATAAATTCTAGATAATAGAAAAAGAATGAAAAGTTGACTTTTTGTGCTGTATAGTATTTCATTATTTTTTTATGCAATAGATGTTTTCATAATTTTGGTGTGCTTACCATTCACAGCCCATTATCTATATATCAGTATCCAATAATACCCGCATTGTAACAATTAAAATATATATAATTGCTAATATACATTTTTAGCAGTTATGTAATCATGTCTTCTGTGTTGTCATAGTTGACATAAACGACAATCATCGTCTAATGGAAAAATATTGTTTCCCTGTTACCGTTGAAGATACAGATAGCTCTTTGCCAAAAAAAGGAAACAAATCAAACGGACTGATAACTTACATAATTTCGGGTTTGGATAGACAAATTAGTTCCTTAACTAAGTGTGAAAATTACAGTTAGCCCAATTCTTCTAAAATTAATTTAAAAAATTATATAATTGCCTTCTGATTTAATGGAAAACTATAATGTTATGGAATACTATGGACACCAAAACAACTTTTGGTTAATGAAGCAGTTTTGTTGTATAGATCAGCGGTTCCTAAACACACAGGGGCACTGCAAAATGTTTGCTATGAATATTGCGCCGGGAAACATGATTAACAGGAGCTATGATCATAGCACCGGGAAACATTTTTACTGCACAGGGACCTGGTCAAGCACCACATCCCTTTAAGACCGCAACTGGGCCCCTGTAGTGTCGACAGGCTGGAAGGAAGGAGCCGGACCAAGGCAGACTTGGACGGAAGGGAATTAGCGGAGGTAACCGGTAGGGTTACCCGTGGTCTGATACATACCGTATTAAAACACTAAAACTATATACAATCACCCCTTCAAACACCAACACAATACAGTACACTATAGCGGCAGTATATGCTGCAGCACTGCACAGATATACAACCTAAAATTTTGACTTGGGGCACCTTGAAAAAAAAAATTGAAATATTAAGGGCGCCTTCAATCTAAAACGTTTGGGAACCACTGGTATGGATCATGCCACTATTAAATTCTCTGATAATCAAGAGCTAAATTATTCTGTTTATACAACCCTAGTTACACCTCCCTGCATGTGACTTGCACAGACTTCTTAAACACTTCCTGAAATGGAACCTAGATATTCTAGCTTGCTTTATCACACAGTCTGTTTAATATAGAATTTCTTATTTCCTGCACTTTTAGTAGGCCTCTGTTTACAGGAGATAAAATAAACTTCTAAACAAGTTAACATCTGATGGAAAAATTAAACCCGGTTTCTCATGCACAATGTGTGAGTCACAGCCAGGGGAGGTGTGGCTAGGGCTGTTCAAACAGAAACAAAAGTGACACTGCTGCATTAGCTAAAGTTGTTTTGATGACTATAGTGTTCCTTTAGGGATACAAATATGTATTCCTAACGTTATAGCATTTTCCTAACTATTTAGACTTATACACCACCCCTTTAAATAATTAAATAAAGAGATTTACTTTGTTTAATCCCCCCCAGTCTTGCCATTGCCACTACTCCATCCCTGGCTGAGATCACCATCATTACAAATAATTTCAGCGAATCCAGTGCTTCCACATAGAGGAATGCCATTGGGGTCATTAGACATCAAAGAAATCATTTGGATTTTCTTCAAATTCCCTATTCTGAATCATTTTATTCAATGGTTAAGTTCGCCTAGATCTGAGTGATAGGGTAGAGCAGTAGAACCTGATGCTGATCATGACACCCTTCAAAAACTCTACGGTTTTAAAGATTGAGCACCTCTAATAGCTGTCAGCGTGGCAGACATTGGAGGCATGATTTTGGTCCAATGAAAACATTGCTGATTTTCAGAAATGGCAATGTTACAAATTGTCCAAGTAAATTGACAGCCCCAAAACCATTTAATTCTTAGAGTGTCCCTTTAAGACTAGAATAAATTGAAGACAATAATAAATTATTCAATGTCATTGGCATTCTCAGTTTCCATAAATAACCTTACCGACTTGATTACTTTACACGGATCTTTGTCAGAGGGAGATTTCATAGAAGAAAACATCCCTTCTGCATCTTCATCAGATATCTCTGTAGCTAGCCGGAGCTTTTTCAATTTCCTGGAGAGCTCTTTAAAAGCTGAAATCATATAAAGTTTCTTCCACACTAGATTGTAGATAGGAAACAACAGTTAATTGAGGGTTTTCTTAAGCAGCTGATCAACGAGAAACATACTTTGTGCAATTTGCATGCCATACATTATTTCATCTTGATTTAGCAACATTCTGGAGTCTTCTAGCTTCCTTTAACTTAAAGGACCACTATAGTGTCAGGAAAACAAACTCGTTTTCCTGACACTATATAATACTTAGGTACCCCACCCTCAGGATCCCCCTCCCACTGGGCTGAAGGGGTTAGAACCCCTTCAGCCACTTACCTTTATCCAGCGCCGGGCTCCCTCGTCGCTGGTGACCTCTCCTCCCGCTTCGACGTCGACGTGGAGTCGAATGCGCATGAGTGGCCAGAGCCGCACGCGCAATAAAAACGCACATAGGAAAGCATTTCTCAATGCTTTCCTATGGACGTTCTGCGTGCTCAATGCGATTTTTTCATTGAGGGTCGGGGAAGCGCCTCTAGTGGCTGTCAGGAAGACAGCCACTAGAGGTTAGATTAACCCTGCAATGTAAACTCTAAAACTTGCTATGTTTACAGCTGCAGGGTTAAAACCTGGGGGACCTGGCACCCAAACCACTTCATTGAGCTGAAGTGGTCTGGGTGACTATAGTGGTCCTTTAACTTTCTTATAGACAGAGGTTTAAAACCTAGACAGACAGACAGATAGATCGATAGATAGATAGATAGATAGATAGATAGATAGACAGACATACTAATGTGGCACAATCAAAGCTAAATTTGCAGTAAAGACCCCACAAGTTGATATGGCTGCTAGTGCGGAGGTGGCCAAGAGAGGAAAAGATGAGGGGAAATACTAACCTTAATTTGTCGATCCTCTCTCTCACCATATTCTTGTTGTCATTCTTCTTCTGCCAATATCATCGTCTTCTAGCTATTATCACCATTGCACTCCCGTGCGTTTGCAAGAGTATAAAAGGGGTTCTGATGGATCTTTCATAGATAATATTGTGCAATAAAGTTCCATGGACAGCTTTTGTACCTTTCACAATGTGATACCTGTTTCCACCAGCTATGGTGACAAAGAGCTGATGGGAAATGAAGGCAGAACTTTTGCCTTTTGCCAAACATTAGAATGAATCTCTAGTGTTAGGAAAACAAAGTTGTATTCCTAACACTATTGTGTGCTCTAGTACCCCTGCTACCTTGTGCACCCCCCTCCCCCCCACCCTCAACAAATAAAGGGTTAAAAAACTTGTATTTATTCAACCGATTCCAGCGCTGATAGGCGACCTATTGCGCATGCACGCAAAGTGTATTAGACCCTCCCCATGGGAAAGCATTGAATCAATGCTTTTCTATGGGGATTTCACGGACGCTGGATGTCCTCATGCAGAGCGTGAAGACTTTCAGCGTCATTTAAGGGACCCAGACTCCCGTAAACACCTGGAAGTGACTGTCTGGTAGATGTTTTGCATTGCAGGACTTAGGGAACAGGAACATCGTACCAGACCACTTCAATGAGGTGAAATGGTCTGGGTACATATAGTGTCCCTTTAACAAAGGAAACAAAGTAACTCCTTCCTTATTTCATGTATATGTTTTGATTGGGTTGGAATTCCAGCACCAGGGCAGATACTTACAATGATCCATTGGGAGCAGAACTGTAGGATGTAGGATTATTGGGCAGAATAAACGGTGCTGAATGGTTCTTATCTGCCGTCACATTTTATGTTTCTATGTTCCTTAGTTTTAACTTATTTTCAATATTTTCAATGTATAAATGTTTCTGATTTGATAAATATAACAGAGGAATAATCTTATTTTGTTTTAAAAAGTTTAATTTCATACATTGCAATAAAAGTCAGGGTAAATCAGTTATTTACTCATAGTTCACCCCTGACTGAGGTTCTGTTATATAATAGCATATTCCAATATTTATCGCAGTACCTAATTTCTGTGAATAAGTGGGATCTACAGGTACATCTAAGTTCCCTCTATGTATGACAGACCTGGAATGATGAAAGGAGGCCCTAACAGGACCGGGATTCTAGAGTAACCATTTGTCTTCAGATAAAAATATTTATACTTTAAAAAAAGAGAGTGTGACCGGGCCCCCTGTGATGATGTCAGGATGCTGGGAGGAAGTGAGAGCTCTCGGTCACTTCCTCCCAGCATTCACTGAGCGCCGCGCGGAAGAAGAAAAAGAGGGAGTCAGAGTGGGAGCTCTGACTCCCATCAGCCTGAGCCAGCCTCCTGCACTCCAAAGTTAGGAAACACATACAAAATGTACATGTATGTATGTGTATGTATGTATGTGTATGTAAGTGTCTGTATGTATGCTTGTGTGTATATGTTTGCATGTATGTGTCTGTTTATATGTGTATCTGTTGTGTGTGTGTGTGTGTGTTTCTGCATCTGCATGTGTCTCTGTGACCCTGTGTATTAGTATGTGTTTCTATGTGTCTTTGTATATATGTGTATATGTGTGTCTCTGTGTCTGTTTGTATATGTGTATGTCTATATGTGTATATGTTTGTATGTGTGTCTGCATGTCTTTGTATCTGCATGTGTGTCAGTGTGTATCTGTATGTGTGTCTGTGTTTGTATCTGTGTGAGTGTCATTCTGTGTATTTGAATGTGTATCATTCTGTGTGTATGTGTAGCTGCATGTGTGTCTGTGTATCTGTATCTGTGTCAGTGTATCTGCATGTGGGTCCGTGTATGCATCTGTATGTTATTGTGTGTTAGTGTTTCTGTTTATCTGCATGTTTGTCAGTGAGTGTATTTGTGCATCAGTGTATGTAGGTGCGTTAGTGTGTATCTGCATGTGTGTCTGTGTATGCACTTCTGTGTCTGTGTATCTCTCTATGTATGTTTGTACCTGTGTATGTGTGCATCTCTATGTATGTCAGTGTTTGCATCTGTATGTGTGTTTGTGTGTATATTTTGTCTCTGTAAGAAATGAGAGGGCTAAGTGAGTGTTTTTTTTATTTTTGTGTAGGCATTGATAGCGTGTAGTGATTGTATAGGGGATTAAATTAATAATGATTTGAAAACAAATATTCATTCCTCCTTTCCTGTTGTTACCTAGTTGGGAGAGGGGCATGCTGATCTGAATCTGGTCTGCCTCTCCACTGGGTACGGACCATGCGTAACTGTCTCGCAAGCTCAGGGACTTGCAGTGTCCTCTGGTAATCTGCGGCAGCGCTCTGATTATCCCGAGCTAGGAAGACAGCTACTTATGGTCTGCAGCCAACAAAAGTGCAGGCCAGACGTGCCATACTGCCTCCCCTACATTACAGAGGAACAGACTAAGTATGTCACATAATACTGTGAGTGGTTTTGCTTTGGAGCTCTGGATTATACTTATTTATCTTGACCTCTTTGGAAATAAATTTTGTAGTAATTCGCTACTTCTCCATTTATCACAGAGCTCCACAACAATAGAACTCCCAGTAATGTGGAGACAAGATCATACACTATACCAGAATACAACTCTAAGTAATGTGTCTATTAGTGTGTCACCGAGCTATCTAACTATAAAACAGAGTAATGTGCATTTTATATACCAGAGCTCCACTGTAATACATCTCACTATAATATGATGTAATGTTTGTGTTGTCTGTGTACGTGATAGGTATGATGACTGTGTGTGATATGTATGCTATGTGTTGGCTATGTATGATATTTGTAATGGGTGTATTAACTGTGTATGATATGCGTGTATTGGTCGTAGGTGATATTTTTGCTGGGTTTATTGGCTTTGTGTGATGGGTATTTAATTCATATAAAAATATGCATTTAGGCCAATGTGTGAATGCAGTTGTATATTTTTGCAGAGTTATGTGCACACAGTCCCACACTCAGATGCACACAGTTATACATGTACAATGTAAAATCCACATGCACACAGTCGCAGGCAGTCACATACACAGGATCAGGCACAAACACACAGGTACAGGCAGTCACACACATACATAGTTACAGGCAGATAAACACACACACACACACACAATTACAGGCAGACAGTCACACAGGTACAGACAGACAGTAACATACATACAGCCACACATTCAGTCTTACACACACATGCAGACAGCCACACACACACAGGCAGGCAGCCACACACATACACATAGGCAGACAGCCACACACATACATACAGGCAGACAGCCACACACACACAGGCAGACAGCCACACACAGGCAGGCAGTCACACACAGACAGCCACACACAGGCAGTCACACACACACAAACACACACACCGACAGACAGTCACGCACACACACACACACACAGACAGCCAGTCACACACACACAGGCAGCCAGTCACACACACAGACAGCCACACACACAGGCATAGTTATCTCTGTTCATTATGGAGGAGTGGAGGCAGTGCAGCTCCTGGGGTCTGGTTATTGGGGAAGCAGGGCCTCCTTCCTGCTTCCCCTGCAGCAGTTATCTGGCACTTTTAGCTCCGCCCTGTCGTAAGTTTAGCTCCGCCTCTGCCACAGGGAAGCTCCGCCCTGCTGCACGGTAAGCTCCGCCCCACCACAATATTGGGGGGTTTAAGAATCCCGGCCAGCCATGTGTGAGCTGTGTCGGCCCCATGGAGCCCCCTGCTCCCATGGCGCCCTGTGCGGCCGCACAGCTCGCACACCCCTAAGGCCGGCCCTGCCTGCAATATAAAACACTGCAGTTTTAGAGAAATGTTTACATTGCAGGACTAAGACTACCTCTAGTGGCTGTCTGCCAGGCAGTCATTAGAGGCACTTCCTAGGGTTTCATGGAGTTTGTCTCAGTGAAACGACACTGGATGTCTTCATGCTCTGCATGATGACGTCCAGTGTCAAAGAAAAAAGGAGGCGGACCTCGAAGGACATCGGTGTTGGCGGGTTATTAAACAAAGGGTTATTTAACCCTTTACAGCGCGGGGAGGGAGGCTGCAGAACCCGAGGAACAGCTTTGTGTTCCTAACACTAAAGTGTTCCTTTAATAAAAGGGCTGGTAATGGATTTGCTTGCCAATAAATAAGTCTACGTGCTTCATAAATCACTGTAATGTATAGAACTATGATATCGAATTAAGTCAGCAGTTTGGCATCATTCCATTTCTCTACAGAATGAGAGTTAAGAATTCCAGAACACATTGCTCATCAGAGACATGCAAAGCACAGTGTGTTTCAGACTATTTCAGACTATTCATGCAAGATAGTTTTGAAAACTAACAAATATTAGCGAAATCTACACGTGCTGTTAGTAAATATCTGTAATTTTTCTCTTCCTTATATTTTATTAATCGCTCATTTGCAAAAGTGTGGTAAACTATTATTTTTTATAAGTCTACCGCACAGGTAGAATAATGATAGAGGTATGTACTAAACTGGCAATTGTCAGGGGGATTGGGATTTTGGGCCAAAATATTCAAGCCAGAAAAAGAGCGTAGTTGGAGAAATCTTCAAATTCTGCCTTTTGGCCTACAATTTGTATTTCCTAGTCAGTTCTCCACAATTCCTTCTTTAAAGGGTACTTGTCGAGACCTCGTTGACTTATGAACTTTTAAAAGAGCATACAATTTTACCTATACATTGTGTAACTAGTTTTGCTAGCAAATATATAGGTTGGGAGAAAAACCTATTTGCCTATTGAGAAAGCCTTAACAGGCGAAACGCGTCTCGGAGAGAGGAACTTGCAGACTTAAAGGGACTCTCCAGTGCCAGGAAAACAAACTGTTTTCCTGGCACTGCAGGTCCCCTCTCCCTCCCACCCCCCATCCCAAGTTGCTGAAGGGGTTTAAAACCCCTTCAGTGACTTACCTGTATCCAGCGTCGATGTCCCTCCGCGCTGGTTCAGGGTTCGCCCACGCTCCTTCCCCACCGACGTCATCCGGCGGGAGAGACCGATTGCGCATGCGCGGCGGGGAGAGATCTAATGCGCATGCGCGGCCATGCCGTGCACGCGCATTAGACCTCCCCATAGGAAAGCATTGAAAAATGCTTTCCTATTGGGATTTCAGCTACGCTGGAGGTCCTCACATAGCGTGAGGACGTCCAGCAATGCTATAGCACACAAAATGTGTGCTATAAACCCGGAAGTGCTCTCTAGAGGAGGAGTTAACCCTGCAAGGTAAATATTGCAGTTTATGAAAACTGCAATATTTACAGTTGCAGGGTTAAGGGTAGTGGAAGTGGGCAGATGTGGTCTGGGTGCCTGGAGTGTCCCTTTAATAATATATTGAGTATAATCTCTGTTTTTTATTTGTTTTATTTATGCCAATTCATTTTATTTGTTAATAAAAAAGTTTGGTGGTTTCCATTGTTCTGCAACCTGGGCTGGAGTTACTTGCAAAGAAGGAAGGTGTCACCCTGTTCGACACCATATTAATGAAATACAGAGATTAAATATAGTTTCAAAATAAAGTAAACACGTTTTTTTGTGTGCAAGTAAGGTGTATACCAGGGTATTTAATACTGTACGAGTGTGCAAAATGACAAATACTAAGTTTAGGTCCAGTAGGGCCAACGCCTCCCAAGCCCGGAGCCATACAGCTTGCTCTCCTACAGGTGTTTCCCACACAGATTCCCCACGACATCATCCTTACGATTAAAGCTGTCGTGTTTCCTAAGATACTATGTGTTGCAATGTATAATATTAGCATATAACTACCAAAAATGTTGGTCTAAATTTGTTTGTTACATTCTGTACTTACGCTGTACTTCCACATCTTCTCCTGCTCGTATAATGAAAAATCCAAAATAAAGAATGTCTAAAAAAATAAATAACAAAATATTGTACCAATGTGGTTTTACTTTGTCTTCTACTTCGTTTGGACAAATAAAGTGAAAAGCTGCATGCCGCCTTAAAGGCACAGATGCCTATATATATATTTTTTTTTTAAAGGCTCCATCAAATGTGAATGTAAATAAGTCACAAGCACAAGTGCACAATATTATTATCTGAGTTTCTTTTAAACAGTATCGCGCTACATTCCATGTGTTTATGGTTTACATTTATCATAGGTATACCATGTGAAAAACAGAAGTAAGTGATGTATCACATTTGAGCACTTCACTCACATTATTGTTTTGTGTGGTTACTCACCGTCTTTTAAAAGAGCATAACATTCTACATATTCATTGTGCTAGCAAATGCATAGATTGGGAGAAAAAAACGGTTTCAAAATAGTTATTTATGCTAAAGGGAGATCAGAAAGGACCATTTATAGCCAGTTTTTTTTAAGGCTTCATGGGCCTGGATCTGAAAATTAAATCTACAATTTTCTCATCACAGTTAGAATTTGAAGTGAAGTCACAGTGAATTTAAATTTGAAGGCCAAAGTAGCCGTACTAGAAGTATACCTGGCTTAGAGAGTTTATCCAGTTTGGCTATTTTGGCCCTAAATTTAAAATTGAATTCCCACTTACTGAATAAACATGCCAGAGTTAAAACAATATTTTGCTAATCACTGCATTTTTTTTTAGTCTAATTTGGGCAGGGGGACCAGGACCAGAGGGCTCTAAGCAGCATAACAACACCATAACAGCAAGCATAAAATCTAGTTAGCCTTAAGAGCTGAGAACAATTATTATGACGCTTTAACCTCTGAGCACATCAAGGTCATTCATAGCATACAGATATTGCCATGGCACCTGCACGGTATGGAAGTGCTTTACCTTAACTAATCAAACTACATTTTATGGAATATGAGATGCTGCTTTTTAAAAGGTGAACTGTCACTTTAATATTATGTTTACTTGTCGGACTGCAAAATCCAGACATTGATCACACTGTTCAACAATGTCCAGATTTTGTAAATTCAGACTCCAAAAGGGCCTGATGATGTCTCGATTTGAGCGAGACCAAACAACGCTGAATGTGTGAATGCTTCAAATCTGGGCCTGGATTAACAAAAAATCCAAAATATTTACCCATTGGCAGCACTATCAGTGATCAAACAGTTAAAAACAGTTTAAAAACCTTTGGAGGCGCGAGGGTTATTTGTGTTTATGTGGAGGTTGGCCAGCGCTTGCTAGCCAGCTGCCACATTAAATAGAAAAAAATATATTACAAAAATAGCTATACTACTATACACTCATACTACTATAACAGAGGTTTAAAACCTTCCTATGTCACCATCTGCCATGCTTCAGTTTCACACTAGCGACTGGGCAGCCATATTTTTTTAATAATTTCTTTTTTTTTGCCCCATAATTAATCACAGAGGGTTTTTAACTATACTTGAAATTGTCATTCACTTGCAAAAAGGCAAGTGAATGATAATGTATGAATATGCAAATTAGGTTCCAATTTAAAAAAAAAAATTTTTTTACTAGTGCTTTGTAAATCTTGTGAATGTGAAAGTATCAATTTTAATCCGGACACGGAATGCATCTGGGGAATTTGCTGCATATTTACTAGGGCTCATATTCAGAAAATATGAGAGTTGACATTGCGGTCGGAATTTGGTAATTTTTATCTGATTTTATTAATCGGGACAAATCCGGTATTTAGTTAATAACCCCATTAATGTAGACTCCATGATTCTATATCTTGTAGCTCCGCCTTAGCTCCCTGCCAATCATTAATAGAAACTCTGTCCTTTTAGACCTGTTAGTCGACATAGATAAAACATACAGAAGCAGAAGAGAAATTAAACAATGTTTCTAGTTCTCCTCCTCATTTATAAAGTGTGCCTGGCTGGCTGTGCCTCAACTGAACTGAATTGTGATGTAATTTTTTAAAACTTTAATATAAATGTTAAGGCCATAGGCCTTAACATTTATATTAAACAGGCCTTAAAAATTGATGTGAGGGGTTAAACAGGCCTTCGGAGGGGTTAAACAGGTTTTGAAAACTGCTCAGTCTTCTGTACCTCAGGGCCTGGACAAAAACCCACCCTCCACACCCTTAAACTCTATTATCTTATTCCCTAGCTAGGCCCTCTTGATAGACAGGCCTAACCTAACCATCAGTTCCTAGCACACTTCAACCGACTTTGCATCAGGTAGTCGGGAAAAACACGGCCTTGGTTCTTGACCACAAATTAAAAAAACAAAAAACAGATCAGCACAAAAGAGAATAATATCTGGAGCTGGAAGATATAATAATAACTTTAATTAGACAAAAAAAGGTGTTTAGGGAAAATAGGTGCACTGTTTGGGACTTTCCAAACTGGTTTTATATTTTCCAGTCTGACAGAATGGATTATTCAATCTGCAAACAAGGTGTTAATTTAACTCTTGATAAACAACCCCTGCACATACTTTTCACCATGTATCATTTCCTGACGTTGTAATGTTAACAATCCAAAGGAATATCAACCTAGTGCTCACAAGGTAAAAAGATAGGTGAAAAGAATTATGGGATTTATTTAAAATAAAAAATGTTTTCCTGGAGACCATTTAGAGTCTGGATTAGAATATGTGAAATCGAGTAGGTAATGCTGGTTCAACAATGTAAATCAGTATTGATTTATCCAACTCAATTCTAGAGGAAAACACAGAAAGCAAAACAGAATAAATGCACAAAATTATGCAAGCCAACAATGTTAGTCAACTGAATAAAACAAATCTATTTAGTAGGCCAAATAGTGTGTAGTGAATCAGGGATTTTGTAATCAGGTGGCGAACCAAGGTGGAAAAATGGTCAAGGAGATTGACGAGCATTAAATAGCTAGGTGTGTATGAGAGGATGACCGATTGATATTGGAACAAACTATTTATATGCTAGGTGTATATTTCGCCAAACGTCTTAGCATTGATATGGTAACCTCTCTGTTTGTGGTTGGTTGTAGATAACACTTAGGTGATAAATGCTGGATTTTCCCAGTCGCCGTTGATTGGTTAGAGTTTGTCACACACCACCACCTTCAGACTGAGCTCCATGGCAGAGTTCCAAGGAATGTGCCTAACACATAGACGCACACTGCCTAATACATACATACACAAACACACACACACATAGCAAGCAGTTCTCCCTTACATACTCAGGCGGGGGCACATCAAGCAGTCTATAATAAACAGCATGGTGACCTCTTCCGGGCACAGGGCAACGGGCAGCACCTTTTGGATGCTGTGCCCTTACTCTATCCTGCTCGTCAGAAGCCATGCCGGGCTGTCCATATCGTGTCTGGATGCTGGAAGGGTGGTAGGTGGGCAGCAGTGTAATTACTGCTTTCGCTTCAGCCTGGCAGCTCGCCTCTTAAACCAACCTCTCTGGCATGTGCTCACATGGTGCCCTCCAGACATGCAGTGAAGCTGCAGAGAGTGCCACCTCTTCCGAACTGAAGCACTGGCTGCAGATTAATATTGGTGGGGTGCATCTGGGTGGTAAGGAATAACCCAGGGGGGCACTTGCCTGCCTTAAGTGACGCCTGTGGGAGGAGTGTGACAGATACACAGCATGGGGACAAAATGGCTCCATCAGGACCTATGCACGAGCCAGCTCTGAAAATAACCAACCTGGAAGCACAGCTCACTAGAAAAATTCTTCCAATACAGCTATTTTGCCCTTAAAGGAACTCTCCAGACACCAAAACAACTTAATCTAAATTAAGTTGTTATAGTGCCAAAAGGTCCCTGAGCATACTATTACCTCAAGGGGTTAAACTGTTCTTGAATGGACGATCTCCACTCCCCCCCCCAGGCTGCATCCGGCTACTGAAATTTCAGTATTAGGAAGCACGGAGTGCCGCAAAGCAGGGGTTCTGCTGATTGGCTGAGACTGGTCGTCTGATGCTCTAAGCCAATCAGTAACACCCCATTCACAAAACTGGCTTAGAAAAGGTACATTTCTTTCCAAGCCAGTCTTATGAATGAGGTGTCACTGATTGGCTTAGAGCATCAGGCAACCAGTCTCAGCCAATCAGCAGAACCCCTGCCTGTCAGCACTCCACGCTTCCTGAAACTGAAGTCAGAAGCAAGATGACGTCTGGAGAGAGTGGAGATCGCCACTGGAGCCATCTTTGAATTTAAACCGTTTGAGAATGGTTGAACCCCTTGAAGTAAGAGTGTGCCGTGGGCCTCAAAGTTGTTTTGGTGCCTGTAATTCCCAACAGTTTTCACTTTAATACCCTGGTAGCATACTTGTGTTTCTGGAGTCGAAAAACTAAATTTAACTACAAACTAAAATAGCCATCCTGGGTTTGTTGTTTATCTGGCAATTTTATTCCAAATCATCACTTTTTACATACATTTTGCGATTAGGTATTCAGTTTACTACAGTTTGGTATTTAGTGACAACCTCTAAAGTGATAAATGTAGGGGACTCAAAGTGAGTATTCAAACGGAACAAATAACTGGCTTAGAATCTGAAATTTATTATAATTTATATATATTTCTGAATATTCCCACTTTGAAAGGGAACTCCACTGCCCAAATACAAAATAAATAAATATCATACTGGTAGAAATACCCCAAATAAAAAACATGCACCCATTTAATTATATATTTTTTTCATTGGGATAATAAACATGCATTTAATTAAATTATGCATTTTTTTTATTAGGAGTATAACGAAAAATAGCTTGCAAAAGTCACAGTTCTCTTATTAGAAGCTGTTGCAAACCCTCCCCTTCTAACCCTGCCCAGACCTTCTATGGCTGTCCAATCACAGAGTTGAATCTTGAGTTTAGCGCCAATAAGCTCACGATACCAGGAAGTAACAGGATTGGCTGTCTGATTGACAACCTAAGGGGTGGAACCAAGTTAATTTCTAAACGTGCCAATTTCTATTGAAAAAGAGTTCACACTTTTTACACATAAAGCATTTCAGCAAGCTAAAGTGACATATGGGTCTGGAGAGCCCCTTTAATAAATAATCATGTTTGTGTTCCACCAGCAGGGTTTGATGGGGGTTTTCTTTTAAATCTAGCAGTGCTCCTGTCTGTACTCTGATAACCTGAGTCACGTCACCACTGTGAATGTAGCTGTGACATAATATTCTGTGATTAACCAGCACAAGACCTCCCAGCCCCTCTCCCCTCCCTTCCTCTCCCTGCCATGTAGTATAGAGGAGAGGGAGGGGATGGGGAGAGGCATGCAGACAGGGCGGAGCAGGCAGCCTGGCTCCCTGGATGGGCGTGCAGAGCAGCTATAAACCCTTGTGATGTCAGCAGGCTCTGCATATTTGTAATTTGTGGGGCTCCTTTGTGTGTGGTTGGCTGTGCTGCAGCGTTGCTCTCTCTCGAGGATTGTGTGCTGCTGGGTCTATCTGGAGACAAGGGCTGCTTGGAGAGGAAACAAGGAGCCATGATGGCAGATCACTCCTGTGGAAGGCTCCTGCTCCTGGGCTGCCTGCAGCTCCTGGTAAGATCCTGCTGTCTGATCCTTTTGTTCTCTGCCTGGAATGTGGCCACGTGAAGCCCCTCCAAATCCCACGTAGGCTGAGCCTGTTACAATGTTACCGATCTCCGCGTTCCAAGATTCCACGTGTTCTATCAGAACCTCGAACAGCTGTTACCTGCTGCCGGCTGTCCAATGGGGGGGAGGACATCTGCTGATAGTGATTGATCAGGAGCTTGGCTGTCACATTGCTTTGGGGTCATTATACCTTGTATAGTCAATGCAGCAAGCTGTGTGTACCTGGCTGTTTAATGTCTATGGAGTTTTAGTTTAATAGAAGCTTCTTTTTTGACAAAATCCATTTATTGGGGTTTATGGAAGTCCTTACCATAACTGGGTTGAAGAGGTTCTGCAGCATCAGATGGGTGTAGTGCATTAAGTAAATCGGTGTTTGATTGCTGTTGTGCTGCCTTACCCCAGGGTCAAAGGTCCCCAAATTCTGTTCCCCATCCTATTTTTAGTAGTCCCCATGTGGTGGAACAGGCATCCCCCCCCTATTCTTTAGGCCACAGGCAGCTTCCTATTGCAGCTCTTGCTTCTCCCACTGCAATGGAGACCCCTGCACTGGGAAGTGACTAATGAAGGTGTTTTGCAGATTTTTTCCCTCTTGTTCTATTTCAGTTGAAGATTGGGGTCATTGAGCTAATTCTACAAATGGAATGTAGGTCGCAGAGCGGCTGCTTTGTAGATCATTTGGGCCCCTGCTAGAAAAGGTTAAGAAACCATAAATTAATTGTATCCTGTTGGTTAATGCAACCCACGCCCCATACATCCTTTGAGCAGGCCATCCTCATTCTGCACATTCATGGCCTCTGTTAATTCCCCTGTTTCTTTGTTCCTCCCCTGTGTCAAGATCATGTTCGTTGTGTTGTACAAGCGTACACATCATTAGAGCTAATGGTGTATAATGACGTGTATTGGTGTTCTGTTTTAGGTCATTAAACCGTGTTGATAGCTGTTGAAACCAACGTTATTTACCTGATACTTGTAATGCTAATACAGGAGTGCTGGCTCAAACCGTAAATTCTCCAATATCGTAGATCTAAAACTCCCTTCCCTCACCCCACCCCCCCATATTATATTTTGTATTTGCTCAGTCTATCTATTTAATATCTCATGTGCAAAAATGTAATTGTCAATCATTCTAGAAATCCAGGTTTTAAATTCCTATATGGATTACCATAAAATTGCCACATGGCAACATCTTCTCAACAGTTGTAGATGCATAATTCTATATCTCCTTTACTGGCATGTTGTTCTCACAGCTAGTAAGCCATCAACGCTCCTTGTTCTTGGAAGAATAACTTTGGGATAAGCGGAACACAGGTGCCCTTAGACAAGAAGAAAACTTGGGGCATTTAAAACCACCTTAAACTTAACGTGTTGAGCCGTACCACTTCTAAGGGATTTTAAGTCACTGTTTCAGCTAAAAAGTTTTGGTTATACAATTCTTTAACCATACAGACTTTTCTATGTTTAGAAAACCTTGAAGTTGCTAAAGTAGGCATGCCAAGGCGTGTGCCCAGCCACAATCTAGCACAGGACCAAGTTGCCCTTTTAGGTAAAGGTTAGATGGTAATGTTATCTTGATGCACATCCTAATGCATGGATAGACCTTCTTTGGACCTGATGTTGTGTACTAAACCTCTCAAAATGCTCTTACAGACATAATGCTGGCAAAGAATTAGGGGTGACGTAGTCCATACCATCTGAAATGTCGGAGGTTGTCTACCCCTGCCCTAATGTAAAGTGTTGCACAAGCCACGACTGAGATGTAATACCCAAAAGCTTCCTTTTTGGAGTTAACCTAATCGGTGCCCTGTGAACTTCCCTGGTGCCCAGCAGTAATGACCCGTACAGTAGTTATTCACATGTCCGGCAGTCCAAAAATGCTGATATGGACTTCAGCAATGCTGCTCTCTAAATCTCAAACTAGACACTTTAGGGCGCCAATTTCTGCATTTGTGGACGATCAGATGACCATATTTGCTGCGGTTACCCAGAGTTCTAGACTAAAATAGAAATGGCTATACATTTGCTTGCAGTTTGGCTAGTACAATTTTATAATCTAACACTCCTTATTAAACTGAAAGGGGAGTGAACTGAGGGAGCCCTATACAGGGTTATGCACTAAAGTGAGAATTTAGAAGACTACTATAGTCACCCAGACCACTTCAGCTCAATGAAGTGGTCTGGGTGCCAGGTCCCCCAGGTTTTAACCCTGCAGCTGTAAACATAGCAGTTTCAGGGTTAATCCAGCCTCTAGTGGCGCTTCCGTGATGCTGGATGCACAATTCGCATTGAGCACGCAGAATGTCCATAGGAAAGCATTGAGTAATGCTTTCCTATGGGCGGTTTGAATGTGCGCGCAGCTCTGGCCGCGCATTCGGCTCCACTGAGCGGACGTCAGAGGGGGAGGAGAGGTCACCAGCGCCGAGGGAGCCCGGTGCTGGATTAAGGCAAGTGGCTGAAGGGGTTTTAACCCCTTCAGCCCAGCGGGAGGGGGGGGGACCTAAGGACTATATAGTGCCAGAAAAACGAGTTTGTTTTCCTGGCACTATAGTGGTCCTTTAAAATTTCAGGTCAAAATATCTGAATTGGACAAATTCTCTAAATCAGGTATGTGTCTGGATTGGCTACTTTAGCCTAAAATTTGACATATGCTTTGAATTTTTTACTTTAGTGAATAACCCTGAAATAATGATTTATTTTTGGGCTCTATAGGTTCCCTTTACATAAAGGTGATTAACAGGGGGAGGGTTCTTTGGTTTCCTTACAAAAAGGTTCTTGCATACAGTACTTGCAACATTTCAAAGCTCCGTGGTTATTGAATTGGAGGGAGCTATGTAGCCCTTCAAACTGCATCAACTTACCCAGCTGCTCAGTTTATATTTAGTGACGAGGTCAGGTTGGCTTTCAAGAGTTGAACTTATGGTTTGAAACCAAATTAATACAGATCCAGCCAAATAATTTTCCTCTGTTTCTTTATCGATAAGCCATAGACCCCACACCTACAGTGGTGTGTGTATTCATAACAATTTATAAAGGTTTTTTTTTTTTTTTTTTAGATTTCTGTAACCCTGGCTGATCACGATGACTGTAAAGACTCTCAGTACGTATTTTTGTTATAATTTTATTATTTTCTTCCACTTCACATTTCATTGTAGAGTGTAACGGAATGCTGACTTTAATGGTTTTTTATCTATTTCAGAAATTGCCCCCCATCAACTAATTGGGTCAACTTGTGGTATGTTTGGTAAGTCCCATTCTGTGCCTGTAATATTGTGCTATAGAGCATTACTATTTTATTTTAATTTTATTTATTTTGTCACAATGCCCAGCAATATTTGTAATGTAATGGGCTGTCTGAGCCAAGATCGCCTACTCTGTGTTTGAGTATTTATAAAACATATTTTATTTGAAATCTGTTCTGATATGGGCAGGTCTACCTCTGTTGTATAGCACTGTAGAATATATATTTGCACTTTCAAAGTACGGTATGTACTTTTTATATTTATAAAAAAAAATTTCACCAATTTTTTTTTTTAGTAAATAAAATCTTAAATATATTGGCTTCCTATTCAACAGTGAGGTAGCATAGGTGCCGATCTCTTCACTTGCAAACTGAAAGCATTTGAGAAGTTGAGTTTATTTTGTTAAAAGCATGAGTGTTTGCTCAGCCTCTTTGGCCTCTGTTCATTGCTTTTTGCCTTTATTTTGCCATCTGCTTGCTGGCTATCCCCCCCATGTACTATTAAAAGCTGAGCCAAAAATAAACTCCTGTCATTTATCAGAACTGACACCACCAGTGTATCACATGAACACAATCTGCCACATGTTTGGACTACTCCGGCATTCAGGCTCCCTCCATGACAGGGTGCGTTTTTAAATACTAGACCTAATCTGACTGCCTACAATTCAAATGCGTCTCTGCCTCTTTTTTTTTTTTTCTGCAAGTATTCATGTTGTAGTCTTGCGAATAATTTAATATTCCCTGCTGTACTTTAGCATAGAATTGGAGGTGTTCTCCAAAAGGAGACAAACTACTACATTCACCATCACTTTACAGGAAGGTTTCTTTCACTTGGGCTTTAAAAACTAATAGTAGGAAAAGACACCAGATGTGAACTGGTTTACTTATTAGTTAGGATAACTAATAACTAACTTTTGCATTTTTTTTTTTTTTTTTTCAAATAGTGCCAAAATGGGGGTCGGGATTAGGGGGGGGGGGGGGGGGGTTAAATTGTTATATAAGCAGCAATCCAGTAGCTAAATGGATAAACTGCTTGCCATGCACATTAAAGGAACAGTCGTGGTACCATAACCACTATAGCACGCTGTAGTGGAAGTGTTTGACATACATGTATCTCTATCCTTGTATATTATGTACTGTTTCTAAGGCTTACAGTAAGGCATTCCTCCTGAAAAGCAACATCTTAGTCCTTACATTTAACCTTCATGTGCTTTGGAGATTTGCACATCTGTTGGTAGTGATCTATATACATTAATCCATGTGTGTAAAAGTTAATGTTTCTGATATGAATGAGGAAGTAATTTATGTCGGCATATGTTCTGTACTGGTAACAAATACCTAGACTTTGTCACTTACCTATATCCTCTTTAGGAGGCCATTTCTGCTTATCGTTTACCTAATTATGAATTTCCTGTTAAATGTCAGGATTTGATTGTTGTGCATTTCCTCACCACCCACTCCCCATATAGGCTAATTGTAGGTAATCTGTAAGTTGCAATTGGTGCAAAGTTCTTATGTGTAACCGTTTACAGGAAGATTACGTTGATCTGAAGATTGGCCATAATTTCAATGTATGGTATTGCTCAAAACTGATGCCTATTGAAGAGAGGGGGGGGGGAGAGAGTTACGTAATACTATTTTTATTCCAGAAGTTTGGTCCTTAAGGGGTTAAAGCAGGCAGAATATGAAGTGATCGGTAGAACTTCTTCTTTCTCTTCTACTTTCCAACTTCTGTGATTGTTAGGAGAGAAGAAACAAAACATAGTGCAACACTGTATAACACCAAAAAGAACACTTTATTTTATGCACTCACACGATAATTAAAAAGTAAAAGCCCATCAGTTTCTTAACTCTCAGAAGAGAATTCTGGATACAACCTCCAGGACCCAGAAATCTGTTGTGAAGGCAATCAGTAAAACACAGAAAAAACTGTTCTTTCACCCTACGTGTTTCGTCTATAAGCGGGGGTATTCAGGGTGTGTCTGACAATTCTACAAAGTCCTGGGTTTAAAAACCCTGTTCTGCGCCTCCCAAATTGCCTCACAGCCAATCTGGACGGAGCTGGTCCACCTGATGTCAATCCTCATTTGCGGGTCATGCCTCATTGTGAATCCTTCTGGTTTCAAAACGTCCAAGGTGGCAGACGTCTTTCTATTCTGCAGTGGAAAGCATATGCGTTCAATCTTCATTTAAGTTTAAATCCACTCGAAAGTCAATTCTCAAAGTCCATAAAT
This sequence comes from Pelobates fuscus, assembly GCF_036172605.1. Lineage (NCBI taxonomy): Eukaryota > Metazoa > Chordata > Amphibia > Anura > Pelobatidae > Pelobates > Pelobates fuscus. Next base: position 108,530,099 of record NC_086327.1, on the reverse strand, counting down.
AAGAAAATGTAACATACATGAAACAGGTTTTAAAAAGGGGGTCCTAGACCTAAAACTTTCTTAAAATAAAAATAAAATCATATCAACATTAAGACCATCAGCCTGCATGGTCTTGAGTATAAATCCAGAAACACTCTCTCTGTGTTAACTTTAACACTAAATCACCTCCCCCCCGCCCCCTTTCATCTAACGTAATTTAATCTATACCTATACAAAAAAAATTCCCTGGATTAAAACCAGAGCAACGATTGGTGTACAGGCACTGAATGAGTAGTTAAAGATTTCCTTATATTATTCTATTCTAGAAATCTAATTTTTTGGTCCTTTCTGGATTTTTTTATTTTTTTATTTATTTATTTATTTTTATTTCTTTTGTAGGTTGTATATTTAGAAGATTCCCCGGATCTTCTGAATAAGCATCTACTATTTTATAGGGCCACCTTTTTTCAGAATTGCCCCCTTTTAACCACTGGTGTTTTTTTTTTATATATTGCATAAGGTGTTTTTACGCTTTTTACTTTAACACTTGTAGTTGAAATAATTTTTTTGATTTAGCATACCCATGTGGGCATTTGTACTTAAGTTGCCACCCCCCTTAGAAACCTGTAAAAAGGGGGGGGGGGAAATAAATATTTACCTGGAATCCAGCGCTGGTCAAAGCACCACAAATATTGTCTCCTGTCACCAGAGTTTAATGTGCACTTATTGTACCTATTTAGCCATGCAACATTTGATTGGTTCCTTTATTTTAAGATGCCGCTTGTTAATCCAAACTGTAGAGGTGGTAGATGGTTTTTGGTATGTCTGTGTCCCACACCCCATAATGGTATAAATTCTGGCACAGGAGGTAGGCAAAGTTCAGATTCCCCCAACTCCTATAAAACTAACTCCTATGGTTTGGTTTTGGAAGCATCATTGGAGTTGTAGGCCTACAACATCAAGTTATCGAACATTTGAGTGTGAAATTTGTTTAATGTGGAGTAGACAGAACTTAACTTGCAAGAAGAGAAATCAGACACTCCGACTTGGACGAGAAATTGCAAAGTGTTGCCAAACTCTGTACACTAGCACGAGGCCAGCGCATGCATAATGTAAGGAGATCAAATTAAAGGACAAGCTATACCAAAGCGGAAATAACAAGTGATCCTTGTTTCTCAGCACCGTTAAGAGTCATTGGCATGTCATATATAAAAATAACCGTAAATTTGTGATGGAGCTGCGGACAGCTTCAGTCTTGCATTTTACTGGTGTATTCTGTAAGGTGAGAATTCAAAGTGAATTTCACATTTAAGGCAAAATTAGTCAAATGTAAAGTAGTTGGGATGTTTCTAAAAGAATGAACAGAAACCCATTCACTTCACTCCTGGCTTCTGGATGTACAAGGGAGATCTATCGAAGTCTAAAAAGGAGCTATTTTCCCTCTAACTGGCATTTATTTAATAATGTATTTACATGTATTTGTTTGCACCCAAAATAGCACCTGTACTACCTTGATAAATCATCCCCCCTTCTAAAGTCTAATTCAAAATCCAAACTTGCAGACACATTTCTTAATTACTTCAAGTAGACCTTGTCTGTAAGGAGATAGATCTAGATCTGTACTTAAAGACCAGATGTTTTTTGCTTTTAGATTCAGTAATGTGGTGAATGTAGTATATAAAATTTTCACAGATTTGTGTTTTTAAATATCCCTTAAGTGCATGTGTCACCGCTCATTTTATTTATTTTATAATTACACAGACATGCTGTACATTAGATTTTACCTTGGAAACTTTTTTTTTTTACTGATCCGACTTCTACAGATCAGCTATTTTTATATAATTTAAGGTCAGTCTTTTATTTTTCTCCTGAAACTGACATTCAAAAGGTGTTGTGTTTTTTGTTTTGTGTTTTGTTTGTTTGTTTGTTTTTTTAACCTACACCTTGCTCTGCTCTTTTAAGTGTACAGTAAAACTCGTAATACTTGGAAATTGGTTGAAGTCATGTCTTGTCGACATGCAAAATTTTTACTCCTACATTTAACTGCACCCCAATAGCAATTCTATTAGTACATATTACACAAACCATGTTTAAAATAGATTTGACATGGATCTGCTCAATAGTTTAACGTCTGTGTTTTGTTTTTTTGTAACTGTATAACTTCCTTGTACAAATTTTGTTATAGCTGTATGTAAATTGGGCCCTCTGTAATCCGAATACCAACACGGCTAATCCTTTAGTTTGGGGGTTGTTGCTGACTTTTTTTGGACGGTAGTAACGACACTGTAACCTTCTGTCCTTCTCTGCCAGATGTTATCTAGTGTCATGCAGCCAAACAGAAGTTAGAATGGTCCAGTGCATTTGTTCTGTTATTTCAAATGACGCTTACATGAAAAGGCATTGCATACAGAGCCTGTCTGTGACCGGCTAGTCTCTCACTGGGAACCATTTTTTTCTGTCTGTTTATATAAACTCACAAACCACTGACGTCCTCCTTTCTTCCTCTCTGCAGGCTGATTCTGGTTACAATCTTTCTTGTTCTCCTGTGTGGGACCACTGCCAGTTGCATAAAGTTCTGTTGCTTGAAGAAAAAGCCTCCTGTCCAGGCAATTCCTACTCACCCTTATGAAGTAACTGTTATCGCCATGGATAATGAGAGCACAATCCACAGCACTGTTACCTGTAAGTAATCCGGTGACTTGTAATTGCTCTAAATATACCCATCAGAGCAACGCCGTAGGCACCACAACCACAAACCGTTTTGGAATGGTTTGACTTCTTAGCTAGGGTTTTTTGGGTGCTGGTCCCTGCTCCATTACCCCAGTTAGAAACTCTGCCTGAACTAAGCCCAGCAGTGCAGAGAGTGATTAGCCAATGATATACTGCTACATTGCAATCAGGAGCTTCCGCTGAGTTAGTGGGGGTGGGAAACTGCATCTCAGACATTTGGTAAGTCAGATTGTTCTAAAACCATTTCGCTACTTAAAATGGGATAAAGCAGGGTGCTCCTGGCACCATAATCACTGCAGTGAGCTCTAGGGGCAATAGTGCTTGAAAAGTTTATAATACAAATAAATATTGTATTAGTGATGGCTAACTGTCTCTTGAAATGCTTTAGGACTACCTCATCGGAAGGCATTGGATCAATGCTTTCCTATGGGGGTTTTAGCCGACACTGTATGTTCTCATGAAAAGTGTGACGTCCGGTGCCAGCCTAATGACACGGAAGCACCTCTAGTGTCTGTCTGGTAGGCAGCCACTAGAGGTGGAGTAAACCCTGCAAGGTAGTTATGCAGTTTCTCAAGAACTGCAATAATTACAATTGCAGGATTAAACTGGCGTACACTGCATCCAGACCACTTCAATGACCCACAGTGATTTGGGTGCCTATAGTGTCCCTTTAACCACATCCAGCTTCTGCAGAAGCCATATGCCAACCCTGCCACTCGGTTGGCTGAGAGTATCAGCTAATCGCTTTCAGCAAATTAATGAAACTGATAATAAATATGCACAGAATTGCCATTGGCAAGCCCATAACTCTTGTTCTTTCTAATCATGCCCCAGTGACGTGGAGTCAAAGTGAAATGCAGCACATACAGACTCCAGGCTCTTAAACTGGTAGTATTGCCAGCTTATGTACCTGTGATAAAGGTTAAACTAGAATGACTGACTGTAAGCTCGTTTGAGCAGGGTCCTCATCTACCTATTGTTCCTGTAACATTTCGTTATTGTCTCATTTGGTAAATTCCCCTTTTAATGTAAAGCGCTGCGGAATAAGCTGGCGCTATATAAATGCCAATAATTATGTTTTTAACCCCTTAAGTCCGGAGGGCGTACTATTACGTCCTTTTAAAAGCGGCTCTAAACGCCGCCGGACGTAATAGTACGCCCTCCGGTTTTTAGTAACTTACCCGGTCGCCGGCGGTCCCACGCCGGCGATCGCGGTTGGGGGGGACTCCCAGGGAGCCCCCCTGCGGCACATCTTCCTCCTCCGGTGCCTCCCGGTCATGTGAGAGTGAGGTCCTTGCGAGGACCTCACAATCACATGGCCGGGATAGCTGGCTCAGGCATTGCCAGCAGGGGGACCAACTGTAATGACAGTTGGTCCCCCTGCTGGCTGAAAATAAAATAAAAATAATGTTAAAAGTGTAAAAAAAAAAAATTTATACTTAGATTATATATATATATATATATATATATATATATATATATATATATATATATATATATATATATATATATATATATATATACATACATACACCGTCTAGGTGTATTTTAATATTAATATATATATATTAATATCAAATTACACGTAGACTGATACTGATTAAATATATATATAATTATTGTTATATATATATATATATATATATATATATATATATATATTTATAAATAATATAAAAAAAAAAAAAATGTAAATACGTAATAAAATAAAATAAATAATTACAAATAAAATATTAAAAAATATATAGATGTGTTTTATTTCGTTCTAACTGTATTGTGATATTAATATATATATATTTATATTAAAATACACGTAGAACGAAATAATATATATATCTATATACGTATATATCACTATATATATACCTATATAAAAAAAAATATATATATATACGTATATATACACATATGTGTATATATATATATATATATATATATATATATATATATATATACATATATTAATTCTACACATATATTTATGTAATAATTTTACATAATTAGGTATCCTAATTAATTACAATTAGCGGGACCTGCCTGACCACCCATGCCGAAAGTATAGGGAATTTAATTTGCTAGCACTATATTTAACCCTATAACTTTCCAAGACACCATAAAACCTGTACATGGGGGGTACTGTTTTACTCGGGAGACTTCGCTGAACACAAATATTAGTGTTTCAAAACAGTAAAATGTATTACAACCATGATATCGCCAGTAAAAGTGAAGTGTTTTGCATTTTTCACGCACAAACAGCACTTACAAGGACGATATTATTGCTGCAATACTTTTTACTGTTTTGAAACACATATTTGTGTTCAGCGAAGTCTCCTGAGTACAACAGTACCCCTCATGTACAGGTTTTATGGTGTTTTAAAAAATTACAGCGTCAAATATAAGGCTTGTGTTTAATTTTTTTCACATTAAAATTCGCCAGATTGCTTACGTTGCCTTTATGACCCTATGGTAGCCCAAGAATGAAAATTACCCCTATGATGGCATACCATTTGCAATAGTAGACAACCAAAGGTATTGCAAATGGGGTATGTCCAGTCTTTTTTAGTAGCCACTTAGTCACAAACACTGGCCAAAATTGGCGTTTTTTGCATTTTTCACACACAAATACGAACGCTAACTTTGGCCAGTGTTTGTGACCAAATGGCTACTAAAAAAGACTGGACATCGCTTATTTGCAATACCTTGGGTCGTCTACTATTGCAAATGGTATGCCATTATGGGTGTAAATTTATTTCCTGGGCTACTATACAGTCTCAAAGGCAACGTAACCAATCTGGCGAACTTCAATTTCAAATGTAACACGCTATATTTGACCCTGTAACTTCCCAAAACACCATAAAACCTGTACATAGGGGGTACTGTTTTACACGTGAGACTTTGCTGAATACAAATATGTGTATTTTATTGCAGTAAAAGCAAACAGTATTATGACATTGACAGTTAAAATGTCATGTAGAACGAAAAAAATCTAAAATAATCGTATTTTGTCCCATTTTTTTCATATTAAATTATGTTCCATAGCTAAATATTTGATATTAAATGAATGCCCTGTTTCCCCTGAATAAAATGATATATAATAAGGGGGGTGCATTTAATATGAAAGAGGTGAATTACGGTTGGACAGACATATAGCGCAAATGCCAGGTTTTGTTTTGTTTCGTTCACAACTTGTACATTTGGCTGCGGTGTTAAGGGGTTAATGTTCACTATTGATGTTTATAAAGTATAACAACTTACACAGGTGTTCAATTAAACTCCCAGTTAACCTGGCGTGTTCCATTAGCAATGGATTTGTCCAAGCTTTAGAGAAAAACTGATAACTGAAACTTTCTCGGGTTGAGCGTCACAATCACATGGGGGGGATAATACAAGTTATAGGTTTGTGTTTTTCTTTAAATGTTTTGTTCAATTATATAATTTCTAGAAAAGTGCTAGTTTCCCCCTAAGCATGCTTCCTGTGATTTCAGCACCGCAACAGTATCCTCTCTAATCTTGTATAATGTGCTGCTGTTAAACCTTCCTCTTAACTTTTTTTTTTTAATTTTTATCATTATTTATTTGTAAGACACGTTAATGCATTTTTTAATTGTATATTTCTTTTCCTCTCCCCTCAGCATACAGCTCTGTGCAGTATCCACATATGTTTGCATTTGGTGACCCCGATCGAAGCGCAATGTCCCCTCCTGCTTACAGTCTTTATGCCATGGAATTACCTCCAGCGTACGAAGAAGCTGTAAAAATGGCCAAACCCACTGGTGAAGTTGGAACATCCGTGGCTGTCCCAAAACTTGAAGACATTACTGAGCAAGAAGGTACTGAGGAAGAGCTCGATCATCGTTTGGGGGAGCAAACCATATCAAATGACACTGAATCACCACCCAACTATGAGGAGTCTGCAGTTACCCTGAGCTAGTTACAGTTCTAGCTAAGTATAGATTCAAGACCTGTTTGTACCAAGCATTGCATGCTATCAACAAGGATCATGTTCTGCTACAGTTGCTACAGGTTAAGATCCAAACAATGCCTTTGCTAAATGATACATACAAAGCGTGACCTTCCTAGTGGATATACTAGTTGGGTGGTTTTGTTGTTGGTTTTTTTTTTTTTGTTTGTTTTTTTTGTCATGCAGCAGAACCTATTAATGCTTTTGTATACTCCATGCAGACATGGTGTCTCTATGGAAATTCTGGGCTGACCAACAGCTCTGTCTCAATCAAAGAAAATGGGAGGAATTCTTCATTAGGTAAATGAAGAATCCCTCATATTTCCTTTATTTCCCCCAAAGTTACTGGAACGCCCCTATGTCTTGCTTTTGTGTCGTTTTATAGAATCCTGACAGATGGGACACTGGAATAGATCAGTTGGCTAGGTCTGTCACCTATGTAGGGGAAGCAGCCTAAACCAATGCTGACAGTGACCTCCCACAACTCCCGTATTATGTGGCTATCCTCTCTGTTGTGGTTCTTGTGGGAAGTCAGATTAATCTGTTTCTGAGACAATCTTGGATGATATCAGGCTTAAATAGACACTGTAGGCACCCAGATCACTTCAGCTCATTGAAGTGGTCTGGGTGATGTCCCTCTTGCATTTAGTGCTGCAATGTAAAACATTGCAGTTCCAGAGAACTGCAATGTTAACATTGCAGCTCTAAATCTGCCCTCAGTGGCTGTCTACCAGACAGCCACTAGAGGGCTTCCTGAATTGAAACAGACCTTTGGTCTGGTATCTGACGCTGGACGTCCTCGCGCTCTGCATGAGGACCTCCACTGTCAAATTTTTTTTTTTCCTCCAGGGAAATCCTAATGCGAGCGCCGCATATGTGCATTGGGTCTCCCCGGTGGCTAACCCAGCACCAAGGGACATCTGCGCTGGATTCAGGTAACGCAGGAAGGGGTCACTGTAGACACCTATAGTGCCAGAAAAGCGGCCTTGTGTTCCTGGCACTATAGAATTCCTTTAACATACTATCGGTCACCTGAATATTTGCTGATATTCTGCTAGAACAGTGTCTGGAAAAGCCAAGCATGTTCCAAAATGTGGCCTCTAAAATAAATGTATCTTTAATATCAATGATAAACTTGTTTTAGAAAAATATATCTTACTATTGTCCTTTAGCACTTTTGCAAAGCATTTTTAAATTTGATCATGGATTTTTTTTTTTAGTTTTACACTGATGTAAAAAAGATCTGCAATTTAAATACCACTCCTCTCCCCCCCCCCCCCCCCCCCCCCCCCTCCCTGCTAAGTACAACTCCACTGGTTGACATCTGACAACATGGGCACGTCAATTCACTTGTAATTCACAAATTGCACCAGCTCTGAAACCATGTTTTTGTCTTTATTCTGTTTAGTAATTTTGTTAATCGGATAGGCTGGTTTGTTTGGAATTTTACCATAACTGGTCTTTCAGAGGTTAAGGCATTTCATCTAACCTAATGGAAGCCTTGGTAAAACGTATTTTTACGATTTTTTTTAATAAGATCCCAGCTAGCATAATACATTGAGGGCAGGTAAGGGGAGTCCATAGATTTCACTATACATTCCATCTACTTAATGTTCCTCCCTATTTATATCCTTCTTGGAGAAGGATTCATCTTCTAGCAAATTGCTGGTGTGAGGAGCTCGTTGCTATGTAACGGAAATACTTCTATTAAAATAATTCTGTTATTGAGAACTCACTGTATATATATATTTTGGAAATGTATAGGAAGGTAGAGTAAAGGCTTAATGTATTAATGTTATAGCTCTGTAATTGCAATATGTATTGTGTAAAATATATATTTTTAATTAACACAGGTGGTCAGGAAAGCCAAATACAAATAATAAAAAAAGTTAATACTCCAAACTGTTCGGTCTCGTGTTTGTTTTGTGTTTTGTTTTGTTTTCTGGCTTTACCAAATGTAGAGGTTTAAAATGTCTAAACTGATATTTGTATTTGGGCATTGTGCTGTCACACTTGAGCCTGAATTCTGTTGAAAGATGTGATTTGACAATGAAGATGTTTTCTTAGACCTACATACAATACCCCATTCTCTTTTTAATCTGACATGTGTATAGATGTGCATCTTAAATATTTCTGGAATGTGTAAAATGATCTCAAAACAAAGACTCTAGTGTCTCAGACTGTCAGATTGTAACTGGTATTTTGAGCTTGCAATTCATTTAGCACTTTCACTTTTTCTCCCAAAATATATATCAAAGATCTCCTCCTAGCAACAGGTGCGAAGTCCATTATTCATTTGGTATTTACTAAACACATCTGGTTATTAACTAGTGTGAACTGTTAATGATGCATTTAAGGCCAAAAAGCTGAACTTGAACCTATATACTACACTTCAAACTTTTGCAAATTTTGATTAATTTTTATTTTTTTCTTCCAATTTCTGCTCAATTGTCCTTACTTCTGTTAAAATCCCTTTGTTTACTGCATTCACTATCCACTGAATGGTATCCCAACTTGGTAAAATGGATCTTTGAAAAATTAGATTTGTTTGAAGAAAATAATGCTGCTAAAGGAGCACTCGCCCACTGTAGGGATAAGGGTGGCAGGAGGAACACTGTAGTCCAGCATCTTAGTACAGTTTGACCACTTACCTGCTTCTAGGGCGGCAGCATCTGGTGTTCTTGGCCAGCGGGAGGATACAGTTAGCCCAAGAGTAAAGTATGGAAATGGAGACTCTTGGCCAATGGGGGTGAGGGTGGAGTACTTGGCATCCAGGGAGCTCGTATCATCTTGTGAGTTTGGATGGAATATGGAAAATCGAAGGATAAAACTGAAAATGAAAGTCCCCCACTTAAAGGGATACTATATTCACCAGAACAACTACAGCTTATTGGATTTGTTTTGGTAAGTAGAATCATTACCTTCAGGCTTTTTGCTGTCAACACTCTTTTCAGAGAAAATGCAGTGTTTACATTACAGCCTAGTGATATCTTCACTGGCCACTCCTTAGATAGCTGTTCGAGATCCTTCCTGGGTCATGGCATCCTAAAATGCATCCAAACATTCAGTGTCTCCTCCCTCTGCATGCAGACACTGAACTTTCCTCATAGATATTCATTGATTCAATTCATCTCTGAGGAGATGCTGATTGGCCAGGGATGTGTTTGAATCATGCCGGCTCTGCCCCTGATCTGCCTCTTTGTCAGTCTCAGCCAATCCTTTGGGGAAGCACTGTGATTGGATCAGGCTACCACTTCTGATGATGGCAGTGGGCAGGTCTAAAGGAAATGGTGACAAAGCCAGAAGCTTCAGGCTTAACTACAAGTAAGATTTTACTATTTAGGGAGGCATAAGGGGCCCAGGGGGGCTAGATGGTGGTTTTAACCCTATAGTCACGAATACATGTTTGTGTTCCTGACCCTATTGTGCTCCTTTAACCCTCTGGGACTCGGGATGTCAGGCAAGGAAGGAAGTCTTCTGAAGAGAAAAAGACCATAATAAATGCCAAAAAAAAAAAAAGTGCTCTGGAAAAAGGAAAGATTTATTCCCTTAGTATTTATATAAACAGGGGAAAATAAAAGTACATTTAAGCGCCTAACCAATGAGCATTGAACATTGTTCTACTGACATCTGGCCATCTCCTGCAGGAGACCAGAAATGACACTGGCACCTGGTGGACTGAGACAGGTTGTGAACCTGTGCTAATTCTACTTACCATGTGACGGTACCGTAATCACTACAAACATCTGTATAAGTTATGGTGCTTGGCGTGTTTTGGTTAATGTGAGGGTAATATAGGGTTAAGTAGGTTGAGGATGGATTTAGATTTATAGGTACAATTCCTCTGGACTATGTCAGTGGAATCTGCTCAATTTAATGAAGGACATTGTGGTTGGTTGTGAATGGACTTGACACCAGGATGATTAATCAGGCCTTTTATTAACCCCTTAAGGACACGTGACATGTCATGATTCCCTTTTATTCCAGAAGTTTGGTGCTTAAGGGGTTAAATAAAAAATAAAATAAAAAAATAAACTTTTATAATCAAAATGTCCCTTTAACTTGGTGCCTGGTCAAGTCCTTTACAATCTGTTAGGTGTGCTAGTGGTGTAGTTAGACCCTGGCAGAAAATTAAAGATATCTCATTCGTGGGGTTACTTGAAGACAGGTGCTGAGGAAAAAATACGCAGGTGTTCTGTGAATTCTCATTAAAGGAGTGGTATTGTACACATGAGCACACACCTTCCTTGTCAAACATGCATGGCTTTCTAGAATGTCACACGGCTGGTAGGAAATAAATGCCTAGTCAGGTTACAAATGCTTTCTGTGGAGATGGATTTCTTGGCATTTTCACATAATGTAACCAAAAAAGTACTTTTTCTGCAGATTTTCTTTTCTCTGTTCAGAGAATTACCGGTACTTACATTCTATTCACTAACCAGAGAGAGAACTGACTTGAAATATGTCGGGCAAAATTGACAGATTGGTGGCAGTCATTTTAAAATGCATAATGTCTTTCACAAACTGAGCCGCGCATTCCTTGAAAGAAATTTGTCCTCTAGGTGAAAACCGACAAAACAAAGACCCACCTATGAATCATTTAATGACTCTTGGTGAGTTGCTTGGCTCGGGGGTCCATCTGTTTCAGAGGTTGTAGGCTGAAGGACGCATTTCTCTTTGCAATCCAAACCCCTACAGTGTTTAGCTTTTCTTTTAAAATTTATTTATTTTGAACCACTAAAGAGAAAATAAAAAAAACCTTTTTCATGGTATTTTTATATAGTTCTACAATGGGTTTAATGCCACATCTGTGCCATTTATGGAAAGACATGGTGTCCTAAGGTGGAGTCTGGTATTAAGGTTATCATAAGGTGGCATTCATGAAATTAAGATAATTGCTACATTGTGAATTCTTAATTGCCTTTCAACTAATAAAAACCCTGAAATAAGTGAGATGCAAGATGTTATGGGAGCTGAGAAAAACATGTTTTTTTTTTGTTTTGTTTTGTTTGTTTTTCTTTGCTTAATGCATTTCAGTAATTAAAAACCCATCTAAAGCACCACAACCACTATAGCTTATAGTAGAGGTAATATAGGAGAAAACAAGGGTTTGGCTGCACTCACCTGAACATGCTTAAATGGGGTGCTGCTGGGGGCCATATTATACAATACACAAGATCCATCACACACTCCCTTATCTACTAAACAGCTATTTGAGTGCTGACCAATTTTGTTAGTTTTATTAAAAATGCCTAATCTAGGCAAAAAATAATGGGGGTTTAGTTACATTATATGATCATACATTGCATAAGCCTGCCACAACGCATATATATATATATATATATATATATATATATGGAACATGGGGGGGTGGCTGCACTCACCTGAACATATATATATATTCTCCTATATGTATATATTTAGGAGTCTAGCCAGCTTCTTGTTTTTGCACCCATCCCTGTCACAGGTGCCTCATCTTAGGACCCTATTTAGCCTTGTACTGCAGAGAACTCGAGATGGAAGGTTTTCCCCAAGTGAGTAGCTCATTTAGCAGACCGAGTAGGACCTGCCAAAGATGGGGTACATTGACGTTGTGGCAGGCTTATGCAATGTATGATCATATAATGTAACTAAACTCCCATTATTTTTTGCCTAGATGAGGTGTTTTTAATAAAACTAACAAAATTGGTCAGCACCAAAATAGCTGTTTAGTAGATAAGGGAGTGCGCTGGATTTTCATTTTTACTATAGTAGAGTAATGGCGCAAGGGGGCTTTGGGTGCAGTCCCTCTGTTTTGACAAACTGTTTTCAGGCAGTTAGAGAAGAACCAGACTTCTCCTGACTCCCAAAGCATGGCAGCAAACTGTCCCTATTTTAAGGTCCTGGCATCCTGATTCTGTTTCTCCCTGGTATACCGCATGTTGTAAAACCAAGACAGCGCAGGAGGCGGGTACCAGGATCATGCAGAGAATGCCTCGGCAGTGCTGTCCACATGGTCTTGTGTGAGGAGGCAAGCTCCTTCCAGTGGGTGGAATGTTTCAATATGGCCCTCACCTGTGATGCACTTTGCATTAGTTGTGACACCCCCTGGGCCCACCTCATCCAGATCCCATATTTCACTAGTATGCCAAAGCCCAGTTCCATTGCTTTTGCTGCCAAGTTTCACTTCCACATGACCTGTACAGAGCTGAACAACATTAGATGACAATATCCGGTTGTGAGCTCTTTTGACAGCTTTCACAGTCAATCATTTTTGTCCAACTTTCATTAATTTATTTTTCATTTATTTGTTTTGCAAGAAATTCTATACAGCATTCCCTATTTTGGTGTAAAGAGGATAAATATCTATTCAAGTCATTAGTTTTTATAAAAAAAAAAAAAAGAAACATTTTCCTCAATAACCTGTCAACCAAATATGCATTGTTAAAATGGAAAAACATGTAATTATATCCTTACTATGAAAGTATAGTTGTCCTCTTCTATTGCTGGCTTCTTGACTTCCAACAGTTTAGTTTAGGCGGTGCTGTCAGGGAGCCCTTTTTTATTTTTTGTAAGAATGGGTAGGCATGGCAAACGAGACGCTGGATTATGTGCAGAAAGCTGCATTTATTGAGTGTGCAAAAAAATGCGACCAAATACATTTAGTTGTGTTAGTGCTCTGGATTTTTTTATTTATATTAGGCAGAGTACCACCTAGAGATCATTCAGTTTAGTTCATGTTAAAGGAACACTATATGGTCAGGAACACATTCCTGACCCTATAGTGTTAAAAACACTCTCTTGCCCCCCTAAATATAGTAAAATCTTACCTTTATTCCAGTCTGCTGGTGCTGGCTCTGCCACGGATCTGTCTCGTTGGCAGACATCATCAGAACTGGTAAGCATTGGATTGGCTGAGCTCGCTGTGGGGGTGGAGCCAAATGCCACTCTGGCCAATCAGCATCTCCTGAAGTTCAGTGTCTCCATGCAGCGGGTGGAGACAGTGAATGTCCGTGCTGCACAGTGTACAGCACTGACCCAGGAAGCACATTTGGTGGCCGTTTGAGGAGTGGCCACTGGAGGTGTCCCTAGGCTGTAACGTAAACACAGTATTTTATCTGAAAAGGCCGTGTTTACTACAAAAAGCCTCAAGGGAATGATAATACTCACCAGAACAAATACAAGGAGTTGTAAGCGAGCAAAGGGTTAAATACATGTATAACCAGTAGTGTGTCTCTGTCACAGCATTCTTTTCATAGGCTGGTATGCTGGTCTCCCCCCCATTATTGATGCAGAAAAAACAAAAATCTGATCTATTGACAAATGGTAAAAGTATGTCATAAATAAACATACTATTATATGCCATTTCTATCCTCCCATCTTTATTAATGGTTGGAAATGCTACTGAGAGGCTTACCAACAAATCATAATGAGATTTTGGAACTTTTTTTTTTTTTTTTTGGAAGTACTATTTTCTTAGTGGAAACCTCTCAGGCTTGCTTAGTCTGATCTAAAGGGAATTCTGAGTCAGCTATTGGCTTTGCATTTGGCTGTCAGATCCTGGCCTACAAAGGTAGGGAGGCTGGGTGGATTTAAATTAAAATTTAAAAAAATAATGTGTGTGTGTCTGTCAGTGAATGAGTGTGTGTCTGTCTGTCAGTGAGTCATTGATCACCCATTCCCACACTTTTTCCCCCAGGACTTGACCCCTGTTGTCATGTCCTTTAGGGCTGTCATTGGCTAACATTTTCAAGAGGTTGAGTCAGACCTTTTTAAAGTGGTTATTTTCCAAATATGTGTGTCTGTAGTTTTTTGGCTTTGAACAGGATATAGCATCTCATTGAATCAGGGAGTTTATACATGGGGCTTAGTGGGCCAAGACCAACAAGTCAGGAGGACAGCCCCCACAATCTTTAAACTGTACCACTGAGGAGGTCTAGACTCTATTAAACAGGGCGAGATCTGCACCTCCCTACACCTCCTTCACCACACGCAGAGTTGACTTTTAGTCAAAGGGGGACACCACTGCCCAAATACAAAATACATTTTAAAATCACTGTTTAGTATAGACACCCCAAATGAAAACTTGCATGCATTTAATTATTCATTTTTTCATTGGAGTTATATCTAAAAACAGCTTGCAAAAACTGTAGTTCTCTTGTCTGCTGCCTCTGCAAGCCCTCCCCTTTTAACCCCGCCCAGACTGTCTGTAGCTGCCCAATCACAGCCTTCCCAATGCAGCTCAATGAGAAGTATTTGCAAGGCAAGTGCTCTGGGCAGTTGCTGCCTCTTGAGTTTATTTCCACTGAGCTAACCAAACCAGGAAGTAACAGGACCGACTGTCTGCTTGAAAGCTAAGGGGGGGGGGGGGGGGGGGGGGGTGTAACCAGGTTAATTTATGAGAGTGTCAATTTCTATTGAAATCTGCACTTTTTTCAAAATGAGAAAAAGAGGATACATTCTTCACACATAAAGCAAGTGCTTTAGGGGTCTGGAGTGAACCTTTAATCTTCCCATATTGCAATCCCCTCATATTCAACCTTCTCTTTCATCCTATACTATGTCAATGTAATTAGGATGGGGCTTCAGGGTCTCCTATAAACCTGATTGCTGTTATGGGGGAGCCCTGCGGCATTGTTTTTTTTTTTTTTTCACTTATTATTTTTAAGCTTTGCCTGCGGGCAACTTGTTAAGGCAGTCAATTCTATTTAAAAAGGTTTAAATAAGAATTAATGCCTAAACTATTCCAAAACGAATAGCTAATTCCAGTCATTCGCCCCCAACACATTTTTATTCTGATAGCGACAAATTCAGACTGGTTCAAAGTTTGTTTCCTTTTCCAGTCAGATGATATTCCCTTCGGGGCCCAAGTTTCGGCTAATACGATGACATCAAGGTAGTTTTGGCAAGTCATCTGTCATGAAGTACATTTTTTTATTTTAGTTCTAATTGGATGATCAGAATTGTCACTAATTGTCTAAATTGTTCTTTATTAACTTACCTGCTGTTTTTGACAGTTGAAAATATGTACAAATATGTAAAAAATGTACTTTGACACTGTGTGTTTGACGCCATCTACTGACATCAGTTCATACTGCAATCAATAAGTCAGGAATTATTTTAATCTTTCTTAACACCAGTTTCAAATAATATCAAAATCTGACATGACCGATCAGATTGTGCCTGAAGAAGAGTTCGGCTTGGTATATTGTTTATTTCGTTTTCTAAAACTAAGATTTAAAAATGTATGATTTATATCAGGGGATTTTATATTTAATGTGATTTTCTTGTTTCATACATGTACCATACGTGGATCACTAATACCGTCACCGGGTAGAGCTGTCTCACCACCTGCTGATTGCTTGCACTTGCTAAGGTGATATGCAGAATTCTAGGCAGGAGAGGTAAAAAGTGCTGTTTGCACTCATTGGCATATTTTTTATGGTATTCTTAGTATAAATACACACATTCACAGCATATATTTTATTATCCATGATATTCTGTATATTTCCAAGTGGAATACTCATCTACAAATTGTGCAGATACCAGTAGTTTGCTATTACAATTAGCAGCAATATGCAGGTAGTAATCAATCTCTCTCTTCCGTCTATCTTCTGTCCGTACTCCCACCTCTGATGCTCGCTTCAAACTTCTCGAGGGCTGCACCGTTCCTGTGGAACTCGCTTCCCTCCTCCGTTAGATGCTCACCCAGTCTCCACTCCTTCAAAAAATCTTTAAAAACCCACTTCTTCATAAAAGCTTATCAATTGAACTGTTAATAGCTTCCAACTGATTCCTTTTCTGCAACGGTCACTAGTCTAATACTATCCTTACCTTTTTGTGTCATTTTACCCCACTCCCTCTAGCATGTAAGCTCATTGAGCAGGGTCCTCAACCCCTCTGTTCCTGTGTGTCCAACTTGTCTGGCTACAACTACATGTCTGTTCGTCCACCCATTATAAAGCGCTGTGGAATTTGATGGCGCTATATAAATAACATAATAATAATAATATGCATATTGTTTGAAAAATATACTCCCCTGAAATGCAACGTTCCGCAATTCCTCAGCATGGGGATACAAACAGAGAATATCCACAGGTCCCCAGGCAGGTTTCCAGTTTGAGCTACATGTGGGGCCAGGTAAATACATGGTTCTAAGACCCCTGTCTAATCCTACGACCCTAGGCAGCCACCAAAGGTCATCCTATGGTTAAGTGGATACACAATAGAAATGCAACACTGACATTTTTAGCATAGTGATCCAACGCTAAAGCCAAGTTCTTCCAGTATCTCGGTTCTCTGTGGCAGAAATCACTCCAGCCGGAGCTGATAGGAGAACACAGGCAGCATTGAGCGTAGAGGACAAGGCTGACTTTGGTGGCTGCGCCAGACTCCCAAGTTTTCAATGGATTCACATTAGCCACCAGGATTTCATAGCAAAACCCTGCACGTACAGGTTTCAGGCACAATGACAACTTCAGATCAATGAAGTGATCATGGTACTTAGAGTAACCCTTTAAGTAAAAGCACAAAGTGATCTGAAGGACGAAATAAGCAGTACATTACCCACAGCAGAAAATGCATACCTTTTCAAAAATGTTTACTTTAAATGGCATAGAAGTAGCACCGTCATTATAGTCCCATTTATGACTGCATTACCGAATCTTGTATGGCCTAAGGATACAGCAGTTTACCCAGGGCAATGTAATATGCAGCTAAACCCACCAGCTTTTCTAGTATTTTCAGTGTTCTGTCTCCCTCCCCCTGCATGAAGTTTGGAAGCTGGACACAGCAATAAACAGAAAATGTTGCCACAAATAATGGAATATTTCCCCAGAAAACAGATGTACCAGGCACCAATAGTCATGAGAAAGACTAACAGTAAAGTCACAAGTGAGAAAAACAGAACTCTCCCCCTATATTTTTATTTTTAACAGTTCTTGTATAGCGCTCTTATCCAGGGCAATTTCAAATTGATGAAAACAGAACACTGGTTATTATACAGAATATAGACAGACAATATAGATTAATTGATGCAAAAGGGACAGACGACCATGCCTGTGAACAATTACAGTACTTTTATACAAAGTGCTTAGCGAGAGGACTCATGAGCTTACAATCTAAAGGTAATAGTGGGAAGTTAAGGCACGAGGTTGCAGAGGGTGTTTTCAGTTGATGGTCAGAGATCAGGGGACATGTAAATTCTGAATAGCTTGGTTAAATAGTGAAAGGGACACTCCACTGCCCACACACAAAATATTTGAAATCACGGTTTAGTAGATATATCCCCAATTAAAACATGCATGTATTTAAATATTTTTTTGTCACTGGGGGTATATCTAAATTCAGCTTGCAAAAGCTGCAGATCTCTTGTCTGCTGCCTTTGCAAACCCTCCCTTTCTATCCCCGCCCAGGCTTTCTGTGATTGTCCAATCACAGACTTCCAATATAGCTCAGAAAGAAATCTTTGCAAGGTCTGAGCTAAACAAACCAGGAAACAACAGGACCGGTGGTGTGATTGACAGCCTTGGGGGTGTAAAAAGGATCATTTATAAAAGTGCACATTTCTTTTGAAATCTGCACTTTTCTAAAATAAAATAAGAGGACACGCTACTCGCAAATAAAGTGATTCAGAAAGCTAAACTGCTTCAGGTGTTTATTAGAGGCAGATGACAGAACATGCTATAAAGTCAAAAAGAGCACGGAGGGTTGGAAGGTTGTTAGTGAGAGCAACATTTTGGAACTGTTTTTGTTGAGGGAAATTGGGCTGCATGTATAAATCTGCAAAGGAAGTTGAGAATCCACCAACATACTTTTTTGTGCAAATTTAGGGAGGAGCCAGATGAAAGAGAGGGGGATTGGATGATTGAAACATGTTAACACATTTTTTTTTCCTTAAAAATAAATAATGCCTGTACATACACAATATGATAGTAAGTTGTTAGTTATAGCATTGGTATTGTGATAGTGATAACTCTGCAGCGCCCTCTGCTGACTGAATGGAAATGTGTACATGTTGCAAATCAGTGCAACCAAACAAGCAGTTAAAGGGACACTAAAGTCACCAAAACAACTTTAGCTTAATGAAGCTGTTTTGGTGTATAGATCATGCCCCTGTAGTCTCACTGCCAATTTCTCTGCCATTTCGGAGTTAAATTGCTTTGTTTATCATTACAGTGTTAAGACTGCCTCTAGTGGTTGTCTACCAGACAGCCACTGGAGGTGTTTCCTCAGTTTTATGCTTTGAATGAGGACATCCAACATGTTGAAAAGGACTATAGGAAAGCACTAAGTCAATGCTTTCCTATGGGGAAAGCCTAATGCTCCTTAGGTTTCCGCATTGGAAGAATCAGATATCCCTCGACACAGGAATCAGGTAAGTGTTTAAAGCGTCATAACCTTTTATATGGCATGGGGGCGGCAGGGGTGGCAGGGGCTGAGGGACACTGTATAATACAGCTTTGGATTCTTAAAACTTTTGGATTATTAACACTATACTTTAATTCTAATTGCTTGTCCTTCAATGCCCTGTATATTTGTATTATTCAAATTTTTTCCACATGTTTAAGTCACAAAGGGCTAGTCCCTTATCTAAATAAAGTATTGCTCCATTGGGATCTGTGTGTCCTGTCTGGCTTGTTCGGGGGTTCCAGTAGCAGAGTTTTCAGACCTGCTTACCGACTCCATTAGTACCTGGTCCCAGGCAGGGTCAGCTTTAATTTTGATTGGACCCTGGGCAAGCATTTACTTGGGCCCCCTGACTACGTATAGATACACACAAATACACTACCTGACACACATGCAGATACACACTGACCGCATATAGATACACACAAAAACATACAGATACACACAGACTACATATAGATACACTGACACACACATAGACACACACACAGATACAAACACTGACATACATGCAGATACAAATGTACACACACTGACTACATATAGATACACCGACACACACACTGACACACATACAGACACACAGATACACAACCTGACACACATGTAGATATACAGATACAAACACTGACACGCACAAATACAAATGGACAACATACAGATACAGAGACACATTCTGACAGACGTACTGACACAGACTCACACACAGACAGCCATACTGAAACACACATACACAAAGACATACTGAACCACACAGACACTGACGGACTCACACACACACAGACATACAGATACACTGACAGACATACTGGCACATATACACGCAGACAGACGGACATACTGAAACACACATACACACAGACACTGACAGACATATTGACAAACACAGACATACAGAACCACATGGACACTGACAGACTCACACATAAACATACTGACACACTGACAGACATACATACATTCTGGCACACAAACACACAGACAGACTGAAACACACATACACACAGACACTGACAGACATACACACATACAGACATTTTGACACTCACAGACAGCCATACTGAAACACACATACATATTGAACCACACAGGCAGACTCACACACACAGACATACTGACACACTGACAGACATACTGGCACACAGACACACAGACAGACTGAAACACACGTGCACACAGACACTGACAGACATACACAACTACAGACATTTTGACACTCACAGACAGCCATTCTGAAACACACATACACACATACATACTGAACAACACAGACACTGACAGACTCTCACACACACACACAGACATACAGATACACTGACAGACATACTGGCACACTAACAGACATACACTGACAGACAGACAGACAGACATACACACATACATATACATTGACACACACACACTCATGCAAAATTTGATAACCACCCTCCAGTTTCTTACCTTTTCCTGGAGGGTGGCTTCCCTGGGGTCCAGTGGGCTGGCTGGAGTGGCTGGGAGTTAAGCTCTCGCTCTCTCCCGGCATGGCCTCCTCTGGAACAGCTCCTTCCTCCTGCGCGGCTCCTGTTTCTGTGGGAGGAAGTGACGCGCGGCTGTCACTTCCTCCCAGTGCTGCCAAAACGCAAGGGCCTGGTCGCGCTGTTAGAGCGCCACAGCGCCCAACCGGACCCCTGCTTACACAGGCCCACCCGATGGGCCCCCATAGTTTGCGGGCAGAGGGCAAATGGGGCAGTTGCCTTGGGCCCCCCCAGCAGGGACAGGGCCCGGGGCAGCTGCCCCGTTTGCCCCGCGTTAATGACGGCCCTGGTCCCCGGGACATATTAAGAAAGAGCTAGGCCTGTGAGCCGGAAGTAGCTTTGTAAATGCAGTAAGTGGAAGCAGCATGGACAGAGGGGTCGCTACCTGCCCGGAAAGAGAGGTCGCTACCTGCCCGGACAGAGGGGTCGCTACCTGCCCGGACAGAGGGGTCGCTACCTGCCCGGACAGAGGGGTCACTACCTGCCCGGACAGAGGGGTCGCTACCTGCCCGGTCAGAGAGGTCGCTACCTGCCCGGTCAGAGAGGTCGCTACCTGCCCGGACACAGGGGTCGCTACCTGCCCGGACAGAGAGGTCGCTACCTGCCCGGACAGAGGGGTCGCTACCTGCCCGGACAGAGGGGTCGCTACCTGCCCGGTCAGAGAGGTCGCTACCTGCCCGGACACAGGGGTTGCTACCTGCCTGGACAGAGAGGTCGCTACCTGCCCGGACAGAGGGGTCGCTACCTGCCCGGACAGAGAGGTCCCTACCTGCCTGGAAAAAGGGGCCGCTACCTACCTGGACAGAGAGGTCGCTACCTGCCTGGATGGAGGAGGTGTTGACCTCTCTGAAGTGGCAGACCCACATCCTCAGTGGCATTTGGTCACATGGGGAATATCCATTAAACAGTGTTTTTTATTGACTTTGTATTTGGGAAGTGGAGTATCCCTTTAATAATCCCAGACTAAGAGGTATATTCACTACCATGAGTACCAAATGACCTCTAAAACTGCAATGTGAAAAATGTCATATTTGTACTAAAACTGGCGCCATTCAGTTAGCTGTTTAAATCAGCCAAATCTCTATATACTTTTGCAAACATGGCTATTCACAAACAGCAAAATTGCAACCAAATGTCCTTCATTCGTTTCATTTAATTCCGCTAATAATTTTCCCCCCGCTATTTGCTATAGCAAATTCACCATTTATTGAATTGACCCCTCTATTTTAACAAGCTGTTGACACCTAAAAGTACTCCTGAGGACGCCATCTGCTGGTTACATATGAAAGCTACACCATATGCCGTGCTGTGCTACAACAGATCAAGAACATTATATGTTCCTGCTCTTAGGCAGATCATGAATTGTGCTGCTTGGCAAATTGTAAAATTCATCCTGCTGGCGAAAAAAATATTTAATTAGTCCTATAAAGGATCCCAGAGAAACCACTGCGTTTAATTGATTAGTTGCACTTGCAGATATTATTTTAACCATTAATAATACAATCTAAGCATAATATGATTTTAACCCTAACAGCGATCATACAGCACTTTAAATTAGATTTGTGCAAACATACATTTCAGGTGGTTCAAACAAATCAAAACCTTTTACTCTATGCCCGAATGAATCGGTCCGCCCGAATGAATCGGTTCTTATTCGATAAATAGGGTTGAAAGTAATTTGATTCACTCGAACCAGCTGAAATGCATTTTTGCACAGATCTGCTTTAAAAAGTGACATGACAGAAGCACTGTGTTAACGGTGACGTTATTGCCCCATGATGGCGGGGTGGACTCCTGCAAACTCAACGCAAGCGCTGGTCAGGAAGGCAGAAGAAATGCAAAACTGCTCTGGCAAGCAAAAGGTTAAGCCACTATGTCACATTATTTCCTTGTGACTTCCTGAATTAGAGTGGCACTAAAAAAGATGTTCTTTTTTTTAACTTAGTTTGTAAACTAAACAAGTTAGAATGCGAGAGATTTCTGATTTCCTCTGGTGACTAAATCTCACAGTATAACCTCACTCAATAGCACTCTGTAAATAAATATGTTTAGGCATAAATATTGGGAAACAAAAAAAAAAAAAAAAAGATTAATTAAAAGTTCCCTCAAACCAGGAACTTGCTTAGAAAAGAATGTGACCTTTAACACGGTATGTATATTCACCTTCTATTGAAAGAAGCAGCGACGCATTAAAAATCCGGAAACACAAAGTTGGAAAAATGCAAAATATTATGTAACGGGGTTTTGGGGATGCCCCCTAGTGTCTTTGGGGTCCTTAAACCTAGTTAATTCACTATGCCTGACAGGCGGATCCTGAGCCTCCGCTATCTGGGAGCTGGGGTACATGTCTGCGGCAGCGCCTCCACCCAGTGGAACATCCGGGGTAGGGATGTGGGGTCCCACTGGGAACATACTTGGTGCAATAAGACTGACACAGCCTAACTGGAACTAACTTTATATGGTAAATAGCAATTGAACCGACACACATAGGAAAATACAATGGCGTAACAGATAACAATGCAAATGTGGATTTTCCCCACTCACCCACCAGCACACCTGTGTCCCACCCCCTGATCTTCGCCCTAGCGGCCGTTGGTGCACATAGGAGAGTTGGGGCCCTAATAAGTCCTGCTCCACAGAGTCACTGACACAGCCTCAGATGTGTAATGTCTGTACGGGACCTCAGAGTCTTTACTGTGAGTGAGAAGACAGGTGCCCTGTGGTGATACAGGGAGAGGTTTGGCTTACCCTCACAACACAATTAACCAGGTAGTCAGTAGCAGTCTCCTCTCACTGGATTCACCAAACGTCTGGGCTCAATGCTTGTCTTTGCCAGCAGGTCCCTCTCTCATCTGGTGTGATCTTGGGTGAAACAAGTTCTCTCTGCCAGGTTGCATCTCTTTTTACAGTCTCTCACATGTCCTCCATTTCAGCTCAGCATGTCATCCTTCTAGAATCCTTTTTGGCCCTCCTTCCCCAGAGCTGTGCAGGAAAACCTCCCAGGAACTGATGATGCCACACTCCTCCCACTGATTTCAGCAAGTCATGTGATCAATGCTCAATGTTTTATTAACAACATACTGGGGCCATGTGCCATCTACTGGGCATTTCAGATAATGCAGTCTGTGTAACTTCACAGGGTTACAATTAAAAAAAAATAAAAATAACAACAATGAGAACTACTACAGTCTATGCATGGAAGTTTGATAGGTTTTTAAATATATATAGAAACATAGAACGTGATGGCAGAACGATTCCGCCCTGATGTTCCCTTACTGAAATTTAGTACGTAATTATTCTAATAGACATTTAAAGAAGTTAACTAACTTATTTGGTCTATTTACCAAATATTTGAGCTTTGAATTCAGTGAAGACATCTAATAATATTGATGTTTGATTCTAATTTACTTGATGTATTTATATGGCTTTAAAAAAAACAATAAAATGGAGAAATAAAAAAAATTAAAAATAACCATTTGGTCTATCTAGTCTGCTCAATTTTCTAAATACTTATGTTCCTTGTTGAAAACAGACACATTCTTCTTCAATAATTTTCCCACAGCTCTTTCAACAAATGCTAAAAAAAACTGAATAATTCTCTTTCTGTAGTATTGGATGTCCTTTAAATATATTTCCATAAAGCAAGCAGATCACCAGACACATTAAAGGGGAAGTGCCAGGAAAACAATCCATTTTCCTGGCACTGCAGATCCCCTCTCCCTCCCACCCCCCAACCCCCGGTTGCTGAAGGGGTGAAAACGCATTAAAAACCTCCCCATAGGAAAGCATTGAAAATGCTTTTCAATGCTTCCCTATGGGGAATTGAGAGACGCTGGAGGTCCTCACACAGCGTGAGGACGTCCAGCGACGCTCTAGCACAGGTTTCCTGTGCTAGGAACCAGGAAGTGCCCTCTAGTGGCTGTCTAGTAGACAGCCACTAGAGGTGGAGTTAACCCTGCAAGGTAATTATTGCATTTCTTTTTAAAAAAAACTGCAATAATTACACTTGCAGGGTTAAGGGTAGTGGGAGTTGGCACCCAGACCACTCCAATGGGCAGAAGTGGTCTGGGTGCCTGGAGTGTCCCTTTAAGAGAGACTGTAATAAATTGGAGAACAAACAGATCTACGGGACTTAAAGGAACACTAACGCGTTAGATACAAACCTCTATTCCCAATGTTTTAGTGTCCCTGCCCTTAAGTATATTCAGGTCCCCCAGCCGTTTGCAGTCCAAATTCAGAAAATTAAAGTTTTACTTAGTGAGGCGCTAATTACCTCTCCGCCTCCCATAACGTCATAGAGCAGGTATGGCCTCCTCCAGCGCGGTCCAATCCTCATACAACGCAGAGTGCGCATCCAAGCTTTATTATAGGAAAGCATTGCATCTGAATCAATGCTTTCCTATGGGAGTTTTCTGCGTCATGTGTCAAGCGCTTTTAGTGGCTGCCAGTATGAGAAGCCACAGGAGTTGGATTGAACCCTAAAAACCTCAAAAAATGTTTTGCTCTAAAGACTTATATAAGATAGAGAGTGCTGGGTGACTTTAGTGGTCTGTTAAGGACCGTATAAAATATATTGCATTCTATTTCATGCCATCCTCACTATCTGGTCCCTGAATCCCCTGAACAAACATGAACTCTTCGGTGTATTTAGCAAAGACATCCCAATACAGCCCGGTCACCAAGGTTTGTATAAAGGAATTATTTATCTTCACCGGGGGTGGTCTTAGGGGTGTGCGAGCTGTGCGGCCACACAGGGCGCCACGGCGGCCGACACAGTTCACAACAGCAATGGCCATCTTGGGGCACTGCAGCAGGGGGCACAGCATCTGGGGATACTGCCGCCCCCAATGAAAAGTGCAATTAAATGTATATTTAATATTTTATATTGCTATATAACACCCACATTGTCATAACACCCTAGCTAAAATATACCCCACCTTATCATAATACCCTTCCTGCCATATAACAACCCCCATGGCATTTAACACACATCCCCATCATACTCGCCACCTCGTCTGCAGTCATATGCACAGTTTATTTCTGCAGTCTTAAGGTGACCAGCTGGAGGGGAGCAGTGGACTGTGATAGAGAAGCTTCTGTAACGTCAACCCGGTCTGACAGGAAGTGCTCACTGAGATCACAGCACTGCTTCCTGTCAGACAAGGGAGAGGAAACAGAAGCTCCTCTACCGCTGTCCGCTGCTCAGCCACGCTACGAGGAGAGAGGCAGGCTGGCACGGAGGGAAGAGACCACAAGACCACAAGGGGCGGAGGAGAAGGCTGGGGGGAGCACACGGAGGGCTCAGAGAGGGAGAAGAGGCACACAGAGGGCTGAGGGGGGAATAAAAGTCTTTATAGTCCTTAACATTAGCCTTCAGGGAACAATATTAAAAATGTTTCCCAGATGTCTTCCAATATGTAAAACAAAGGTTGTTCTTGTCTTCCGATTAATATTCAGGATGAGAATAGTTGGAGTCTGAGCGTCCAGACACATTTTGCCTGCACATAGGCTTTATAAATAATGCTCGTATGCTTCCAAAATGTAATGAATATTTAAAGTTGCAGTACTAATTATGTAGATTGTCTCTAATCTTTAAACACAATACAATTTATGGTATGAGAGGATCTTAATAGTACAATTAGTTCAAACACAAAATTGGAACCTCAATTTATTTCTATTTCTTTACAAATAATTAATTTTAAAAAAAGTATGTTTTGGGTTGCCATGGAAACCCGTGCTTAAAATATCTAAACAGATCTCCTCCATCCTGCTAAAAAATGTATTAAGCTATGTGAGTTCCGATCAGTATAGCAAAAACTAAAAGAAAAAGGAGCTATTTAAAAAAACATAAAATTGTGATCGAAATGGATCAAAATAGAAACGGGAGGATTTCCATGGTAACCAGCACGGTATTAGAATTAAGGATTCCAAAACTATTCCAATACTCATAGTATTGAAACCAGTGTGTTTCACAAAGTATCTGTTACTTTTTATAATAGAGAAATGCTGGTTCTAAAATGAAAGTAAAAATGTTTTCTTCTTAAAAAGGATACTAATATATAACTTGTTTTACATAGTGTCAAGAAAATTGTGATAACGTTCGCTTTTTTCAAGAGACCATTGGTCGGATGCTATGTTAGTCTCGGGTTCCCACAGCAACAAAAGGAGATGCACTAGTAATTTTTTTTATTGATTCCAAAGAAAACAGCTAAAAAAGAAACTGTAATTAATAAATGTTAAACTTACTGAAAATTTTAAAAACATTTTAAAAAAATAAAACAATCATTAGGCTAAGTCACATCCCAATGAAAAATGTAAAATTAATCTTAAAAATAATATATCGGGGGCGTAGTCTGACCGCCAAGCAGCACAGACGTGTGGGGAAAGAGCTCCCGCCGGGCGGCCAGAAATAAAGCCGTTACCGGCGGCCACACGGCTCCAAAACCCATCAGGGTGTGCCACCCGAGACGGGGGTGCACCACAGAATCGGAGGAACCCTTCCTGGAGCCTGTCGGTGCCTGAGGCCCGACACACGACTTGCGGCCTGCGGGAGTAAGTGCCGGGGAGAGGCGGCCACTCTCCTCGACGCCTGAACCCCCAAAATCAACCAAGATCTCCTACCCCTCCCACCCCCCTGGACCAGTGGGGGTCATCCCGGTCCCTGCCAGATAAGCGGACAAAGTTTGAGGCAGAGAAACGCAGCTGAACAGCCGACTGAGACACGAGTGTGTCAGAGCATTCCTAAAATGGCCGCCCAGCATGGGCCAAGGAAAGAGCACGCAGACAGCTACCCACACTCGCAACACCTGGAAGCCCTGGACCGACTTTGCTCAAGTCTCTACGCGATACTATGTGACAGGGGAGTGTTTTACCTGCGAGCAGCTCAGATGGTGTCCTCATGGATCCGTCTGGAGACCCGCCGACGCCACTACGGAGTTCCACTGCGGGCCTTCGGGGTGGACAAGCGGCCCAAAAAGCACCGGCAACAACGGCGGCGGGCGAAGGTCCGGAGCAAACTGGGTGCATGCAACCACGCACATACAAATGAGAACGGGACAGGCAGGCAGCCACAAAGCCCCAGCAAAACAGCTGGATACAGCACCTTAGACCAGCAAGCCTATACTCTGCAATCATGGTCTACAGCAACCTACCAAGCCACGGCACAGCTTAATGCCGAAAACGATCAAGCCAGAGAGGGACCCTTGCCCTCCCCAGTTGCAGAGACTGTCTATCCCAAGTGGCCCATGTGTGGGGTCGGCTGATCCAGGACTGGAACTGGTATTACCGTAAGGGGCATTGGCGGACACTCCAGTATAATTTGTTTATTTAGACGTGCTACCACCTTACACCTTATACCTAGCAGCCTAATGCCTGAGGCCACATCTATACACTAGGCGACAGCCGACACTAACGAGAGGCATACCGCATACCGCCTTTAACACCCACTACACTTGTTCACAGCTCGGCAATAGCTTGCAACCCAACATTATAATTATATGTGCATATCTACCCTGATAACACATTATTCACTGCATAGACAAGCCTGATCAAAATGATAAACATGTATTTTAGCAGTTGCAGCATTGTTATGCTTAATGTACTTGTCTTACTTAAGATTCAATACTACCTATGTTTTAACTTGTTTTCACTTTAAATATAAAAACGTGCAAAAGCCTCTAAATACTCCATTGTCACAAATGTTACTGGTATAAGTGAGTGGACTGCCTTTGGGGTACCACAAGCATGTATGTTCAACCTAAATGCACAGAAAAATAAAGAATTTAAAAAAAAAAAAATATATCAAATATATATGGACCCATCAAAATTAAAAAATGCAACACGTTATTATTCTTCTGGTAAATACTAAAACATATTGTATGAAGTATGGCAATAGAAAAATATATGAAACAATAAATAAATGTATTTTAAAAATAAAAAAATATAAATAAAATTGAAAAACATGACATAACTCAAAATCCGCATTTAAAGCTTTCAGCAGTAAAGTGTCCAGTAGGAAAGTCCACTTCATGTTCATTTTTCCTAATCTCTTTGTAAAGCTTCCTCCTCGCCAATGTTTGGGAACTTCAAAAATAGCAGCAAATCTTAATAAGCTAGCATTGGCATTATTAGCTTCTTGGAAAGTGCTGTTTGTAACCTTTAGTTATGTTGCTCATATGTTCTTTGATTCTTATATACCAGCGGTTCCCAAAATGTGTGCCGTGGCACCCCAGAGCGCCCCGACAGGCACACGGGGTGCCGCGTAATGTTTCTCGGTGCTATGATTATAGTATCGGGGAAACATTACTGCTGAACAGGGTCCCTTTAAGACTACGACCGGGCACCATGTCAGCCGGCTGGGAGGAATTGACAGCCTGTAACTTCCTCCCAGTGTTATGCATGTGTGTATGTATAAGACTGTGCGTGTATGTATGTGGGTGTGTGTGCGTGTATGTATGAGAGTGTGTGTATGTATGTATGAGTGTGTGTGTGTGTCAGTGTGTGCATCTTTGTGTGTGTGCCAGGTTGTGCATCTGTGTGTGTGTGTCAGGGTGTGCATGTATGTGTGTGTGTATATATGTCAGTGTGCTTCTGTGTCAGTGTGTGTCTGTGTGTGTGCACACATCTATGTGTCAGGATATGCGTTTGTGTATGTGCATCTGTGTGTGTTTTTATGTCAGTGTGTGTATATGTATCATGGTGTGTGCATGTATCAATGTTTGTGTGTGTCAGGGTGCGTGTGTGCATATATATCGGTGTGTGCGTGAGTTAAGGTGTTTGTATGTGTCAGTGTGTATCTATGTGTGTGTACCTGTCGGTGTCTATATGAATTTGTGTGTCTGTATATCTGTGTATGTATGTATGTATGTGATAGTGTATGTGCATACATTTAAAGCAGTCATACACCAGCACAATATACAAACACACTCCTGCAATCTAACACAAATATTACATACGTGCACACCCGTGCATTCAAACTCCAAAAGGATATACAAACAGACCCCTTCATTCAAACACAAATACTACACACAAATGTACACCTACATTTAAAAGTGAACATATCATTCAAACACACCCCTGCAATCAAACGCAAACATTACATACAAACACTAGACATGTGCAATTTGTTTCGTTCCGAATGTCAATTCGGAAGAATTTCGGGCAATTCGGACATTCGGATATTTCAGAATGTCTGAATAGCTGAATTGAATCGCTGAAGTACCAATATGCCCAGTGGAAGAATGAAGAATGTTACACTGTATACTTGTTTAAATAAAAAGTATACAAACATAGCCAGAATTCAGCTGTAAGCATTTGCAACACTTACAACAATCAAGTAACACATTCATTTAAAATGTAAGTTACTTAGCCATTCAATGGATAGGAATGAATACGTAGCTAACTCCCTAATTCCCACGGTATTAGAGAGCTATCTACGAAAAGGCTGAAAGACCTAAATTGGTCTTTCAGACAAATTTACTAATACTAAGTAAGGATTTACTTTCAATCAACCAATCAGAGTGTTGTTATGAGTCAAATTACACAGCGTGGGAAAAAAAGAACTTTCCCACGCTGTGTAAAATGACACAGAGCACTCTGATTGGTGGATTTCAAGCTAACCAATCAGAGTACTGTGACAGGTAAATGTAGAGACTTAACTGTCAGTCTCTTCATTTACCTGTCAGAGCACTCTGATTGGATGGCTTACACCAACCAACCAGAGTGCTCTAAGCCTAATTGCAGGGCGGGGCAAGGCTTTTTAAGCCTTCCCCCGTCCTGCGGAGCACAGTCTGCGTGGTGCCCTCCATAGGTAAATATGGTTTCTTTTTTCAGCATTGGGGTTTTTTTTCCGTCTGTTTTTTTGCGCTCTGTTTTTTTTTGTTTTTTTTTTCAAAGCGCAAGGTTATTATGGTTTTTTATTTGGCCTTTTTTTGAGGCTGAAAAAATAAGATTTTAGAAAAAAGAAGACATCAAATGGCTGCTCACTGTTTACTAGACTTGCCCCTACTCGCGGGGCAGAATTGACTAATACTAAGTAATCTTTACTTAGTATTAGTAAATTTGACTGATACCGTGGGAATTAGGGAGTTATCTACTAAGTGGCTGCAAGAGAACATCCAAAGTGCCGAAGTTCCGAATTTCGGAATGCCGAACCGAACCGAATATTTTCCCCATGCACATCCCTAACAAACACACCTCCCTATTAAAAAAACTATATACAAGCACCTCTTCAAACACCAACACTGTAAATTACACTATAGCGCCAGTAAATGCCGCAGCGCTGTACAGATATACAACCTAGAAATTTTGACTTGAGGTGCCTTGGAAAAATTTTGAAATATAAAGGGTGCCATGAACCTAGAAAGTTTGGGAACCACTGTTATATACAGTTTCCTTTTTGTTTGTCCCACATACTGTAAGCTGCATGGGCATTGTAAGGCATATATTACTCCCGATCTCTGACATGTTAGAAAATCTTTAATTGAAAAATATTTTTGGGAATAGTTAGAAATTATTTTTTGGATTCCTTTCACTGATTGTTTTGTGCAAGCTATACATTTAATACATGGGAAGAAACCTTTTATTTCCCTTTGCTTCTTCTTTGTCAGAATGTTATGACTTCTTAAGAGTGTCTGTTTATATTTGGAGCTCCCCTAAAAATGATTCTGGGTTTTTCTGGTAAAAAAAAAAAAAAGGTCCTTAAGAACCTTAAAAAAGGTCCTTTAAAATGTATCGGTTTTTAAAAAGTGTCAATGCTTTCTAATCACTTTCTTCAGGCACAAGTTTTTTTTGTTGTAGTCATGTATTATAGGTGTAAGAATTTTCTTCTTGTCCTTCAATGGCTTGTTTATTTTTTTAACATCATATGCCTCTTAATCTTATCCACCTTCTGCTTAGTTCAGAGGGATCTTCTTATTCCTTTTCCTCTATGAATTTTTGCTGAATTATCTCTGCTTGCTGGTGGTACATATCATAATCTGTACAGTTACACCTTATCCTCCGAAGGTCATTAAAAGGAACATTTTTTAACCAAGCAGGATGATAAAAGCTATTTTTTAAAATGAAACTGTTGACACCTACAACATTACAAAAATAGTTTGTATTTGTCCATTTTTAATATAAATTCTCAGATTAAGGAATCCAATTGACCACTTGCTGTATGTTGTATTCAAACATTCAAACGCACGCACCAGAAGTTTTTGTTCCAGGATTGTAGACACTGTTTCAAAATATCTTGTTTTTCTTCCCAGATTAAAAAAAAAAAAAAAGATGTTGTCAATATATCTCCTATAATGGATGATGATGTTACTCCATGTTTGGTCTTTCTAAATGTGTTGTTCCTCCCAGTCTCCCAAGAATAAATTAGCAAAACTGGGGGCATATTTGGTCCCCATCATTGTCCCTGTCTTCTGTAGGTAATGATTACCGTCAAATCAGAAGTAATTATTCTTGAACAAGATAACCTTAATGATGAATTAAATTTGATCGTCTTTCGACTCTCATTTTTCTTAAGGCATTTCTTACGTCTTCTTCTTTCTTTTTATGAATCCCCAGTTCTTAAGTATATTTATACTAGTTTTTTTTATTTTATTTATACCAGTTTTTGAAAGCGCAGATACATTTTTACTCTTTTTGTTTATGTGAGGTGTATTAAAGGGCTGTTTATGTACAGTATAAATTAATTGACAAACTAAAAACTCAGAATATTAGATGAAACAGCAAGACACAATATAAACCCCCTTTGATTCTGGGCATATTCCCAGCCCGTTTCATTTCATTTCTGTCGGAAATTAACCTGTCATTGGGTGCTCAGCAAAACACACATTTTCAGTACTTTATGTGTGTTTTTTATATCCCCACAATTCATGTATTCCTTTTCTACAAACATTGTCATATCCAGGGCACATTTGCAGCCCAATCTCGGGAATGGTTGTGTAAGAATCTTTCAATGCATGGCAGATATAAAAAACAAAAAGATCAATAATGCACATTACGGTTTGTCTTATTGCTATCGGCCTCTGTAATGTAATATGCATTGTGTGAGTGGAAAAAAAGTGCACTGCAGCAATAAAACCCAAAACTGCACCCACATGGGTGCCAAGCCATACATAAGGCATTTGGCGCCTGTCACTCACTCAGACACAGAACATACATACAATTACACTATCAGAAACATACACTATTGTAAGTGTTAATTACTGTTGTCATTGCTTCACGCTTGATGAATTACTTTTATAAGAATAAGTAAAAAAAAATAACATGAATTTGTATTGTCTGAGAATAAATATCTAATCTAAAAGTTAATGTGAAATATTCTTCCAGGTGATCATATCGAGGTTGACCTGCCTGCTGATCCCATGCTGCCCATGAGTGACCAGCAGACACCCAAGGAGATTTTCCTGATACTTGGGCAACTGGCAAAACCCGATTAGCCAGAAAATTTTATAGCTGTGACTATTGTATTGAAACTATCAGCCCAGCCTGTAATACAGACACCAAGGGATGTCTGCTCCTTTTTCAAATTAACGACACCTTAAAGCAGCATGGTGTCTGCTACGTTTCAAATGAACTACATATTTAAGTAGCAGTAGGCCTAGACTATTTTTACTACAATGTATTTAAAGACACTTTCTTTTGTATCCTGGTGGCAAAGGAATGCTAATTGAATTTTGCCTTTGAATGAAAACATACAGAACAGACACAGAAGCCTCGAGTTACCTGTCGCAGGCTGCCTCAGGGATACACAGAGACTGGATCTATTTTTGTTGGACAGTTGAGCAAGGACTTAGCACTATACACTCACACAATTTCCACTGTGCTGGTCCAGTATATCGATGATTTATTGATTAATAGCCTTATCGGACAATAATATGTTGAATAATGTGTTTCACTGCTGCAGTGTGGATATAAAGTTATTAAGGAAAAGGGTCTTGCAATGCCCAGCCACAAATGGAATTTGTGAGATATGTTAATTTCAATGACTGTCTCCAGAAAGGATGGATGCTATCCATAAAATTTGCTGCCAAAAAAACAAAAGAATTGCCAGCTGTTTCAGATGTGGCCACTTCTCACAAAAAATAGACTTTATGAATATCTGACATGATATATTGGGGAAAGTAAAGCTAGAAAGACTTTGTGGAGTAAAAAGTTGCCCTACAGAAAT
Source organism: Pelobates fuscus (assembly GCF_036172605.1). Classification (NCBI taxonomy): domain Eukaryota; kingdom Metazoa; phylum Chordata; class Amphibia; order Anura; family Pelobatidae; genus Pelobates; species Pelobates fuscus. The sequence goes on along the minus strand of NC_086327.1, from coordinate 108,496,366 downwards.
CACCTGTTGACGTGAATTACAACAAGGCCCTTACACTGTATGTAAACGAGAAACAAGGAACGTACTCAGTTCTGTGCCACAACAGCAGCCTACCACTCGGACCAGCTTCAGTAGTTAAAGAGTGGCCAGCATGTGTAAGGGCATTGGCAGCCACAGTTAGTAATATGTGAGATGCTACCCGTGGACCGTTTTTATAAGTATTTGCTAAACATGCAGTATGTCAACTGGTGAATGGAGGAGCAGACAGATTTTGACCTCTGATAGATTAGCATAGTAAGAAGCTGTGTTCCTGGAAAACCCTAATTTCACTTTTGATTTCTGTACTTCTCTGAAATCCTTCGGCCAGAAGCAGCATAAGTACAGCAGGACTGCGAAGGAATTATGGAAATTATCAGTTCTTGAGTGAATTATATGTGGACTAATCAAGTCATCTGATGGATGGGAAGAGGAGATCAGAATATGCTGTAACGTCTTCATAAGAAATCCCAAGCACACCCCTATCTCCTAATTTGGAAGCCATTCGGTTTCTCTATCTCCTGCGGTGATAGTGTTGTTTTTCCTATATACGAACATATCTCCCTACACGAACAGCGAGTGACTGCTACTGACCCCAGACCTCCTGTCTTAATATAGACTGAACTAATATTTCAACCTAGAATGATATGAGCCATCTAGCATTGCAATAAATATTTCTTATAAAATGAAAAAAATATATATGGTTAGTTGCAATTTTGGTTTTAATTTATAAAAGTGGCAATTACCATTGAATTCTGCAGTCTTTGCAAAATATAAAAAGAGGGCACACTCATCACACATAAAGCTTTTCAGCAAGCTAAAATGCTCTAGAGCAGTGTTCCCCAACCCAGTCCTCGTGGACCACCAACAGTCCAGGATTTATATATTTCCCTGTTTTATTCCAAAGGAAATATTGACAAAACCTGAACTGTTGGTGGTCCATGCGAACTGGGTTGAGGAACACTGCTCTAAAAGGTCTGGTGTGTCCCTTTAACCCTCCCTTTTGCAATTCATATTTTATTTGTCACAATTTATGTTCAGTGAATAACTTTGGTAATGGGGGCGGGTCCTGGCCACCGAGCTGGAAGGACATGGAGCACATCAGCTCCTCCACGAACCCCTGCAAAACTGGCTAAATATGCCTGGTTCTCCCTGGTAATCATACCAAACAGATGCCAACTGGAAGGGGGACCTAGGCGACATCTCCATGTTCAAAGTCAGCTCCTGTCCGACTGCCGACGACACTGTATGGGCCGCTGGGTTTGGGCCTGCTGTGAGGCTCCCGTGCTTGGTCCGGCGGGGCCTCTCTCGGGCTCAAAGGCCCGTTCCCCCCCCCTGTGGGCCGGTGGGGGTTATCCCGGCCCCCCCACCGGGGAGGCAGAGCACTATCCAGGGAGCTGGACGATGGCGAGACCAGTCTGGGCCCGTATGGCACAAACTAAGATGGCCGCCGCCTAAATTGCACGACGGAGCAGAGCGACCGCAGTACCTGAGAGGAGGCTGGATGCCCCCCAGGAGGTCAGTGTGGACGACAGCAATAGCAGCTATTACCACCTCCAGGCTGACACTGGGGGGAGCAGCTGGAGAGTGACCATGCAACACATGGGTGAACCGCAGCAGCCCCCGCACAAGACCCCTACCCACGAGATAGGAGACTTCTGCCTCCGGTCACTGTTCACATGAGCGGCTCGGCGGGGACCATTGCAGGACCATGACCCAGCATTTTCTACAAGACCGCACGGACTTGGGATGCAAGACCCACTCACAACTTGGGGCTGGAGCAGGGGGACACCCTCGAGAGAGCACAATGCTAGCTGAGGACGACCAAAACGGAGACTTTGGCTAACCTGAGCACGAGAACTGAGTAACACCTGCATTAATTCAACTTTACTAGCGTGTTCCCTTTATTCTGTTCTCATACAGACTTCAGTCTAATTCACCTGGAAAGCCTCCCGGGGGGGGTACTTTAAGCAGATACAGTGCTCACACTAATCACCTCTTGTATCGCAATAATTTAAGCCTAACCAGCAATGTACATGCCACGTTTGTAACTAGCTTTAAAGTCATGCTACCTATGAATTTTTATGCCTCATAGTTAAGAAAGCATACATTCACATATTTGAATGAGCACATGTCTAATGATGCAAGCCTGTAATCCTATCGTGTCTCACTGCTTTAGACATACTAATTCAGAATGTTTCACATTTAATATTGCCTGTGTACCACGATATGTAATCCTATGAAACTGCTCACATCTTGTTATTTTCATGTTTTAAAACAAAAATATTGTGCTGTTTAAACTGCCACATGTTGAAATGCTGACAACCGCTTGCAGAAGCTGTCGTGGCGCTGCACGCTGTCCTGTTACTTCATGCACAAGTAAAAATAAAGAATATAAAAAAAATAAAAATAAAAAAAAAAAAACTTTGGTAATAATGCACTGAGGGGGGATTTTTTTTAATTATTTTTTTTCTGCCCCTTTGTAGAATTTTTTCTGCCCCTTTGTAGAATAGGTGCAAGAGACATTTAAACTTGTTATTGTAATATCTTGAATGTCAGCGTTCCGTTCTTTGTAGATTTCTTAAATGCAAAGAACGTTGAGATAAGAACCAACTGGCCTAAAAAAATCTTCCCATTCATCATCTCAGATGCACATCCTCTGTAATTAATTCTATTTCCTGCTCAGGAAATCCGTGTGTCAGCCCTCTGCATTTTTGAATTCCCCGAATGCGTCCTTTTTACATCACAATGTAGAGTTCAGAGGCAGCATGCACAGGGTAGCTTAATACAGTCTAAATATATTAGGTAACCGGAGACATTTAGTTATTATTTAAATCAAAATGTATACTAGGTTTTACTTTTCGGAAGAACATTCAATCATTATTACAGTATGTTAGCAAAGAAATAATCTGGGAGGCGTATACGGCAAAAGGCACATGATTTATGACACACAATTTTTCTTTTTTTTTCTTTTTTTTTTTCTCAGACACACAATTGGATAATTTTTTCCAATCCATGAATTGGGGTGAACTGAAAGCTGTATTGAAGAATTTTTACAACTCTTTTATTTTTTACTTAGAATTGGAAATTCTGTTTTCAATTGCTAATAGTGTTAGTGTTTAATAAGAAACACCGCTGTGTCCTATTTGACTGGCCACCTAGTAGCAACATGCGCGAACCTTGTGCGTAGCATTTTATTTAGCTTTCAAACAATCCAAGTTATTGTAATATCTTGAATAATAGTGGTGGGAATATTAGTATAATAGTATTTTAATAATAATAATAAAATTCAGTTTCTGCACCAGAAATCTTCAGTGCAGCCCCTGACAAAATAGAAATAATTCCAAAGTGACAGGTTTTCCTTGTGTGTGTTCTATTTGTATTTTCAACTAAAATAAATATCGGGTATTGGGAATAATATCTCATGCCTCCCAACACTTCAGATGGACACAGAAGGATATTTTAATTTTAGGGGTGTGAGTGGAAAGCCAGGGGCAGGGTTGCTCTGAGAAATATTTGGTGACTTACTAACAACAATTTATGCAACTAAAATATAATTTAGAATAAGAGCTATTTATCATATTTACAGAGACTGTAAATTGCTGTGCCACTATTGCTATGGAGGTCTTGTATAAATTCACACACCAAGAATAATGTGCTACTACCAAAGATGGGCATTAAGATGGACAGAGGGATTTGGGTCCAGCATTCTTCTTAAATAGGCCCACCTGGGACGTATGAAATCTGAGTGATAAAACTGAGACTAAGTTAGCTAATTTGGAAAAAATCTCCATCTCAATTATAGCTACAGTTTAGCTATTATAGCCTAATTTTTGCCATTCAGATTTAATTCACTAATATTTTTACTGTAGTAACTAACTGTGCGTGATGTCTCTTAAAAGATCAATTTCCTTTGGCACTAGAAAGTAACAGCAAGATCCAAATTATTCAGTAATAGAACACATTTGGGTGGGGTTTGTAAAGCACAATTATAGATCAAATCATGAAATTAATTAGCCACACTTGGAAAAAAACCCGAGGACAAAGGACTTTTCTACCACTGGAGGGCAGCACTGCTTCAAAATTATAGGTCATTTATCATCCATTATGTGCCAAAGACTTAGAACCATTAGTGATTTTTTTTAGAATCAATAATAAATATTGTAATTTTATACATTTTTCACATAAGTGGGAAAAAATGCAAACGTAAGATTTTCTGTGAGGAGTAATCAGATGATTTTGCTTTTTTAATATTCCACTTTAGAATAATAAAATTGGGTACACTCCTTGAAAGAAACATGCCAACATTATAAATAAATACATGTATTTATTTAGTAAATATATTTAGATTATTAAATCCTCAGTAGAGCATGCAGGCGCCAAGTGCAGCGCAATGTATTAGTCACAGTCAAACCGTTTTTTTTTAAAACAGTGAAGTCCTGTTCAAGATTATTAACAAAACCGCAAACATTAATGTATCAGCGGATTGTGGTAAGTATATCCACAGGTGGGAATCGACAAATATATAATGACTTCACCCCCAAGAGATGTGCACCCTTTATGGTCACGGTGTTGAAAAATAAAAAGTACATCCAAAAGTAGGGTAGAAAAAGGAAACCAAAGAAATGAAGGAAGAAAGAAAGTCCTCTTTTGGTCCACCTCATCTTGTATAGCTTTACAAACTTTTTTCCCCAATTGTCAAGTAGCCCTCAAAGTCCCCGAATAAGTGCCTGAAAGTCAGCAGTCACCGTTGTGTTGATTCAATGGTCCAAATTGTCACGCCCATTTGTGTGCGGTCGGTCGCTACCTAGCAGTGGTGAAGGGACTTGTACTTTAAATGAAGCTATGAGCTATACCATGAAAGGGCACCCAAGATGGGCTGGTCATAGCAGAGAAGTCAGACAAATCGCGGTCCACTGGAGAAGGAACTAGCAACCCACTCCAGTAACTTTGCTAAGATAACTATATGGACAAGCACAACCAGAGACATAACGCTATGGCAATGGAAGATGAGCCCCTCAGGTCAGAAGGTGCCTACCACATTACTGAGGAAGAGCAGAGGGCGAGTACAAGTAGCACCAGATCTAATGAAGTGGTTGGGCCAACTGCGGATGTGTTTGGAAGGGAAAGGAAAGTCCACTGCTGCAAAGAACAATTTAACATAGGAACCTGGAATTTAAAAATATGAACCAAGGCAAATTCGATGTGATCAAACATGAGATGACAAGGCTAAACATCGATATCCTGGGAATTAGTGAACTCAAATGGACTGGAATGGGACATTTCACATCAGACAACCATCACATCTTCTACGGTGGTCAAGAATCCCGCAGAAAAAATGGAGTTGCCATCATAGTAAATCATCGGGTGGGCAAAGCAGTGCTCGGCTACAACCCAATAAATTATAGAATGATTTCAATTCAAATTCAAGGCAAGCCATTTAACATCACAGTGATCCAAGTTCATGCTCCAACCATGGATGCTAAAGAGGCTGAAATTGTCCCGTTCTGTGAAGATATTCAACAATATCTTCATAGAACTAGACAATTTCAACAATAGTATAATCTATTAGTTATGCTAAAAAATAATCATTACCTGCAGATCGTATACGTTTCATTTAAGATATAACAATAATGGGTGCACATAACTTCACGTGTGGTCACCTACTCCTAACTGACAAAGGCAACACTCATCGGCAGGAGCCAACCATTCCCACCCATTTCAAACAACTATACACGTCATTTTTCCTGTGATAAGTAATTAATTAACTTTAGTTCCATACATTTGCTAAATCCCCAGCTAGCATTATATACAGATGACCTTAGTACTGAAATAGCAGACTTTCACGTTTATTAAACACGGATCTTTCACATTCAAAAACGTATAAAACCAAACATTCTCCGAAGGTCAATATAATGTAATCTAGAACCATTAGCAAATGCATAGGTTAAATTCTATTCTGTCATCCTTGTAAGTGTCTGCGGTCACACGGGGACACGTGTATATTGCACGTATCCCAGGGGTACTCCAAAGTGTATATCACAGAACTAAAGGTAGAAGAAAAAATATGATAATGCATAATCTTGAAAAAATACAGATTTTTTTTTTTTTAATAACACCAGATGTCCACCATTGTCCACCAATGTCGTGTCTCTATATCTTTAATAATCCACGACCAACCACATTTTGACAGTTTTATCTGGCTACTTTGTAACAGTACTAAACGATTGTGCAGGAGATAAGAGTTTCAAACATACAATAAAAATAAAAAATATATATTTCAAACGTCAACTTATATTAGAAGTGGATTTCAATAAAAAAAATAATGAAATTCACTTTAGATTCTAACGATTTACACTTCATAGTGAATAACCACGAGTTCGCATTAACAAACAGGAAATACAATTGTTAGTTCGAATGAAACACTCCAGGCGCCATAAGAGGTAAAGCACACTTTTTAAATTATTATTATTACTTCTGTGTGAACCCTGTATCTAACAAAATGGTATGACACTCGAGTGTTAGGAATACATGTTCCTTTTCAGTTATGTATATGGCGCCAGCATATTCCGTAGTGCTGTGCAGTACGTAAACAACACAAACACTTCATTCTAACAAAACATGGGTGACATACTGGAACGGTAGGTGAAGAGGGGCCGGCCCTAACAAGCTTACACTTTTAAAGTGTTCCTTTAACATCCACAGAAAGGATACATGCTCCATCATTTTTATTATAGACGTACCGCAAAAACCTATTCTGTTTTTTGAAGTAGTCGTGGTGGTAGGAGTCTGGATGGGCAGTGTATCAGCTTGAAACTCTGCACATCCAGAGTTATTTTTAATTGTGTGCCGGTGCTAGTTATAGCTCTGACACACGTGACTTAGGCAGCCCAGAACTCTGCCTAATGTTAATTCTGTGCATATTTTATGTCTACCGTCGGCACGCACTGTAGACATGATCTGATTCTCCCTTGCAGGCAGGAAGTTCATGTCTCCCCTCTATCCCACACTGAATGCAGCCTTCTCCCTTCCAAATACTTTATGCTAATATTTGTTTTCTCCCTCCTGCCCTCCTCTCTCCCTTTCACCTCCCATTGCTGGGTCACGGTGCACGCATGCACTCTGAGCTGCTTAAATGGTCTAACTCAGGGGTTCTCAACCTTGTCCTCAAGGACCCCCTACCAGTCCAGGGTTTAGGGATTACCTGGGTGTGTCTAAGGTGTTTAGAAAAAGAAAAAAAAAACACTTTAGCGTCTAAGGTGTTTTTTTCCCTTTTTCTAAACACCTTAGACACACCCAGGTAATCCCCAAATCCTGGACTGGTAGGGGGTCCTGAGGACTGGGTTGAGAACCGCTGGTCTAACTAAAGGCTTTTCTATGAGGCTCCCGTGGCGTCAGACTGGTCATGCGTACAGAGCCGGGAGCTTTGCTCAGCACTGAATTAATGTAAGTAAAAACGTATTTTAAAAATAGTTTTAAGCATTTTGGGAGAAGAGGGGGTGGGGAGACCTACAGAATAATTCCAATAGGGCATTATTCAAATGTTACAACATACTAGGACATTCTTTTTTAAATATTTTTTAATAAAGGTTTTATATTTTTACATCAATATATGCAGTGCTTTTATATTGCATCCATACAATACAAATTGTATATGGACGGGGGGCAGAGCCAAGCAGCAGAGCAGAGAAGTCGCATGGCGCTGAAGCTCCGGCGATTAAAGCCTAAAATCACCTTACTAACCTTGTTAAACCCGTCCAAATTAGCTGCAAAACGGGAGACAGGAGAGCCACTATGGGACGTAAGTCCAAAAAACAGAAACAAGATCCGCCGAATCGAAACCTCGACATCGGAGCTATGTGGAAGCAGGCCCACGGAGCTACTAGGCCCAAGATGGCCGACCACGTGAAGACATGCTCCGAAATGTCGGATGACTACTCCCTGGGGGACGACACACCCAACACACGCGTGTCCACAACGCCCGCATCCAGGCCTGTGAACCCCGATACCGCACCGGTAACGACAGGGGTACTTAAAGCCCTACTAGCGGACTTACAGTCCTCAATTCAAACGGATGTTGCGGCCCTCCGTGCAGACCTTCAAGGCATAACGGGAAGACTGGATGCCATGGAAGGCACCTCTACAGCACACGCTACCCACCTTGCCTCCATACAGCAGGAGATCGGTGGTCTGCAAAATAAAAATGAGGAATTCGAACGGAGGTTCGCCGCCATGGAGGACACACGACGGGCAGCCAATTTAAAAGTCCGGGGAGTGCCGGACGAAATCCCGGCGGACGAATTACCGCACCTTGTACGCAGGCTCCTGACGAAGCTGCTACCTCCGAGACAGGCCAAAGCCATATGCCTGGAAAGCATCTTTAGAGCCACAAAATCGGCCAGAGTCCCAGCAACAGCCTCCCGCGATTTGATAATCCGTTTCCAACAGAGGAAAGATAAAGCGATGACCATGGCAGCAGTTAAAAACTGTATCCCGGGGGCGTGGCCGAGCTGCGGAACGGAATGGTCGCATAATCGCATCGCTCCTCCGAGCACACCCGTGAAGCCCGAGAAAGCTGACCCTAATCCCCGAAATGGGGAAAGACCGGGAGCACCCCCAAACCCTCGGGTACCCGCCAAGCGCTGGTAAATTCCTCGATGCGGCAATACTTAGCCGCGACGCCGGACCTAACCTCCCAGGCGGCGTCTGAGGCCTACACACAGTCGGGAGCCTCCACCCCTAACTCCCACTCCCCGGACAGGGGTGAACACATGGCGACCCCACCAGCAGACTGGCTTAACCTGCTGAAGGCTCTTCCCACCCGAGATGATCTGACTAACGCCACCACGGCCCTCCAGACATCTATTAGGGCGGACATTCAAATGATGAGAGCGGACATACAGGGCATGGCCGACCGCATGGCCCAAATTGAGGCTGACCACGACAACTTAACCGCGGCACAGGCGGCCCACTCAGCGGCCCAGTCACAACAACTGACTCAAATGCAGGCTATGGCACGCCACGTCGAGGACCTAGATAACAGAGGCCGCAGGAACAACCTGCGGATACGCGGCCTAAAAGAAGGAGAAGAAACACCTGCACAGCTGGTAACCATTATCTCTACCATATTCAATGGCCTCCTGGGACGGCCGGGTGAGTCTCCCATCGCATTCGTCCGGGCTCACAGAGCACTGAGACCGAGAGGTCCGCCAGATGCCCCTCCACGAGACGTGATCTGCTGCCTAGAGAATTATGCTCTGAAAGAAGAGATCTTACACGAGGCCCGCAACAGAGGTGAGCTCGACCACGACGGTCACCAGCTTCAACTATACCCAGACCTCTGCCCAGCCACTCTGGGGTACCGCAGGGCCCTAAAACCGCTCACTAGAACATTGACCGCCCAGAAAATTCGATACAGGTGGACCTTCCCGACGGGCCTGATCGCCCACACGGCGGGTGGCCCTAGACCTATACGCACGGCGCAAGACCTACAGGATCTTACAACTGAACTCCACCTGCCACCACTTAACCTGAGATGGCCTGACCCACTGGACTTCTATAATGGCCCACCACCACCGTTACAAGATCAACCACAGCCGCAACGACGATCCAGGACCCGGATGGAAACCGTGAGACCAGCCTGGGCAACCCGCTAGCTATGTCAGGCGATTCCGAAGATGCGAAAGGACACAAAAGACACGTAAATATAACCACCCACACCGGGGCAGACAACCCCACACACACACGAGCCACGCACATAGTTCTTCGAATCCATGGCCCACTGAGACTCCTGGGGTGGGAAACGGGTAATGGGGGGAAAGGGGACAGACCTACAAGGCCACAAGAGAACTGCTGACTCTTTCCGAACCTCCTGCTATGGGGTGTTTGATGGCCGTGAAATGGCGGGTGACTGCACTGACATTTTGGGGAGGGGGGTGAGGCAGGAGGCACCGGCCAAATGGCTGACTAGGGTATGGAAGTGGGACATCATCACTGTACTTGATTGGTTTAGTTGAATCGAAAATGTTGGGACAATAAATCACCACCGCACTGGCCCCCGCTGACCCACTGCAGTTGACTTACACCCCCCCCCCCCGCAACTAAGACGGCTCACATGGCCTAGAGAAAGGGACACCACGCCAACACCAATGAGTAGACTGGACCACGCTGATCCCACAAGATAGGCCACATCCCCAGAGTACGTTGAGGTACTTGAGAATAGGGTCTCCCGACTGCTGACATTACAGGGGTCAATTATATTCATTATCATACGGGTAGCGACGGAGGACGCAGGTGACCCCCGTAGAGTAAAGTTCTCCCACTAGCCGCCCGCAGAAGGGGCGCTCTTTAGTGGCACACCACCCACTAAGCCACGGTAGTAGAGCAGGGATTAACCCCAAAGAGAGACAGAGTGACAGGCCACGCTCCCACAGGACAGGGGTGTACAGTTTGTGGCAGGGGGACTCGGCTGGACCGACAGGTGCGGTCGAACCGACTCCTACCTCGCCCATACCTTTACCTTTTTCATTGCATATTTGGTTACTGAGTTGGTATTATTGTTTACTGTTATTGTTGTACCCCTCCTGACCGGCTCCCACAGCCTTCTCCCCCCCCCTTACCCATTATACTCCTACCACACCCGCCCACACAGGCCACTGATGCAGCGGTGCCCTCACTATGCCGCCCCAGACCACACACAAGCGAGCGGAGATCAACCTCCTGTCCATAAACGCTAAAGGGCTAAACATCCCTGAGAAACGCTCGAACGCGCTGCGTCACTTCCACAGCCAAAGGGCACATGTGGTGCTGATCCAAGAGACCCACTTTAAAGAGGGTCAAGCCCCTAAACTTGCAGACGGACGGTACACCCAAGGCTTTTTTAGCAACAACCCAGAGGGGAAAACCAAAGGCACCGCGATACTGGTCCACAAATCGCTGCATTTCACCCCCACAGACACCCTCAGTGACAACCTAGGCAGATACATTTGTGTCAAGGGACTAATAGCGGACAAACCCTACACATTCGCATGCCTTTATACCCCTAACCGACGCCAACACTTTTTTCTGCGTTCCACAATCAAGACGATAGAGAGGTTTGCCGAAGGCTGCCTGATCATAGGGGGAGACCTGAATGTAGCCCTACATCCTCACAGCCATAGACAGGACCTTACACGACGCCCGCCTGGTAGACTGTTGGAGGGCGACACACCCAACGGATCATGACTATACCTTTTACTCGACCCCCAATAACACCTACTCGAGAATTGACTATTTCCTGATGCCACACTACTATCTGACGGATATCAGACGGACGGCCATCGGCACGGCGACCTGGTCGGACCATGCCCCAGTCCTAATGACGGTGACGTCCCCACTTTATAGATCCACTTGCAACAGCTGGAGGCTCAACGACTCCCTCCTGAACGACCAGGTGGTGCTGACAGGAGCCAAATCGCAACTTACGCAATATTTTTTAGATAATGACACACCGGACGTCACGCCCTTCTGCCTCTGGGAAGCTCACAAATGTGTGATGAGGGGACACTTCATAGCGAAAAGTGCAGCCCTTAAACGGGCGAAAGCCGTCAGACTACAGGCCCTATTAACAGAAATCCGCACAGTAGAGGACAGACACAAACAGACCCACCTCCCGACTGATGGGGCACAACTAACGACGCTCCGGAGGGAACTCTCTACCATCCTCAATGCCAACTATCATAGAGCATGCTGTCAGGATCGGGACAGGGATCCAACACGCAGAGTACAAACAGTAGCCAGATACGTATACCGGACCTTAGAATGGCCGGACTAACGTAAGTAGTACAGTATAGAATGGTCAAAGACAAGCCGAGGTCGAGGGTAACAGAAGACAGGTAAGCGAGAGACAAGCCGAATCAAGGGTAACAGAGATAAGCAGAGTAAGGTAAACAAGCCGGGTCAAAACCAAAAGGGATAATAGAATACACAAGCACTGAGTGACTAGAACAAGCTAGAACCACGACAGGGCAATGAGCTAATGAAAGAAGCTCTGTTAAATACCCTGTTCAGAGCAGTAACCACGCCTCCGAGGCGTCCTGATTGGTCCTGCAGCAATTGAGTGACAGGTAGTTCCGGAGGAGTGTCCTGATGACCACTTCCTGCCTAGATGCTGTAAAAGGCAGTCACTCCCTCGCGGCCGGCCTTGCATGCCCGGATAGACCGTGGGAAAGGGAGCCATCAGGCCGTCTGGATGGAGGAACAGCTAAGTCTCTACCTCTTTCGGAGGTAGAGACCGCAGGTACCCTGACAGTACCCCCCCTCTCAGATACGCCCACCGGGCGGAATACACCAGGGCGAGAAGGGAATCGAGAGTGAAACGCCCTGCGGAGACGGGGGGCATGCACCTCCTCCTGAGGTACCCAACTTCTCTCCTCAGGACCATAACCCTTCCAGTCGACCAGATATTGCAGTTTCCCCCGGGAGATTCGAGAATCAACGATGGAATTGACCTCATACTCTTCCTGACCCTCCACCTGAACTGAGCGGGGAGGGGCGATCGTGGAGGAGAACCTGTTACATATTAATGGTTTTAGCAAGGAAACATGAAATTAATTAGGAATGCGTAAGGCATTAGGCAACGCTAAACGATACGCAACTGGGTTAATTTGAGACAGTACCCTGTAAGGTCCAATATATCGAGGAGCAAACTTCATGGACGGCACTTTTAACCGAATGTTTCTAGTACTTAACCATACTCTATCGCCTGGAACAAACACCGGTGCTGCCCTTCTACGTTTGTCAGCGTGTTTTTTAACCAGCGTAGAATTGTGCAAAAGGATTTGTCGAGTTTGATCCCACAACTCTCTTAAATTGGCAACATGAACATCCACCGACGGTATCCCTTGAGAAGAAGACTCCGAAGGAAGGATGGAAGGATGAAAGCCATAATTCAAGAAAAAAGGGCTAGAATGCGTAGAATCACAAATGAGATTGTTATGTGCAAACTCCGCCCAAGGAATCAAACCGACCCAATCGTCCTGGTGTTCTGAAACGAAACAACGTAAATATTGTTCAACTTTTTGGTTAGTGCGTTCAGCAGCTCCATTGGACTGAGGATGATAGGCAGAGGAGAAATTCAATTTGATGCCTAGTTGGGAGCAGAATGATCTCCAAAAACGGGAAACAAATTGGGAGCCTCTGTCAGAGACAATTTGGGAAGGTATCCCATGCAAACGGAAAATCTCCCTGGCGAATATCTCCGCTAATTCGGGCGAAGATGGGAGTTTAGGTAAGGGAATGAAGTGAGCCATTTTAGTAAATCTGTCTACCACAGTGAGGATGACAGTCTGCTTTTTAGAGATAGGCAAATCAACAATGAAGTCCATTGCCAGGCAGGACCAAGGCTTTTCAGGAACCTCTAAAGGGTGCAGAAATCCGCATGGAAGCGAATGGGGTAGCTTGGTCTTGGTACAAACTTCACATGCCCCGATGAATTCTTTAATATCCTTGCGTAAGTCAGGCCACCAAAAATCTTTAGAGACCAGCGCATAAGTCTTGCGGATGCCAGGATGCCCAGCCACCTTGCTGTTATGGAGACAGCGTAGCACCTCCAGTTGGAGAGCGGCAGGAACGAAGTGTTGATCCCCAGGAGTCTGTTTGGGTGCCAAATGCTGAAACTTCATGATCTCAGAAAGCAATGGAGAGTGAATCCTGAGATTCGTGTTCGCGATGATATTCCCCTTAGGAACTATGGAGGACAGAAGTGGTTCAGTTATAGTGGATGGTTCATATTGACGAGACAAAGCATCGGCTTTAGAGTTCTTAGAACCAGGTCTATACGTAAGTACATAATTAAAGTGAGTGAGGAACAAAGCCCAGCGAGCCTGCCTGGCGGACAAGCGCTTAGCCTCCCCAATATAAGACAAGTTCTTATGATCCGTTAGGATAGTAACAGGGTGTAGTGTCCCTTCCAGTAAATGTCTCCACTCCTTTAAAGCCTTAATGACCGCTAACAGTTCCCTCTCCCCGATGTCATATCTGCTCTCAGGCCCAGAAAATTTTTTAGAGAAGAAACCACAAGGGTGTAACGGTTTATCCACCCCTAACCTTTGAGACAGAACAGCCCCAACTCCTGTCTCAGAAGCATCGACCTCGAGCAAGAAAGGCAGAGTCGTATCAGGATGAACTAGAATGGGAGCTGAGGCAAAAAGTTCCTTGAGAGTCTTAAAAGCACCAAGAGCTTCCTCAGACCAGAACTTAGTATCAGCCCCTTGTTTGGTCATATTGGTAATAGGCGCAATGATAGAGGAGTAACCCTTAATGAAGCGCCTATAGTAGTTGGAAAAACCAATAAACCTTTGGATAGCCTTGAGTCCTTTGGGCAAAGGCCAGTCTAAAATAGATTGGAGTTTACCAGGATCCATTTTAAAACCTTCCCCAGAAATCACGTACCCAAGAAAGTCTACCTGAGACTGATCAAAACTGCACTTTTCCAATTTGCAGTATAGACCATGTTGCAGAAGTTTGTGTAACACCTTTCTGACCTGTTTATGGTGAGTCTCAATCTCCTTAGAGTGTATTAGTATGTCGTCCAGGTAAACAATAACACAGTCATGCTGAAACTCCCTAAGTACCTCATTAATCAACTCTTGAAATACTGCAGGAGCATTGCATAGTCCAAATGGCATAACAGTGTATTCGTAATGGCCATACCGGGTATTGAATGCCGTCATCCACTCGTGACCTTGCTGGATTCTCACCAAATTGTAAGCCCCTCTGAGATCTAACTTGGTGAAGATTTTGGAGCCCTTAAGACGATCAAATAACTCGGTAATCAGTGGGATAGGATAGGCATTTCTGACAGTTATTTTATTCAAGCCTCGGTAATCGATACAAGGTCTCAGCGTGCCATCCTTCTTCTTAATGAAAAAGAACCCCGCCCCGGCCGGAGAAGAAGACCTCGTGATGAATCCCTTTTCTAAATTCTCCTGAATATACTCCTCTAGAACCGAGTTTTCCTGAACAGACAAAGGATATACATGGCCCCTCGGAGGCATAGTCCCAGGTAGAAGCTTAATTTTACAGTCAAATGACCTGTGTGGCGGCAAAGAATCTGCATTCTTCTTGTCAAACACTGCCCTTAAGTCTAGGTAAAGGTCTGGTATTTGTCTTTCTGTGGACTGAGTAGGATTCTCCTGTATGTTAATATTAGCTAATGGAGAAACCTTGCCCAAACACCGATCCTGGCAGCCCTGACCCCACGAGAGTATCTCCCCTAACTCCCAATCAATAATAGGGTTATGTTCTTTCAACCATGGGTACCCCAGAACTATGGGAACGGAAGGAGACGAAATGAGCAGAAGAGATAAATTCTCCACGTGTAGGATACCAACATTTAACTCAATGGGTATGGTCTCACGAAAGATAACAGGGTCTAGTAGTGGTCTACCATCTATGGCCTCAACGGCCAAGGGTGTCTCCCTTAGCTGGGATGGGAAATTGTTTTTACTAGCAAAGGCTTGGTCGATAAAATTCTCAGCAGCACCGGAATCTATCAAAGCCATAGCCCTTACTACTTCCCTCCCGCAAGTTAAGGAAACTGGTAGCAGAAGCCTGTGATCTTTATAATTAGGAGTAGAGGACAAAATAGAAACACCCAAGGCCTGTCCTCTAGAGAGACTTAGGTGCGAGCGTTTCCCGGGCGGTTAGAACAGTTCGAGAGTAAATGACCCCTAGCTCCACAATACATACACAAACCCTCTCTTCTCCTGTACTGTCTTTCCTCCTCAGAGAGGCGGGTATACCCTATCTGCATAGGTTTAGGAAGCAAAGATACCGTGGAGTCAGGACTTGGAAAAGCGGGGGCTAACCTAAAAGAAGGTCTCCGGTTCCTCTCTCGAGTGTTCTGTCTCTCTCTTAAACGTTCATCTATACGAGAGATGAACGAAATTAAATCCTCTAAATTCTCAGGGAGTTCTCTGGTAGCAACCTCATCAAGGATTACTTCAGATAAGCCATTCAAAAATACATCCATATACGCCTGCTCATTCCACTTGACCTCTGACGCCAGATACCTGAACTCTAGTGCATAATCCACCAGTGTTTGGTTCTCCTGTCTCAGACGCAACAGTAATCTGGCTGCATTAACCTTTCTACCTGGAGGGTCAAATGTTCTTCTAAAAGCAGCTACAAAGGCGTTATAGTTATAAACTAATGGGTTATCGTTCTCCCATAATGGGTTGGCCCATCTCAGAGCTTTCTCAATAAGTAGGGTGATAATAAATCCTACCTTTGTCCTATCTGTAGGATAAGAGCGAGGTTGCAATTCAAAATGGATACTAATTTGGTTTAAGAAACCACGACACTTCTCAGGAGCCCCACCATAGCGTACTGGGGGGGTAATGCGAGAAGAAGCACCCACTGTGGCTACCTCTAGACCTGAACCGACAGGAGAAACAGGGGTATTACGTATCTCCTCTGGTGGGTTATTGGCACGAGATAATAGAGCCTGTAGCGCAAGCGCCATCTGATCCATTCTGTGATCCATGGCTTCAAACCTAGGATCAGGAGAGGCAAGCTGACTGTTTGTACTCGCAGGATCCATTGGCCCTGTCGTAATGTCAGGATCGGGACAGGGATCCAACACGCAGAGTACAAACAGTAGCCAGATACGTTTACCGGACCTTAGAATGGCCGGACTAACGTAAGTAGTACAGTATAGAATGGTCAAAGACAAGCCGAGGTCGAGGGTAACAGAAGACAGGTAAGCGAGAGATAAGCCGAATCAAGGGTAACAGAGATAAGCAGAGTAAGGTAAACAAGCCGGGTCAAAACCAAAAGGGATAATAGAATACACAAGCACTGAGTGACTAGAACAAGCTAGAACCACGACAGGGCAATGAGCTAATGAAAGAAGCTCTGTTAAATACCCTGTTCAGAGCAGTAACCACGCCTCCGAGGCGTCCTGATTGGTCCTGCAGCAATTGAGTGACAGGTAGTTCCGGAGGAGTGTCCTGATGACCACTTCCTGCCTAGATGCTGTAAAAGGCAGTCACTCCCTCGCGGCCGGCCTTGCATGCCCGGATAGACCGTGGGAAAGGGAGCCATCAGGCCGTCTGGATGGAGGAACAGCTAAGTCTCTACCTCTTTCGGAGGTAGAGACCGCAGGTACCCTGACACATGCATACACACCAAGACATTCTTCTATAACAACGCTAATAAATGCGGCACCCTCCTTGCACGCATGATAGCTAAAAAGAGGGCTACAGCCTATATCCCCAAGATCAGGGATAAACAAGGGAAGATCCAAGGCATGCCGCGGGACTTGGCAGACGTTATATGAACATACTATTCAGACCTATACAATCTAGAACCACACACAATAGACAACGCACTGACAGACAAAGAAACACGAATTGCCAGGTACCTAGAGCCCCGTATAGGCAAACGTCTCACCCTAGAAGCAAGCGCAGAATTAGACGAGCCAATCACTGCCCAGGAACTAGCGTGGGCCCTCAAAATGGCCAAACCCGGCAAAAGCCCGGGACCTGACGGTCTACCCATCAGGTACTACAAAGCGTACGCGGAGCTCCTCCTTCCTCGCCTCCTGGTAGCGCTTAACGCGCTTAGAGACGGAACACAGATCCCCCCTCAGACCCTGGAAGCAAACATCGTCCTGATCCCCAAAGAGGGGAAAGATCTGGAACTATGTGCCAACTACCGGCCGATATCCCTGCTCAACTGCGATCTCAAACTTTTCACGAAAATCCTCTCGCAGAGGATGCAAACCTTCCTCCCGGACCTAATACACATGGAACAAGTGGGGTTCACCCCACAACGGGAAGCTAGGGATAACACGATCAGGACGCTAGCCCTGATCCATTCTGCAAACACCAGCAAAGAGGGCCTTCTCCTGCTCTCCACAGACGCGGAGAAGGCCTTCGACAGAATATCTTGGGACTTTATGTTCCAGATACTGGAAGGGCTAGGGCTGGGCCCGTTCATGGTGACATGGATCAAATCAATATACACGAGACCGACCGCCCGCGTCTGCGTGAACGGGGCCTTTACAGACCCCTTCCCGATCAGGAATGGAACCAGACAGGGCTGCCCACTCTCCCCCCTCCTGTTCATACTTGCACTGGAACCCTTCCTGAACTCGATCCAGAACAACCCACTCATCCCGGGTCTGAGGCTGGGGAGCAAGAGGCACTCCGTTGCAGCGTATGCGGATGATCTCTTGTTCTTTGTCACCAAACCTGAATCGGCAATGCCGGCTCTCATGAAGGAATTCGAGACATATGGAGAACTATCGAATTTCAAAATAAACTTCTCCAAATCCACGATACTAAACATCTCCATTCCGAAACACACAGAAAAGGCGCTGAGAAAGGACTTCCCCTTTGGGTGGTCAGACACCTCTCTGAGATACTTAGGGGCAAGGATCACCAAGGACCTCACCCAGCTATATGAGGCGAACTTTCAACCGCTGCTGCGCACCATCCAGAACGGCCTTACTGACTGGGGACGGGTGCGGCTCTCGTGGTTCGGTAGGGTGGGGGTTCTCAAAATAAACATCCTGCCGCGGGTGCTGTACCTGTTTCAGGCCATACCCTGCTCCATTCCAGAGGCTTTCTTCGCCTCGCTCAGATCCATGACTCTCAGATTCACCTGGCAGAAGTTGAAAGCCAGAATAAAACATGATGTGCTCACACTGCCCAAAGAAAAGGGAGGGCTGGCCCTCCCTGACTTCAGGGAGTACTATAGAGCCACGCATATTCAACTGATCATGGAATGGACTAAGTTAGAGGTAGTTAAGCTATGGAAAGACGTGGAGACCACACAGGTAGGCAGACCTATCGCAGTCCTCCCATGGTTGGACGTCCAACAAGGTAGGCAGTTAGCAGCCCCACACCCCCTCATCAAGGCGACCATACAGGTGTGGCATAGACTAGCCACACGACTGTCACTTACCACCACTCCCTCCCCATTACTCCCGCTGACCCACAACGAGACCTTCCCCCAGGAACGGAACCGAAAACGCTAGTCCGCCTCCTGAACCGGGAAGTCCCGAGGCTGTGCCACGCAACCACCGGTGGCCGCCTCAAGTCACTAGAAGCCATGACCGGGAACTCGAACCACCCATTCATGTTACAATTCAGGTACAGACAACTGCAATTATTCACTCAACCATTACTTCAGATCCACAACACCACTAGAACACTGACACAATTCGAAGAACTCTGTATGGACCCAATCCCCCTATCCAAAGGCCTCTCCACCCTCTATGGCATACTTATGCGACAGAGAAGACAACCACCCCCAAGCTTCATGGGGAAATGGGAACAAGCTTTAGGCACAACCTTCACACCACCTCAATGGGACAAAATTTGCACCCTCTCGCTCCACTGTGCGCTGTCAAGCGGAACGCAGGAAACGGCCTATAAAATTCTAGCCCTCTGGTACCGCACCCCACTCCAGACCCACACATACGACCCCACTACAGACGACACCTGCTGGAGATGCACTAGACACACAGGCACATACCTCCACATCTGGTGGGAATGCCCACTCATCCAACCCTACTGGGAATCCATATATCTAATCATTAAGAGATTTACCGACTGCCCCCCACCGAAGGACCCTGCAACATTCCTCATACACCATACCAAGACAAAGTCATCTGTTTACAAAAAATCCCTCACAATCCGAATACTTAATGTGGCTAAAAGTCTCATTCCCATCTACTGGAAAAAACAAATTGCACCGCCCATAGACACCTGGTACCGACGCATGGAGGAACTCAGAACACTAGAGGAGCTATCCCTGATGGCAGAAGGGAAATCCCAAACTTACCTGACGATTTGGACATACTGGCTGCTAACCACTGCACGCCCGGACTTCCAAGCCTTGCTCCACTGACTTAGACGAACAGACTCAGCCTATGCAAAGACCCGACAGGACGTGAACCCCACCCCTATCCCCCCCCCCCCATCCGCCCCCCCCTCTCCCCCCCCTCCCGTGGGACTGAAGGCGAGGACGCACGACTGCTGGGAGGATAACCCACGGTAATATGGCTAGGCAAGCCTGGCACGACACGTAAAAAGGTAGCACACGCAAGGTTGGAGAAAGGAGACCTGGAACAGGGACAACCCACACAGGCCCCCGAGCCTGACTCAGATACACCTTGATGGTTGCGAGGCATTTAACACTGCCGCAGGCACACAAGCAGTAGCCCACGAGACAGGGGGACCAAAGAAGGGTATAAGGAGCGGAGACCCCCAATAACGATAGGGCAGGCACACCCACTAGGGGTAAGCAGACACACACCCAGGGCACAGGGCTCGGAACCCCCCCTACGGGGAGGAACACATTACAACCCTAGCATCCACCCTCGTGGACCCCCTAGATTCTGGGTGCCACTACCACCAATATGGCAGCACTCCTCCTAGTAGAAACACAAGAAACACACTAGCCCGTTATGGCTCAGGTGTCAGGGAGACCCCAACAATAGCCTTGGGCCACCACCTAAGGCATACATACTGCGGGCCCTGCGAATCCCGCCAATATATATACCACACATGTCATAGAGGGACCTGCGAGTCACCAAGGTTTGCATTCGAGACAAATGTTCCAGGGGTTAAATTCCCTTAGAAGACCTTACCAACCTGCGGGACCTGCGAGTCCACGGCGATAAAGTGCCATATTGTCATGACGTTGAAAAATACCTAATATATAGGATAACCATGAAAACAAAAAAAAAACAACAAAAAAAACAAGGGTGAGACCTGCGAGTCTCAAAATTATTGATGCTCACATAATTGATGAAACCTGCGAGTTTCGAAATGTTCATTTAACATGTTGACACAAACGGCTACATTTTGGAGACCTGCGAGTCTCAATGTTTCTTAAATTTATTTGAAAACGAATAAACAGATATTTACAAAAAAAAAAACTGTATCCCATACAAATTCGAAGAAATGTCCCTCACTGGCGGCACCTTGGCCTGGAGGAAATCTTTGACACCATTTACCACCCTTCTCAGGCAAAAGAGTATACCGTATAGGTGGCGCTTCAACCGCTCCCTGCTCATCCTGCAAGGGGAGGCTAAGCACGAAATCTACGACCTACACAGCGCACAAGATTTACTACCCACGCTGGGGTTGCCTCAAGACGCTCTACGCTGCACAGCACCTGCAGAATCTTCAGTACTGCGACACAACTGGGACCCTGAAAGAGTCACCGCTTTTGTACCACGACAGCCCAGACAAGGTGCCTCCGACACAGCCGCCACATGAAGGCCTTCCGAAGAGAGGCAGTGGTGACCAACTATTACCAGGACTGTTTTACCGTACAGATATGATAATATACCACCTCAGTTGATGTTTAATGTTTTACTGTTCCTTTGTATGTACCTATTATTTTGTTCTTATATATACTGAAAGTTCTCTGCTCGACCTAAAATAAAGAATTTAAAAAAATATTGTATATGGACATACATACATCAAATGTACAAAAAGAGTACAAACAAAACAAAAAAAAGTTTAGTTTATGGTAACAACAGTACAATTACTTTACTATATCGTTTTTTTCCTTGTGTAGTTAACAGTTAACTTTTTGGATTGAAAAGAAAAAATGTAAGAAATTAGACATTCTATCGGTAAATAGCTTTGCCTACTTACAGTTTCACATTACATTCATAATATAATGTTGATAATAAAATGATCTACTGTCTTCAAGTTCTATCTATTAACCCCTTCCATGCACAATAATTGTAATTTCCAGGAACTGCCGCTGTCCTAGGAGAGAGGGTAAAAGTGTGGAGGAAGTAATGCAGCGGACACTTCACACAGTGATGGGTTAACTTTAATCTCAGTCTGTACAGGAGGAGGAGAGATATTTTTGCACAAGGAAAAAAAACAAAACAGGATGAGATGTTATCTGTCCATGGCCTATATAAACAGATGTCATAAGGGGTTATCTGCACATGTCTGGATTATGTTAGATTTAGATTGTGGCCTTGCTCAGTTTAGAAATAAGGTCCCAACACCTTTACGCCTAACGCTCATCATTTCACCTGGGTCAGAAGCGAAACAGAAGTGTCAAATTATTCTTATTTAATATTCTTATTTAATATTCTTGGCAGAATTTATGGCTAAGGTAAATATTAAACTGGATATTTTATGGTTTATTCACACGTGTAAATTGTCAGTATTCAAAGTGAACTTTAAATATTAGTCACAATACTCAACATGGAAAATCTCTCCAAGTAGTGGTTATGGTGCCGGAAGTGCCCTGCTCCCCCGGCCCCCTTCCTATGTAGGTAGGTTACATAGATTTGAATTCTTACATGGGGTTATTGCCAGCCTCCTCTCTTCCACTCTGGAGAGCAAGAAGCTCTTAGAATCTACAGATAGATTTCCTGAGTTATGGCCTGCAATAAAGATAAGCTGATCACTCACAGCCAATTATTTAAGCCCTCCACTGCCAGGCTAAGCTCCGACAGAAAGTTTCTGGCTCTCTGAGAGGCAGTGAGCTGCTCCCAGCAGACACCATTCTAAAAAAGTTTGATTACTTACAATGGATAGCTCCAGGACGCTGCAGTAGTTTTGGTGATTGAAGTCTTCTTTAATAGATAACTTACATATCCTGGATATAGCTTCAAAGACTAACGTTGCAGAGTTAGGCTACCTATGCAGAGTAAGGCCCCCCAGAAGTCATAAAATAATATGTTTGTATCTACCTTGGTCCCCATTTTCTCGCCACAGCCACCACTCATCCCTAGCTGATGTTATCAATGATGAGGAAAGTTTTAGAGGAGCTATTGTGCAACTCCTCCTGGCATCTCCATGCAGAGTAATGAAGGACCTCGATTGCAGGACCGCGATCAGGAAACTGCTTGTCAATGTGACAGCCAGTAGATGTGGCGTTAGGCAACAGTGAAAACACTTCTGATAAGAAAAAAAGACAGTGTGCGAAACTAGCGCTTCTTCAAAAATGTAAAAAATCCAAGTATCAATGTGTGTTCTCAGTTGCTCACTACACTGCTAATGTATCCATCCTTTCTACCTACACCTAAAAAGCAACCCAAAAAAATCATATAATCAGTGGATCGGTTCACAAATCTTAATTTATAGATCTAAACCATGAAAAACAGCTAATCATATAAAACTGCAAAACTCTTATAACACAGTGCGAAGTGTTGTGTTCCCGATTCCCCAATCAATTAAATAAATAGTCCAGACTGAATCACATAAAACCTTATGGATCTTACAAAGTGTTCTAGCATATCCAGTCATGAATTACTTCAGCCACATCCTGAAGAGTCATCCAGCCTGATGATGGATGAGGCTGAAGTAATTTATGGCTGGATGAACTAGAAATGAGGCTTGAAACACAAAGGCTAATTATGGGTTGGTGAAAACGAGGCGTGGAACTCAAATCAAGATGGCGTGAAGGGGATTTAAATAGAGGATTTCAGAGACACAAACTACTGACCGAGGAAGCTTGTAACAGGTGAAACGTGTTTAAGTTACAGAGATCTCGGTTTTATTTGTTTTAATAAGTTGGGGTTTTTATTGGGGTTTTTTTATGTTTGCTATTTCAAATAAAGGAAGTGTGAACATTGCATTTTCTCACAGCAGGGACACTCTTTTTGCCCAAGAACCACTTTTACAATAAAATATTTTCTTAATACTAACAAATATACTATATTTTTACTATATGAGAACAGTTGTGCAAAGCAAATTGCATGTCACCTAACTAAACTAAAAATAACAATATTTTATTATTGCCAACCATTTTGGAATATTAAAGGGTTACTCAAACCAAAAAAAGCAGTGCTTTAAGAGCATTGTGCTATGGGAAGACAATGGACTAGCTTAATTAGTGGCTGAGATTTTCCTTTGGCAGCAGGTAAGTGTTAAGACAAAGTAGCAAATTCCTTGTAGTAAAATAATCAAACAACAGCTTTGAAGATAGTAGAATAGTCAGAGTCCATTCCGTGTGCAGGGAGTATAGAGTTCAGAAAAGTCGGTTTGGAAGATCAAAGGTTCGGTACACAGGTAAATATCACAGGGAGCTCGGACGGCACTTAGAAACAATTTGCTACAAATTGACTGAGCAATTTCAGAGTAGCCGCGGCTTCCCTTTAACGCGGCAGCGTCTGACGTCAGACTCATGGGTGGGGTCCGATTGGCGAAACCCATAAGTGACTCCAAAGGAGTTCGCCGATTGGTAATTATGACAAGCGCTGATCCGAGCGCCGATTTTGGCAAAATAGTGTCCAAATCCATAAAGAATTGACTAGTCACCACATGAGTAAAGTTTTGACCGGCCGCACACAAAGTTCATGCACCAAAAGAGTTCTAGGAGAATTAGGGCTTTGGCCGGTCAAATGTCGCCCCAAAATAAGGGGCACTCCCCCAGGGAGCGATTGTTTCACTTATTCAGAGGCACCTTCCCTCCAATAAGTGCTCTTATAGCTGATAGGGAAGTAGGAGAAAATCAGGGTGAAAGTTGGCCGGGAGTTGAGGTTAGCCGTGGCCGGACCGGAGTTCCAGAAGAGTTGTGAGTAACTCCCACTGAAGTCTTTGCGGCTTTCTGGACTCCAGTTACAGTCAAGGAAAAGAGTGCTCATAGTTAATTGGCCTGGAGGGGAAGTCTGTTGGTGAAATAAGTCTGTTGGTGAAAATATGGGGTATAAAACAAGGGATAAACATGATGGTGAGGGCTGCTCCTGGTATGGGCACAGATGACTGAGTGTTCCGTCATACACACATACTTACATTCATGAAAATACATACATTGGTATATACATACCCATTGGGACATATACACAGAAACACACTGTGATATATATACACACAGACTACGCAAATCACTGGGTTGAGCATCTAAAGGGAGACTTCCCTCTTATTGTTTATTTGTTTCATTTATTTTGATTAAATAAATGTTTATTTTGGCATCAATATTGAATGGAGTAAGGAGTGCTTACCTGTAAAACCCTAGCGGAGAGCAGCAAACTTCATCCATTTGGGACTACACCTGTTTCATTTGATGTGCCTACTACTTTTATTGATCTTGTAAGTAAGTGATACTTGTATTAAAGCGCAATATTTTAATATAGCAATTTTGCTCTTTTATCGCTGAAGACACATTGATTTTATGATGTGCCTACAATCAAATTAGTGTGAGCATATAATTAACCATTTATTATATGGTGTATTTACAATACTATTTTATGAATTTTATTTTATTCCACTCTAGTTACTTTGTTCTTTTTCTAATTGTTACACCACCCTGGTGAGAAAGGACCACTGTTCGTTTTTTTTCATAAGATCATGAACAACACGCTGAGCTAACAAGTGTGAAAGGGTAGTCTGTGAAAGTATCCTCATGTTAGTGGTATTAACAAGGCATAAGGAGTAGGATAAGGCTCAGTGGAGCAGGCTGGGCATGCCCACCACGTACAAACAGAAAAAAAGCCTAAAATCAATAATAGCACTTCCAGACATGTTCAAGGTAGAATAGCTACGGAGAAAGTAGTGGCATAACACACATCAATGGAGACAAAAATGCCGCTGATTGAGAGCTATAGAACAGAAAACGTAAAATAAGCATTTAACACCAATCAATGTAGTGCTAGGGGATGGATACTTGCGTAAACTTGCTGCTTCGTCTGCTCAACCTATGCCACAGGACGACCATAAGAGTCCGTCTCAGTGTCGAGAACAGATTCACCCAATGTCCCCTGCAAGTAGTGGGGATAAGCATCACATCCATTCCCACAGTTCAGTGTGTCACCCCAGATTTTCTCATTACCTCTGGCCCGGGCCAGAAAAGGAGCCAGTGTCTCCTGTCCAAGGGTCCTCTTGAACCATGCTGAAGGACCACAGGTCTGCGGGGCCTTCGGGACTTGGCGCACCCCACGGGTGTATGAAAAGCTGGGTGGATACGGCTTTACCTGGGATGCCAGCCCTGAAGAGGGACAGCGAGCTGGAGCGGTCATATGAGTCTGCTGTGGGACAGATGAAGTAGAGGTGTGCAAGCAACAGGCAACACGAGTCCAGAAATCCTGGCATATCTTGTCAAATCAGGCCTCAAAGCGTTGCACCCAATCCAGGCTCTCAGGGCTTGCTTACCTCATTGAAGGCTGTGATGTGGTGGCCAACTTAAATCATCACAAGGTCTCAGGAGCGGCAGAGGTTGAGTTTGCCACCAGAGTGTTTCCCCCACTGGTCCAAGGGCGGTGGTAACGGGGCTTCAGTATATGCTCTTTGTAATGCGCTGTGCCACGCGGGAGATTGGGTACTTCTCCCAGCCGATGGGCCGGCAATTCTGGTAGGCCACAGGACCAGACGGTAGATTATGCTTGCAGAAATGTTTTTTCGGTGTCCCCTTTAATAGAGGCGTCTTTTGCGCTTGACTCTGAGCTGTTTTAAACGGTTTATAGATAATATTATCTGATTTAAGACTTATGAAAAAAAGGTTAACACAAGTTATACAAGATTTTCAACGTATTATTTAAAAATTTCTAGAAAAGTGACAGTTGCCCTTTAAGCCAGCTAAAGGGGTTAGCAAATGATAACATTTTGTCAAATAAGTAGATAGCTGCAGACAAATGGCTGGATACGTTTTTAGCACAGGAAACTAATTAATTATTAAATTAATCTTAATGAGTTCAGTGTGGACATGTTGTATAAGGGCTGGATATGAATAAAAAGGAACAGGTTTGTAAAATAGATGTTTAACACTGCAGGAATTATTAACAAATTGGGGAGTAATTGTGAATTACAATATTGAAGCTAAAAATCACAGCATGATATTGATAGGGGTGGGTCTATTTAATAATGGCCTTAAAGGAAAATTGCAAGAACATTAACCACTACAGCTCACTGTAGTGGTTATGGTGCCAGAAGTGTCCTGGCAACCCCATCCCTAATGTAACTCACCAAACCATTTTAGAATGTTTAGACTTCTTACTGGGGGACTGCCTCCACTGCTAATGACAGAGAAAGGTAAGATTGAGGTGACAGAGCCACTTTAAGTACAAGTCTGTTTGGTATATTAATACTAGGTATTCACGTTTTTTTTCTCCTTTTGTAAATCTCCACCAAAGTCTAATTGACCATCTGCTTAAAGGGAAAGACAGCATTACCAGCCCCGTTCCACTTAACCGTCTCTTTTTCTCCCTGCTGATGAAGAGAAGCTTTTAGCTCTCTCACATTGTTCTATCATGATTTATGATTCCAAATGCACCATTATTTCTTATTGCTCCCTTAAGAAACACAGCAGTTCATCTTCTGAGACCATGAAACAGGAATGTTCAAAGGGTTAATGCACCGATGAATGGTGGAGAAGACCTTGTAAAAGCTTTCCGTAAGACAACAGAAAACTGAGAATGTTTGTTTAACCCTTTTGTCTCTATGAAAAAGGCTATTTTTAAGGTCGATCTGGAAGACTAGTATTAAATGGCTTGGCATCATCAAGCCTCTTACCTAAAGAGGAATACTCACAGTGCTTAATTTAATCGACAACTAATAGATAGTCAGAAAAACAACAGACAGTCAGAAATATCCTTTATATACATCTGCCTAGGTGTCATTGTCCACCGGGTGCAGGCCAGAGGCACCTTAGCTCACTACAGATCAAAGGACTGCACCCCAGGGGTGCAATAGGGCTTCTACAGTTCCGCTAGTCTATCATTTTTAAATAAAGCTCAAGGTTCCATTCTGTCCTGTAAAGGGCAAAACCCACAGAACTTGATCTAAATATACAGAAAATGATTGTGGCATATAACCAGTCCTTAGAGTGGCCTGGGTTTAACACAGAGCCTGTAGTAAGGCCAATGTCAGGGAATCCAGAAATACACAGAAACGGAATGACAGGCCAGGTCAAGGAGTACAGAGATCAGGGAAGTGAAAGTAGCATATACCAGAAATTTCACACTGAACAAAAGACGTGCTATTGGGAATCATAATGAGACCCCAACAGGAGAATGAGACCAAGCTTTTATAGGTCTGGTATCTTTGGCCAGTCCTACACCATTCCTGCGTGCCCAGATGGTACGTGTGTGTAGATGCTGGAATGATGCATGCTGGACTGGTTGCACCCAAATTTCAACGCTGTATTGTTTCACAGTAAAAAGACGCAGAGGAACAGCGTACTACGCTCTAATTTATACCAGAAGAAGCAAGGATCTGAAGCATTGCTCCTTAGTAATTTGCTCAGCAGCAAGATTAACGCGAAAATAATAAATGTAATGTCACTCGGCGTCAAACATGACACAGACAGGATGCGGAGAGCTGTAAGAGGAACAAAGACGCACAGGTAACTTTGCAAATCTCATCCCAGAGGTGAGTCTGTGTAGATGCATCGGTTGCAAAGCACCCAGGGGACTTACCTCACCCAAATATTAACCCTATTACGTAACCAGCGACATACCTAAAGGCTCCTTTCTTAACTACCTTTTTCCACTAGCACATTAAACATAACAGTTCCCCACCCAGTAATCCACCAAGTACCTTACTAACCCATTGCCAGGGTAACTGCCATGCTTACCTGAGTTGGGGACTGCTTTCAAGAGGAGAGGGATCCTCTCCTCAGTCCTAGGCTTCCATCCAGCGGTTCCAACACCGGGCGTCATGGTTTCGCCCCTTTTAATGACGCAGCACACGAGCACCGATGTCATGACGCAAATGACGTCACGGCCCACCAGGGTTAAGGGTAGGGTCAGGGAATTGCCGAACTCTCGAATTCCTGAAGTGCCGAAGTCACGAATTCCCAAATTGCCAAAGTCACGAATTTCGGAAGTGCCGAATTGCCAAAGTCCTGAATTGCCGAAGTCACAAGTTTCTGAAGTGCCGAACCGAACCAATTTTTTTGCCAATGCATATCCCTAAAAAATGCCTTTTTGACAAGTCCCAAATAAGTTTTCTAGGCTACGTAATAACAGGAGAAGGGTTTGAAAGGGATCTCAAGAAATTGGATTCCATAATCAAATGGCCATTACCTGATAGACTAAAAGCTACACAGAGATTTATAGGCTTCTCAAATTATTATAGAAGCTTTATTAAAGGTTTTTCGTCTATTGTTGCTCCTATAACAATGTGTAAATCCCAAAAAGGGGTCTAATGATGCCTTGAAGGCTTCCAAAGCCTTAAAATTGTCTTTTGCGTCTCCTCCTATACTTGTCCACCCTGATCCCAACCTTCCTTTCTTACTCGAGGTTGATGCTTCAGAGACTGGTTTCTATTCTAAAAAGCTCTCTGTCACAGAAAGAAGATATGAAATAGGATATAGGGAACTTCTTGCTATCATTTTGGCCTTAAAGGAGTGGCGTCACCTTTTAGAAGGTACCATACACCCTGTAACTATTTTAACGGATCATAAAAAATCACTCCTATATTGGAGAAGCCAAACCGTCAGTTAGGCATGGTTGTTTGTCCCTTTTTTTTGGCTAGGTTCAATTTCATTCTCTCTTATTGACCAGGATCTAAAAACTCGAAAGCAGATGCATTATACCGACAGTTCGAACCTCTTGTGGGTCCTGAACTGAAGGTTTCCTCTATTGTTCCCATACAAGGCATCATAGACAAAACCAGAACCAGTATCCAGTCTCCTCTTGTTTCAGATACTATAGCTAAGCAAACCTTGGCTCCAGGAAATAGGTCTTTACCATCATGACAGCAAGATAGTGGGACATCCTGGTATACGCAAAACCTACAAATTGATTGCTAAAGGGTTTTGGTGGCCGTCCTTACGAAAGGATATTGAGGACTATGTGTTGGCCTGCTGTGTCTGTGCTAAAACCAAACTTTCCCATATCCTTCCTTGTGGTCTACTTCAACCGCTTGACAAACGCAACAAACCATGGGTTAGTATTGGAATTGACTTCATTTTCAATCTACCCATATCTGAGAAGAAAACAGTGATCTTGACTGTAGTGGACAGGTTTACCAAAATGGCACATTTTATCTCTTTGCCCAAATTTCCCTCTTCTCCTGAATTGGCCACTATCTTTGACAAACAGATTTTTCGTATTCATGGTTTATCTAAGGAAAAAATCTCTGACAGAGGCTCCCAATTTATATCCCGATTCTGGAGGGCCTTTTGTTCCCAGATGGGGATTGCTCTTAATTTCTCATCAGCTTATTATCCACAATGCCAATGGGCATCAAAGAGGACTTATCAAAAAATTGAGCAGTACCTAAGATGTTTTGTATCCGCTCATCAGGATGATTGGGTTGGCTTGCTTGCATGGGCTGAGTTTGGGCTGAACAGAATGGTTGCTAATGCCGATCAACATAGCCTTTTCTTCATGAATTAAGGTTTTCATCCTGTTGTTCTCCCATCGGAATTAAAGGACCACTCTAGGCACCCAGACCACTTCAGCTTAATGAAGTGGTCTGGGTGCCAGGTCCTTCTAGGGTTAACCCATTTTTTCATAAACATAGCAGTTTCAGAGAAACTGCTATGTTTGTGAATGGGTTAAGCCTTCCCCTATTTCCTCTAGTGGCTGTCTCATTGACAGCAAGCGTCCATAGGAAAGCATTCTGAATGCTTTCCTATGTGACCGGCTGAATGCGCGCGCAGCTCTTGCCGCGCGTGCGCATTCAGCCGACGGGGAGGAGAAGAGGAGGATTGGAGGAGGAGAGCTCTCCGCCCACCGCTGGAAAAAGGTAAGTTTTATACACTTTCCCCTTTCCAGAGCCCGGCGGGAGGGGGTCCCTGAGGGTGGGGGCACCCTCAGGGCACTCTAGTGCCAGGAAAATTAGTATGTTTTCCTGGCACTAGAGTGATCCTTTAACTTCACAAGGAATGCCGATGGTTGACGAACATACGGAGAACCTAAGGAAAATCTGGGAACATGCTCAACAACTCCTGATTCATAAAACCTCTCTAGATAAGAAATATGCCGATAAACGTAGGCTTGCTGCTCCTTTCTTTTCTCCGGGTGATAAGGTCTGGCTCAGTACTAAACATATTCGCCTGAAAGTTTTTTCTATGAAGTTTGCTCCTAGGTTTATAGGTCCTTACAAGATACTCATGCGTGTTAACCTGAAGGCTCATCTTGAATTGCCTCTTGCTTTATGCACCCCCAAATGGTTCCATGTGCCCTTGTTGAAACCCTTGACTTGTAATAGATACACCCGTCAGGTTATTCCTCCTTCCTCTGTTCAAGTGGAAGGGCAAGAAGAGGATGATGCCTCTGATGTCATGGCCCGCCGAAATGTCAGAATTTGAACGTTTTAGGGGCATGGCTTCCAAATTAAAGAACCAGAATACAGAAGGCTAGTTCACCCATAGCACTTCGCCCTGTTGTGGTTGTTACAGTCCCAATAGCGCACAATATTCTTGTATTGTATTCTTGGTTTTGACTTTGGCATGTTTTATTACTCTTCCTTCTGTTACCCTTTGACTTGGCTTTTGTAGCCTCGCTGTTGTTGATTTCTGGCTCCCCTGACCTCGGGTTGTCCCTGTTTACGCTCTGTCCTTGTGACGTCAACCCAGCCATTGTAAGGTCCAGTACACGTGACTATTCTATAGACGTGCAAATTCGGCTGAATTTCAGAAATTCTGAAATTCAGATGCTTCCGAATATCCCAAGTGCCGAATTTCCGAAGTGCCGAATTTTGGAATGCCGAACCGAATTGCTGAATTTCCGAAGTGCCAAATTTGAAAAGTGGCAAAACAGGAAAGGGTTGGGGTTAGGGGTTGGGGTAGGGTTAGTGGTTGGGGTAGGGTTATGGTTAGGGGTAGGGTTAGTGGTTGGAGTAGGGTTAGGGTAGGGTAACCCTAACCCTATTCCTAACCCTACCACTCGCCCTACCCTAACCCTACCTCTAACCCTATTCTAACCCTACCCTAACCCTACTCCTAAACCAACCCTAACCCTACCCTTAACCTAACCCATCCCTACCCCTACCACTAGCCCTACACCTAACCCTACCTCTAACCCTACCCTAATCCTACCCCTAAGCTAACACTACCCCTAACTTTACCCTAACCCTACCCCTAACCCTACTCCTAAACCAACTCTAAACCTACCCTAACCCCACCCCTAACCTAACACTGCCCTAACCCTACCCTAACCTGACCCTACACTTACCGCAAGTCCCGAAGTTCCGAAGTCCTGAATTTCGGAATGCCGAACCGAATATTTTTCCCATGCACATCCTTATTCTATTACACTCTGCGTACAGGGAGGTACAGCTCATACTCCTGTAAGAGGCCTAGGCCCAATTAACAAGTTGTTAATGCACTAAGGTTGACTGTCTACTCAGGCACTTTGGACATGGAATGAAGGACCAGAGGTAGTCAGGGGCCCATCCGTGATTCAGTAGTAATCGGCCAGTTGGACAAATCAGCAGACCTCCCTAACTGGCTTGGCACCATTTTATTTATTGAATGTAATCTCTTTTACAGGGAACTCTCAGCTAGCTCAGTATGGTGGGTAGAGGGGTGGTGGATAGAAGCATTACATACAATCCCTAGCCCCTCCACAAACTAAAACTGCATGGGGACGAGAGTGCAGACTTCTCTAAAACATGATTACAGCACTACGAGAGTACAGAAAGTAAACTGGGTGGCAGAGAGACACAAGTGAGGAAAGGTATGTGTCACTTAGAAGGAAAACATTGGGTTGATGGAGAGACATGTAAGGAGTGAAGTGATAGATGCAAGTTGGTGGCATATGAGAAATTAAGTTTAGCAAAGGAAGGGACATTTTTGGAGAGAGATAGGTGAATGGGGAGATACAAATAGTGAGGATGGGTAGATATGAAGCGGAAGAAAAAGCTCACAGTGTTCAATATAAATACTCCACATTCACACACACACACAGAGTGCCACAGCTACAAAGATAACCCTGCATTCACACTGAGATGCATGTCAAGTACACTCATCACACACACTACATGCCCTTTACATATACTCCTGCATTCATATACACATAATCTCATTCCAAACACACCAATAGCTCTGCCTTTTATGTGCATACCTTTCACACGTACAATATGGAGTTTATCTACTGAAGTGAGAATTGTAGAAAAATGACAAAGGAATTGCATGTTCTAGCCCAAACTGGAAACCTCATTTAAATTCCCAGCTCAGTTATTGTGGCCTAAAAGTTTCACTTCCTTGTCAGTCTTTCAAAATTTAGTGTTAAACAAGTATTGTAGTGAACACACAAGCTACAGCCCCAAGTTCTCCCCAAACACACACAATAATAATTACTCTTAAACAGTGAATGCACTGATGAGAATCTTACTTAAAATACACTTTTACTTTCATTATAAGTAGCAGTAAATGAGAAAAAATAAAAATAAGTTGGTGGGATGGGGTGGGCCCAGACTCAGTGACTGAACCCTCGGCCCAGGCATTGAGCTGTGTAAGGAGCCCCAGAATTTCTGATGACAGCCCAACACCTATATAATAGCCAGCACCCAGTCACATGCCCACTCCTGCCTGCCTGCTTTCAAGTTATAAGTAAAATGTTTTGAAATACAAAAAAAAATTTAATCTCCCAACATATCATAGTTTAATGATTAACCCTGTGGTTCCCAAACCATTCCTCAAGGCACCCCGACCAGTCCAGGATTTAGGGATTACCAAGTTGTGTGTAAGGTTTTTTTTTTTCTTTCTTTCTTTCTAAAAACCCCTTAGACACAACTGGGTAATCCCTAAATCCTGGACTGGCCGGGGTGCCTTGAGGCCAAACAGCCTTTGGTGAGAAAAAAAATCTCAAATGCAGCTATTGTAAAAGCCTACCTATTTATGCTTAAAGTTTCAAATCCCCTGTTCTATTCACGCCAATTTCCAGTTTAGAGAATGACCCTGTCTGATAACCTCAAAGAACAGAATGAATGAAACCAGCATAAGAAATAAGAAATGAGCATGGTAGCAAGGAGAGTCTATTTTCAATATCATCCTGGGATTTGCACGGTAATATATGACAATCCATTAATACCTTTAGTCCTGCATTTCTCGGTGAAAAATGCTGACGCCGCTTGGCACCAGGGAGCATTACAGTTAATAGGGTTAATCCTCAGCAGCTGTAGTCTCAAGCAAGTTACCTTCAAGCAGTAAAATGTTCTGAGCATGACTTTATCAAAGGCATGGAATTTCAGACCACCAACAGTCTGATTCCCCCCCCCCCCCCCCAAACCTTTAATCGCTAATTATCTAAAGTATGTATTAGGTGCTTTATTATATGTAAATGATTTTAGCGAACTTCCGGCGCAGTCAAAAGATATAATAAAACAGAGTAGGGACTACATTGTCTTAGGTTAAAGTTTGAGGTTGAGAAAACTTGAGAATAGGTGGATTTCTGTCATCTTCTCCCTGCCGTTGCTAGCGGTGAGAATTAGTATGATAATAACGTAGAACACTGATTATTCTTCTCATAGAAAAGCATTGAATAACATTTTCTATGAAAGATATCCTATTGGCAGAGAATGATGTTTGGCGCGCATGTGCTGTAGGTCTCCAAAGCTCCTCTATGAACATGATTTAATTGCACCAGATATCATTAGAGTGATGATCTGAAAGCAAGCGGGGCTGCGGCTGCAAAAGGACCGGCGTTTTATTACTTTTTTATGTTTCCACGGGAATGGGGGCCTGAATCTAAATGTTAACATTACAGATTAATATATTTAAAATATTTGTTTTCCTTTAAGAAAGTAATTCTTAAAAAGAGATTTCTGTTATAAATCTATTTTCTTCTCATATTTTGTTTCTGTTTGTTTTTCACAGGTAAAACAGAAAGAAAATGATATTGTGTTAAAATGTTATCAGATTGTTATCAAGTCTTTGGATGCATTGGGCTGGGAGGAGAAGCACTTACGTGTTATTTAAATGACTTCTAGCAGACAATGTCTCTGACTGCCACAGCAGTTTCTGAGTAAATTATCGTTTTTTAAACTTTTTGCAACAATTCACATCTCTGAATATACTTGATTCTCTGTATTCTTGTAGAAAATGTGTGGTGAACACCTTCCTTCAACCCCATAATTACATTTAGCCTATGCCATAACTACTGCAGCATATTGTAGGGTAACAGTAGAAGGACTCTATGGGCATAGCCACTCTGGTGTCATTGGGAGCATTTGTAATATCAGAAGGTCAGAAGGACTTCTTGGCCACCTCCGTGCACATATTTTAATTGCATAATGAAGAAGGTGAAACTGATGTCTCAAACTGAGGGAGTGGGCATTGTTTTCCAGTGGAGAAAAGGGGGTAAGGGCTGCGCTAAAAAATAAAATAAAACACAGGGGTTAATACCAATAAAAACCAGACCAAATGGTCACAAAAAAATGGTAACAGCAAAATAAATCTCTAGATAAGGCTATCTTCGTTTCCGGTGGTCAGAGCAATTTTCCCGTGATCCTTAGCTTTCCTCATGTTCCCACGATGCCTCCTGTCAGTATTGCCGAACGTCCTGTCACTTAGACAGAACGCCGGCAAAACTGCCGAATTGCGTCCTAACAGAATGAGAACAGTTTCTCCATTCGTGTTAGAACGAAATTCTGGACTTTGTTCGGATCGCAATTTCATTCAAATGAATGATACTCCGATCATATTCATGCTGTGGCTACATCTTGCAACCGCTGAGTAGATAACTCCCTAATTCCCACGGTATAGGGAGCTATCTCCCAAAAGGCTGAAAGACCTCAATTGGTCTTTCAGCCTAATTTACTAATACTAAGTAAAGATGACTTAGTATTAGTAAATTCTGCCCCTACTCGCTATACCGCTAGTAGGAGAATGCCTAGTAAACAGTGAGCAGCCACTGGCTGGTCACTGTAAAACATTTTTAAAAAACCTATTGGCCCCCACCCCTGAGCGGTGGGTTGGGGCCCTACATAACAATGAAGGGGGGGCCTACTGTCCTCCCCCCCACCCCGGCCCCCACCCGCATTAGAGTCCTTTTTTTTAAGCTCTCACAAGGTTCTTCACTAAAGTGGAAATTTTCAAGATTGATGAGAGAATACTAACTTTTTAGCCAAAATTGGCACTTTCTCCAGCTTTGCCCTAAACTTTACGTTTCCTGATATATTTCTAACAGTTTCCTATTAAGCGAATAAACTTGTCAGCGTTATGGCTGCTTGCCTCCTAAAATAATTATACAACATTAAAATTACTGCAATTTTTGCTTTCATCTTCTGGATCGGGGCCTGAATCTGACTGTGTTAGAATTTCACTGAAATTCCAAACCAGTCAAGAGATATACTGAGAGAAAGTAGGGACTACTTTGTCTCTGTGTATTTCCTACACCTGACACTAGACACTGGGTGGAGATAGCACCGTTAACAAGAGTCAGTCCCCCCAGCCGTCACCAGCGAAAATCAAAAAGAGGGTGGTAATGGGATGGTATTTCTGGAAAAGAGGGAATACAAATGAAGGTTAAAATAGAGATTTGGCAGTGTTTAATTTCAGATAAACATAATTGTGAATAAAAATAAATACTTTTAAAAAAGAGACGCCCCAAATGTGGTTGAATATTTGTATTTGATCATAAAGAACTAGAAGAAGCACTAATGTGTTTAAGTGGCTGGAATGCATTCTGCGATAAGAAGGAATAAGGTGAACGGATTGCCACATGACATCCCATGGAATGATAAACCACTTCTGCTTTTCCATGACTTATTTCTTCATATATAAATAGCTCTCACTGTGTGTCGTTACCCCGTGCAGTCAGTTCTGTTCTACTAAGGGTGTAACGTCTCCTGTGTTCCTTTATCTGGTATCTTGCTGGATGAAGTTATTTTTTTTCCACACAGGGTGTGATTTTCCTGTGTTCCTGTATGGGATATATTCTAACTGACCTGACTTGATCCTCTGAATTGCATGATTTCTTCAGCCTGCTAAACGTATAAATGTCCGTTAATTGTCTATACTCAATCAGCATTGTGCCGTTGACCTAATATTTTGTATGGAGTTACTGTATCCTGTATCTTGGGGTAAGGGAGCTGTTCTAGATCTTGGTTGGGTCACCAGAAATCCCTCCAGCTATACAAACCTGCATTCAAGTTTCAGGAGATGTTTAATAAGTAGAAGAACTGAGATTCAGCAATTAGTGCTACCTAACCCTAAAATATATGTTTTCATAGAGAGGACTATGTTTTTAATTAGAACGATAACAAGCTGGAATAATATATCTCCATCAACTTGTACGATTTATGGGCAGAGCTCTGAAAATTTGATGTATCAGAACTTTTCAAGTTTTTTTTCTGTATTCCTGATTCAGATGCTGTGGAACTTGGCCCAAAAGTAAAATCCTGTGGAATTCCACAGGACATGAGGAACTTTATGCATTCCAAACGTATGTTATATTTTCATAGATGCACTGTCAACCTTTTTATCACAAGCATTAAATGGCCAACGGTATCCATTTTTGTTTTCGGAAGGATTCCAAATTAGGGAGTTATTCCAATCAGCTGTAAGATCAATAATAAGAAAAGGATATGGAATAACTGGTGAGTATAAGTGCTCAATATCTATAATTAGCAGCAAATCACCAACAAGGGGTTCTCTCCACCCTTGTAAAGTGGATAGTAAAGATAACAAACAGGAGGTGACCAGCGCTTAAGATTATATATACATACAATACAGATGGTGTTCTTAGTATATGAATCTATAAGATTATGGTGGAGTACAGTTGATGTTTGTGAAGGGAGTGAAAATGGGCAAAAGTGCACACTCACTTTTTTAGAGCTGTCTTAGCTTTAATATGAAGGCCTGGACGGAAAAATCCCCGTCTATGGATATAAGTGGAGGGTCTTTGGAGATTGTTTTCAGGATTATTATTATTATTACTATTTTATTATTAATATAGCGCCAACAAATTCCGTAGCGCTGTACAATGGGTGGACTAACAGACACGTAATTGTAACCAGACAAATGGACACACAGCAACAAAGGGGTTGAGGGCCCTGCTCAATGAGCTTACATGCTAAAGGGAATGGGGTATAGTGACACAAAAGGTGTAAGTAGGGGTAATGAAATAGGTTGCTAGAAAAGTATTCACTGAGAACTTTTGGGAGGAAAGACCAGAAGTTCTGTTTTGGACAGGTTGAGTTTAAGGAAGTGAGCAGCCACCCAGTTGGAAATCGCGGAGAGGCCGTCAGAGACACGAGTCAAGATGGGTGGAGAGAGATCAGGAGAGGACAGGTAGATTTGCATATTATCTGCATATAAATGATAATGGAAGCCAAAGGAGCTGATGAGTTCCTTCCAAGGGAGGCAGTATAGATGGAGAACAGTGGGGGACCAAGGACAGAACCTTGGAGAACGCCAACAGAGAGGGGTTGGTGAGAAGAAGCGGAGCCAAGAAACACTGAAAAAGCGCTGGGAGAGGTAGGAGGAGCACCAGTAGAGAGCAGTATCCCGTAGACTGAGATTACGGAGAATGAGAAGAAGCTGTTGATGATCAACAGTGTCAAAGGCAGCAGAAAGATCAAGGAGAATTAGAATAGAGTAATGGCCGCGAGAATTAACAGCGATTAAATCGTTGGATACTTTGGTCACAGCTGTTTCAACAGAGTGACGAGCGTGGAATCCAGACTGAAATAGGTCAAGCAGAGAGTTGGATTCAAGAAAGTCTGTCAATCTCGCATACACAACTTTCTCAAGGATCTTGGAGGCAAACGGCAGTAGCGATGTAGGGCGGTAGTTGGATGGGGAGTCAGGGCCGTCTATAATATGAATAGGACCGTGGGCAAAGCATTTTCATGGGATCCCTGGGCCCTGCTCCTCCCACTCCCCCTACCCCCCCAATTACACCCAACCCGCAACCACACTGACAGACATACTGACACATACACACACAGACAGACATATTAAAACATTCGCAGATACATACTGACACACACATACTGTGACACACAAATATATACTGACAGACATATTGACACACATTCAGATATACTGACACACACACAGACACATACACTGACAGATATACTGACACACACACAGACACATACACTGACAGATGTATTGACACACACACACAGACATGCTGACACACACATACACAGACACACTGACACACACACACACACAGGCATACTGACATACACACAGACATACTGACATACACACAGACAGACATACTGACCAACACATAGACATATACACACAGACATACTGACATACACACACACACACAGACATATACATACACACACACAGACATACTGACATACACACACAGACACACACACACATACTGACATACATTTAGCCACCCTCCAGGTTCTTACCTTTTTCTGGAGGTTGGTTTCCCTGGGGTCTAGTGGCAGACTGAGGCAGTTGGGAGTTATCATCTGGAACTCCCCTTCTCCCTGCCTTCCTCCTCCCGCGTGGCTCTGATCTCTGGTGGGAGGAAGTGATGCGCGGCACTCACTTCCTCACAGCCGGCTACCGAACAGAAAGGGGCCTGGTCGTGCTGTTTAAGCATCACAGCGCCCGACTGGGCCCCTGCTGAAACATGCCCACGGGGTGGCCCTTAGTGTGCGGGCCGGTGCGGCTCTGTGCAGCCGCACCGCCCGGTCCATGGGGGCTGCGCAAATCGCGGGGCCCACGGGGCAGCTGCCTTGGGGCTGTGATAGAATTTATCTTGATTCCAAGGCTCAAGCTTATAGGTGTCATATAATGATATCCGATATTAAAATTGGCTAACTTGGAATCAGGATTGATTGCTTGATGCTTGAACAACACTTAAGACCATATATGTCTAAGTCCCGGGAGCAGAGAGCCCCCACCCAAGATGTCTCTACTCTAATCTTGTTGTTCTCTCTTACCCAGAAACTTATTTGTTATGTATACATGGCGCTCATTCCTATGTCTTATCCTATGTCCTATTCCTATGTCTTATCTGTATTCCCTTGCTATTTTTGTTCTAAGAGTATTTGCACGTAAGCACTTACTTTTTAAATGTATAAAACCCAGCTGATGAATAAAAAACGTCGGAGGCTTATTTTGAATACCAACAGGTGTCTGGTGTCTAATTCTTGCTTCTCCGAGTGCACTTGTAACAACAATTTGGGTTTCCTCTGAATATAACAAAGATCAACATTCTGATCCACAACAGGGCCCCCCCGGAAAACTGGGCCCGGGGCAGCTGCCCCGTTTGCCCCGCGTTAAAGACGGCCCTGGCTGTACTGCACCATAATCTGTTTCTTGCTTTGCACCTATAGATTTATATACTAGGAACAACATCTGTATCGTATGTATACATAATCTTAAGCACTGATTACCCCCTGTCTGTTATCAATAATAAGAAAGGGGCTCTTAACCCCTTAACCCCTTAAGGACACATGACACATGTGACATGTCATGATTCCCTTTTATTCCAGAAGTTTGGTCCTTAAGGGGTTAAAGGGACACTCCAGGCACCCAGACCACTTCTGCTCATTGGAGTGATCTGGGTGCCAACTCCCACTACTCCTAACCCTGCAAGTGTAATTATTGCAGTTTTTTATAAACTGCAATAATTACCTTGCAGGGCTAACTCCACCTCTAGTGGCTGTCTACTAGACAGCCACTAGATGTCACTTCCTGATTTCTAGCAAGGATTTTCCTTGCTAGAGCGTCGCTGGACGTCCTCACGCTGTGTGAGGACCCCCAGCGTCGCTCATTTCCCCATAGGAAAGCATTAAAAATATTTTTCAATGCTTTCCTATGGGGAGTGCTAATGCGCATGCGCGGCATTGCCGCGCATGCGCATTAGGTCTCCACGGCCGGTGGGCAGGATCAGTCTTGCCCGCCGGCCAACGGAATCAGAGGGAGAAGCGGCGCGAAGGAGGAGACAGCGACGAGGGACATCGTTGCTGCCTCAGGTAAGTGACTGAAGGGGTTTTCACCCCTTCAGTAACCAGGGATTGGGTGGGAGGGAGAGGGTACCTCCAGTGCCAGGAAAACGGATTGTTTTCTTGGCACTGGAGTTTCCCTTTAAGGACTGAGCCAAATGTACACGTTGTGATCAAAACAAAACGTAAACAAAAACTTGAATTTGCGCTATATGTCCGTTCAGGCATAATTCAGATCTGATCTGGCGAGTTTAGTCAGCCCCTTCAGGCGTTATGCAGTAAACACTGTCTTTTCAGAGTAAATTAGGTGTTTACATTACAGCCTAGAGATATCTCCACTGGCCACTCTTCAGATGGCTGCTAGGGGTGCTTCCTGGAGCTGTCCTGCACAGTGTGCAGCACTGACATTCAGTGTCTCCACCCACTGCATGGAGACACTGAACTTTCCCCATAGAGGTGCATTAATTCAATGCATCTCTATGAGGAGATGCTGACTGGCCAGAGTGGTGTTTGGCTGGGATTATTAGAATGAACAATCTCAGCCAATCCAATGCTTACTTATGGGAAAGCATTGCAATTGCCCGAGATAATCAATTCTGATTATGTCAGCCGAAGAGGAGCCAGTGCCTGCGCAGCTCTGAAAATAAGTTAATGCTTTTACTGAAAAGAGACATAAGTCCATCAAGTTTAGCCTTTCTCTAATTTGTTTTTCCTTTTCACCCAAAAGAAGGCAAAAAAAAAAAAAGAGTTTAAAAAGCTTCTGATTTTGCA
Organism: Pelobates fuscus; assembly: GCF_036172605.1. Taxonomy (NCBI): domain Eukaryota; kingdom Metazoa; phylum Chordata; class Amphibia; order Anura; family Pelobatidae; genus Pelobates; species Pelobates fuscus. Next base: position 108,454,787 of record NC_086327.1, on the reverse strand, counting down.
ACAAACTAGGAAAATATTTCTCCTTGACCCCACAATGGCAGTCAGATATCTCCTTGGATAAATAAACTATTACACCACTAATAAAAAACTATATCCCTGAATATTATGTTTTTGGAAGTATTTATCCAATTGCTGTTTAAACATCTGTACTGAAGCCCATGGAATAAGCAAAGCTAGGTGGAATGGGCCTTGACAGAGCTAGGAGGCAGGCCTATGGAGGAGTGTTACTTGATTGGTCAATTGTAATAAGGGGAGTGGCTTAGCCATATAAATATTCGCCATTTTAAAATTGGGTTCCATTTTAATTCGAAATCTTTACCTGTTGTCTTTCAGATGGATTCCGTGGCTGAGAGTGATATGGCAGCATTCCTCGAGGGCGTGAAGGCGGCGATCCGGCAGCATGGCGCGGCTTGGATGGAGCAGCAGCTGGGGGCAGCACTGAGCATGGCGGGTCCGTCGTCGGCGCCGGCGCGGAGGACTTCGCGCCGGACCAGGCCTCCACAGCGATTGAGCCCTGAGGCCGGTGCTGGCGTGGTTAGGAGTCGCAGCCCGTCAGCAGGCGGGACTAGGACCGGCAATAGGAGATGTGGCGGCCGGGCTAGGATCCGCGGAGGTAGCGGCCCGGAGGCGACCGCGCAGCAAGGTCGGCAAGCAGCATCTGAGGTGTGCGGTCAGGACAAGATGGCGCCTAGGACCTCGGAGGCAGCGGGCTCGTTATCGGCAGCGGGTCCCGTTGGGAGCAGGGAGCAGCCTGCAGGACGGAGTAGACGCGGTGAGTCGCCCCCTGGGTCAGTTAGGGCAAAAAGGGGGAAGAAACAGGGGTTGTCAAATGAGGCCCTCTTAACCCGTTCAGGTTCAGCGAATGATGGGGCAGCCAGTAAGGGCTTGGACAGCGGGGGACAGTCAGCACCTGCCACACATTCCCGGGCGGGTGGGGCGGCACCCAGAGCACGCAGCGGGTTGCAGCAAGCGAGGGCTAGGCCGCAAGCGCCCCTTACATCCGCGCAGCGGCCGCAGGTGACAGGCGATAGGACTGCTCACAGGGCAGGCAGTGGCATGGCCCCCTCCAGAACTGGCACTGATATGGGGCGCTGTAGGCCGGCAGATCAGCGGGCGGGCAGGGAAGGCCGCGCTCAGGATAGGTTGGACAGCCCCGTTAGTTGGCGCAGGGACCGGGGGGGTGATAGGGGATCCCGTCATCGCTCCAGGTGTAACCGGCGGAGCAGACAGCGCAGCAGCAGCGGGGAGTCGTCGGTTGGGCAGTACCGCGGCTCTCCCGTTCGGGGTCCAGTCTCGCGGGGGGGTGCATCTAGGTCGGCGAGCAGGGGCTCTCCTGACAGGCGAGACAGAAGTTCGTCCGGGGACAGGTGTGGCAGAAAGGGCCGGCAGGCCAGGAGTAGCAGTACACAAAGGAGCGCGAGGGTTGAGGTTAGGGAGGATTTGGATTCTGAAGACGGCCTCCCCAGTTGTGCTTCTTTCGTCCACAGGTCACGGGATGTCGGGTCAGCGGGCCGTAGGAGGCCTAAGGACGGCGGAGAATTCGCAGCAGCATCGCCAGGCCCATCGCATGGCGGAGTTCGGGATGCAGCCCCAGGATCAGCAACACCTCGGGGTTTGGTCGGTGAGTTGCACAGTACACCACACTCTGGAGATTTATTAGAGGGTTTAAAATCTTTCCTTACATCTTGGAGTTCAGGGTTGGATAAGGGGGCTTCTTTTAGCAGGGCTTGGTTGCCAGGATCGTCGGGTTTGGGGTCGGGGGCGCTTCCGGTCCCCGAGCGGGCAGGGAGCGGGGCAGGTGAGTTGGCAGCAGCGTTAGGGGGGTCAGTAGCCTCGGAAGTGGCTGTGGAGAGGGACACGCTAGTGGGGGAGATTCCAGATGCAGCACGGCAGAACGTACACGTGTCGTTTGCGGGTCCGCTAGGGTGTCACCTTAAGATGGAGGTTAAAGAAAGGTTGTGGAAGGGTGAATTTGTGGAGATCTTCTCCCTTCTCCCTTTAGATGAGTATCTGGATTTAAAGGAGGAGGATAAAAAGGACGCTAAAAAAGAGGAGGAGGAGAAGCGGCGTCGGTATAGGAAAATCCCGAAAACTTTCGGGAATTGGTTGCGAGCATTTTGCATACTGGCGAGTGTGCTGGGGGAAAAGGCCCCTGAAAAATGTTCCCAGCTGTTTTGTTACTTAGACGGGGTGTGGGAATCTTACCGCACGTATGGGGGGCTGGCCTGGTGGCGGTACGATGAACAATTTCGCCAGAGGCTATCAGCGAATCCAGGGATGAGATGGGACCAGATGGACCTACCATTATGGATGAAGCTGATGATGTCCCAAAATGTGGCCCCCTTTCAAGGGGGGGCTGGCGCCGGTGCCTCTTCCACCGCGTCGGCCGCGCAAAAGAAGGGGTTTTGCTGGCTCTATAACGAGGGCCAATGTAAGTGGGGTGCCTCATGCCGCTTTAAGCATGAATGCTCCGGTTGTGGAGGGGGGCACAGTTACAACAAGTGTTTCAAGCGGGGTAAGTCTGCAGCACCTAGCTCGGCTGGAGGGGCTTCGGCACCATCCGCTGCCGCTGGGTCGGTCTCCAGTGAAGGTAGACGCGATGCTCCCGTGGCTAAACAGCTACGGTAAACGAGATGATGCCAATTTGTTGTTTGAGGGTTTTACGAAGGGTTTTATCATTCCCTTCCGGGAGCGGGTGGTGGCACCTCGTTTCCGTAATCTGCGCTCCGTTGGCGAACATCATGATGTAGTGTGTGAGAAATTGCTTCATGAGGTTCGCCTGGGCCGGATGGCGGGGCCGTATAAAGTGCCTCCGCTGCCTGATCTCAGGGTTTCCCCTCTAGGCCTAGTGCCAAAGAAGGAGGCGGGAAAATTTCGCCTCATCCACCACTTGTCATACCCGAAAGGGTCATCGGTCAATGATGACATTGACGGGGCGCTCTGTTCTGTTTCCTACGCATCATTCGACCAGGCGGTCGAGCTGGTAAGGGAGGCAGGACGCGGAGCGTTGTTGGCTAAGGCGGACATAGAAGCGGCTTTTCGCCTTTTGCCCATCCACCCAATGTGTCACCACTTATTGGGTTGTTTTATCGATGACAGCTATTTTGTGGATCTGTGTCTACCCATGGGTTGCTCCATTTCATGTGCGTACTTTGAGAAATTTAGTACGTTCGTGGAATGGGTAGTGAGGAAGGAGGCGGGCACCAAGTTTGTGGTCCATTATTTGGATGACTTCCTGTGTGTGGGGCCGGCCGGCTCCGACGCTTGCCGTTTCCGGTTGCGGTGTTTGGAATGGGTTAGCCAGGTTTTTGGGATACCTCTGGCTCGCGACAAGACTGTGGGGCCTGTTACTTGCCTTAGTTTCCTAGGACTTGAGATTGACACGGTCGCCGGTGAATGCAGGTTGCCAGCGGATAAGTTGGAGTCTCTGCGCGACGCTATTTCAGAGTTGCGGGGGGCAAGAAAGGCGACCCTGCGGGATATTCAATCACTGTTGGGACGGTTGAATTTCGCTTGTCGCATTATTCCGGTGGGTAGGGTGTTTAACCGGTTCCTAGCCAAAGCCACGGCGGGAGTGCGGTCACCCCACCATTTTATTAGAGTCACCGCTCCGATCAAGGAGGACTTGGGGGTTTGGGAGACCTTCCTGAAGGATTTAATGGGAAGGTCTTTTTCAGGGAAAAGAGTATTGAATCGCCCGAGTTGGAATTCTTTACCGATGCATCTGGGAGTGTAGGTTTCGGGGCCTACTTTGCGGGTCAGTGGTGTGCGGAAAGATGGCCTGAAAAATGGGCAGTCAGCCCGCTGATTCGGAACTTGGCTTTCCTCGAGCTGTTCCCATTGGTGGTGGCACTCTCGTTGTGGGGCCAGGTTTTACGCAATAGGAGAGTGGTTTTCTTTACTGACAACATGGCTGTTGTGGAGGCGGTGAACAACCTGTCAGCGTCCTCGGTCCCAGTGGTCCGCTTGCTTCGCCGGTTTGTGTTGTACTGTATGCAGTTGAACATTGTATTTCGTGCACGTCATGTCCCAGGTTTCTTCAACGTAATTGCGGATGCTCTTTCTCGCTTTCAGTGGGAAAAGTTTCGGGCGGAGGCCCCGACCGCACAGGAGGAGGGTCTGCCATGTCCGGATCAGATGTGGCGGCTCGGGACATCTTGCTTGGAAGACTGATCAGGGATTCGTTGGCCCCGGGCACGTGGGCAGCGTACAGTAAAGTATGGGAAAGGTGGGACGAAGCAGTAGGCTGTACAGGGGGCATGGTATCGGCAAAGGTACGTTTAGAGACTTTATTATGGTTACTTTGCCGGCTGTTCGCAGGGGGTGCTTCCCCGGCAGTGGTTGGTCGAAGCTTGGCAGCTCTAGCGTTTCTCTTCAAGCTCCGCGGGTGGGAGGATTTGACTAAGTCGTTTATTGTACGGCAGGCAGTTAAAGGTTATCGCAAGGGGAGGTCTGTCCCTGACAGTAGAAGGCCGGTGTCTTTCACGGTGCTTCTGCAGCTGCTGGGGGCCTTGCCAAGTTTGTGTTTTTCGCTGTTTGAGGTCTTGCTATTTAAGGTGGCTTTTGTATGGGCCTTTTTCGGGGCATTTCGGGTGAGCGAGATTGTGAGTGGGAGTAAGCTTAAGCAAGGGGGTCTTCAGTTCGAGGACGTGGACTTGAGGGTAGCAGAAGTAGCTATTCGGCTACGGCGCTCGAAGACTGATGTCTTTGGGAGAGGTCGGACGATTAAGCTGTCTGCTATACCTCAAGTGGAGGCTTGCCCGGTGGGCTGTGCTCAGCGATATGTGGAAGTCCGCCCTGAAGGGAGGGGTTCCTTTTTTCGCCATGCTGACGGCTCGGCGTTGTCAAGGTTCCAATTCACCAGGGTGTTTAAGTTGGGTTTGGAGCGCTTGGGCATGGATCCCTCGCAATTTGGCACCCACTCGTTCAGGATCGGGGCTGCCACTGAGGCGGCGAGATTAGGCTTGGGGGACGAGCTGGTTAAGAAAATTGGGAGATGGGAATCGGTTAGATTCCGTTCATATGTACGACCTGACCTGTTATTATAACTCATGTTGATGTTTTGGCGGTACAATTCAGGTTGGCCGTGGTTATAAGTTATTTCCTTTCTTTTCAGGTGGAGTCGCATGGATAGTAGGCCATTCATATGTCTACTGGGCTGAACGGAGGGCTGCAGTTCGGAGACAAGGCACGCAGCTCGGCTTTCCGTTGGAGGTGTTACGTGTGTTGTGGTTTGGCTTTCGGGGTTATGGTTGGAGAGATACGTGTTTGGATTTATTTCGGAGGATAGGGCAGGGGGAAGTCCCCGATTTGATATTGTTCCACACGGGGGGGAATGATTTTGGGTTGGTCCCGCAAAGGGAATTAGTTCGTGGAATTAAAAGGGATTTGGATAAGTTGAGGTCTTTGATCCCCGGGGTGGTTATGGTTTGGTCGGAAACGGTGCCGCGTTTCCATTGGCGTCATGCGAGGGATTTCGCAGCGATGGCAAGATATAGACGTAAGTTCAATAAGTTGTTGGCGATTTTTATTAAAAGATCTGGGGGGGTAGTTGTGCGGCACAGGGAGCTGGAGGATATGTTACCGGGATACTTCCGGCGTGATGGGGTGCACTTGTCTGATGTGGGTTTGGATTTTCTTAATTTGGGTTTTCAGGATGGTTTGCGACAGGCTTTGTTTGTTCGGGGTGGGGGCGCCCAGGAGGCTTGAGGGGTCAAGCTCTGTGCTGTGGCGGGGGATGGTTTAGTTTAATTGGGGGTAGGTCGGTTTTTGGTAAGTGGGATAGGTCAAGAGGAATACTTACCTTTAGATTTGGTGGTAGGTTCGAGCTCGGCGGTAGCTACGAACCTGGGGGTGTAGGGGTGTCTCGGTATGCCCCTACACTGGAAATGGATGCCCTTGGTGGCTGGGTCAATGGTGTAGGGGTGTCTTGGTATGCCCCTACAGTGGAAAGGGATGCCCTTGGTGGCTATGTGATGGTGTAGGGGTGTCTTGGTATGCCCCTACTGTGAAATGTGAAATGGGATGCCCTTGGTGGCTATGATAATAGTGTAGGGGTGTCTCGGTATGCCCCTACAAGTGGAAATGGTTGCCCTGGGTGGCTGTGTTAATTGTTATGTTATTTATGATATGTTACATTGTTATATGGTATTATGTAAATATGTTTGAGGTCATTGTCTGGGTAATTAGTTATGTTAATTGGGGGAACGTCTGTTCAAATGTTGGTGACAATGACCTCTTAAATTTTATATTTTAATTTATATATTTATGTAATTAATAAAGCCGTGGAATATTTTTGCCAAACAATCCTGGTGTCTGTGTTTATTGGAGGTAATTGGTTATAACTGGAATAGGCCAAAGAGACGACAATGCGCATGTCAAGACTCTGATAAAACTACCTCTTCAGGCAGAGAATTCCATATCCTTATTGTTCTTACTGTGAAAAACCCTTTCCTTTGCCTTAGATTAAATCTTCTTTCTTCATGGCTACTTATATTCTATGGGACATACTGGGGTGACCTATCTCTCTATTCACATTAAGATATGTATTTTTACAGTAATCTGAAGTGGTCCTGGTGTCTGTAGTCTTGCTTTTGAAACACTGTACACAGACCTGCAAGGACTCACAGAACACGGGGTGTAAACTTACACACCATAACCACTACAAGCACGCTGCTTGGAGTAACCTTTTAAGCATTTATCCAGACAGCTATCAAGGCCAAAACAGGTTCTAATCTAAACTAAGTGCTAAATAAAGAACAAGCAACATGCAAACCAATAGAATGCCTTTTAATATGTAGCACTTTGCATCCAGATTAGCACCTATTTTGTGTTGATACATCTCCCTTACATGTTGAGAAACATTTACTGGTTTCCATGGTAATTCCACTTTTCCCCATTCTAGCACATGATTTAGCCTCAACAGGGCCGCCATCCGGGGCCCCACATTCCCTCTCTGCACACATAGATAGCGAATATCGCTATCTATATGTGCAGCTGCGGGCCCCCGGCTCCCTGTTACTGCAGAGGGGGGCCCAGCACACGGCTTCTGCACATTCAGTTAATTTCTTCCGATAACTCTCGCGAGAACCGCGGCCTTCTGAGCGTTGCCACGGGTTACCATGGCAAATCTCCGCGCAGCACACAGGCTGCAGGTCTCGCGAGAGTTATTGGAAGAAATGAACTGAATGTGCAGAAGCAGTATGCTGGCCCCCCCCTCTCTGCAGTAACAGGGAGCCGGGGGGCCCCCCATGCCACCGGACCACCAGGGAATGGAACTTCCCCCCTCCCTGGACACAGGTAAGAAGCAGGGAGGGGGGAATAACATTTAATTCAATTAAATATAAAATTACTGTGAAAATGCCCCTCGCCCCTCCCCCCCTCCAGATTGCACATTTACACACACACACTGCATACACTAACACAACACACACACTGTATTCACTAATACAACATGCACTGCATACACTGCATACACTAATACAACACACACACTGCATACACTAATACAACACACACTGCATACACAGTACACTAATACAACACACACACTGCATACACTAATACAACACGCACTGCATACACTGTACACTAATACAACACACACACACTGCATACACTAATACAACACACGCTGCATACACTGTACACTAATACAACACACACACTGCATTCACTAACACAACACACACTCTGCATACACTAACACAACACACACTCTGCATACACTAATACAACACACACTGCATACACTGTACACTAAATACAACACACACTGCATACACTGTACACTAATACAACACACACACTGCATACACTAAATACAACACACACTGCATACACTGTACACTAATACAACACACACACTGCATACACTAACACAACACACACTCTGCATACACTAATACGACACACACTGCATACACTGTACACTAACACAACACACACACTATACACGGTACACTAATACAACACACACACTGCATACACTGTACACTAATACAACACACACACTGCATACACTAATACAACACACACACTGCATACACTGTACACTAATACAACACACACACTGCATACACTAATACAACACACACACTGCATACACTGTACACTAATACAACACACACACACTGCATACACTAATACAACACACGCTGCATACACTGTACACTAATACAACACACACACTGCATACACTAATACAACACACACTGCACACACTGTACACTAATACAACACACACACTGCATACACTAACACAACACACACACTGCATACACTAACACAACACACACACTGCATACACTAATACAACACGCACTGCATACACTGTACACTAATACAACACACACACTGCATACACTAATACAACACACGCTGCATACACTAAATACAACACACACTGCATACACTGTACACTAATACAACACACACACACTGCATACACTAATACAGCACACACACTGCATACACTAACACAACACACACTGCATACACTAATACAACACACGCTGCATACACTGTACACTAATACAACACACACACTGCATACACTAATACAACACACACTGCACACACTGTACACTAAGACAACACACACTGCATACACTAACACAACACACACACTGCATACACTAACACAACACACACACTGCGTACACTAATACAACACGCACTGCATACACTATACACTAACACAACACACACACACTGCGTACACTAATACAACACGCACTGCATACACTGTACACTAATACAACACACACACTGCATACACTAATACAACACACGCTGCATACACTGTACACTAATACAACACACACACTGCATACACTAATACAACACACACTGCACACACTGTACACTAATACAACACACACACACACTGCATACACTAATACAACACACACTGCATACACTAACACAACACACACTGCATACACTAACACAACACACACTGCATACACTAATACAACACACACTGCATACACTAATACATCACACGCTGCATACACTGTACACTAATACAACACACACACTGCATACACATTTCAGACCAGGGTGAGGAATAATAAACAAGACGTTCTGATTGGATCCCTAACTCCCGAGAGCTCATCCAACATCTATCAATTTTCAGGTTTCAATTTATATACAAATGTTTTCTGAATAGTAAATAAATACTTTCTAGTTGTATTCACAAATTACAATACAATATAATAAATTCATCCACGATCGGCCCCTAAACTATCCCTGGAAGACAGGAATATTTGTTCACCCTCCGTTGGAGGTTTAATTGCCTGTACAGTGATTTTTTATGTTTTCCTTGATAGAGCCAGTAGCAGTTGTTCTGTTTTTAGCTCTATATTTAGCAGTGGGTTTATTAAGCAGTCTAAAAATAGAACAACTCTTATACAACATTAGCGAGTAAAAACTGTGTTTGCACCACAGCGTTCTCTCGCTGTGCATTATAACTTTTTCAGATGTAGACAACCTGCGGCGGGTTATTATTGGACTACCACTCATATCATTATTATTATTTTATTATTTATATAGCGCCAACAAATTCCGTAGCGCTGTACAATGGGATATCATGCTCAGTTACCCCAAAAACTGGCAAAGGATAATGTCCAACATATTGTAGTGTCAGAGGGTCACCGACCGTTCCCAACAAGGCACTGACAGCACTGATATAAGGGATGTTGTGTGACACAAGACGGGATTTGTAATATTGAACATCTTTATAGATTTACTTGATTAATGGTAGATCTAAGTCAGGAAACACCACGTCTAACATATGTACGTGCAAGATGTGTGCCAGGTGTGCCCAGCCAAACCCTAAAAAGTGGAAATACAGAAAAAAGGGTGCGCTGTGTCTTTAAGACATTTTTTGTCTTAGCACGCACCCTTTTTTCTGTATTTCCATATTTTGAGTGTTGTATGAGCTATTGCACTTTATAAGGGAGCTGCTTCTAAGGTTTTAAGGTCATTCACAATTTTAGACGTGAATTGAGCGCCATCTGTTACTTGTTCCTTTCTTTTGGTGTAAACCCTAAAAAGTGCCATTAGTCCTAATTATGCCCTGATTAAGTCTTTCTGGGCACCTTTGCATGATTTTTGGTTAGCTAGTTATGTTATTATAGAAAAAAAAAATTACGACTATCTCTGTGTGCACGTTTGTCACCAAAGAAACAAATTGTGCACTTATATAAATTTGTATTTATTTTTTAAATGAAGTTTATATGGTTATTTTCTCCAGGTGCACACCATAACGTAACATGCTGCGCACACTTCTGATACTTATTCGATCCGAGCATAGTGAGCATAGCCGGCGTGCTACCACTGTAGGAGTTAGAAAGTGACAATCGTCCGGCTCTGAGTCCAACTGCTAATCCTTTACCCCAATCCTGCAGCTGTTTAACAGAATACAATAAGATACAAATCTGTCTTATTTGGTGACAGGGAGGTGGAGAAGGAGGAGGAAACAGCTGCTAATAATGTCAGTGATAGAAACGTGAATAAACCGTGCTGACATTCTTTTCTCTTTTAGCACAATTTTTTTTTTTTTAAATGCTCTTAAATGTCTGGTTCCGGCTACATGTTATCAAAATGAATAATGACAGATTCAAAGCCATGTCTGTATATCTATGTCTGTGTGTACAAGTGATACATGTGTACTATGTACATAACCACGTATCACAGATTCCAAAATTAGAATTTAGTCATTATGAGGTTTATTCACTAAAGTGAAATTTAAAGAAAATACAAAGTGAATGTCACATTTAAAGGTCATGCGTGCTTCACCCTGTGATTGGCCTTAGCAGGAGATAGTGACAGTGTATGCAATGCATTACTGTGATTTTGTGCTATGCCAGATGCATGCTGTATCTATGTAACTATGGAGGTTTATTTCTGCAATGGGAATTATTTCATTTACATGGAACATGCACTTTGTTATGTATAAAGCATAATTGTATTGTTTAAATTTTGTGTCTGGTGTATTCATTTATTTAATATGCTTTGCTATGTGTTTTAGGGTTTTAATGTAATTCCATGTAGTTTACATATAGAATATATTCCTATAGGATCTATAAGGACTTCGCCGTTCACTTTTTTCCTACAGGCCTGAATGGCCATTGGGTAAACATGGAAAATGTCTGGTTGGCCGCCGCGATGGCAATGGGCCACTGATCAAAGAATCTTCCAAACCAGCCGATGCACGGAAGTGTCAACCAGGGTCGGACTGAGGCTCTCTAAGGCCCAGGCAAGGGAGAGGGCTTGCGAGAGGTCTGGTGATATAGCTAGAGGTTAGGGCCCCTCTGGTCAGACCAGCCGTTGAATTTTGAATGATGGCCTCCGTGCTTTAAACCTGGAGAGAATTCTTGGCCTTGGTGGCACCCAGGCCCAGACCAGAAATTCCTCCAGTCAGCTCTGGTGTTTAGAGTGTTGCTGTGGGTTACCATCGAAACACACCGAACACCGGTGCTCGCGAGAGTGGATACACTGGACCACCAGAGAAGCTATGAAGAGTAACTGCCATCGGACCACCAGGGATCACTAGACCACCAGGGATTACAATCTCCCTGCTCAAGGTGCGCCATAGGGAGGGTGGAATAACTTTATTTAGTATTGTTGTTTTTTAATTTCCCTTCAGCCCCTATCCTCCATTAAAGCCCCTATACCTCCATTACAGTACTACTCTACCACTAAAGTCCCTATTCCCCCACTACACCCCCTATTCTTCCACTACACCCCCTATTCTTCCACTACAGCCCCTATTCTTCCACTACAGCCCCTATTCTTTCACTACAGCCCCTATTCTTTCACTACACCCCCTATTCTTCCACTACACCCCCTATTCTTCCACTACAGCCCCTATTCTTCCACTACAGCCCCTATTCTTTCACTACAGCCCCTATTTTTTCACCACAGCCCCTATTCTTTCACTACAGCCCCTATTTTTTCACTACAGTCCCTATCTTTTAAAAATAATTTCCCCGCAGCCCTTGTCTTCCCATTACAGCCCCAATTCCCCCATCACAGCTCTTTTTCTTTTATGAGAGGGATCCAAAATTGTGTGCACACCATTAAAATGACACTCCGGACACATAAAGCACCCTGGCTTGCATGGTGTAATCTCTTGTGTGAAGGGTGTATCATATCTTTTTAAGTTTATTACTTTTTTTTTTTTTTTTTTATTCTTTATTTTTGAGTGCAGGGTGAATGTTACATACATGCCAGTATTGTCACTTCAGTAGTAATCGGCCACTAATGGTTAACAGATCTACGACATTGATTAAGACTGCGCAATTTTTTGTTGTTAGTATTCAAGCTTGACACATTATTAAGATAAAACAGTATTAAGAAAAAATGCAAACATAAACTCATGAGCCTCTGCCCAATAGAACTGCCTTAAAGGTAAAGAGCAAGGTAATGAAAGTTACATGCTTGTATATCTAGAGCCATTGCGTCTGCCGTAGAGCCTGTCGCTAAAGTATAAGAAATACTAATAAAATTAACAGAATATTAATAAAATTGCGTACTTTAAATGGTGTATGTCAAATGTTGAGAGGGTTATTGATCGCATTTCAAGATTACAGTGTGATATGCGCCTTGTTAGGCGACATGATGTTCAGCGCTTAAATGTGAAGTTAAGTTACAGCTTCCCATGGTCGGAACGGGGGGCTTAATGTCTACCTCCTTGCACATCATGTGGTTGCGCATAGGAGAGTTCTGAATACTGATAGTGGTTTTAAGAGTAATATTTTACGCAGATGCGCACACATCACACCTGATATAACTGCTGAACTTCATTGGTAGCTACATGCTGTGTTATCATCTCTAAAACTATATAGATCCTAAGTTTGTCCCAGTGAAGCGTTTTAACATGAACATAAAGCTTGGTGAAAACATTCAATACGTAATACAATACTAATGCGATGGACCAGTGTGCTCAGGTAGGTCACTAAGGTTGTGGTCTCTGGGTCTCTAATGTCGTGGTCTCTGGTTCGTCAGAGCAGTTGTGTAGTTAGTGATGTCCCTGTCACCCTGGGACGGGGGGGGGGGAGAGACGTGACATGGAGTCATCCTTCTCTCGGTAGGTATGGTGACCTGTGTTAGTGCGGGGGGTCTTCTATTAATGGTGTCTGGGCGTCCACTCAGGGGAACTGTACCTATCCATAAGGGATGGAGTGAGAAATCAGTGTCCCAAAAGGTTGCAACATTAGTCCCAAATTCAGTTCATGTTGAGCCCGTGGCTGAAGGCGTTCCAATTGGGCGTCGGGGTATAAATGCTGGAGCTTCTGCGTTGCCCCAGTGTGGGGGGTATGTGGGATTCGTTAAGGGCTTTGGTGCGGTAAGTGAGTCCTGGGGGAGTTCCAGCAGGCTCAGGGTTCTCTAGGCCTCCTGCATGTTGCGTATGTTGTGTATGGTGTCGCCCTTAGTGACTTGTAGGGTATGGTTCGGGCCCCAGCGGTACCTGACGTGCCTCGATCTCAGGAGGGAGGTAAACTGTTGTAATGTTTTCCTCCAGGCCATGGTAGCTCCCGAGAGGTCTGGATAGAATGTAAGGTGCATTCCTTCGAAGGTGTAAGTCGGATGGTCTCTGACTGCTGTGAGAACTGCAGCTCTATCCTTCAGGGTCTGGAACTGCGTGATGACATCTCTCGTGGCTGAAGACGGGGCCTTAGGGGGCTTGGGGATGCGGAATATGCCGTCAAGAGCCACCGCTTTAGCTAGTTTCGGGGTGAGTAACGATGTTAATAACCTTCTAATTAGGTGAGGCAGCTCGGCGTCTGGTGTGTTTTCCGCTATACCCCTGATCTTTAGGTGTTTCATGCGGCGTTTGTCTTCCAGTGAGGCGAGTTTCAGCTCATGGATCTGGTGCTGCTTCTTGAGCTCTTGTACTTCTTGTTGCAGCTCCATGATTTGGCCTTTCTGGGTGTCTGTGGTAACTTCCACCGCTCCCAATCGGCCATTCAGGCCCTGCAGGGTTTCTCTGAGTGAGGCCACAGCGGCCGCTATTTTCTGGTGGTGATCTGCCATTAATTCCCGTATAGCTTCCATGCTTACCGGTGTAGGGGAGGCAGCAGGAAGCTTTTGCTGCGTCCGGGCTGGCAGTGATTGGGGCTGGGCCTGAGTGGTGTCCCCCTCCGCTTCATCCGACGAGTCTTCATAGAAGTCGGAGCAGCCGCCATGGAGGGACTCCATTCTGGAGTTGGAGGCCTCCGCGGCCTGCCGCCAAAGTTCGCCGATATGCATGCTTTGCCTCGGTTTTTCAGGCTTTAGCTTTTTAGTTTTCCGCCCCATGAGGTATTGGCGAGTATTTGGCTCCGTGTGTAGCTTCCACAGAGAAAGGCCTCCAGGCCCCGGAGCGTTGACGCGTAGTAGGCCGCAGTCCGGCGCCGTGGCTTATTGTGTTTCGCCGGGTATAAAAGCGGTATCAGTTGGTAGGGTGCCACTCAGGTAGGTCCCTTGGGGTGTTTTTATGTTTGGATGGGGCTTTGTTGGGGGGATATTTGGCGGATTCAGTCTGTATTTGGAGGAGCTCTCATGGATGGCGTCCGTTCTAGTCGGTTGGCAAGCCCCGCCCCCCCAGTTTATTACTTTTTTATTGAAGTTTGGTAATAGATTACATACAGACAATACAAATTAGCCATTAATGTGGTCAATATCACATCAATTTCCAAAGTCCGTAATCTTAATGGCAACAATACAGCAGAACAAATGACACAACTAGTTCAGGGATCCTAAAAGGGCAGCCGGTTCTGGAGACCACCTGCATGGATTAATAGTAGGCTATACATTCTATCAGGCGGTGTTTCTAATAAATGTAGGAGAAAAAGCAAAAGAGAGGTACAAACTCGTAAAAAAAAAAGGGGGGGACAATCTCAAGGTGTAGCATCTAAATTCTCAATCCACTTACTCCACATTGTGTATCACTTTCACTGATGAAATCATTGTTGTGATATGTTGTACTGTTTCCAAACACTAATATTTGTGTTCAGCGGATTCTCCGGAGTATAACAGTACACCCCATGTACAGGTTTTATAGTGTTTTTGAAAGTTACGGGGTCAAATATAACGCTTGATATTCCGTTTTCTTTCACATAAACATTTGCCAGATTGGTTATGTTGCCTTTGAGAGCGTATGGTAGCCCAGGAATGAGAATTACATAGAAACATAGAAACATAAATTGTGACGGCAGATATTCGGCCCATCTAGTCTGCCCAATTTTCTAAATACTTTCATTAGTCTCTGGCCTTTTACCTCATGATAGCATACCATTTGCAAAAGAAGACAACCCAAATACAAAGAAATATAAATGCAAACTTTGGCCAGTGTTTGTGACTAAGTGGCTACTAAAAAAGACAAGACATACCCCATATTGGTTGTGTACATGTGAGGTTTGATTTAGAGATTTATGACAGATAACAGTGTTAAAATGTCACTATTGATACATTTTCAATATACAGTATATACATATATTTTTTTTAATTCTTTATTTTTTGTCTGACGATCAAGATGATACACAACAAGGCAGATATATTCATGCATGTGACAACGCAGTGTCAGAGATTGTGTTACAGAATGCAAATTGCATGGATTAATACGGTTATTATGCATATATTATGTACTCCGTGTGTGTTTTTGTCAGGTATTTTCTGTTTTGTAGGCAAGCACAAGTAACTATGTACAATGGTAGTAGTGTGGAGGGGTAGGTTTGGTAGGGATAGGGTCTCTCTGCGTCCCTGTGGGGCCCAGGAGTAGTACCCCATTCCCTCTTGCTGTTTGCGTCTTATCCGTGAGTGGTAGTTTGTTACTCCTCGTGCCAGATCGTTTGTCTGGGGTGCTTGCATTCAATGATCATGTAGAGAGGAAAGATAAAGAACTAGAGACAAGTAGAGTTTGGAAAGGATAGCGTAAGATGATCTCCTGAGGGTCCAGAGACAGGGTCGCCATTCTCTTCTGGCTGCGCCCTATGTCCTGGTTTTGACCAGGAACCCGTCCTGAAGTGGTGCCGCTACCACCCGTTCGGGTTCCGGTGTGTCCGTTGCTGATGGGGGAATCCCAATCACTGTTACAGCTATTTAGCATGTGGATGCCGCCCCACATCCTGGGTTGTGGTTTAGGTGTCAAACTGCTCCCACAGATCCCACACCTTGTAGAACTTTGTTACAGTGTTTCGCACCTGGGCGGTTAATTTATCCATTAAGTAGTTGTCTCGCAACTTTGTCTTAACCAAAGAGATCTGCGGAGGGTCCGGGCATGACCATTGTTGTGCTAAGGCCCTTCGGGCCGCTAGGTATATCATATTTAGGAGTTTTTGTTCGTGTCTGAGGAGGCCCTCTGTGGGTCTGGATAGCAGGCACGCCCACGGATCCAGCGTCAGTCGTTTTTGCATAATTTGTGAGCTAAGCCCTACGATGCTGCGCCAGTATGCTGTGACCCTCGGGCACTCCCACCACATGTGTATGTAGGTGCCTCTTTCTCCACACAGATGCCAGCAGTCGTCTGTGGGGCTTAGTCCCATGTGTTTTTGTTTCACTGGTGTCATGTACCATCGAAACATTGTTTTATAAGGCTGTTCCTGAAGTGTTACGCATATAGTGGTTTTGGTGCATGCCTCCCATATATCTTGCCACTCCGTTCCCTCCAGTACCTCCCCCAGGTCGGCTTCCCATTGGTCAGTGTATCGTAGCGTGCCCCCCCTGTCTAGAGCCCCATTGAGATGGTCATATAGTAGTGTGATAAGTTTAGTTTGGGTGGTCTCAGTGTAGCAAAGTTTTTCAAAAAAGGTCAGTGGTGTCAGGGCAGCCTTCCGTACTTCGGGTGTTAGTGCGAAGTCTCGGATTTGCATATATCTGAAATAGTCTCTTGTTCGTAAAGTGGCTTTGGTGCTTAGGTGCTCGTATGTAACTATGTTATGGTTCACATATAAGTGGGTGTAGCGTTGTAGCCCTGTGGCCTCTATCCCTTTATAGTCTTGGGCCCTCATCCCTGGGGGGAATGCCCTATTTCTGAGAACTGGTGTCATTGGGGACGGGTGTGAGCCTAGGGTGAATTTCTTGTTGGTTTGGTCCCATATTTGTATGGAGTTGAGTATGGCCGGGTTCATGGTACGCAGTATGGTTCTTTGTGATTTTGGCGTCCATATGAAGAATTGTGGGAGATCTTGATCCGTCATTAGGGACTCCATGTCCACCCATCGTCTCCTGTCAGGGGGTGAGTGCCATTGTATGATTTGGGTAAGTTGTGCTGCTAAATAGTATGTGTGGATATTAGGTAGTCCTAATCCCCCCCTGGGTTTTGGTCTATACACGAGGGCGCGTGCTATTCTCGGGCGTTTATTCTGCCAGATGAAGGCGTCGATCGCCCGTTGCATGCTTGTCAGGTTCCCCCGAGTTACCTGTATCGGGAGTGCCTGAAAGAGGAACAGTAGCCTCGGCAGCACATTCATTTTTATGGAGTTTATGCGCCCTAGCCAGGAGATGGGTCTGTCCGCCCACTGTTCCAGTTCTGTGATGAGGGTTCGAATGAGGGGTGTGTAGTTGCGGGCGTATAGGTCGGTTGTATTAGCAGTGAGGCGGACGCCTAAGTACATGAACTCATCGGTCGCGATCTTTAAGTGATATGTGTTGTGTATTTGTGTTACGTCTGAGGGTCCTAAATGGAAGGGCATGGCGACCGATTTGGAATAGTTGATTTTGTACCCAGCGATATTGCCAAATCGCTCCAGTAAGAGCGTTAAGTGGTGGAGGGAGGTCATGGGTTCCTGAAGCGTTAGCAGGACGTCATCGGCGTACGCCGAGACCGTGAATGGTGTTCCCTTGATTTCAATGCCTTTGATGTGTGGGTGTTGTCGAATAGCCTGCAGGAGGGGTTCCAAGGATAGGGCGAACAGTAAAGGGGATAGAGGACAGCCCTGTCTGGTTCCGTTCCCTAGTGAGAAAGGTGTTTTTCGTGCCCCTGTTATGACTACACTGCGTGCAGAATTATTAGGCAAATTAGTATTTTGACCACATCATCCTCTTTATGCATGTTGTCTTACTCCAAGCTGTATAGGCTCGAAAGCCTACTACCAATTAAGCATATTAGGTGATGTGCATCTCTGTAATGAGAAGGGGTGTGGTCTAATGACATCAACACCCTATATCAGGTGTGCATAATTATTAGGCAACCTCCTTTCCTTTGGCAAAATGGGTCAAAAGAAGGACTTGACAGGCTCAGAAAAGTTAAAAATAGTGAGATATCTTGCAGAGGGATGCAGCACTCTTAAAATTGCAAAGCTTCTGAAGCGTGATCATCGAACAATCAAGCGTTTCATTCAAAATAGTCAACAGGGTTGCAAGAAGCGTGTGGAGAAACCAAGCGCAAAATAACTGCCCATGAACTGAGAAAAGTCAAGCGTGCAGCTGCCAAGATGCCACTTGCCACCAGTTTGGCCATATTTCAGAGCTGCAACATCACTGGAGTGCCCGAAAGCACAAGGTGTGCAATACTCAGAGACATGGCCAAGGTAAGAAAGGCTGAAAGACGACCACCACTGAACAAGACACACAAGCTGAAACGTCAAGACTGGGCCAAGAAATATCTCAAGACTGATTTTTCTAAGGTTTTATAGACTGATGAAATGAGAGTGAGTCTTGATGGGCCAGATGGATGGATTGGTAAAGGGCAGAGAGCTCAAGTCCGACTCAGGCGCCAGCAAGGTGGAGTTGGAGTACTGGTTTGGGCTGGTATCATCAAAGATGAGCTTGTGGGGCCTTTTCGGGTTGAGGATGGAGTCAAGCTCAACTCCCAGTTTCTGGAAGACACCTTCTTCAAGCAGTGGTACAGGAAGAAGTCTGCATCCTTCAAGAAAAACATGATTTTCATGCAGGACAATGCTCCATCACACGCGTCCAAGTACTCCACAGCGTGGCTGGCAAGAAAGGGTATAAAAGAAGAAAATCTAATGACATGGCCTCCTTGTTCACCTGATCTGAACCCCATTGAGAACCTGTGGTCCATCATCAAATGTGAGATTTACAAGGAGGGAAAACAGTACACCTCTCTGAACAGTGTCTGGGAGGCTGTGGTTGCTGCTGCACGCAATGTTGATGGTGAACAGATCAAAACACTGACAGAATCCATGGATGGCAGGCTTTTGAGTGTCCTTGCAAAGAAAGGTGGCTATATTGGTCACTGATTTGTTTTTGTTATGTTTTTGAATGTCAGAAATGTATATTTGTGAATGTTGAGATGTTATATTGGTTTCACTGGTAAAAATAAATAATTGAAATGGGTATATATTTGTTTTTTGTTAAGTTGCCTAATAATTATGCACAGTAATAGTCACCTGCACACACAGATATCCCCCTAAAATAGCTATAACTAAAACAAACTAAAAACTACTTCCAAAAATATTCAGCTTTGATATTAATGAGTTTTTTGGGTTTTATTGAGAAATGGTTGTTGTTCAATAATAAAATTAATCCTCAAAAATACAACTCGCCTAATAATTCTGCACTCCCTGTATTTGTGCCCTCAGGTCAGTATAAAGTGCTTGTATCGCTGTTACGAATGATTCTGTGAACCCCTGAAACCGAAGAAGCCCAAACAGGCATGGCCACAGTACTCTATCGAAGGCCTTCTCCGCGTCCAGTGATAGCGCCAGAGAAGGTGCCCCGGATTCCCCCATATGCCATAGCGTGCTTACTCCCCTGTGTGTGTTTTCATATAGTTGGCGGCCTGGTATAAAGCCCACCTGGTCTGGATGAATTAGGCGTGGGAGTAGGGGAGTGAGTCTGGATGCTAATATTTTTGCGAATATCTTGAGGTCGGTGTTTATAAGTGAAATTGGCCTGTAACTAGGGGCTAGTGTGTCGTCCTTTCCGGGTTTTGGCAGGAGTACCACGTTTGCCGTTGCCATGTCTCTGTCGGGAGTCCCACCCTGCATAAAGTGGTTGCTGAGGGCTGTGAGAGGGGGGGCTAGTGCCTCTTTGAATTGCTTATAATAACTAATGTCATATCCGTCCGGCCCTGGTGCCTTATTACCTTTCAGGGATGCTATAGCTGCCTCCACTTCGGTCAGTGTAATCGGTTCTCTCAGAGAGGCTGCCTCCGCTCCATTCACTTTGTGAATGTTGAGTTCGGAGAGAAATTGATGTATGCTCGCCATATAGGACGTGTTGGTGGCCCGGAGGTGGGTGGCGTGGTTGTAGAGGCCGGAGAAGTATGACGTGAATACTTCATTAATAGTATCAGGCGTCTGAGCTAGTTCATTGGTTGGCGTGCGTAATTTCGTTATGGCCTTACCGCGGAGCCACGGGCGAAGCAACCTGGCCAGGAGTGTATCTGTTTTATTTGCCTTCTCGTAAAATAATTGTTTTGACCACAGTATTGAGTGCGATACCGCCTCCAGTGTGATGTCTCTGATCGAGTGTCTGAGTGCGTTTAGTTCCCTAAGTTTCGAGTCTGTCGGGTTGGCTTTGTGTTGTTGCTCCGTTTTGCGTAGAGCTGACTGTAGTTCGAGCAGGTGTTTTGTGTTAGCTCGCTTTTTTGGGGTGGCTATTTTTATAAAGTGTCCTCGTAGGACTGCTTTATGTGCTGCCCAAACTGTGGTGGGGTCTGCTTCGGGGGTTGTATTAAGTTCAAAATATTCTGTGATAGCCTGTCGGGTTGTGATTTGTGTGGTGGTGTCCCTTAGGAGGCTAGTATTTAGTTTCCAGGCCCAGTTGGAGTTATATCTAAGGTTGCCGAGGGTTAGTGTTATGTCAGCGTGGTCTGACCATGTGATGCTGTTTATGTCCGTGTGAAGGGCTTTAGCCATCCCTCCCCCATTGAGGAATATGTTATCTATTCTGGAATAAGTGTTGTGTGGTGTGGAGTAAAACGTGTAGTCGGAAGTAGTCGGGTGTTGCATCCGCCATGCGTCCAGGAGGCCTGTGTGAGTTAAAAATGTGTGTAATAGCTTGTCTTGGCTCCCTCTGCCCTGCGATCTCACGGTGCCCGGTTTCGAGCTTCTGTCTATTGCCGGGCATGGCACCGCGTTGAAGTCACCGCCCACAACATCTCCAGGCTCGTCCAAAATATCTGGTCCGGTTCATTGGGTGCATAGACATTTATGATGTGTACCTTGGTGGTGTATAGTGTGCCCCCTATGTATATAAATCTGCCCTCTGGATCTGCTTGGGTGGTGGTGATGTGTAATGGACAATTTTTATGGAGGAGGATCGCCACCCCTGCTCTTTTGCGTTGTGTACGAGCCTCGTGTACTGTCGTGTAGGTTCTGTCAGTCAGTTTGGTGGGCGCCGACCTGGGGAGGTGCGTCTCCTGAATCAGTGCTATGTCTACTTTCTTGGATTTTAGGTCCCTTGCTAACATCCTTCGTTTGTTAGGAGAGTTGAGGCCTTTAACATTAAACGATAGTACCTTAAGAGCCATGTGGTGGCATAAGTAGTGCAGTTGAAATTGCGGGACCTCTGGTTCTCCGAGTATCGTGGAGTGCCCAGTGAGTTGGGTTAATCATGGGAGCCCCCTCCCCGTGGGACGCGGGCGGCATCCAGGTAGAGCGTGTAAGTTGGAGATCGGTACTTGTCATAAGAGATTGTAAAAGAGAAAGGAATAAAAGGTGAGAAACCTCATCTTCAAAAAACATACAAATAAACATATATATAAACAAGTGAAATAAACATACAGTAATAATCTGGTCTTAACCTGTGCCAGATTAAGGTGGGGGTGCTCACCCCCTCCGAGTGGCGTATAAAAGTTCACCCCTCGGATTAGGTGATCTCCCTGCGCTTTCCACTGTGGTGTGGTAGGCAACTAACGTAGAGTCAAATCCCCTAGTCTGAGGTGATTTAATGGGTTGGTAGTGGTTATGCTGTATTAGGAGCTCTGTGTATAGTGGCTGTGTTTTTCCTGCCGTATAGCAGAGGTCTCCCCTTGTTGTTTGTGTTTCGTATTTTGCCTAGTATAGGATCCCTAAGGTCTGCTGGGGTGCAGGGTCCTCTGGGCGTCATGTGGAGGAGTAGGCCTCGGTCTTGTCTTGGGTCCCCTGGTATTTTTTTTGTTTTGTTTGTTTGTTTGTTTTTTTTTGTTTGGGGGTTTTCCCTCGCGGCCCCCTCCTCCCCTTCTCGGCAGTGCCTGTCTCACTATGTCTTCCCTCCTTCGTGTGTTAGTTGTGTTCCATGACTCCCCTGTCCCCGCCAGGTATCGAGGGCCTGTCTTGGGCCTCATGCGCACTAGCTGCATGTCCGCGTGCTGCCGCGGAGGCGGTTGGTGTCTGTGTGTTTAACCCCCCGGGCCTAGAAGACATCAATGCATGTACTCCAGTATTTCATCAGGACATCAGATATAGCATTATACATCACATTGTTCCCTCTGAGTCACTCTTCCCCCCCCCCAAACCCCCCGCCTCATTTCCAGTTAGTGACCTGTTGTCCCCCCAAATGATAAGGCTTGGTATGTCATTTCTATTGGGAAAACTTAGCTGTCCATCTTACAGATACTGCAGTCTTAAGTCCTGTGGGAGCCCCCACAGGGCTAGAGATGTTAGCCGCAGCTGTTAGTTCTCCTGATCAGCTCGTAGTGAAACCGTGTACCAGTCTCGTGGGAGAGGTGTGAGGGCCTGCCTAACCGGTCCCGGTAAGGCAAAGTCTCGCGGGGGAGCGATGTCCAGGTCTTGCAGGAATTTGCGCGGGTCTCCTCCCGGTGATAGCGTGAGCGTTTCTCCGGCTTTGAATGCTACGATTTTAAATGGATGGCCCCAGGTAAAGCGGATCTCATGCTGTCGTAAGATGTCTGTTAATGGCCTCCACTCCCGCCGTCGCTGTAGTGTGCTGGGGGCCAGATCTTGATAAAGGGAGATGGGTTTGCCCTTGTAAGTGAATTCATGGTGTCTGTTGTGTCGCAGGAGGGCCTCTTTAGTGGCGTAGTAATGGAAACATATTATAATGTCTCTTGGCACGTCAGCGTTTAGGCGCCGGGCCCGCAGAGCCCTGTGCGCCCGGTCCATCGCCCACTGGGCCTTTGGTATATCCGGCAGCATTTCACTAAAGTATGCCTCTAGGAGGGGTGCAATAGGGCCTTCTTGTGGTGCTTCTGGCCAGCCCCTGATGCGGAGATGGTTCCGTCTGGAGCGGTTGGAGAGATCCTCCACTTGCATTTCCAATTCCAGCAGGTGATGGTTTAGGGAGGTGGAGTGCTGTATGACAGAGTTATGGCCTTGTACGAGCCCTTCCATGCACTGCTCCAGTTCCGCTGTGCGGGCGCCCAGGGCCTGGATCTCGGCTTTAATGTCCAGTGTGCTGCGGGTTATTTCGCCCGCCAAGTATGTCTTAACTTCCTTTATCTGTTGCAGGATTTGCGCGGTGTCTCCGCTGCCGCGGTCCGGGTGTCTCCCGTCTGCATCAGCGGAGGGAGAGTGGGTTTGGGAGCTTCGTGCACCCGTCCGACGGCCATCTTGGGCGGCCTGGGTGGACCGCGAGGCCGCAAACATGTCGGCCACTGTGGGCGATGATTCGTGCGGGTCCCCTCGTTTCTTCCTGCGTGGGGTGACTCCGGTGCCTGTGTTGGGCATGTAGGTAGCGGTTTGGGGTTGCGATGCTTGTTGCAGATGCGGGATTGTGCGTGGATGCGCGGGAGCTCGCTCGTTAAGCTGCCATCTTAGTGGGCTGCTAGGCCACGCCCCATACAGTATATATTTTGAAACAGAAATGTCCTACTTGAACTTATAGCCCTATAACTGCAAAAAAAAAAGCTAAGAACATGTTAACATTGCTTATTTCTAAACTCAGGACAAAATTTAGAAACTATTTAGCATATGTGTTTTTTGGCGGTTGTAGATGCGTAACAGATTTTCAGGCTCAAATTTAGAAAAAGTGTGTTTTTTTAAAATTGTTTCATCATATTTTATAATTCTTTTTATAGTAAATTATATGATATGATAAAAATAATGGTATCTTTAGAAAGACCATTTAATGGCGAGAAAAACTGTAAATAATATGTGTGGGTACAGTAAATGAGTAAAAGGAAAATTACAGCTAAACACAAACACCGCAGAAATTTTAAAACATTACTGGTCCTTAAGGTAAGAAAATTGAAAAACAGTCTGGTCACTAAGGGGTTAATAACTTCTTTTATAGATTGCCAAGATTCTGCACGTGGCGATTTCCAGTTTCTGGCTATAGACAATTTAAAAGCTAGGAGTATGTGAATAAGGAAACATTTTTTATTGAAAGGCAAGGATGGTAGATTGAGATGTAACAACACCATTTCAGGTACCCACACTTGCCTAATTCCTAAAGGCCTATTAATGATTGAGAGGATTGATCCCCAACCCGATTATATCAAGGGACAGTCTAAACAGAAGAGACAGCAATTGCTTAGAGCACCTGCCTTGCAAAGTCTTTGATTGGACAGCCACAGAAAGTCTGGGTGGAGTAAGAAGGGGAGGGCTTGCAGAAGCTTCAGATATGAGATCTGCAGCTTTTGCAAGCTGTTTTTAGGCATACCCCCAATGAAAAAATGCATCATTAAATGCGTGCCTGTTTTCATTGGGGGTATATCTGCAAAACAGTGATTTATTTTTGGTATTTGGCCAGTAGAGTGTCCCTTTAACTTGATAATAGTTTTCACTTGTAACGTAGGCTCGTTTCTTCAAATGAAATGTAACATATAAATTGTCCAAAAATACCTTCACTAGACTGCAGTGTGAGAGGGGTTTCCATTGCACTGGTGAATGCAGAGCCGCTACAGCGAACAATTTATTGTGGGAGGTTGCCAGAGGGCTGACAAATATAAAGTGCTTGTTTCCGTCCAGGGGCACTCAGTAAAATAGCACATATCCTGACCTAGGGGTTAACAACCACTGAACTGGAAGATAAGTAAAAATGCTGTGTAGAGCTGTGTGGGTAAGATTTGAAAGCAACACTCTGCAATTAACCATATCCGAATGGCCAAGCTACCCTATGCATCTTTAGAAATAAAGTATTCTGCCAAGCATCAGTGGGATTCATGCTGCCTTCCAGCAATTCGTAAGTGTTAAGGGAGTCAGATGGTGACCCTTGCTTCACATTGCAGGCAGACTGAGCTAAATACAAACCTACCTTGCAACATGTCTATTTGTGTGTTTTGATGGAGTAATCTAGGAATAATCTGTGTTATATTTCAGTTTGGGGAGTCAGGTCATTAAAACACAGATTCCCCTCACCCTGATCAGACCCAATACAACCAATAAAAAAGAAAAGAGTTACTTGCACACTTCCCTATGCACATTTAAATAACGTTTTTTTTTACTATAACTTCAATGGCCATTTAAGCGTAAACCCACCTGCCACGTCAAGGCACAACCTCATAGGTGAGTCCTACACGAACAATTCACCCTGCTTCTTTTAGCTAAAATGCAAAATCTCTAAGGAGACAGAAAGAGGTATTTTTGTGAACCCCTACACACTTATTAGCTCAAAATAATATACACATGGGGTGGGTAGCAGCACTGTAACCTTTACATTTGACTTTGATATTTGGAAAGGTCTGTTTGAGGAGATGTTTCGTATATATGAGAATAGGGATGTGGGATAGTGACTCTTCTCCTTGGTTATTTAAGACTTGTATATTTATATTGACATATTGTATGTTCTGGTGGATTGTAGTAAACCGACAGGAGCTCACCAGCTATAGACAATATGACTAGTTTCAATATCAATTGTATAAAAGTAGATGTAAAAATTAATACAAACCTGGCTTGTGGACTAGCAGATAGACCACTACTGATTATATAAAGGGACACTATAGTCACCTGAACAACTTTATCTTAATGAAGCAGTTTTGGTGTATTGAACATGCCCCTGCAGCCTCACTGCTCAATCCTCTGCCATTTAGGAGTTAAATCCCTTTGTTTATGAACCCTAGTCACACCTCCCTGCATGTGACTTGCACAGCCTTCCATAAACACTTCCTGTAAAGAGAGCCCTATTTAGGCTTTCTTTATTGCAAGTTCTGTTTAATTAAGATTTTCTTATCCCCTGCTATGTTAATAGCTTGCTAGACCTGCAAGAGCCTCCTGTGTGTGATTAAAGTTTAATTGAGAGATTGAGATACAATTATTTAAGGTAAATTACATCTGTTTGAAAGTGAAACCAGTTTTTTTTTCATGCAGACTCTGTCAATTATAGCCAGGGGAGGTGTGGCCAGGGCTGCATAAACAGAAAATTTTACTCCTAAATGACAGTGAATTGAGAAGTGAAATTGCAGGGGAATGATCTATACACTAAAACTACTTTATTTAGCTAAAGTAATTTAGGTGACTATAGTGTTCCTATAATATAATAAATTATCTAGACAGCTGGTGACAATGTACTTAGTTACAATCTATCCCTAGCAGATATTACCGAAGTTCCGAAGTGCAACTAAGCATCAATGTATTTTTATTTTTTTAGAAATATTTGATGCCTGCAATGCTAGATGGCTCATATCATTCTAGTTTGAAATATTAGTTCAGTCTAAATTAAGACAGGACGTCTGGGGTCAGTAGCAGTCACTCGATGTTCCTGTAGGGAGATATGTTAGTAAATAGGAAAAACAACACTATCACCGCAGGAGATAGAGAAACTGAATGGCTCATGTTACACACTAATTATATGGCAGCACAAACTGAGTGACCATTGCAGTGTCGTATACAATACAGTACAGGTTTGGATTATCTCAAGGTTTGCAAGAGTTAAAGGACATTGCTGTTTGTCTTCAAATTAGAGTGGTTGTAGAAGAAAGCATGGTGTGTGTATTTAACAGATAGCAATCTTGATTCCCTATCCTGTGTTATGATGCCAACTGCCTGTTTAAAGAAATTAACCAATCTCCAATTTGGACTGTTTGAACCCATCTAACATACATGGAGAGATACTTCAAAAAGAACGTTTGGCCAATCGTGACAGTCTAGGAATGGAAAACAGAGATCTCCTTTCAAGTTCGTTTGGGCAGGGCAGGGCCGGTCTGGGAAAAAAAATAGGCCCGGGCATTTTTTAATCACAGCGGCCCCCTCAGAAGGGGGCGGGGCAAGAGAGGGTGTGTTTTGTCATCACTAATGGCAAGCATGCCCCCTCTCAAAGTGGGCATGTTGGTTCAATGCGCAGAGCCCCGCTGAAGAGCTCTAGCATGAGAAAAAGGCCCTGTATTTGTTCTGTGCAGCGCAAGCAAATTTAATAACATGCTTGC
Source organism: Pelobates fuscus (assembly GCF_036172605.1). Lineage (NCBI taxonomy): Eukaryota > Metazoa > Chordata > Amphibia > Anura > Pelobatidae > Pelobates > Pelobates fuscus. The sequence continues at coordinate 108,427,588 of NC_086327.1, read as the reverse complement.
GTTGTGTTTGCTTTAAACTTGTCTCTGGTGTCTACATATATGGGATACCAGAAGACAAAAGGGACCAGGGCTCGAGTCCTGCAGGAACGCGTGGGAACGGCGTTCCTGCACTTTTTCCACAGCAGGAACGCCGTTCCCATTACTAGTCCTGCAGGACCCAGGGCTGGCACAAGCGGCTGCCAGAGCAGGGGGACCACAAATCCGAATCCCCTGCCTCTGACTGGGGACTCGGATTTTTAAACTCACCTCTCCCCCTGCAGTCAGTGGAGTCGTCCGGCCTCTCCTGATAATGTCAGTAGGAGGGGGCGTGACTTTCTCTGCTCTTCTCACAGGACCGCTGGGGAGCAGAGGAAGTCACGCCCCCTCCTCCTGACATCATCAGGAGAGGCCGGCTTACTCCACTGACTGCAGGCTGCAGGTTCCAGATCCTGTCCCACCCCTCCTGGCCCAATGTAAGCCTCAGGGAGGGGGGAAGGCACTTTAGGGTTTTTTTTGTTTGTTTTTTATCCCTTTCCTGAGTCCCTGTGCCCCTCCTCAGGCCCTGTCCCCCTATTTAAGGCCCTGTCCCCCCTCCTCAGTTCCTGCCCCCCTGCTTAGTCCCTTTCCCCAGTCCCTGTCCCCCTCCTCAAGCCCTATCTCCTTACTCAGTCCCTGTCCCCCTCCTCAAGCCCTATCCCTCCTCAGTCCCTGTCCCCCTCCTCAGGCCTGTCCCTTTCCTGAGTCCCTGTCCCCCTATTTAAGGCCCTGTCCCCCTTCCTCAGGCCTGTCCCTGTCCCCCTCCTCAGTCCCTGTCTCCCTATTTAAGGCCCTGTCCCCCCTCCTCAGTTTCTGCCCCCCTCCTCAGTCCCTGTCCCCCTATTTAAGGCCCTGTCCCCCCTCCTCAGTCCCTGTCTCCCTCCTTAGTCCCTTTCCCCAGTCCCTGCCCCCATCCTCAAGCCCTATCCCCTTACTCAGTCCCTGTCCCCCTCCTCAGTCCCTGCCCCCATCCTCAGGCCTGTCCCTTTCCTGAGTCCCTGTCCCCCTATTTAAGGCCCTGTTCCCCTTCCTCAGTTCCTGCCCCCCTCCTCAGGCCCTGCCTCCCTCCCTCCTCAGGCCCTGTCCCCCTTCCTCAGTCCCTGTCCCTTTCCTGAGTCCCTGTCCCCCTCCTCAGTCCCTGTCCCCCTCCTCAGTCCCTGTCTCCCTCCTCAGTCCCTGTCTCCCTCCTCAGTCCCTGTCTCCCTCCTCAGTTCCTGTCTCCCTCCTAAGTCCCTGTCCCTTTACCGAGTCCCTGTCCCCCTAGTTAAGGCCCTGTCCCCCTCCTCAAGCCCTGTCCCATTACTCAGTCCCTGTCTCCCTCCTCAGTCCCTGTCTCCCTCCTCAGTCCCTGTCCTCCTCCTCAGTCCCTGTCCTCCTCCTCAGTCCCTGTCCTCCTCCTCAGTCCCTGTCTCCCTCCTCAGTCCCTGTCCTCCTCCTCAGTCCCTGTCCTCCTCCTCAGTCCCTGTCCCTTTCCTCAGTCCCTGCCCCCTCCTCAAGCCCTGTCCCCTTACTCAGTCCCTGCCCCCCTCCTCAGTCCCTGCCCCCCTCCTCAGTCCCTGCCCCCCTCCTCAAGCCCTTGCCCCCCTCCTCAGTACCTGTCCCCCTCCTCAAGCCCTGTCCCCTTACTCAGTCCCTGTCTCCCTCCTCAGTCCCTGTTTTCTTACTCAGGCCCTGTCCCCCTCCTCAGCCCCTGCTCCCTTCATCAGCCCCTGACCCCCTCCTCAGCCTCTGTCCCCCTCCTCAGCCCTTGTCCCTTTCCTCAACCCATGGCCCCTTCCTCAGCCCATGCCCCCCCTCCTCCTAAGCTCCTGTCCCTCTTCCTCAGTCCTGCCACCTTACTCAGCCCATGGCCCCTTCCTCAACCCATGCCCCCCCTCCTCCTAAGCTCCTGTCTCTTTTCCACAGCACTGTCACCTTACTTAGCCCCTGTCCCCCTCCTCAGCCCCTGTCCCCCTCCTCAGCCCCTGTCCACCTTACTCAGCCCCTGTCCACCTTACTCAGCCCAGTGCTCTTACTCAGCCCCTGCATACGAGCATCAGCCCCTGTCCCCCTCCTCAGTCCCTGCCCCTCTTCCTCAGCCCCTGCCCCTCTTCCTCAGCCCCTGTCCCTCTTCCTCAGCCCCTGTCCCTTTCCTCAGTCCCTGTCCCTTTCCTCAGTCCCTGTCCCTTTCCGCAGTCCCTGTCCCCCTTTCTCAGCCCCTGTCCCCCTCCTCAGTCCCTGCCCCTCTTCCTCAGCCCCTGCCCCTCTTCCTCAGCCCCTGTCCCTCTTCCTCAGCCCCTGTCCCTTTCCTCAGTCCCTGTCCCTTTCCTCAGTCCCTGTCCCTTTCCGCAGTCCCTGTCCCCCTTTCTCAGCCCCTATCCCTTACCTCAGCCCATGTCCCCTTCCTCAGCCCATGCCCCCCCCCTAAGCTCCTGTCCCTCTTCCTCAGCTCCTGTCCCCCTCCTCAGCCCCGTGCCCTTACTCAGCCCCTGCATACAAGCATATCATTATTTTGGGGTGGGGGGAAGGGGGCGGGGAGTGGATCTTGGGTGAGTTCCTGCACTTTTTTACCCAGGACTTGACCCCTGAAAGGGACAAAAGGAAAGCGCATGGTGCATGTGTATATTTGGCCGTATTATATGTGTGAGGGGCGCAGTGTATTGAGTGTGCTGTGTGCATGTGTGAGGGGTGCAGTGTGTGTGTGTGTGAGGGGTGCAGTTTGTGTGTAAGAGGGGTGATGTGTGTGAGTGTTCTTATCTGCCGTCACATTCTATGTTTTTAATTTTCTTTGTCTGTTAACTTACTGAGGGTTATTATATATATGTGTGTGTGTGTGAGGGTGCTGTGTGTGTGTGAGGGTGCTATGTGTGTCTGAGAGTGCTGTTTGCGTGAGGGTGCGGTCTGCGCCTGAGGCTGCTGTCTGGGTCTGAGGGTGCTCTGTGTGTCTGAGGATTCTCTGTATGTGCCTGATGGTGCTGTGTGAGTAAGGGTGCTGTGTGAGGGTGATGTGCGTCTGAGAGTGACGTCTGTGTCTGAGGGTGCTGTCTGTGTCTGAGGGTGCTGTCTGTGTCTGAGGGTGCTGAGTATGTGTCTGAAGGTGCTCTGTGAGTGAGGGTGCTGTGTGAGTGAGGGTGCTGTGTGAGGGAGCTGTGCATCTGAGGGTAATGTCTGTGTCTGAGGGTGCTGTGTGTGTGTGTGTGTGTATGTGTCTGAGGGTGCTGTGTGTGTGTGTCTGAGGGTGCTGTGTGTGTGTGTCTGAGGGTGCTGTGTGTGTGTGTGTGTGTGTATGTCTGAGGGTACTGTGTTCTGAGGTTGCTGTGTGTGTGTCTGAGGGTGCTGTGTGTGTGTGAATATTTTTTTTATCTAAATTTAAATATATTTATTAATTTAAAAAAGTTATATCCTCCCATGCTGCCATGGAGGGGGGAGCCAGGTTGCCATGGAGGGGGGAGCCGAGCTGCCATCAATCCATCCCTGGTGGTCTCAGTGGTGAGAGTGAACTCTAGCCTGCACTCTTGACTGGAGCAGCTGATGAGGTTCCTGTGTTGTCACCATTTATTTATTTATTACAGGCATTTATAAAGCACCTACATTTCTGCAGCGTTGTACAATTGGGAAAGACAACACAATAAGAACAGACCGATGCAACAGGTAGAGGGTCCTGCCCGTGAGCTTACAATCTAAAGGTTAAACTGGGGAGATGAGACAAGAGGTAGCAGAGGGATTTGTATGTGATGGCAGAGACAGTACGTAGTATGACTGCAGCAGCTGATAGCGGGAAAGCTTGATAAAGACTCCATTGCGAGTCGAAACGTTGCAGTGTTCCACATGTTCCAATAAAGGTGCCTGAAGACATTGGAGTGCCTGGACCTTTTTCTAATACTGGTATTTATTATCTTTTGGACTTGTGCTAGCCCTAGGTTCTTAAGTGAATTGAGTGTGGTTCGTTTTACTATTTTTGCAGATATGGAAGCAAGTCATATCTGGCGGCTATTTCCCTCCTGCGTGCTGCGTGCAGAGTGCAGAGTTCCTTTGCCGGCTGATCCCAACCATTTGGTACTACAAATCAGTCCCTTTTATTAGCAGCAGTTTCATAAAGTTATTTTGAAAGCCCCTCTATCATTACTTATGTGTTAGATTCTTTCTTAAGAAAAAAAAAAGTTACTCTTAAAGAAATGGAGGTTATTTATTTACTCCAATAGCCATTAGAGGGATGCCCATCTGCAACGTCAAGGCAAACCCCTTAGGTGGATCCTACACTGACTTTTCACCTTGCTTCCTTGAGCTTCTGGCAAAGATATCTCTAATGAGACCGAGAGGGGTATTTTTCGAAACCCCTACATGTTTGTTAACCCTTAATAGGGAACACGTGGGTTGGGTGGCTTGTTTTGTGTGCACTTCCTATTTTTATTTTCTCTGTATTCATGGGTCTCTGTTGGGAATTGGGATTTTCACAGCGTTGCAGCTGCACCAGTATTTTTTATTTTTTTTTTCTTAGCAAAAGAATATCTTTGGAGTGACTCTCTACGTGTGTTTTTTTTCTGTATTAATATATTACGTAGTTAATCATATATGCAAATTAAAGGAGCACTATAGTGCTAGGAAAAAAAAACTTGTTTTCCTGTCACTATAGGGATATTAGGTCCCCCCCTCCCTTCGTGGGCCCCCTCCCCACTTACCTTAATCCAGCGCTGGGCTCCCTCACTGCTGTGTGGAGGGCGGCCGGGTTTGAGTGACCGGCAGGAGGGAAGCGCAGAACGATCCCTCCTGCCGGTCACTCTATGTAGCGTGGCTGGGTGGCGCGGAACACGGGACAGGAACTTCTGTTTCCTGTACCCGGCCGCCGGCGGAAGAAACAGAAGTTCCTGTCCTGCGTTCTGCGCCGCCCGGCCACGCTATATAGGCAGGAAGGAAGAGGAGGGTAAGGACCATTAGGGGAGGGGGGATTAAGGACTATGAGGGGGTGGGGGAGCAAGGACCATTAGGGGAGGGGGGAGCAAGGACCATTTGGGGAGGGGGGGAGCAAGGACCATTAGGGGAGGGTGGACTAAGGACCATTAGGGGAGGGTGGACTAAGGACCATTAGGGGAGGGGGGGGAGCAAGGACCATTTGAGGAGGGGGGGAGCAAGGACCATTAGGGGAGGGGGGAGCAAGGACCATTAGGGGAGGGGGAGACTGAGGACCATTAGGGGAGGGGGGAGCAAGGACCATTAGGGGAGGGGGAGACTGAGGACCATTAGGGGAGGGGGGGAGCAAGGACCATTAGGGGAGGGGAGGGACTGAGGACCATTAGGGGAGGGGGGAGCAAGGACCATTAGGGGAGGGGGGGACTGAGGACCATTAGGGGAGGGGAGGGGAGGGGGAGCAAGGACCATTAGGGGAGGGGGGGACTAAGGACCATTAGGGGAGGGGAGGAAGAGCAAGGACCATTAGGGGAGGGGGGGACTGAGGACCATTAGGGGAGGGGGGGAGTAAGGACCATTAGGGGAGGGGGGAGCAAGGACCATTAGGGGAGGGGGGGAGCAAGGACCATTAGGGGAGGGGGGGAGCAAGGACCATTAGGGGAGGGGAGGGACTAAGGACCATTAGGGGAGGGGGGGGAGTAAGGACCATTAGGGGAGGGGGGGAGCCCTTGCAGAACTCGAGTTCTGCTTCTTTGTCTGCGATCATCAATGTTGATGATCTCGGCCAATCCAATTGTTTCCTATAAGAAAGCATTGGGAATCTAGTGTCCATGCGTGGCAAAACGCTGCACTGCACCAATCAGATCTGAGATTGGTAAATTATAAAGAAGCCCAGGCGCACCCAGTACTTTCCTCAAGCAGGCAGTCTTTTATTTAGGAACAGTGTAACAACAACAACAAAGTATTTAACCAGGAACGGTACATTCAGATTACTCTGGTTTTCAAGTACGTCCTGGGGGTTGTTACTTTTACCCGATTTAATGATACTCATTTTATCTACCTCGAAAGGATGAAGGACTGAGTAAAGCCTGCTGGGATTTGAACCTGCGATTCTACATACAGCAACGTTTGGGCTTCTTTATAATAGGGGGAGGGGAGTAAGGACCACTAGGGGGGGGGAAGGACCACTAGTGGGGGGGGGGTAAGGACCACTAGGGGAGGCGGGGAGTAAGGACCACTAGGGGAGGGGGGGGAGTAAGGACCACTAGGGGAGGGGAAGGGGGTAAGGACCACTAGGGGAGGGGGGGGTAAGGACCACTAGGGGAGGGGGGGGTAAGGACCACTAAGGGGTTTGGGAGAGGGAGGACCACTAAGGGGGGGGGAAGGATCACCAAAGGGGGGTAAGGAGGGAGGACCACTAAGGAGAGGGGAGGAGGGTAAGGATAACTAAGGGGGGGAGAGGGTAATGACCACTGGGGGGGGGGAGAGGACCACTAAAGGGTTTGGGAGAGGGAGGACCACTAAGGGGAGGGATGGAGGAAACACACCTTGCACCCCTTACACACACACTCACACACAGAAACATACAATGCATTCCTTACACGCAAACACACACTGCATCCCCTATAAACACACTACATCCCTTACACAAATTGGTATCCCTATACACTACATTCTATAAGAACACACACACATTGCATCCTCTACAATAACACATAAAACATCCCCTACACACATACACTCCACTTCCAGTGAGAGAACTCATGGGTGGGCCATGTAGGTATTTATGGGTGGGCATTGTAGGCATACTCACGGTCAAGCCCTGGGGGCCCAGACCTTGAGCTGTGTAAGGGGCCCTAAAAAATGGAGCTGCTTCCTGTTCGTTAATTGTTGTGAGCACTGTTAAAAACAGTCTCCAGAGAGCCTCTTCTACACCAGACCTGTGGAGCCAGACTGAGCCCATAATCAGCCTCTTGTCCTCATCTGGTGGTAAGTAGGCAATCGAATATATTATTAGTTGCACTAATCTCACATTAAATGGATACTATAGTCACCAGAAGCACTACAGCATAATGTAGTGGTTCTGGTGGCTATAGCCTGTGCCTGTAGTCTTTTTAATGTAAACACACTGTCTTTTCAGATAAAAGACACTTTGTGAAGACTGGCGTTGGCCCATATGGCAGAGCATATGGGCGGGGCATTGTGATGTCACATGGTGGGCAGGACATATGGGGGGGCGGCAATTTTTTTTTGCCTAGGGCGGCAAAAATCCTTGCACCGGCCCTGCTACAGAGTGCTCGGGCGGCTGCAGAACGAGGGGGGCGGCTGCCTAGTCCGCCTAACAGGTAGCGCCAGCCCTGCCCCCGTAGATATAGCAAAATATTACCTTTACTCCACTCTGCAGCTACTGGCTCTGCCCCTGATCTGGCTGCTTGGCTAACATCATCAGAAATGGTATTCTGGTATTCTGAGCCAATCCCAATAATTTCCCATAGGAAAGAATTGGATTGGCTAAGACGGTCAAGGAGGCAGATCAGGGGCACAGCCAGCACAAGCCAAACACAGCCCTGGCCAATCAGTATCTTCTCAAAGAAATGCATTCAATCAATGTATTTCTATGAAGAAAGTTATGTGTCTCCAAGCAGAGGTTGGAGACACTGAATTGCCCTGCTGCACACTGTGCAGCACTGCCCCAGGAAGCACCTCTAGCAGCCATCTGAGGAGTGGTCGGTGGAGTTATCACTAGGCTGTAATGTAAACACTGCATTTTTGCCTTTCATTTGAAATGCCCTTTTAAATCACTGGCCATAGTTCATAATGTTGCTTGGTCCAGCAGTAGACCAAACCAATACGTAGTACATATACCTATAAACAGATATGCATATATATATATAAGAATATAAAGGCAAAAATAATGATAAGAAAATTGCTGTTTACGTCATCCCTCTTGAGTAAATGAATAATTGTTCAGGTAGTGGAAACATATATTCCTGTAAAATTACCCAGGGGACGCAAGCTGACAGCACCTGTGGCTCTGTTATTAGATAATATAGCAAAGGTACAGCAGCTTGTTATGTTAAAAAGTGAACTACCTTTAAAGAATATTCCCCAAATTTCCCTTCATTTCCACAGGATGGAAGTAGAGTTCCTGGCAAACTAGATAAATCAGCAATAAAAAAATTAAATTAAAAAACACACCAAACCTTCAACGTCTGCCATACCGTCTCAATCACATCCCTCTAGCACTAAGAAAATAAAGTGGAACTGCCCCTTCCAGGAGAAGCCGTATGATGTTTACTTACCCCTATATGTAATAAGTATGAAATCCACATCTCTTCTCCATCATTGGTCTAAACTCAGTCTTTTGCTACTGGCACACAGCACAGAGAGAGCATACAGAGAAGAGGAGAAATGAAACAAGGTTTTTGTCTCTCCTCCCCATGTGCATTGTGTGTCTTGGCTTTTCCTGGGCTGAACTGGATTGTGATGTCTTTTGCTTAATCTTTAAAGGAACAGTATAATGTTAAAAATACATATATGTATTCCTAACATTATAGTTCCCTAGTCATGTCACTGTTTAGGTGACCAGGGCAATGCTGCCAGGGTTTAAAAAAAAAAAAAAAAGTGATTTACTTACCATTTAGCCCTTGCAGAACTCGAGTTCTGCTTCTTTGTCTGCGATCATCAATGTTGATGATCTCGGCCAATCCAATTGTTTCCTATAAGAAAGCATTGGGACTCTACTAGTGTCCATGCGTGGCAAAACGCTGCACTGCACCAACAACAACAAAGACAACACAACAACAACAAAGTATTTAACCAGGAAAGGTACATTCAGATTACTCTGGTTTTCAAGTACGTCCTGGGGATGTTACCTTAGCCCAACATCCAAGGGTTGTTACTTTTACCCGATTTAATGATACTCATTTTATCTACCTCGGAAGGATGAAGGGCTGAGTAAAGCCTGCTGGGATTTGAACCTGCGACCCAAAGGTTGAACAGATTCTACATACAGCAACGTTTGGGCTTCTTTATAATTTACCAGTGTGGTTTTGGGGTTTGCCCTCCCTTCATGGAGCACGACGATGGGATTACTCCCTTATTAAGCATGTGCACTATTACATTTTTGTACAAAAGATCTCCTGAGACCATCTGACCAACATAGCAGAGTTTTACCCTGGTATCTTAAGGAAGTGCAGCCACTAGAGAAAGATTAACCCTGCACTGTAAACATTGTCATTCTTGCAGAACAGCAATGTTTTCATGTACAGCGTTAAAAGGGGGGAGGCACATGGCACCCAGATCACTTCATAGAAATTACGAGATCTGGGTGCCGAGAGTGTTCCTTTAATATAAACGTAAAAGAAAATGAGAATCACATGGAAATAAAGTTTAACATAAGCGAAAAGTGTTTTGTAAATGTTCTCCTTTATATATGGGAACACATAAAGCCCAGGAATTCTATCATTCTTTAAAGAACACTCTAGTGTTAGGAATTCAATCTTGTTTTCCTAATGCTACCGTGTCCCTATCTAGAGTACTACCCCACCACCATCTGACATTAAATTAATAAAAATAAAGGGTTTAATCACTTTTTTTCCAGCGCCATGTCTCCCTCGCCTCTCCTTCTCCTGCAACATGACTGAGAAGTCTTCTAATACTTCATAGAGAAACATTCATTGGGAACCTGATGCACATGCACAAGATCCTATACTTTCCTATGAGTTGCAACTCACGTAACCGAGTTTTATTTGGTCAGTGTGGTGGAGGTGCCTCTAGTGGCTGTCAATATGACAGCAAGTAGAGGCGTGTTTGACCCTTCAAGGTAAACATTGCCCTTTACCTTGAAGGGCTAAATACACAGGACAACTGTACACAGACCTCTACAACGAGTAGAAGTGGTCTGGGTGACTTAAGTGGTCCTTTAATATTACATTGTCCAAAAGATTGTTCAACCTCTTCAATGCTTTTGTTGGATTGATTTTCTGTGTAAATGTGAATGCGTCACTTTTCCTCATCTAAAGGAGAATTAATCTAATTAATGTCAGTGACTTTGAAAGACATGACTTTATAAAGAGTAATTATCAAGTAACTGCACATCTAGGGACCAAGAAAGCCTTTGTACGTTGATCCTTTGTCAGCGTTTCTGGGATTCGGGTTGACAGGACTGGATTTAGTTTCTAAAGCAATAAAAAGCATCTACTTACATGAACAGTATATTCATTTAGAGAAATCCAACTAAATAACGAGTTAGCTAATGCGGTAAGAGCGGTGGGAAAGGCATCATTTAAATATCACATTACAATCTCTCTTATATATATGGCTTGCAATAAAAAAAATATAAGCTTGGGAAATGTAATTTAGCCATTGATGGCAGACATTAAGATCTTACTCTGTTATTGTCCATGCTTAACATAGTACCCAGAGAAGTCTATTGGAATGGGAGAGATAATGAAGAAGAAGATTAGTACGAAAAAAGTTCTTTAATGTTTTGTAAAGTAGTTTTGTCTCACCGAGGGAGTCTACGAGAGGCCTGAATGATTATTTGGGGTTCCTAGATCTCTTTTTTTGCTTCTGGACAGGCCTTATAGATGGGATACATCTGATATTCAAATTATAGTTATGCCCTGTTTAAGATGTCAGTCAAAGCTAAATATGTTTTTTGTTAATTCTTCATGTTCTCTTACATTCTTTTCTAGCCGATTAACTTTGGAGTTTCACCTGGAGAAACTGTATTCCATTAATATGATATAAGATGCATATATATTATAGGGTATTGTATTTATTTTGACCATTTCAGCAATCATTTTTATTTTTGCAGTTTATTAATTAGTTTATTAATCTCAAAATATATGTATTCCAGTCATCTCCAGTGCCTCATAAAATAAATAATGTTAAAACAGGAGAGGAGTATTTTAAATGAATCTGCATTCACAAAATTGTGACGGTCACAATGAAAAAAAGAATCAAGCTTTGTTACTGTAATAACTTACTTAACAATTACCTTAATTGTGACACCCTTTCACATTACAAATGCAAACTCTCAATGGTACCAGTGTGGTGTCAGCTTAAGGAGCACAATGGAATTTGTGTTCTAATACATTTGCACGATATACATGTGCAGGCGATTTAGCCACTGCAGACACATACTCAGATGTTGCTCTGAGATTTCTTGTTCATCAAAAATGTATTTCATGTTTAAATCTTATAATATAAATTATTAAAATAAAAAAGATAATTTGCCATATGAATATCATCTAAAGTTTCGTGTAACATAAGTGCGAGATCATGTTTGTAAAACCCAAGGTGGCAGTCATATGACAAAACACCATAAATCTGCCTATAATATATTATATATATTATCACCTTTGCAAATAAAGTTCTAGCATAGGTGTGAACTACAATCCTGTTTGTTTTTTTGGGGGGTAAGAGGAGGGGGGAGGGAGGGAGGGGGAGGGGGCAGGGCCAGTGCAAGGATTTTTGCTGACCTAGGTGAAAATAAATGTTGCCGCCCCATTTGTTCCACCCACTCATGCAGACTTACAAACACTGACCCATACACACACACGCTGACCCATACAGACACACACGCTGACCCACACACATATGCTTATACTGACCCCCCTCCACACACACACTGACCCATGCAGACACACACTGACCCATGTAGACACACGCTGACCCATGTAGACACATGCTGACCTATACACACAGAGACCCATACACACAAAGACCCAAACACACAAACAAACCCATACATACACACACACTGACCCATGAAGACACACGCTGACCCATACACAGACCGATACATACACACACACGCACACACTGACCCATACACAGACACTGACCCATGCAGACAATCCTGTTTGTTTTTTTGGGGGGTAAGAGGAGGGGGGAGGGGGCAGGGGCAGGGCCAGTGCAAGGATTTTTGCTGACCTAGGTGAAAAAAATTTTTGCCACCCCATTTGTTCCACCCACTCATGCAGACTTACAAACACTGACCCATACACACACACACTCTGACCCATAAAGACACACACACTGACCCACACACATATGCTCATACTGACCCCCCTCCACACACACACTGACCCATGCAGAAACACGCTGACCCATGAAGACACACGCTGACCCATACACAGACCGATACATACACACACACACTGACCCATACAGACACACACTGACCTATGCAGACACACAGAGACCCATACACACACCTATACATACATACACACACGCACACACACACACAGCCCCATACATACACACACACACACAGCCCCATACATACACACACCCAACCAGACTGACATACACAAACATACTGACTGAAACATACTGACACACATTCTATGAAACACACTGTGCATTCTCTCTTGTTTTCATTGCACTTTGCTCTTCATTCCTGTCTTCTTTACGGCGCCCGGCAGCCAACACTTTTTTCCCAAGCCCAATTTCCTGTTATTCTCTCGTACCCTTGACCCCACGTACAGGGGAATGACGCGCCCTTGCTCTGCTGTGGTGCTTGACTGGGAGAGTGGTCCTGACTTAGTAAGCTGTGGTGAATGCTGGACCGATGTTCTCCCGGGTGCTAGTCTACAAGTAAGTGCTCCATAGTGCCCGGCAGCCGCCGTGACTCACTATATATAATCAATCCCACTTGATAGAGGGGCGGCCAGAAAAGCAGTAAAGCAACTGCTGGTGCACCCCCTAAGTAGGCGCCCTACTTAGCCTGTAGGATACGCCGGCCCTGGTAGTGGGGGAGTTGTGTCCATATCAGCCAATATTGTGTTTCTTTTATTACACTCCCTATCCAAAAATGTCTTAATGGTTTTCTGCTGGTAATGACACTGATCTGAAAATCATTATTAACTTGTTTAATGTCGTTAATCACATGATCTGGAGATTGCTGCTATGCCTAGATCAAAATATTATAGTTAGTTTGGATAATAGTTATATTAGTGTAAAAGTGTAATTATACTTTAAAAAAGGTTTAATTGATCAAGAATTATTTCTGGACGTTTTTCTCATCAATTCGTAATTTGTTTAAAACTGTTGTCTGAGGTTTATTGTGTCCTTTGTGTGTTGAATTCAATAAGGGGATTTTGAGCCATTAACGTGTTGATAAAATGTATCCAGATTGCTAGACTGTTTTATTTGTAAGGTCTGTGTGTGATAAATTAATAATGCCAAAAACTGTTGTCAAAAAACATGAGAAAACCTACTGGCCACTATTCTGCCTCATGCCACAGCAAACAAACTGGCTACTGATGGGATATATCGCCTACCTGGCTCCACTAAGGCGCAGCCAAAAGTGGCCCGAGACACTATACTCATGCCTAACGGTCTATGATAAAATCCAGATCATGCCGGCACTTAAAGACAAAACACCTCTAGCCTTTGAGGATGCATCCCTAACGTTCTACCAAGACCTAACGAAAGCCACCCTCCTATGGCGCAAATCCTTCGGCCCTATAACAAGCAGCCTATAAACAGCAGGCATCACCTACAGGTGGGGGACGAACAGATCCCTGGTAGCAAACTGAAATGGAACACAACACACACTCACTTCGATGGAGGAAGCACCCTCATTTCTGGAGTCATTGGGACTGATGTCTCCAACTGCCAACCCTTTACCAAGACCCACCACTGACTCCTGGGATCCTGAATACACTGTTACCTTCGTCCTGTAGTCCAGGAGCTCCCAGACTACGGAGTAGCTGCACTAATGACTAACTACACTCAATAAACCTAAGCACATGAGACATTATACCTACGGGATTCAACACCTCTATGCAATCACTGCATCCTCACCTCAAACTACCTATGCATGTATGCCGAGAATTCAGCAACACAACTCCCTAACTATTCCTTCAGCGTATCATGACATCGGCCCCTAGGACCAATGTGGGCGCACTATACACCTGAACACCCACTACAAGTTATGTCTCCTACAGATGTACCTAGGCCTACGTTAACTTGTTATTATACATATATAAAAATGGTGCACTTTACACCAATATTATAGAACCCATACCTTGTCATTTCTCGATCTAATTATTATTGATCAATGTTTGGCTTATGCATTGCACTGAAAAAATAAAGTATTTAAAAAAAAAAAAAGTTCATCAACTTGTTAGAGGGTTACTCTATACACAGTGACCACTTTAATTATATGAAGTTGTCATGGTGTTTGGAGTTTGTATGATACAAAGTTTCAATGGTGCATCATTACACAGCCCAAAACAAGATTCAATTAATTTCTGGGGGCAGGGGAGGGGGTCTGGTCAGTAAGGGTTATTATGACCAAATACGTTTTCTTAAAAAAACTTTTTTTTTTTGGTTGAATAACCCTTTAACAGTTCAATAGCAGCCATTAACATATATTTAATTATACAATGATAGATTGGGATGGAAGCCTTAATTATCTTTGTGTTTTTACTCTTCCATTATATTAACAAATCCCAAAGTATAGCGGAAAAGTTGCTTTTTTTTTTTTTTAAATGTCCAATCCCCTTAGATAATTTGATAAATAACATTCACCACACAGAGGATTTTGAAAATACTTTGCAAGTCAAGCCTATATCTCAAGGCAAACATGGTTATAAATGTATGATTTCGGCATCTTACCATAGGACAGGGCCATGGCTCTCCTGGAACCATAACCACCGCAGTGAGTTACAGTGTTCCTTTAATAACAATGTATGTTCATTGAAAGAGTTAACAGAAACTGTTGCAATGCACTTACTTTAAGTAGTATAGAAAAATTCAATAATAATGATTTATAATGTTTTAATGTTTGGTTTGTAGGACAGTTCTCTGCTCTTTGGCTTTTACCCCCGCCCCCTGCCCCCACCAGTTACTATGTGCATTGTGAAAAGTGCAATGTGTGTGATTACAGCTGCCTTGGTAACACAGATAGCACACTAATTATTGTAGCCTAGCTTGCTGTCCTTACTTATTATGGCTTATTATGAAGCAACCAGGGTCTGACTGAAAACTCATTGGGCCCCAGGCAATAGGAGAACATAGGGCCCCCTTGTGCCCACCAATTTGTAAACTACACCAACATGAGTCCTTTCCCACCTTTATGCACCACTCATAGAAATGGTTATAATGTGGGGTTGAATAGGGGCTTTAGTGGGGTACAGGGTCTGTATAGGGTGAATATGGGCTGTAATTGGATTATTGAGGCTGTAGTGGGAGATGGGGGTTCTAATGTGGGATAGGGGCTGTAGTGGGTGGTTGAGTACTGTAATGAGGGTAAGGGCTGTACTGGTGACATAGTGGCTGTAATGAGGGTAAGGGCTGTACTGGTGAGATAGTGGCTGTAATGGTAGATTAGGCGCTGTAGTGATGGAATAGGGGCAGTAATAGGGGAAATGAGGCTTTGATGGGGGAATAGGGGCAGCGGTGGGGGATATTGGCTGTAGTGGGGAGACTGGGGATAAGCAGTAATATTTTTTTAAATAGGGGCTGTATTTTGGGTATAGGTGAGTTAGTGGGATATAGGGGCTGTTGTGGTCAAAACTGATGTCTGCTTGTATTCCAGGTATCCCGTCCCCCTCCAAAACAAATGAAAACCAGTCAGCGGTAGTAGACTGCTATATTCTTACTGTCTGTGAAGTTATTTAACTGAACTCTGAATTTTCACAAATGAAATCGGAATGGGAAAACTGAGATAAAAATAACCAAGTTGTAAATCACGCTGCATGTGTTATGGGGGTAGCACCCAAGCCACAACTAGAGGTCCTTGCGTTGCCTGTTCCAGTTTCACCAAATCTCTGACAACTTGTGTTGGGGACGTATTCTTTATACATTTTCATCCTGCACTCATCATGTCCTCCACTTAAATTTCTGAAAGACAATTATGCTTTTGACGCAACTGCCTGTTTTTTATGCAAGAATCATATCTGCAGGTGCATTCAAATGTATGCGCCTTTTTGTTTCTACCTCTCAAAAGACACTTAATATGATTGCAAGACGATGTGGGTAGGCAAAGTGATATTGATTTAAAAGTCAACACTGTTTAGTATCAGAGCCGTAACCGAGGTCTAAAAAAGGGAACAAGGCGATAAGACAGCATTTGGAGGCCCATTTAGTAAGTCTCAAATTTGAGCTACAGAGTTAAGCAGGCAGAAAATTGATATTGAGCCCGAGCTGTCAAATGGCCGCACTACATTTAACAACCAAGTCCAGCACAGTTGTGTTCATTTTGTGATCATGTAATTTGAACCCATTCACTGCTAGAAATGTGCATACACATACACATACACATGCATAGTGTCTCTGTAGAGGTGGAGAAAGATGGAACTAAGACGTGGAAGGAAAACTGGTTTCTCTACTGGGTGAAGAACGGTACTGGAGCAAAATGAAATGTAAGTGTGACTTTAGTTAGGAAGACAGCCACTAGAGGTATATTTAACCCTGCAGTGTGAGGCTAGCAGTTTCTACAAAACTGCAATGTTTTATTTACATTGTGGGTAAAAATGACAGGATCACTGCAAAGCACTGAGATGAGGTGGTCTGGGTGACTTTATTGGTCCTCTAAGTCTACTTTAAAGAAAACTCCAAGTGCCATAACCACGACAGCCCGCTGTAGTGGTTATGGCGCCAGGACTGTAAAGGAGTCCTGCCACAGTAAGTAGTCAAACCATTTAAGAATGGTTCGACAACTTTTTTGAGGTCCGCCAGCTGCCCGCTGCCTTTTCTGCAGCCAGAAGGTCCTTCTTTGACCTTAGCCTGGTGGTGCAGTGCCATGCGCAATGGCTGCATTCGCCATCAGCATCAGTGAAACCCTGTGAGACACCTTTGTCACCTGTGCAAATTCTGGGTTCTAATTGACTTCCGCCATCAGATGGTCTGACCAACATTCTTTTTTATCTTGGTTTGCCTTGGGTTGATATTTAGATTTTTTTCTAATCCAGGAAATATGTCTGTTTTAAAAACTACAATTAAAATAACTAGAGATGGTTGCCACCACTCTAGACAGCAGGTTTTATATAGTCATTATTGGCATTCGATATACTATATCTTGGTAAGATTAAAACATACTGATACCTTTGGAATCTTGTTACAACTGGTTTACGGGATTTCGGTTTTAAGCAACAAAGCCTCTTTATGAAAAGTTACTTTAACGTTTGGTTTGGTGCGTTGTGTATTATATCTCTTTGGCATGCGACGGGTTATTAATTCATCCCACGAAGGTCTCTCGTTTTTTTTCATACTTCTTAATTTCTTTAATGCCTTATTATGTTGCAGTAAATTCTGCTACAACCAGGGGATTTGGTTCACGTCTTCCATATAGCAAGTGCTGGGTTATTCAATATCACTGTCAAATATATTATGATTTCCATAATGCTCACATAAGGGAAGTGCATATTGATTGTTACAGTAACACGCTTTTAAGATCTGATAATCAAACTTCAGTAGATGAAGCGCAAACTGATAACGTTGTCCAGGATCTGTCAGTGGACAGCAGGAAGAGATAAAATGTAAACCAATCATATGATGATTCATTATGTTTTGCTCAAATCACCAAGCAATACTGTCTAAGCTCACAAAGTGCACAGAACATTTTCCATAGGTAGAATGTTTGGCTTTCAGCTTCCAAATCATTCAAGAGACAGCCTATTTACCACCTCTGCCGGAGAGCCTTAAAGGGAAAGTTTGTTTTAAAAGTGCCTATTATTTTTTTTTTTTTTAATGCTTATATAGATATTGCATTAAAAATATATTTAAACCAGGTCTCCTGTCCTACTGGCTGTGACAATACACGGCTTCTCGTCAGCCGATCGCTCTCAGCCGACGAATGACTCTTTGAGCATTGAAATATGCATAAAATTTAAAATTTTCTAGCTACGAACTCTTGTTCTGCCGTGGATTAAACTCTGAAACATTTCAGAGTGAAACGCTGCACATACAGCCTCCAAGCACCATAACCACTTAAAATCACTGAAGCGGTCATGATGGTTGGAGAAACCCTTTAAAAACATTGGTCGCAGCTGCGGGCAATACACTCTCTCACCAGTAAGAGGCTTCACCAATCAGAAGTCTTCTGGTCTGTGGGGTGTGATCTTAACTTATAAAGTCCTATACAGCAGGGATTTGTGGTATAATTTTAATATTTTTATTAGTGATATTGCAGAAGGTCTTGATGGTAAGGTATGTCTTTTTGCGGATGATACTAAGATATGTAACAGGGTTGATGTTCCAGGAGGGATAAGCCAAATGGAAAATGATTTAGGTAAACTAGAAAAATGGTCAGAGTTGTGGCAACTGACATTTAATGTGGATAAGTGCAAGATAATGCATCTTGGACGTAAAAACCCAAAGGGTAGAGTACAAAATATTTGATAGAGTCCTAACCTCAACATCTGAGGAAAGGGATTTAGGGGTGATTATTTCTGATGACTTAAAGGTAGGCAGACAATGTAATAGAGCAGCAGGAAATGCTAGCAGAATGCTTGGTTGTATAGGGAGAGGTATTAGCAGTAGAAAGAGGGAAGTGCTCATGCCATTGTACAGAACACTGGTGAGACCTCACTTGGAGTACTGTACACAGTACTGGAGACCGTTTCTCTAGAAGGATATTGGTACTTTAGAGAGAGTACAGAGAAGGACTACTAAACTGGTTCATGGATTGCAGGATAAAACTTACCAGGAAAGGTTAAAGGATCTTAACATGTATAGCTTGGAGGAAAGACTAGACAGGGGGGATATGATAGAAACATTTAAATACATAAAGGGAATCAACACCATAAAGGAGGAGACTATATTTAAAAGAAGAAAAACTACCACAACAAGAGGACATAGTCTTAAATTAGAGGGACAAAGGTTTAAAAATAATATCAGGAAGTATTACTTTACTGAGAGGGTAGTGGATGCATGGAATAGCCTTCCAGCTGAAGTGGTAGAGGTTAACACAGTAAAGGAGTTTAAGCATGCGTGGGATAGACATAAGGCTATCCTAACTATAAGATAAGGCCAGGGACTAATGAAAGTATTTAGAAAACTGGGCAGATTAGATGGGCCGAATGGTTCTTATCTGCGTCACATTCTATGTTTCTATGTTTCTATGTTTCTATAATTCATTTATTCCCAAATCACTGTTGCATTAAATCAAATAGGATGTCCAGGACTGCGCTTGCTGGCTGAATCTGACGCACACAGCAGAATTAGCTCCTGAAAGGAGAATTCAGAAGAAAGGCAGTGGCAGCGAATGAGCCCGAATAACTCATCAAACAGTTCTAAATCGGTTTGACAAATTGCCACCACAGTGTGCTTGGCGCGTTCCTTTAATGCCATTGTTTTATTTAGGACCAAACCAGACAAACCAGTGGAGGTCTGGCAGTAATGGGAGTTATAGTCCTGATAACAGAATATACAGTCATTTCCTGTCATAAGGCAGACTGTACTTTAAAACGAGGATCGCAATTGGCGAAAAACAGGCAAAAACAGCTGACCTGTAATTAATTTATATTATATATTATGCTTCGTCAAAAACATTTTTGCTTCGATAAAACAAATTATAAATGGAGAAAATCTAGTTATGTTTTAGTTTTATCTGCTTGCATTTACTATCTATACAGTGTCTGTGTCTGTTTAATTATCGAGTGCATGTTGCGTATTCACAATATTTCCATGGTACCTGGAATGTTTGTCATTTGTTTTTTTACTTTGTATGTTGAGACAGTAGGTCCTTTGAGGACTGCCTAATGGCAACCAGTGCGCGTTATTTTGTTACACAATGCATATGAAATGAATCCTAGGTATTCTTCAACTAACCCATAATGCTTAGGGTGGGCAATTTATTAGAAATGATGCAACCACAATGACTCAACTAAATTCCATAGTGACCTGATATATATCAGAACGGCAAATAGTTAAATGACACTCGGCAGTGCGAGTGATAATTATGTGGCACCTGGCCAGTGTTTGCTAGCCAGCTGCCATATTAAATAGTTAATAAAATAAAATAAATTAAATAACTAAAAACCCTATGTGGGTCAAAAATAGCCTCATATTACTATAAGGGAGTTTTAAAACTTCGCTATGCCACTGTCTGCCATGTAGCTGTTGGAGGCATATCTACTGAATGTTTAAAATTAGCATGGGATGGGGCCTGCACAATAGCAGGGGGTACTTAGTTCCCAACACAGAATTAACCTTTTTTTAAACTATTTGCTGGTTCACCCTGTGGGGGTGGGGGAGGGGGGGGGGGCAAATTGTTCTTCAAATTATAAATTCACTTTCAAAAAGCAAGTGAACGATAATTTACAAATGTGTATACTGCCAGGTACATTTGGTTTCAATTTCAGTGAAAACCCACTGCTTTGTGACTCTTCAGAATTCAATACTTTGTGTAGGAATAGGATGCGAAAGCACCGGTTTTGATCCGGACACCAAATGCATCCGGGGCGATTGATACAAATTCTCTCAGCCCGACCGAATTCTGACTGGAATTAGCTTTGGTAAAAATAAGAATTTCTATTTCAGTCAGAATTAAGAAATTTTCACCAAATGTTGTCCATCAGGGACAAGTAACACTGTGAGAGTTTCACATTCATTTCAAAATGCTGTGAGATGCTATTGACTTGCGTGAGTGTTCCTCATTCAGTTTTCCCTAAAGTCAATGAGAAGTTTCAACCTCATTTAGTAGAATGAGAAATTAGTGATGAATCTGATTGTACACACACATGCTTAGTGAGGACTAGTGATGTCCCGGACGGTTCGCCGGCGAATAGTTCCCGGTGAACATAGCGTGTTCGCGTTCGCGGCGGCGAGCGAAAATATGCGATGTTCGGTCCGCCCCCTATTCGTCCTTATTGAGTAACCCTGCGCGGTGGGTGGGGGCCATAAAAATAATGAGGGGGGACCTACTGTCCTCCCCCCCGGCCCCCACCCCTACGCGGTGGGTGGGGGCCATAAATCACAATGGGGGGGGACCTACTGTCCTCCCCCCGCCCCCACCCCTGCGCGGTGGGTGGGGGCCATGAAAATAATGAGGGTGGGGACCTACTGTCCTCCCCCCGGCCCCCACCCCTGCGCGGTGGGTGTAGGCCATAAAAATAATGAGGGGGGGCCTACTGTCCTCCCCCCTGGCCCCCACCCCTGCGCGGTGGGTGGGGGCCATAAAAATAATGAGGGGGGGACCAACTGTCCTCCCCCCTGGCCCCCACCCCTGAGCGGTGGGTGGGGGCCCTAAAAAAAACAATAAGGGGGGACCTACTGTCCCCCCCAAGCCCCCACCCCTGAGTGGTGGGTGGGGGCCCTAAATAAACCCCCCCAATCAAAGGTGACTAGGGGTCCCCAAGCCCCTAGTCACCCACCCCCCCACCCCAAAATAAGTTATCCCCTACCTACCCCCCTCACCCTAAAAAATAGTGAGGGGGAATAAAATAACTAACCTGTAAAGAAAAATTAAACTTATCATTTGACGTCTTCTTTTTTCTAAAAAAAAAATTTTTAGCCCCCAAAAAAGGCCAAATAAAAATCCATAAGAACCAACGCAATGAAAAAAAAAAAAAAAACGAGCGCAAAAAAATAATAATCCATCTTCACCCATGGAGGGCTCCGCGCAGACTTATAAAGCCTTGCCACGCCCTGCAATTAGGCGAAGAACACTCTGATTGGCTGGTTTAAGCCAATCAGAGTGCTCTTTGTCATTTTACACAGCGTGGGAAAATTCCAAAGAACTTTCTCACGCTGTGTAAAATGACACAGAGCACTCTGATTGGTTAGATTCCAAGCCCACCAATCACAGTGCTCTGTGTCATTTTACACAGCGTGGGAAAATTCCAAAGAACTTTCCCACGCTGTGTAAAATGACACACAGCACTCTGATTGTTTAGATTCCAAGCCCACCAATCAGAGTGCTCTTTGTCATTTTACACAGCGTGGGAAAATTCCAAAGAACTTTCCCACGCTGTGTAAAATGACACAGAGCACTCTGATTGGTTAGATTCCAAGCCCACCAATCAGAGTGCTCTTTGTCATTTTACACAGCGTGGGAAAATTCCAAAGAACTTTCCCACGCTGTGTAAAATGACACAGAGCACTGTGATTGGTGGGCTTGGAATCTAACCAATCACAGTGCTCTGTGTCATTTTACACAGCGTGGGAAAGTTCTTTGGAATTTCCCACGCTGTGTAAAATGACACAGAGCACTCTGATTGGTGGGCTTGGAATCTAACCAATCAGAGTGCTCTGTGTCATTCTACACAGCGTGGGAAAGTTCTTTGGATTTTTCCCACGCTGTGTAAAATGAAAAAGAGCACTCTGATTGGTGGGCTTGGAATCTAACCAATCAGAGTGCTCTGTGTAATTTTACACAGCGTGGGAAAGTTCTTTAGAATTTTCCCACGCTGTGTAAAATGACAAAGAGCACTTTGATTGGCTTAAACCAGCCAATCAGAGTGTTCTTCGCCTAATTGCAGGGTGTGGCAAGGCTGCGCGGAGCCCTCCATGGGTGAAGATGGATTATTATTTTTTGCGCTAGTTTTTTTTTTTTTTTAATTGCGTTGGTTCTTATGGCTTTTTATTTGCCCTTTTTTGGGGCTGAAAAAAGAAGATTTTAGAAAAAAAGAAGACGTCAAATGGTAAGTTGAATTTTTCTTTACAGGTTAGTTATTTTATTCCCCCCTCACTATTTTTTACGGTGAGCGGGGTAGGTAGGGGGTAACTTCTTTTGGGGTGGGTGGGTGGGTGACTAGGGGCTTGGGGACCCCTAGTCACCTTTGATTGGGGGGGGGGATTTGTATTTAGGGCCCCCACCCACCACTCAGGGGTGGGGGCTGGGGGGGGACAGTAGGTCCCCCCCATATTGTTTTTTTTAGGGCCCCCACCCACCGCTCAGGGGTGGGGGCCAGGGGGGGAGGACAGTAGGTCCCCCCTCATTATTTTTATGGCCCCCACCCACCCACCGCGCAGGGGTGGGGGCCAGGGGGGGAGGACAGTAGGTCCCCCCCTCATTATTTTCATGGCCCCCACCCACCGCGCAGTAGGTCCCCCCGTCATTATTTTTCTGGCCCCCACCCACCGCGCAGGGGTGGGGGCGGGGGGAGGACAGTAGGTCCCCCCCATTGTGATTTATGGCCCCCACCCACCGCGTAGGGGTGGGGGCGGAGGGGAGCACAGTAGGTCCCTCCTTCATTATTTTTATGGCATCAACTGTGTAATTTTCCATGGGAGTTTTGCCATGGATCCCCCTCCGGCATGCCACAGTTCAGGTGTTAGTCCCCTTGAAACAACTTTTCCATCACTATTGTGGCCAGAAAGAGTCCCTGTGGGTTTTAAAATTCGCCTGCCCATTGAAGTCTATGGCGGTTTGCCCAGTTCACCGGTTCGCGAACGTTTGCGGAAGTTCGCGTTCGCGAAGCGAACATTTTATGTTCGCGACATCACTAGTGAGGACCAGATTTGGCTGTGTGGTGTCAGTCATGACCTCATCAATGAGGGATTCACAGTCGACAGTGAAGGATCAGAGTTTAGAGGTGCTTCCTGCGGAAGTATTGCACAACCTAGGCTGTATTTGGCTTCTGGTGGCTACCCCCCTGATCTGCTTCCTTGACAGTCTCAACCAATCCTATGGCTCAAGAATCACTTCTGATGATGTCAGCCAAGCAGGCAGATCAGGGGCAGAGGCAGCAGCTGCAAACTTGAATACAAGTAATATTTTACTACATTTATGGAGGAATGGTGGGGGCCAGCACCCCATTGAGTGAAACAGCAGAGTCGCAGAGGGTGAGAGAGAATAGCAGATAAATAATGGGAGCACAGCAACGGAGAAAAAGGGGGAAAAAAACAACTATGTAACTGCTGGTGGTTAACTTTTAGGCAAGTTTGCAAGCTTTTTACACCAGAGCTCAAAAGATAAGCATCTGGCCGGGTCCGTTGCTAGCTCCGCCCCCCATAAATTATTATTTTACTTGTGTAAATGTTGAAACTTTTATTTGACGTTGTGAGCAGATATACATATGCCTTTAGATTATTAAAATACAAATTACAAGAGGTCACAGGAATAAAATTCCATGAATGCTTGATGATACAGGACATGCGACATACATTGAGAGAAACACCCACCACGATTTCCATTTGTCATTTAATTTATATACACTGTATCGTATGATTACATGCAGCAATCAGTACATCATTCATCTAAATCAGAGGTAAGTAATCTTTGACTCGCCAAATGTTGTTGCACTCCACATCTCCCCTGATGCTTTGCCTGCATTATGGCTGCATTATGGGAGAGGTAGTCAACAAAAAACAGAGTGCTGAAAGTTGCTGAAATCCATCACACCTAAGTTTTGTCTATTTGCACCAAACATCCTTAGAGGGTTACCTTGGTATCACACCTAAATGTTTTCAGAGAGGAAGCAATTACATAATCTGAGAAGGTCTTATGAGTTCTTGTAATTTTACCCCATAATATCATAAGCAGTATAATTTTATATTCCATCCCTTGAACCCATAATGCATACTGCAATGATATTTCACCTCAGAGACTGTGCGGGTGGCTTATTTAATAGCTTACATTTTCTCCTGTGCCTGAAATTGCTGCTCGCATGGGCCAACCATCCATAATTTCCCACCCCTCCATTAAGGCAAACTTGCTAGTGGGGCAAGCAATTACATTAAGAAGTAGACTAAGATATGGTAAGTTCTAAGACACCCTTTAAAATTCCTGTGAATCAGAAGCCCACCAGCACCTGACCTCTCATTGAGCCCTATTCTCATTCGGTGGCCTTATTCCTATACACATTCTTCCCCGTCAATAAGATCACTGGCCTCCAGTAACCTACTGGTTCCATGTCCTGCTGACCAATCATTCATTCTACTACAATGGGATGTACTGACATCCACAGCTTCTTACCAAGTTCAAGTTCCAGCAGACAACTCTTTTCCTACACAGGACACAAACTACTGTAATACATTTAAAAACTCATCTTCAAATGTGCATTAGAAATGTATTGCCTCTATTAAGCACAGCATCCTCACAAATGCCACTAAGTCCAAGGTTAGTGGAGACGCTGTAGTGTTAATATGATTCAGAGGAACAAGTGTTTGGGGATAGGAGGAATTTGGGTTGGGAAGGTTCTGTCACATTGTACCTACCTTCAAGATGCTGTGGACTGTAATTTCCAATATATTGTTGCCATTGATAAAGTTATTCCTGACCTAATTGATAAAGCACTGGTCTTCTAATCTGTACTGAGAATCAATAGGCCCTATCTCTAGTCATAGTATCCAACAGGTCCACAGGGGAAAGCAGGATTGCCTGTACAAATGTGTATCTACATGTTTAAATGGGAAATGTATGTGCCTTTTCATGACACACAAGGCTACTGGAGCAAAATGGGCCATTTAGGGAGGTCAGAGAATCTCTAGAACCAGCCCAAAGCCCCGCAGCAATCAGAGTTTCTATGAGATTTAGAGCATTGCTGCAGGCTGTCTCATCAAAAAAGCACCATAATGGATACAGAGGCACAAGAGTTCTGCACCCATGGAGGGTATAGACCACAAGATCTACACACTGGACCACCATAAAAAAGCACGCCCCCTCTTTTAACATCAGACAACACACACATATTCATAGCATTGGCAGTCTACACATCAACAGGAAGCCCACATACACACAATACCACAAACAGTCCCCATACATGCCACCACAGACAGCCCTACATACATAAATACCACAAACAACAGGGAGCCCATAATAACATGCAGTGCAAAAAACAGCCAACACACATTTCTGCAAGCCCCTTTACACACACACACAAACAATACCACCATATACGCTTGCATAACGCCACAGACATCCCACACATACATAAAACACACAATACATACTGTCCATATATATACACAACACCATGCATGACCCACACATACACACATAAAAGCTCACAAATCTGCCACCGCTATCATATATAATACATCCAGAATTCTCCAATTCTGCTCATTTAAAAAATTACAGCCGCCAGCCTAATGTGTTTAAGTGGGTTTAACTCCTTAAGGACACATGACATGTGTGACATGTCATGATTCCCTTTTATTCCAGAAGTTTGGTCCTTAAGGGGTTAAAGGTTGCCTACCCTTGACCTAAAATATAATAATAAAACTGAAGTGCATCCTTCTTGCCTCCTTAAATTTTTTTTAATTCCTGTAAAATTTAATACATTTTAACAATAATGTGGATTTCATTGGTTACATTAGAAAGTTAGGAAATGCACGAAAGGATCCATGAAAGATAGATGCCAGCTTCCCAACATTATGGCTGATATACTTAGCCAGAAGTATATCAAAATAATAAAATATTGGGGGGCGGAGCCTGACGACCATCCTGAATAGACGCCATCTTACCCAGCTCCCAGGTTGCCGAATATAATCCTGGAGAAATCACCCTACATAGGGGCCATCCACTAAAACAAAGTGCATACCCAGCACCAAAACATCGAGGCGAACAGATTGATGCCCTTTTTCCAAGCCGCCAAGCAACCCAGGCAGCGGCGCAAAACCGCGGCCTACCGTGCCTCACCAATCCTCAGCCTCGAGGCACTCCTCGGCGGACAGAGAGCGGGTCCCGACTACCTGGTCTACCACCCGCAGGACACACCTACCATGGGCCGACGTACCCCCAAACCTATGGCTGGAGACCATAACCAAGGTAGGAACATTGGGGAAATGCTGCTCTGACCAGCGCACACCGCGCCAGCACATGCGAACCACCCGCCAAACATGGCCCCCGTCCAGGAGATGGAGGGAGGGGAGGCTTCACACACAGAGAACCCCCAGGGGGGACCCACAAAACCCCCGGCCTCGCCAGAGGACTCAGCCCCCACTACTAAAGGGGACCTGAAAGCCCTCCTGGTAGTCATCCAGAAGCTGCTGGCTGCAGATGTAGCCCTAATTAAAAGGGACATGCAACAGGTCACAGAACGTATCACAAACGCAGAAAAGGACATAGCTGGAGTACACAATACTATAACTACCCTGAAAGATTAAGTCCAACAGCTGCACATAGAACAACATGTCTTAGCAACCCAAATAATGTCCCTTGAAGACAAGCAATGCCGAACACACATAAAGATCCGCGGCATACCCAACACCATCACCACTGAAGAACTGCCGCACTACACGCGACGACTCTTGAATACCATCCTACCACAACCAGTAGCTAAGAAAATCACACTGGACGGTATATACCGTGTAACAAGCTCAGTACGCATCGCACCTGACACCTCCAGAGATGTCATCCTACGTTGTGTAGCCATACATGACAAGATTCAAATAATGACTGCCCTGAAAGGCAAAACGCCACTAAAATTTGAGGACACAAAGTTATTATTTTTTCAAGACCTCACTAGAGCCACATTACTTAGACACAAATCCTTCAGCCCAGTGACTTCCACCCTATGCAAGGCAAACATACAATACAGATGTGGTAACTCCGGCTCCTTACTAGTCTATCACGCTGGGACAACTCACAACCTTACCTCCCCGGAGGGAGCCCCAACCTTCCTGTCTGCATTGGGACTGCAACCTAGTCAACCTCCTAATACAGAAGATAATCAAAATGTAACCCAGGACCCAGCAGCCAGCACCTCAGCCGGACAAATGGCGAACTGCCTGCAGCGCCCGCACACCCGACCCTAATCTGGGACTGAACCAGCCTTGCCTCCGAGCAACCATCTGGCTATCTAAACTACACTGGCCAACTACACACTTGGACTTAGATCCAAACCAATTAAGAGTCTATAATGTTATGCTACCATGCTTATTTTTTACTCATTTACTTAAAAAAAAAAAAAAATTGTTTTTTTTATTAATTCTTCCTATCCTACCTTTCTCTTTTCTTTTCTAGTACGCTCACTCAGACAACACACCCAAACCCCTGGGAAAGGTACCACAACCCCCAAACAAAACAGGGTCTACACACCTCTCTCACTCAGCAAGCCGCCTTCAAGACCCAGGCAATCTGGCGATAAGAGGCGCCTTAAATACCGCCCCCCCCCCGCCACTCCTCTAGGGCAGGGGCAAAACTAAGCGTGCCAGGCAACCACCAGGACACCAAACGGTCCAACATCCACACAAACATCGCATAGTACCCAAAAGGTACGCACACCCTGGCACTATCTACGCATATGGATACCAACCTGAGACCACACAAACTTAGGCTCCAACGCAACACTGCGGCCTCATGCAACACAAAGGAGCATACTTCACACCTCAAGCCTGTAGTACCCCGGGAGTGCAACACACACCAATCACTAGCCTGCCGAACTCTAACTAACCCCAAACACGGTTAAAAATAAAAAGTGCTTGACAAACGCATTTCACTGTATATCCTGAAACTAACCTCAAAATGTTATGGGAACACTTGTTACCACTAAATACTTGCAAACTAACGATCTCATGAAATGCTGAATGTAATTCCATGTACAACTGAGCACAGAAAATTAAAGAATTGGAAAAAAATAATATTTTAAAAATTATTAAGTCATAGCAACAACGGGAAGATTGGTGGGAAAAAAAATATGAATGCCGTTATTGGTCCTGAAAACATGGAAGCAAATATATTTCAAATTATTAACCACTTAACGACTTTTTTGGTATAAAAAGTTTTGCCCAGCTCTCATAAACCCGTAAGGAGTTGCGTGATCTGTCTGATTTAATTACTGCACATTTGTAAAACTGATTAGAAGCCAATCAGTCATGCATAAAACTCTCTTCTCTCTGATTCTCTCTGAAAGTATCTAATGTTGTATATGTAAAATTAAAAATATATGGTTTGATGATTAGGACAAAAAAACTAAATTGATGCAGGTGAAAATGTTTAAATATGAATTATCTAAGTCACATGCACAAGTCAAATATACATGCTACATGTACTCAATTATTTTGTGCCTTTCTTTTGAATACGTTTACCAGATTAGATACCTATACACAAATGTATTCATTTGTTAGTTACCTCAATAGATTTTAGTATAGATTGCCTTATTTGTTATTTATTAAAGGGGTTTGTGATATGACACAGATCCCTTAATGTGTTCATTGCATTTATTAGTGTAGGTGTACAGATAACTTTTTTTTTTTTAAACTAATGCAAAAAAATTGAAATAAAAATTGAAATGTGACTAAGGTGTACTGATGTCTCGAATCCACCGATGGAGAATAAAATGGGACTTACTACAAGTAACTATATCTTGTTGAATCAGTAATGTCCATCGCTTGCATTTAATGTTATACTTGGTTTTATCACCCACACCCCCTCGACCTTTAAAAGGATGAGAGGGGCACGGAGTCTAGCAACTTGCCTGATTGGACGCAGATTCACTGAGTTCCATGTCTATTCAAGCTTAAAAAGTGATTTTCTGCAAATTCAGAACCTAAAAAAAAGGTGACAAGATCTCCTCAGGCAGACGAGCGGGGCATATGGGCCCAAGATGGCCGCCGACCTCACAGACTTTTCCAACTCCTCAGAGGATCCATCCATTGACAGGGGGATTCAATACCTTACCGCCTCCTTCACTACTGGCATCAGCCCCACTGAGTGCAGACACCATGCCTGTGACAGCAGAGATGTTAAAGGCAATGCTGGGCGATCTCCTAAATACTATCCAGGTGGATGTGGAGCTGCTCCGCACTAACCTCACAGGCCTTGTAAGCCAACTGATGGCAGTGGTAGCCTCATTAATAGGGCACACTTTTACAATAGCAAAGCTGGAACTCGAAGTTCAAACCCACAAAATGCAGCAGGCACTATATTAGCAAAGCTTTGAAGATATGAGACACTGTAATAATATCAAGATCCGAGGGATAGTGGAAGAGATCCCCTCAGCGGAACTCCCGCACCTCATGCAAAAGCTGATGAAGGCACTACTGGCACCTAAACTAGCCAAGAACATAATTCTGGATGATGTATTCTGGGTCTCAAAACCTCTGAGATATCGTGGTGAGATTCCATAATGGTAAAAACAAGACAACCCTACTAGCGGCTCTCAAGTGGACTTCTCCATACACATTTGAATCCAAAGCACTTACCTTTTATGTGCTGTCTCTCAGGAAATACTTAATAGTGGAGTCGAACCATGCAGCCATTTACAGCTCTACTCCGAGACCGTGGAATTAGATCAAGTTGGCGCTCGCCACAGACACTTCAAGTCCTACAGGGAGAGTCCATTCACTCCGTGTATGATCTACAGGGAGTGGCAGCCCTGATGGAGACCCTGGTGTAATGGAACCGCTGGCACCCCGACCGGGTACCCTCCGCTGACGGATGCTCCTAGTGCTTTCCAAGGTCTCCAAGCACTCCACCAGACACCATAACCACTGTAGACTCCCACGAACCGCCGCAGCTTGGTTGGGGTCTCGCCACGCTACCCACTCTGGACCCAAGACCAGGGTCTAGCTTCCAGTAGATGGACCTCTCCGAATTCCAGAGAGCAGGAACAGGAACAAGCTCTTAGCAGAGCTCAGCAATAATACCCTGGGGAGTATAGTGATTATAGCAATCCCCAGAGTGTAGTTCTCCAATCCCCCAAACATAAGCCGAAACTTCATGAAGGTACAAGATGATCTGAGGTGCTAGCACACCCAGTCTGGCTTTTATTACAGTTGTTGCAAATACAGGACCGCCCACAGGGAGGGATAAAACAACCAATCATATCACAGTTACATCCCACATATCCCCTCCCCTTATCCTGAGAGGAAATTCAATTATACATACAGTTAAAACATACTTTTTACCCAACTTTCATAACTCTAAAACCATACATCCAATCTCTATAATACATACATATTCACAATCAATCCATTCAGGGGAACAACATATTAAAAAATGGTGCGAATCAGACCAGTGGTTCAAAAGTTAAGGGCAAGTCCTTTGTTACCAAATGAAGCATGGCTTTTCTTCCCAAAACAGTTCCACAGAGTCTCTATCCTGGAGATAATTGGGAAGTAATCCAATTATCTCCAAGGACAGAGGTAGAACTCCATTAGCCACATGGCAGACAAAGGACAATAAAAGACATAAAAATACATACTGTTACATTTATCACATAGAACCTACACATTTACAATTTACCTAACACATAATAGCATACATAATATTGAAGACAGCCTGAATGCAATCTGCTACACAGTCTTAAAGGGACATTGTTCCTAAAAGTCATAATATGTCCACGGATGGTTTTTAAAGGGCCAGCAGCAGCACCATACAAATCCAATATGCCCAAATGTTGCACCTGAAAGGCCAAATCTCCCAGGGACCATAGTCAACAGGTAAGAGGCTGGCAATCAGGCTCCTCCAACAGCCAGGGGTAAAGGGCAGCTTGTCACCAATAAACCCAGTGACAAAAGGCATTTCGTCACACCTGGGTCTAACACAGGACTCACGGTCACGGTCAAAGACGCAAGGGTCTACAACAGCGATGCACAACCCTGCGACGGCCATCCTGTTTACACCATGGAGTCCCTCCGCAAATGCCTATGCTGCGGCATACTGATCCCCTGTACCGCACTTTAAGCCTATGAATCTTACTTAGAAACTATGTTTCCGTTGCTTTTCTTTTTGGCTGATTTTATGTTTCTTATTGAAATTATGTTGGCATGTCCCGCTACAGGCAGCTTTGGCTACCTGGTAGCTTGTCCTCCTCCCCCTGCCTCTACTCCCAAGTTAGATAAGCGAGGAGTCTAAGCGAGACCTAGAGGTGTTAAGATTCTTGAGGATTGCGGCCCTATAAGCCCATACTGACCACCACACGGTGTTTACGCAAGATGATATGTAACCAGCTCATTAGAAGGCATTACTGCTAAAATCGGTTTGACCACTTATTTTTCTTTCTTTTTTTTTTAATCCTAGTTTTGTTATTTCAATTTCTATATTGATGGCCTGAATGTCTTAGTGAGAACCCTCGAAACACGCTCACCATTTAATACTCAGATAAAGCTTGCCTACAGTTGACCTTTCCTGAGGCCATAACATCGCATTACAGTCTAGTGGCAGTGAACTTGATCCTCTATCTACAAACAAAAATTCCTCAGTTCACAGGTTTAGTTTCTGCAAGACACTGTGCCGGTTTGTTTGTCTGATATTTGTCTGATATTCATGCCTGTGTGCTGAATATAAATAAAGATTTTTTTTTTTTTTTTTAAAGGATAAGGGTAGTATGTTGAACAGGGGTCTTGGTGTCCTTATGATCCTTACTAGTGGATATACTGTAACCAGGGCCGGATTTTCCTATAGGCTAACTAGGCTTCAGCCTAGGGTCTCAAGATCAAGAGGGGCCTACATTCAAATTGTTAGCAAAATTAAAATGACACTATTCTAAAAACAGTGAACACTAAAATACTGAACCGAAAATAAGGAGAAATTCTACGCATATGATATGACCAGTGGCGTACTAAGGGGGGGGGGGGGGGCGGTCCGCCCCGGGTGCCACTTACTAGAGGGGTGCCCGGGGCAGACTGCAATGCCCCTCCTGCCGCGATAGCCGAGACCGGCAGTCTGCAGCTCCGCAATGTGCAGAGCTGCAGACCATGGATCTCGCGTGCACTGCCCAATCAGAGCGTTGCTGCGGGTTACCACGGCAACGCTCTGATTGGGTCTCGCGAGATCCATGGTCTGCAGCTCTGCGGAGCTGCAGACCGGAAATGAGGGCCACCGGACCACCAGGGACCCCACCGGACCACCAGGCAGCCCCCACTGGACCACCAGGGATTTAAGGTAATTTTTTTTAGTCACCCCCCCTCCTCATCACCCCTCTCACAATCACCCCCCCTCCTCATCACCCCTCTCCCTCTCACAATCACCCCCCTCTCCTCATCACCCCCCTCCCTCTTACAATCACCCCCCTCTCCTCATCTCGACTTTTTTATTTTATTTATTATCCGTGCCACATTTTTTATAAAGGTTAGTACCAATCACAACATGTTTAATTTAACATATTGATATATATCACAGTAATGATGTATTTTATTGTCTCTCATGTAATTTACAAACTTAAAAATGGGAGGTGAAAGGGCCTCATAAGTGGAATAGCCTAGGGCCTCTTTTCATCTAAATCCGGCCCTGACTGTAATTTAGGACTAGGTAATTGCCTAGGTCTATTTTCTAATATTATATCCAATGAAGATTTGGATCTTCCAACACTCAGCAATTAAAAAAAAACTATTTGCATGCTAGATCAATTAATATTTGCTGTTATTAAAGGGACACTAAGGGCCCATAAAGCACTTTAGCTTGCAGAAATGTTTTGTGAATAGTGTGTCCTCTTTTTTTTATTTTATAAAAAGTGCAGATTTCAATAGAAATTGTCACTTTTGGGGCGTGGCCTGGACACCGAAGGGAGAAGAGGCATGGCGGATGAGCTCCTGCTGTATATCCCGCTGACATAAACCGCAAGGCGTTTGCCAACCCGATTTCGGTAGATAACAAGCGCAACATCGCTACCCGACATGGGAAAGAAAACAAAAACACTAAAAACCCTGACCGGAGAAGGCACCCACAACATTGGCGACCTCCTGCAACAGAAGCCTAAACCTAAAATGGCGGTGCCTCCTGACTCTCCCTACACCTCCTCCTCCGAGGAAGTCATGGATGCCCCTGAAGAAATCCCCTAGACAGTGGGTTACATACCCGTACCTCTGACAGAGGACCTATCAGCCTCAGCCACAAAAGGGGACATAAAGGCCCCCATGAATAACATTTGTGCATTCTTTAATGCTGACCTTGATATTATCCAGGAAAACATTGCTGTGGGCACGACCCGAGTAAAGGCGAATGAAGAACACCTCTCCACAGTGGTCCATCAACAGTAAAGCAGTAAGGAGCAAATTCAAAGCCTCCAGGCAGCCCACAGAGCATTGCAAATCAAAATGGACACTCTGGAAGATACCTGAAGACACAATAACCTCAAAATAAGATGTATATCCGAAACGATCAATGGCCATGAGATGCCACACTTTCTCAGGCGCCTCTTCGCTTCACTACTGCCACAACGCTCCGCGAAAAGCATACAACTGGGTGGCTGTTTTTGACTAGCAAAATCTAACAGGGCTCCGGCTGGAGCTACCCGCGACGTGCTTGTGCTCTTTGTATTGAACCGCGACAGAGCAGCGGCAGTGAAGAATAAAGCATCTTATGGCTTTGAAGAAATGCAACTCCTATTCTTACAGGAGTTATGTAGATCAACACTACAGTGGAGAAGGTCCTTACGAACAGTCGCCCAAACCCTATGCTCAGAGGGTATCGCTTAAAAATGGGGCCCCTCACGTACTCTCCAAGTCATCAAAGAGGGTCGCACCTACCCACTCACCTCAGCAGACGACCCTGAGGCATTCCTCCAAAGGTTGAGCCTTGCCCCATCCACAGGCACAGGAAGCGGACCACACAGCTCATGGGACGTTGGCAAGGTGGTGCCATTCACCCCCAGAGCCGCTGCTGATACCGGCTGAGGCCGGGACGGACACCCGGATGAGGGCTCTACTCGGGACTCACTTTCCAATACACATACCAGTTTAGGTTTATAATTGTATATTTTTTCTCTTCTGTTGATTTAACCGTATATAATCATAGCATTACGTGGGCCACACCGGCCGCGATGGCAGTATCTCTGTGTCTACTCCCCACCCCACCGCTCGGGGGTAACTGAGCGGCACCCCCCCCCCTTCAAAGTTCACTAGAGAATCCAACCCACTACGACACTCTCGTCTCAGGGGACATGGGGTCCCCTCCACACAACCCACGCGGCAGATAAGTGGCGATACACTCACATGCCCCACAAGCACTTCCTACCCACCATACTAACAGGTGACGGAATAAATAGCATCGGTACCAGTTAACCTGACCTACCGACAAGCCCAGCCTGTTATAGAAGTAACACTCAGCTAAATGAGACGCAAGCCACAAGCAGACACGCCATGAGACTGGCAAGCTCACTGACAAAATTCGCCCAGCCTTAGGCGCCCCTCGTGGTGGACGATATTTCAGGAGCACTCTGCTCCCTCCTAGGGGGAGAAGGTGCCCTAACCTATATAACCCAATCCCTACCTGCTGTTCCCACGGGATCCACCAGACCACAATAGTGAACCTACGCCTCCCTAGATGATACTTTTATTATTTTTTGTTTTTTTTTACTTTTATCTATCCTTTTATCAGCCCAAAAGTTTAGCTCAATGCACCACAATGACATGCCGCCACGCTAGACAAGTCTCTCTAACCTGTTATATGCAAAGTTTACTATGCAGGTATTCACCATTTTATACAAGATTGCCTAGCTTAGACCTCATATATATCTTAACTATTACAAATGTGCCGTTCATGCGAATGTACAACATTCAGTCCATATGTATCTCATGATGTGATTGCGAAAAACTGTTGTTGTGACATGATCAATTTCCTTGTAATCATAAGCAGAACTAAAATAAAGAATAAAAAAAAGAAAAAAAAAAGAAATTGTCACTTTTATAGATTAACCTTGTTTACATGCCCGGGCTGTCAATCAGAAGTCCGTGCTGTTAGTTCCCAGTTTGTTTAGCTCAGTTGAGATAAACTCAAGAGGCAGGAAGTTGCTTAAAGCACCTGCCTTGCAAATACCTCTCACTGAGCTGCATTAGAAAGTCTGTGATTGGACAGCCACATTAAGAAGGAGGGCTTGAAAAGCATGCAAACAGCAGATTATTAGATATATCCTAATGAAAAATGCAACAATAAATGCATGCATTTTCTTATTTGGGGGTTATATGATAAATTGTTTGTTTTTATAAATCCTTTAAGTGTGTAGTCTTTATGATATGTGTAGGATATGCCTGGTTCGAAAAGGTCAAAATAATGTATAGCTGAATAGCCTTTATCTAGAAAACGTTTAGCAAATTAATGTGACAATGTTAAGATAACATTTTAATATATTTTAAAGTGACACAAAGCCATGCTGGGGCAGACACCTATATCAATACCTTTTCTGGATGTAAATGTATTAAATGCATAGCACAAGTGTTTTCAGTCTATACAAAAATAACTAACAGTTGTGTTTTGCAAAACCTTTGCTATGACTACCTACATGGTAATTGTGTTGTTTTTAAAGGCAAGAGGACAGGGAACCACTAGGGAGTTTCTCAACCTGCATACAGCTTTATCTTATTTATAGTTAATTAGAGGCATGGGAGAGTAATAGGTCTATGAGAGTCATACAATTCCATTTTTAAACATTACATCTTCATTTTGATAAAATTTATCAAATCCGCCATAATCCTTTTTAGAGTTTTTTTGTTTTTTTAATTCTTTATTTTTGTCGTGCATGTGTAACAATCGAATGACCGTAATGCCACAGCTGCATATTTAGACAATGTGAACATACAAGTGTATAGACTGTTATGAAGCATTTAGAAGACACGCACATTTTTATATAGTCATAATAACAAAATCAAGCTGGGTACATGCTGGTCAGCAATAGTGAATTCTTCTGTTTGGTAACAGTAGCGTAGGGTTAGTGAGTGTATGGAATGTCGTCGCTTTAGCCTCGGGCCCTAGGTATAGTCTCGCTTAACTCGCTTAACTGTGCTCTAGTGTGGTATACATATTCCAAGCAATAACAGGCTGTCTAACCAGTCATGTCTTATAGTAAGTAGACAGGTAGGTCATGTGTCAATTATTGTGTCCGTCTCTAGTTAAGTCGCATTAACAATATAAATTAAGTGTGCTTGTTCAAATCCTGCGTTTGTCATTTGTCAAGTTTTGGAGTTTTTGCATTCTCAAGTGAGTAATAATTAATTGCCTGTACTCAATTGGCATCCACTGACCCTGAATATTTACCTTGTTCATGTTATGTACTTACACCCTAGTTACTCTATGCATATTTAAGTTAATTAGTTGTCATGAATTTAACTGTATATCTCCCAGACTTGGCATTTGAAGTTAGTAAGTGTTACCAATTCTTAGAGGTGACGGGGCTTAATGTAACCTCTCCTCCCCAGATCTCTCCCCCGCCGTTCTGCAACATGTCACTGCTTGTCTTTCTTCCATCCCTGATTGGAGGTCCTCCATGTCTTTCCTCCTACCATTAAAGGACCACTATAATGCCAGGAAAACAAACTCATTTTCCTGGCACTATATGGTCTTTAGGTCCCCCCCCCCCCCCCCACCCTCAGGGTCCCACTCCCGCCGGGCTCTAGGGGGAGGAAGGGGTTAATCCCTTACCTTTCTCCAGCGCCTGGGGACTCTCCTCCCTCTTTGACCGAATGCGCCTGCACGGCAAGAGCCGCGCGCACATTCAGTGGGTCCATAGTAAAGCATTCTCAATGCTTTCCTATGGACGCTGGCGTCTTCTCACTGTGAAAATCACAGTGAGAAGCGCGGAAGCGCCTCTAGCGGCTATCAATGAGACAGCCACTAGAGGCTGGATTAACCCTAATGTAAACATAACAGTTTCTCTGAAACTGCTATGTTTACAGCAGGCAGGGTTAACCCTAGATGGACCTGGCACCCAGACCACTTAATTGAGCCGAAGTTGACTGGGTGCCTATAGGGGTCCTTTAATGATAATCCTCTCTCGCTCTCCCTTCAAGTTGGTAGAACCCACATCAGCCCATCCGTGCAATCTTTCTGTCTTGGCGTTATGTTTGATTCTAGCCTCACATTTGTCTGTTACCAAATCCTGTAGATTCCACCTTAAAAACATAGCCCACATCCACCCCTTTCTTACGCAGGATGCTACTAAGGAGCTTGTCCATGCTCTGCTCTAGTAATCTCTCGCATGGATTATTGTAACTCTCTCCTAATAGGTCTTCCCACAAGTCGTATTGCCCAGCTACAGTCTGTAATGAATGCTGCAGCTAAACTGATTTTCCTCTCCTGTCGCTCCTCTCACACCTCTCCCTTCTGTCAGTCCTTACATTGTCTACCAGTATCCTATAGGAGTCAATTCAAGGTACTAATCTACACCTATAAAGCACTTACCAATTCTAGCCCCTCCTATATTTCTTCACTGATCCGCAGGTATTCTCTTTCTTGGTCTCTCCGCTCTGCCCATGACCTTCTCCTGTCCGCTGCTCGCACCCAAACGGCCAACTCACGCTTGCAAGACTTCTCGCGGATGGCTAATTTCCTATGGAATAGTCTGCCTACCGCCATCAGACTCTCCCCTTCAATCATTTAAAAAGTCCCTCAAAACCCATCTCCTTAGGAAAGCTTATGGCCTCCCAGAGTAACCTCTACCTCACGTACCTGTCCCTTGTTCTCCCCTAAAGGGCAGCACTCTATTCTCTCCTTCAGCTCTGCTTCACTCCACCTTGTTTGATTGCTACCTCCTGTCCTGTTGTGTTTTACACCCTACCTCCTATAGACTGCAAGATCGTTTGAGCAGGGCTCAACCTATTGTTCCTGTAAGTCTTTGTAATTGTCTCATTTAGTGTTAAATCTCCCTCCATTGATAATATTGCAAAGCGCTTAGGAATATACTGGCACTATATAAATACCAGTAATAATAATAATAATAATAATAATATATGGAAACAGCATGGTTAAGGAACAGGCTCGGTCAAAGCAGTGCAGAATAGTGAGAAGATGGGTAAACAAGTCAAGGATTGAAGAGGTCAGAAAAGTCAAAATCAAGCCAAAGTCAATAACCGGGTAATCAGAGAACTATAAGGAACTCATTCTCGGGGTACCAAAGACCATGACAGGACACAGGTCTCCTGGTGGACTGGTGTTATAGAAGTTTAGAGTTGGACATCATCAGAACAACGTCAGAGCGATAGGAGCGCAACACTGAAATTATGACATGCCTTCATCATTCTCGCTATAATAGGAAGTATGGATACAGCGTTCTGCATCATTCTTAAAACTAAAACTATGCACAGTATGTATCGTTAATGCAATGTTTGATGCTTTAAGGAGAGCTCGTGTAAAATTCAACACAGAATGTATAATTTTTTGGGACAACAGATAAAGCGTCCTGCATCAAAATCAACACTAGAGTGGAACACAGTGATGATGGCTAGAGATGGCTACCCTGACAGTAGGATCGCCAGGACAGGGTCTGCACAAGTAAAACATGGTAGCAAAACTTGTGAATTTATCTGAAAAATTTATGAATTTATCTGAAAAGACCTCAGCTGTGCCTTTGTGAAATGGACTTAGGTGACACTGTTAGGCTAGTCGATGTTCTTGAGTACTTGCGTCCAGATTGTCCCATACTTTAACGGTTTGGGGTAAATGGGGTTGGTATTCAGAGAATGAGCAAAGTCACTTTAACAGAAAGTCTCTGAAAAATAAGTCACAATAGGCGGGACAATCCAGAGGCAAGGCCATGCAGCAAGCATCCAGGACCAGGAAGCAAGAGGAAGGTCCTTAGCAGGATAATCCAAGGCAGGGTCAGGTATGCAAGAGTCAAAGCCAGGCAACAACGTTCAGGATCAAGAAACAGGTTCAGAGTATGATAATCCAAGGCAGGGTCAGGCAAACAAGGATTAGAGTCAGGTAACAGGATTCAGGATCAAGGAACAAGTTTTAAAGTCCTTAGAAATTATGAACAGAGAAGGCTTGTAACTCTACAGAGCTCACAAGACATCTGAGCAAAGAACCTAGAGTGGTGTCAGTTTAAATAGGGGAGAAGAAGTGGAAACCTACCCATGAGAAGTGATCTAGAGGTCTATTTAAGTAGATGGCCCCCCTCAGAGAGTAGGCATCCACCTTCACTTTGTGGGTGGGTCACTATGCAAAATTTCCAGCTCAGTTGGATCCCCCAGGGTTCTGACACCCAGAGGGGATCTTGGAACACCATGGGGGAACAGCAAAGATAGCCCCATGCTGAATGCC
This sequence comes from Pelobates fuscus, assembly GCF_036172605.1. NCBI lineage: Eukaryota > Metazoa > Chordata > Amphibia > Anura > Pelobatidae > Pelobates > Pelobates fuscus. The sequence continues at coordinate 108,387,861 of NC_086327.1, read as the reverse complement.
CGATGGAGGGGAGGTGGACCAGAGAGCAGACATGCTCCGTCTCCCATCCCTTGCACATCGTGACCCATGTGGATTGGCTGCAGGGGTCGGGGGAGGGGAGCAAGTACGGCTCACCTTACACTTACAGCAAAATATTAGCACACCTTGCTGGCGGCCTACAAACAGGCACACCGAACCTGCAAGTAGACCTCAAGTCAGTCCACTTAGTTCAGTATAAGTGGGGTGGAGACGAGGGAGAGGCAAGCTCAGAACAGAGAAGGTATGTAATGTTGATAATTCACAAAAAGTACAAGTGACTCATGATATTAAATGTATGCTTACTAATGCAAGGAGCCTAAATAACAAAATGGGGGAACTAGAGGCAATAGCATACACTAAACAATATGACATAACAGGCATAACTGAAACATGGTGGGATGTGACACATGACTGGGCAGTTAACCTAAATGGGTATACACTATTTAGGAAGGACAGAAAAAACAGGAAAGGTGGTGGAGTATGTTTGTATGTCAACCATGAGTTAAAGCCAAATCTCAAGCAAGTGGAATGTGATGAGGAAAATGTGAAAGCGTTATGGGTAAATATCTGCTTGGGGCAAAAGAAGGAAAATCAACTATTGGTTTGTATATGTTATAAACCACCTAATGTTAATATTGATGAGGAACAACAGCTGTTTGAGCAAATTGAGAAAGCTGCAAATCTGGGTAACACTTTAATTATTGGAGATTTTATCTACCTGGACATAAATTGGGACAGAGGGACTAGTAGCTCAGCAAAGGGAATTAGGTTTTTGAACTTGTTAAATGACACCTTCATGTCACAACTTGTACAAGCACCAACTAGAAAGGATGCTTGTCTGGACCTGGTTCTAACAAACAACGTTGATCTTTTGACCAACATTCAAGTAGGTGAGCACTTGGGAAATAGTGATCACAATACAGTGTCCTTTGAAATAAACTCAAAAAAACAAAAGCACATGGGGTATACTAAAACATATAATTCTTAAAAGGCCAATTTCAATAAGTTAAGGGCAGCTTTACAATATATTGACTGGCATAAACTCTTTAGTGAAAAGAACACTGAGGATAAATGGAACATATTCCAACAAATATTAGAAAGGTACATTTCTCAGTATGTACCACTGGGTAATAAATATAAAATAAAAAAATTTAAACCAATGTGGTTTAGTAGAGAATTAAAACAAGAGATTAAAAATAAGAAAAGGGCATTTAAAGCATTTAAATCGGACAAATCAGATGCATCCTATAAAAGATATAAGGAAGCGAATATAGCGTGCAAAAAGGCGATTAGATTTGCTAAACTTCAAAATGAAAAAATGATATCCAAAGGGAGCAAAACCAAAAAAAAATAAAGTGTAGATACACTAAAAACTGGAATAGGGGTGTTAGTTAATGAAGACCAGGAAAAGGCAGAAATTTGAAATAACTATTTCTCCTCCGTATATATTAAAGGGACACTATAGTCACCTGAACAACTTTAGCTTAATGAAGCTGTTTTGGTGTATAGAACATGCCCCTGCAGCCTCACTGCTCAATCCTCTGCCATTTAGGAGTTAAATCCCTTTGTTTATGAACCCTAGTCACACCTCCCTGCATGTGACTTGCACAGCCTTCCATAAACACTTCCTGTAAAGAGAGCCCTATTTAGGCTTTCTTTATTGCAAGTTCTGTTTAATTAAGATTTTCTTATCCCCTGCTATGTTAATAGCTTGCTAGACCCTGCAAGAGCCTTCTGTATGAGATTAAAGATTTATGTGATTAAAGTTCAATTTAGAGATACAATTATTTAAGGTAAATTACATCTGTTTGAAAGTGAAACCAGTTGTTTTTTTTTCATGCAGGCTCTGTCAATCATAGCCAGGGGAGGTGTAGCTAGGGCAGGATAAACAGAAACAAAGTGATTTAACTCCTAAATGACAGTGAATTGAGAAGTGAAATTGCAGGGGGATGATCTATACACTAAAACTGCTTTATTTAGCTAAAGTAATTTAGGTGACTACAGTGTTCCTTTAAGGAAGAACCCATGGCAATAGATGTGCAAATGATTGCTGCTAAAAACTTGCAGAAAAATTGTAATTGGTTAACTCAAGACAAGGTGCAGCAACTAAAGAAAGTTACTATGAACAAAGCGCCAGGGCCTGACGGTATTCATCCACGAGTACTTAAGGAACTGTGTAGTGTAGAAATAAGTGAACCTCTGTTTTTAATCTTTCAAGATTATTTTCTTTCACGAAGTGTTGCGGAGGATTGGAGGAAGGCAGATGTGGTTCCTTTTACAAAAAGGGTTCAAAATCCTTGCCTGAAAATAATAGACCTGTGAGATTAATTCCTGTGACTGGAAAAGTATTTGAAAGGTTATTAAGGGATAATATTCAAGAATTCCTTGAGAAGAACATGGTTATCAGCAAAAATCAGCATGGTTTTATGAACACAGGTCATGTCAAACTAACTTGATTGCATTCTATGAAGAAGTAAGTAGAAGTATAGATCAGGGTGTTGCAGTGGATTGGATCTATTTGGCATTTGATACAGTTCCACACAATAGATTAGTGTTCAAACTCAAAGAAATTGGTCTAGATGAAAATTCTTGTTCTTGGGTAGAACATTGGCTTAAAAATAGAGTACAGAGAGTTGTCATTAATGGTAAATTTTCAAGCTGGACAGAGGTGGCAAGTGGTGTCCCTCAGGGTTCTGTTCTGGGACCCCTTCTATTTAACATGTTTATAAATGATCTTGAAAAAAAGCATTGAAAGTCATGTTTCAGTGTTTGCAGATGACACAAAACTCTTTAAAGTAATACAATGTGAGCAAGAAGTGAATTAGTGATAACAACACATGAAAAGGACTTGGGAATTGTTATAGACAACAAACTATGTAACAATGTGCAATGTCAATCAGCAGTGGCTAAGGCCAGTAAGGTATTTTCATGCATTAAAAAGGGCATTCATTCTTGGGATGAGTATCAATTTGCCTCTTTATAAATCACTGGTAAGACCACATATTGAATATGCTGTGCAATTTTGGGCACCTGTTCTATAGAAGGATATTATGGCACTAGAAAAAGTGCAGAGGTGGGCTACAAAATGAATAAAAGGAATGGAACATATCAGCTATGAAGAAGGGTTAACAAAGGTACACCTCTTTAGTTTATAAAAACGTCGCCTGAGAGGGGATATGATAACATTATACAAATATATTCAGGGCCAATACAAACCATTGTGTGGAAATCTATTCACAATCCGGACTTTACATATGACACAAGGTCATGCGTTTAGACTGGGAAAAAAGAAGATTTCGTCTAAGGCAAAGAAAAGATTTTTTTACTGTAAGAACAATAAGGATGTGGAATTCTTTGCCTGAAGAAGTGGTTTTATCAGAGTCCATAAAGATGTTCAAACAGCAACTAGATGCATGCTTGCAAAAATAGAATATTCGGGGGGGGCGGAGCCTGGCTGTGGAGCTAACAGGACGCACGCTGTAAGAGCTCCTGGGCCTAAACAAGCAGATTGGACTATAAACTCGGGCCAACCTGGTGATTTGGACCCGAACCGGCAGAACCAGGCTCAGTAAGCATCTGGGTACCGGGGGATACCCCTCACGAGTGTTTAAGCCACTGGAATCCCCGGACCGAGGCTTACGGCCTACACCGCGTGGCGCTGCAGAGAGGCGGCCGCTCTCTCAGCCCACGAAACCGCTGAGCAAATACCGCAACACAGCTGCCCTCCTCCCCCCCCCCCGGACCGGAGGGGGTTATCCCGGTCCAGCTTCAGACCCAAAGGAGCACAAGCCGACAACACAAAGTCACAGCACCTATTTAAAATGGCGGCTGCACACGAGGGAATGACACACGCTGGCCCACGACTACTAAGCGACGACCTGCCAGCCCGCATCGACCTATCGTTCGCAAACTTCTGGAAGAGGCTGCAGGAGAAACTGGTAATCGGAGCCGGACAAAGCACGGCACCACAACGACCTACCTCCCTCCCTCAACGTAACGCCTCTATGGCGCCGAAATCGGGACAGTATGGGCCCTGTCGGACCCCGCAGAGAAGGAGAGTAAGGGGAAGCCGTAAAGCTTCAGACAGCCCCGCCTGTCCGGTAAATGATATACAGACACAAACCGACCCACAATGCATGACCGCCCCTCCACGACCGGGTAAGCGCTTACCCCGAGGGCGCCAGTCACAGCACTTACAAGGCACCGGTGGCGGACACTCCGTGCGGGCAGCGAACCAGGCACCACCTCACAAGATCAAAACTGCGCAGAAACATAAGCTTGGGGTGAAGACCTCACCAGAGAAACCGCAGCAGCAACTAACGTCCTTCACAGTAGCTCGGTGCAAGCTTCAGCCTGACAAGCAGGGACCGGACGAGCCACGGCAGACTAGCACCTGCAAGTACATGACTCACCCCCAGATGCTAATGCCTCTGATTATGCTGAAGGACTTTAACATTTTTCCTGACCACACAGAGTTCCTGTTCAGTACCCTCATGCTGGACAGGTCGGTCCGTCAGGTGGGTATAGGCTGAAGGGACTAACTTAACCCCTTAAGGACCAAACTTCTGGGGGGGCGTGGCCTGACCACGAAGCCGAGCGGACGCATGTAAGCTAAGCTCCCGCCGACATTGGGCCCCAAAGCACACAAAAGCTACCAAACGAGCAAAAAACACCGAAAAACTCACACTGGGCACCGGCATGGATAGAAGGCTCCAGCGGAAACTGAACAAGAAGCTGACAGAAACGGGTACGTCCGTGGCAGACATGTTCGCGGCTTCCCGTGCGGCCCAGCCGGAGCAGCAAGATGGCGGCCGACACAGCCCTAAGACCCCGTCGGCACCGGTGCGACCGGAGTCCCCACGGAGCCCCAGCTCACCGAAAGGGGACACCTCCCAGATCATCGCGCAACTGCTGGAGGTAAAATCTTTCCTGGCGGGCGAGATCAACAGGACCACGGCGGAAGTGAAGGCCGAGATCGCGGCACTGGGACACCGCACGGCCATCCTGGAACAGAGGCAGGAGACCACCGTCAGAGCACATAACGAGGTCACCTGCCAGGTAAACTCCCTCACCACGAGGCTGCGGGCTGCAGAAGCCGCGCTGGAGGACCTAGCAAACCGCTCACGCCGAAATAACATTAGGCTGAGAGGCCTACCTGAAGGTGAGGGGGAGGGAAGCCTACAGGACATAGTGCTAGCAATCTTAAAACCCCTTGCACCTAACATCCCCGACCAACTATGGCATCTTGATCGGGTACATAGAGCCCTAGGCGCCAGGAAAACTGACACTAGACAGCCGAGAGATGTCATAATGCGGTTCCAAAACTTTCAAACAAAAGAAGCCATAATGAAGTGCAGCAGGGAAGGCCCAGTCTCTTATAAGGGGACTAAAATTCTCCTATTCCAAGACCTGGCCCCAGAGACCCTCCAGAGACGCAAGGAATGGCGACCGATCACGGACTTACTCAGAAATCACAACATAAAATATGCCTGGGGACACCCGTTTAAGCTCATGGCCTTCAAAAATGGAAGGCCGAAGACGTTGGCGCCTGATGGGGACGCAACAGCCTTCCTCCACGCACTAGACATACAGGCCCCGCCAAATCTACAATGGCAGACCGCAAACCCGACGGACATACAGCAGCTACCCAGGGAGTGGTATACAGCCGGGTAATAAAGAAGGCGACCCTCGGTACTGACCACTTATGATCTTGCTCCCTGTCATTGAGAACTACCCCGCATGGACATGCATCCTCGGAAGGGTGAGGTAAACAGAGACTCAATAGACGATCATGCCCCCCCCCTAGATCACTCCCTTCTCTTCCCCCTAAAGCACCCCGAAATTATACAGAAAAATTATATAAAAAAAAAAAAAGGACATTACTCTCAAAAATGTAATTAAATAGACAATCCAAAGAAATTGGACAGTGGGAAAAGGGAACCTTTCTCCCCAGGGACACCTACCCTGAGACGGCAAGACATGACCCGTTGTACCCCCAGAAAAAACAAAAAACAATAATAAAACACAAAAAACAAAAAAAAACAAAAAAAACAAAAAGAAAACAGAAAATATCTTGAAAATATGTATAAAAAAGAAAAATAGCGAATATTAACAGTAATATAAAATTACGATCTAATTCAAAATATTAAGATAGCCAACAAGTCTTTAACGGATACCGAATGATAACCTCCTCAATATTTAATAATCTTAAAAATAAACAAAAAAAGAAAAAAAATAACAAAAATAAAAATAACACAAATAAACCAGTAAACAAGCGAAAATAAATTAAAAGTTGGTCATGAAGGAAGATGAGACTATTCAAGGTTCTGCCCACATCCAAGAACTTACTTTTTGCAATAAAAACTATCGAACTGAGATAGAATACCCAGACAAATGGCAGAGGCGATCCACAGCTTTATTATAAAGACAGAAGGCCAACTGGACACTTGATCCCAGCCTAATTGGGGTGGGGAATGGGGGGTATGGAGGGGACAAAGGGAACTGTGTCGGGGGACAGGGATTGCATACACTTCAGGGCTGAGAGGCTCACCACCCCTCTTCCAGACACAAGGAGACTCTTGAGTGTTGAGATGCCCCGAAAGAACATTGCCCAGCCATCTCAGAGACGAAAAGCGGAAAGTCCACAAGATCAACTCACTGACCGGCGGGCAGGTCTGCCAGAGCGATGAGACAGCCCAGCAGCCGCGCTCATGCATTCACCACAGGGTCTAATGGACAAATTGGTACCAGTTCGGGACCTTGCTTCGGTGCTCTGGACCCATTTTCTTTTTTTGGGCCAGCAGCTCCGATGCAGACGCCCCACACGAGTCTGGCAAACGATAAGACCAGACGGTTTATCTCTCTACTATGTTTCTTTTACGTTATTTGTATTTGTATTTGTATTTGTTTCTGTAAATATGTGTGCGGTAATTTGAATAACTTCTCTCTCTCCCTCCCCCCCCTCTCCCCCCTCATGGTGACCGGAGCGTCTCAGGCTAGGAGGTCAAGGCAACAAGGAGTTGGGACACCCCAAAGACAACGCCCTAGAATCAGCTGGAAGGCAACACCCGTAAGTCAGCTCACATGCACGCAACCCACTCACCAACATGACCACACGAATTAACTCCCTAAACGTTAAAGGGTTGAACGCCCCTAAAAAACGCAGACTCCTATACAGGGAACTTAAACGACTAGGCCCGGACATAGCCTTCTTACAGGAAACTCACCTCCCAAAATCTCTAGGGTTTTCCCTCAAAGACCACATATACAACACGGGTTATGAGGCTAGAGCACACTCCAAACGCAACGGTGTTGCGATACTGATACACAAACGCTGCCCACTACGGGTCACAGGGGTCAATCTGGATTCAGACGGGAGATACATAATACTATCCGGGACATTGTATGCACACACCATACACCTGATAAATATATACGCACCTAACGAACCAACCAAAGAATTCTGGGACCAAATGTCTGACAAGTTACGGGCCCTACAACACGGCATGATCATCATGGGAGGAGACTTTAATGCTGCTCCGTGCCCAGCTACAGATAGGGGGACCATAAGGGGCCTACCACGCTCGCACGGTAGAGGGAGACAAGATAGACTGGTACACGACTTCATAAACTCATCAGGTCTGATAGACGCGTGGAGAGCCCAACACCCAGGGGAGGTTGACTATACTTTCTACTCAGCACCCCACGACTCTTACTCCCGCATAGACTTTTTTCTAGTTAATGGCCAAACCATCCAAAGAACCACTAAGACATCAATAGGATCTATAACCTGGTCTGACCATGCAGACATTTCCATAGAACTGGGCAGTCTGTGCGCGGGAACCCAATGGAATTGGAAACTAAACACCTCCCTTCTACAGGACCCAGATATCAAAGAGACTATTCGCAAAGAAATAGTAGAATATTTCCAGTTAAACACCACTCAGGACCTGACTCCGGCCACCATATGGGCCGCTCATAAATCGGTCATCAGAGGTGTCATAATTAGAGAGGCGACCAGAAAAAAGTTAAGAAAAACGACGCACTTAAAATCCCTTTTACGCGACCTCCACACCCAAGAACAGAGACACAAAACTAACCCCTCCCCCGAAGGACTCACAGCCCTACAAATTACCAGGCGCCACATCAGGGAAACCCTACTAGATGACGTAGCTAAGGCAATGACCTGGTCCAAGAGAAATTTCTATGAACAAGCCAACAAGATGCACACGCTCTTAGCGCGCACTCTCCGCCCGCGGCCAAAACAAAATCATATCAGGGCAATTAGAGACCGCGAAGGTCGGACAAAGACAGCACCCACCGACATAGCTCAAATATTCACAGAATTCTATAAAACTTTATACAACCACACACCCACAGACGCAGACAAGACCCCACACATGCAGGACGAGATTAGGCAATTTCTACATAAACTCAACCTCCCGAAACTGACCCCTGCACTCACAGAAACCCTAGGGGAAGAATTTACAGCAGACGAAATAGATAGAGCCATCACTAGACTTAAAGGACATAAAGCCCCGGGCCCAGACGGCTATGAGGGCAGCTATTACAAGACGTATAGGGAGGAACTAATACCCCACCTGCTAGGATGGTTTAACCACCTGATGCAGGGCGGACGCCCCGACCCAGATATGTCAACAGCCCACATTGTATTAATACCTAAACCGGGGAAGGACACGTCATACCCGGAACATTACAGGCCCATATCATTGATCAACCACGACGTAAAACTATTAGTTAAGATACTAGCAGACAGACTGGCCCCACACATACATGGACTAGTACATCCCGACCAAGTAGGATTCATCCCCGACCGCCAACTGTTCGAAAATACCAGACGTAACATCAACCTTATTTGGACACAGACGACTTCACAAACCCCTACGCTCGTTCTCTCTCTTGACGCCGAAAAGGCGTTCGATAGAGTTAATTGGTTATACCTGTTTGAACTTTTACGACATCTCCAATTCCCAGATACATATATACAAACTATCCAAGCCATGTACACCGACGTCAAGGCACTCATACGGATCCCTGGCGCCAAGACATCCCCTATCACCCTGCATAACGGCACACGCCAAGGCTGCCCACTATCGCCCCTCCTATTCGTACTCACGTTAGAACCCTTGCTGCAAGCAATCAGAACGAACAAGGCCATAGAGGGAATAACAGTGGGCGACCAAACATATAAAGTTTCGGGATATGCAGACGATGTCCTTCTCACCCTTACAAACCCAAGAACTTCGATGACGGCTCTAGACAGGGACCTAACAGAATACGGAGCCCTCTCAGGATATAAAGTCAACTTATCGAAATCCACTGCCCTCCCAATAGCCATGACGGCAAACGATACGATGCACATTAGGAATCACCACCACATACCCATAACACATACCGCGATTAAGTATCTAGGGATACATTTGACGGCTGATCCCCGAAAGCTGTACGGAGCTAACTACACCCCCCTTATCAGGACCCTGGACGCGGACCTTGACAAATGGACAGATAAGCCCATATCCTGGATAGGGAGAGTGCACACAATCAAAATGAATATACTCCCCAGGCTCCTCTTCCAAGCCCTCCCCATCCCCGTCACTAAAAAAGACCTGGCCCCCTTACAGAGGGCTATCGGAGACTTTATATGGCAGCGCAAACGACACAGAGTGGCCCGCAACATTCTATACAGACCCAAAGATGGAGGGGGATTAGGGTTACCCCATCTGTACAACTACTACCTAGCGGCTCAATTGACACAAGTGGCCTTGTGGCATTCAACACCGGGAACCCGCAGATGGGCAGACCTTGAAGCTGGCTTCACGGGAGCCGACTTGCCCCAATTCTACATATGGGTACCCAGAGAACACAGGGCGATCCTACGCACAGGCTGCCCAGCCATACTGAACTCCCTACGGGTATGGGACTCCACGGCCCTAAAATTCAAACTAACCACGGCCCCCTCCCCAATGATGCCCCTGTTTCGAAATAGAGCTTTCTTACCGGGTATGAGGGCCCAAGATTTTAAAAACATAGAGGAGGCGGGGATACAGAGGGCGCTACACTTATATGAAGGGAACCAATTGGTGACGTTCGACAAGCTGACAGAAAGGACCAGGCTGGGCCCCTCAGACTTCTTTAGATACATGCAAATACGAGATTTCGCACAACATAAATTAGCAAAAACGGCAGCAACCACCGCACTCACAGGCTTCGAGCGAATGTGCCTCAAAGAAAACCCCCCAAAGGGGTTGATATCTAACCTCTACGCACACCTATGCACAAACAGCTCAGATTGGGATAGCCTCCCCTACACCACACAGTGGGAAACTGACCTAAATGAGACACTAGAGGGCACAGATTGGAGGGAAATCTGGGAAGCGAACAAAACTATCTCGATATGCGTCACCCAACAAGAGTAGGCCTACAAGACCATGCTGAGATGGTATACGACCCCGGCAAAACTATATCGCATGGGAAAAACCCCAGACGACCTGTGCTGGAGAGGGTGCGGGCATAAGGGGACTTACATCCATATGTGGTGGGAATGCCCTAAAGCACAGGCTTTCTGGCGAGATGTAGGGAACCTATTACAACAAGTATTCCACAGGCACATAACTATAGACCCATGGGTATTTTTGCTTTCGAGAACTCTAGACGATTGGCCTAGGAAGCAACAAAAACTGCTTCATAAAATCACGTTAGCGGCCAGACTTACCATGGCACAGGCATGGCTTAAACCAGAAATCCCCCAGGTGACCGCAGTAATTCCTAAAATAAAGGACATACGGGTTATGGACGACCTCACAGCACGAGTGAGAGGTAATATAAAATCATACGAAAAAATCTGGGAAATGTGGATGGCTGGTGACTGGGGTTCATAAGTAGACCACACTAGGACCACCCCACTGACACACTGCCTTCCACCGCTACCACACTTGACTGGTAAAAAGTGAAACACCTCCTGCACGGCGCTCCGATGCTCACCATGGGAATCCGCTCCCTCCCCCCCCCCCAGACTATCCACCCCCCCCCCCCCCTCGGTTAATTCCTACTAGAGATGATGAGGGACAACAGACTAAGTCCACTCATCAGCAGCATCGGGAGGACTTACTCATTGAGCATCCAGCCAACGAGCAGTGTTTGATGTTACAGGGGTGGATACCCCACGCTCAGAGCACAAGTCTGGGCTACGTGGCTCGTCCCTCCGGGCTGGATACTACATGGTTTAACCGATTATACTTAGACACCTCTATAGCGTGCACCTTTAATATGTTCTTTCTTTTTGTCGTTCTCCTTTTATGATTATTGTCGTTTCTCATTGTACTATTTCTATGTACAATGTATATAATGTATAACTGTGACACCAATTAGCTAACACTAACGAATCTGAGAAACTATACCTAAACCGCGGACGCGGTATGTTCCAGTGCCAATTGTACCCATACCATTGTCAACAAAGGAACTTGTAATGTAACTGATGATGTGTTATACGCAGAAATACCAATGTCACTCCAAAAATAAAGAATTTGAAAAAAAAAAAAAAGGACCAAACTTCTGGAATAAAAGGGAATCATGACGTGTCACACACGTCATGTGTCCTTAAGGGGTTAAAGGAACACTAATACCACTGGCAGCAACCCACGGCCCGGACACCTACCTAGCAATAAATGTACCTATTGAACTGCAAACACTTTACTATTATTATTATGTCTCCATACTTCAGCAACATTGAACAATTAATTCCACATAAGTTTTAAACTGTGTAGTCTCAGTGCAAAGTTGACCTAATGTCATGTTAAGTTGTTGTTTAACAGTTCGCCCCACCTAGGGAAAGCATAAACTTAATTAACCTTAACACATAATGCTCTGTACTAAGGTTTGTCCTAACTTTAATTGCCTTACCGAGAGATATTTGAACTGTTTAAGCCTAACCTCATGCCATATCCTTTATAGTGCATAACACTTACTTAATCATTTTACCATCTACATGCCAGGTCTCTCCCGGTGTGATGCTCCTGCCTGATTGTTCCCACTGATAAATATGCTCAAGCATCCACCATACGGTAGTAATTCACTGCAACTTCTCATTCCTGTTCAACGTGTTAGTATTTAGTTACATGGCCACTCGGGCATAACCCTGGACTGTCAGGGATTTTTTTCTTATACAGATGAGCTAGGGACTCTTATGTTGAAAACTGGTTATAATATGTTTTTATTCTTTTAAACCCTGGTTCCTGTATTGTAACATTACATTACTTTTTCAGCTAAGATGGCTATCAGAAATTAAGACGTTAAATGTACTCCTCAATCATCTTTAAAGTTACCTATACTCATATAAAGCGATAACTTACTTGTATGCTGATAACTAAAGATATGCCAGTTTACCTGTCATGTATCGGCCTCCTTAACACGTGCCTAATTTGCTAATGTACACACTATGATTGTGCCTCCTACAAGGAAATAAGCAACTTTGTTTTAGCATGTTACTTATACTTATGTAAAGCGATAACTTACTTATATATGTTTGTTAAGCCTGATAACAAAAAAAAAAATGTGCCAGTTAAGAATACACCCCGCATGCTCGCGTGGAAAACGCCTGAGGATTGCCTTTGGGGTACCTCGAGCCTGTCTGTACTATATGCGTGCACTACAAAAATAAAGAATTTAAAAAAAAAAAAAAAAAAATAGAATATTCAAGGATATAATTTTTCAATGCAGGGTAATAGCTTCTTGATCCAAGGATAAATCTGGAATTTTTTCCTAGTTTGTTGCAAAATTGAAAGTGCTTCAAACTGGGGTTTTTTTGCCAAAAAAAACCCCACAAATGGGAGGAAGGCAGAACTTGATGGACGCAAGTCTCTTTTCAGCTATGTAACTAACTTTGTAACTATGATATCAAATTCCTAATAGACTCCCAAAACCAAGTTAATTATGAGGAAGATCACATGAGTTTAATTACCACTAATCTCACAATTGCTCCAGCATAAATCGGTTGTCATTTCACCATTTCTGTACAACTGAACTGGTGTGGGGTAAAATTTAATTAAGACGGTGTCACTAATGTGCATGCTGATTAGACCAAAAATATAGCATATTAAAGGAACACTCCATCCACAATAAAAGCTACAGCTCGCTTTGGCCAAATAATATACAAGTAGAACTTTTTTCATTATCTGAGCAATTGCGGAGGTAGCAGGCTTTCGGTGAGGGCTGTTTTTGACAAACTGATGGAAAACTAATTGATATTAAAAGGGGGGGGGGGGGGGGCGACAAACTCACAGCACCCTAAGCTGCATTGGTTTTGGTACCTGGAGTGTCCCTTTAAGAGATTTCTACTCCATAATATTTAAATACTGCTCCTACTTCCTCTTTTGTTGCTTGGCATTTCATTGAGTTTTTTTATTTGTATCCACATGACTCACAATAGGAATTATCTGAATTTTGCATAGTTTAACTTTTAACCTTCACTCGTGGTAAAAAGTGAATTTGCTGATGGAATATGCACAAATTGCATATTCTACAATTACTAAATAAGATACATTTTTCTACAGTATGACGGAATGCAATTTCCATTGAACAGATACATAATGTCACTCATATATGCACAGCAGGTGACTTGAGGAAGCGGTACATGAACCAAGTTTCATTTTGAAGGAGTAGGACCAGAAGCAGAATCCAGAGACAGAGGTTCTCATGCCTGGGAAGGGAGGTTTGTTTTGGGGAACCCCAATCAGCTAATTAAGCAGCCAGTCTATAGTAGCAGTGCCACTAGTTAGATTCAATTCATTTCGTTACTTTTTTCTAAGTGACTAAAAGAACTCAATCAACTCTCAATAATATGCTTATCTGTGCCCAGGGCCGAAATGGAAAAAAAATTTGGCCCAGGCATTTTTTATCACAGCGACCAAGTGCTAAGGGGGCAGGGTCAGAGAAGGAATGTTCTGCGATAACCAATGATAAGCACACTGCCTCACAGTGAGGATATCGGTACAATGCACTTCCAAAGCCAGAGAGGGCCCAAATTAAGTCTGACTTTGGATGGGCCGACAGGGGAGATGAAAGGGGGGGAGGTTAGGGTCTATTCCTATCCCATGAACCCCTCTCCAGTAGATGTTTATGGGAGAAGAAGAATATCCACAAACAACAGTTTTAATCATCACATAGGATAAGTGGAACTGTCTGAAATATGCATTCTCTCAGACACACTGCAGGCAGAGACACCCGCAAATACATACTATCAAACACATATTTACACAGATTCAAACTGCAAAACCTGCATTCATCCGCACTTTACAGTTTTGTTTTTTATTCACCCTCCTGTTTGTATAGGTTTTGCAGTAGGAGGGTGGTTTTCCTGGGGTCTAGTGGGAATAAGGTTGTACTCATCACTCCTGCACAGCTTCCTTCATGCACAGTGACAGGGAGTGATAAGACATTGCATCATCCCTTTATATCGCCTTAATATGAATAGCATCACAGGGCCCCGATGCTCAGCTTTTATGTCTCCTTATTTAATGTGCCTCGGCTGTGCCACAACAGGTCTGGATTATGGCATATATTACTAAATCTTTGATATACATTTAAATTAAAATTATCACATAAAAGAAAAAGTAAATCAAATGGTGATTTTCAATATTTTATTAGACTATGTATTTTCCTAAGAAATGTCTGTTTCTCTTTAAATACAATTCAATCTATTCCAATCGTGCCTTTTGCTCACCTTGACAAGGTGAAACAGCACTTTTTGCACTGCTGCTAGGAACGTTTTGCTAAAAACAGAATCACACAAGCCAACATTACAAACACAAACATACTTATTTATTCACTAAATGTGCGTGTTAAAATGAGTTGTTGCAAGAGAAAAGATTATTCCCGTGTGCACTGCCACCTTGGGACTTCTCTCTAATAAACTCGCAGAAAACTACGGTAAGCTCAAGGGTGGTGTTAAAGACCTAAGCGGCCTTTGATACATTAAACCCTGACAAACTCTACGTAAACTGCACTGTGAGATGTTCTAAACTCCAGTTCTTCATGGAGTTGCCAATTCAGGTGCAACAAGTTTGCGTTTGTTAAACACTTACATGGAGCTCCGGCTAAAGTAAAAAATAACCCAACATAATTCAGATGAACGCCTTACTGCCATCCATTGAATGTAGCCTCAGTGCACCTCGAAAATGAGTAACCAAAAAGAGATTTTAAGACAACAAACCCCTCTGCTCCTTTGGAAAGCCCCCCAGAAAGTTGAAACTAACTATAGTCACTTTTGATTTGCCATGGTTTATTCCACTAATAATGTTTGAGATTATGCACAAAAACATTAAGCTAACACTGACAAAATTGTAAATGGTAGTTAAATCCATTCTTATTTCGTGAGTGGATTTCCTCTAATCTTTTATTTTTGCTTATAATATATTGCACATTTTGCACTAAGTATCTTTATGATTTGCATTTTTTAGGAGTGAATATTAATATTAAGAGTTATCTTCAAAGAAGTATAAGTATATTTTAAAGAATTCTTCTGCACCATATTTGTGCTTTTGTTTATAAATTATAAAGGTCTATTTCTAAACCTTTTGACATTTCTCCCGCAGAGACATTTGACATTCCATTGCTGAAAAAAAAATCTGATTATTCAAAATTCCCTGATATATTATCTATTGAAGAATGGCCCAACAAACTCCTTTTTATTATCTCCCCAAAAGGTGTAAAGACCACTATTTAAGACTTGTATATATTGACTGTTTGTTTGTCCTGGTGGATTGTAGTAAATCGACAGGAGCATCACCAGCTCTAGGATAATATGACCAGTTTCAATATCCATTGCATAATGGAAAATATAAAAAACTAATACAAACTTGGCTTGGGGCCCAATGTGGACTACAGATCCACCACTATGGATTATATAATATAATAAATGATCTATACAGCTGGTGACAATGTACTTAGTTACAATCTATCCCTGGCAGATATTACCGAAGCTTATTGCAACTAAGCATCAATGTATTTTTATTTTATTAGAAATATTTGATGCATGCAATGCTAGATGGCTCTAATCATTCTAGGTTGAAATATTAGTTCAGTCTATATTAAGACACGAGGTCTGAGGTCAGTAGCAGTCACTCGCTGTTCCTGTAGGGAGATATGTTAGTAAATAGGAAAAACAACACTATCACCGCAGGAGATAGAGAAACCGAATGGCTCATGTTACACACTAATCATATGGCAGCACAAACTGAGTGACCATCGCAGTGTCGTATACAGTACAGGTTTGGATTATCTCAAGGTTTGCAAGGGTTGAAGGACATTGCTGTTTGTCTTCAAATTAGAGTCGTTGTGAAACAAAGTATATTGTGTGTATTTAACAAATCGCAATCTTGATTCCCTATCCTGGGTTATAATGCCAACTGCCTGTTTAAAGAAATTAACCAACCCCCCATTTGGACTGTTTAGACCCATCTAACATACATGGAGAGATATTCCAAAAAGTACGTCTGGCCAATCGTGACAGTCCAGGGATGGAAAATAGAGATCTTCTCTCAAGTTCGTTTGGGCACGGCCTTTTTCACCTACTGTTCCTCTATTTAAAACATGTTTTATTTTTATTGTGTCGCACTTTTCCTTCCCTTCCCCTCTGTTTCTTTTACTCTCCTGGTGACCCCCTCCTGACTTTGGCTCCAACTCTGCATTCACGGCATACCACCTGCATTGAAAGTTGACAACACACCTGGATTTGACGTGAGTTGGGACCTCACGACTCAACACGACATACAGATCTAGGGGGGAAAAGGGAGAAGACACTCTAACGTACCCTTACTATCACAACAGTGACCCCTTATCTCGCCTGAGTTTGCACCTCCTGGTCCTCTGGTCCTGCTGCGTCGCCAGACGCCAACGCTTGGGGGCGGGAGCTACGGGGTGGGAGCGGGGGGACTCCTTCAGTGGAACGAGTTGGAGGTCTCCGCGTGCCTGGAGACACCTGCCGAGATGGCAATGTCTTATCAAGCTACCCCTCTGCAAGTCTTAACTGCCAGGGTCTGAACGTCCCGGAGCGTCGCACACAACTGCTACGCGACCTACGGAAAGCACATGTATCGGTAGCCATGCTCCAGGAAACTCATTTCCTGGAAGGCTCCGCGCCGAGGTTGCGGAACCAATATTACCCGCGCAACTCCTTCAACAATCACCCCACGTCACGCAAGGCGGGAGTAGCCATCATTTTAGCTGCCGAATTGGACTTTAAGGTACTGGACATGATGTCGGACACGCAGGGGAGATTCCTTTTCCTGAAAGGCACCATTGCCGACAAACTGGTGTCAATTTATGTACCGAACACGAACCAAGCACGATTCCTACGGGGAACACTGAACAAACTACGGGGATTCTTGGAGGGGGAGCTCATAGTGGGGGGCGACTTTAATGCCCCACTGGACCCTCGGCTAAATGCGTCAACAGGGCATAGCTGCTTACCACACTCGAGTATCCAGTCAATACGTAAATCAATGAATGAACTGGGGCTTGTCAACTGCTCGAGAGCACTACACCCGGAAGTCAAAGACTATACCCACTTCTCAGCTCTCCACGGTCGCTACTCGCGTATCGATTACATACTGCTCCAACAAGAAGGCCTGTCATGCCTCCGTTCGGGCTACCATAGGACCCGCAACCTGGTGGGATCATGGCCCGGTGATGGTGGAACTAGAATCCCCACTGTTTAAGCCAGCACGCTGGACATGGCGAATGAACGAATCCCTGCTCCGAGACCCTGAGGTGGTTGCGGAAATCACACGGGCATTAGACAACTATTTTAAGGAGAACGACGTGGGAGATACATCACCAATCACGATCTGGGAAGCGCACAAGAGTGTCCTCCGAGGCGCGCTCATCAGAATAGCTTCCCGCAAAAGGATGACGGAATTATACGGGACCACCTCGACTTTGGAACTCCTACACAAACGGACGCAACAGGCAGCCATCCACAAGGATTTGACGGACGCGAGACGCAAGCTGAGGGACCTTATCACGCGCAGTTACCATCGCTCCCTACAGTATTCCAAGAATTTCTTCTACCTTCACGCTAATAAAGGAGGTAAATACCTGGCTCGTCTCCTGAAAGGGGAAACTCCGCGAACAAGAGTGCACAAAATACGCCTACCTGGAGGGACAACGTCGTCGTTCCCGGAAGAAATTGCACACGAATTCCAACGTTATTATCATCGGCTATACAACCTCGCTGCACCGACGGAGACGACATCGGGACTAGACATCACCGAGCTTACTGGGACTTTCCTACAGGATAACATACGCAAGCGGATCAACCCGGACACGACGACCCTGCTGGATGAACCAATCAGCGTTGAAGAAGTAGCGGCGGCCCTGAAAAACACTAAGAGAGGGAAGGCGCCAGGCCCGGACAGGTTCCCAGCGGGATATTACAAAGACTTTTCCGCAACCCTCATACCTCGGCTGACGAAAGCCGTTAATGCCATCACGGAGGGGAAACGCTTCGGTGCGGAGTCGCTGCCAGCCACAATCACGGTTTTACTCAAACCGGGGAAGGACCCCGAGAACTGCTGCAGTTTTCGGCCTATCTCCCTATTGAATGTGGACACAAAACTTTTAACTAAAGTGTTGGCCACCAGAATACAACGAGTGCTACCGAGTATCATTCACGCAGATCAGACGGGGTTTATCCCTTACGCCTGTTCTCAATACAAGACCGAGCACGGAAAACAAAAGATCGCCTTCTCATCCTCTCCACAGATGCCGAGAAGGCTTTTGATCGGGTCAACTGGTCATATATGATGACTACGCTAAACACCATGGGACTGGGACAGAAGATGATGTCGTGGATATCCGCTGTGTATGACAAGCCTCGTGCATCGGTCCGGGTTAATGGTGCGCTGACCGACAGCTTTGAGATTAATAATGGGACGAGGCAGGGTTGCCCTCTGTCCCCTCTTCTATTTGCAATGACCTTGGAGCCTTTGCTACAGGCGGTGAGACAAAATCCTGACATTCACGGCTACACATGAAAGAGCTCGGAACATAAGGTGGCCGCTTATGCAGACGACCTCCTCTTCTTCATCACTAGCCCCCGAATTACGATACCCTGCCTACTCGCGGAACTGGAACACTATGGTAAGATATCAGGATTCAAACTCAACCTGTCAAAGTGTGAGGTGCTGAATGTGACCTTCCCATCGAATGAATACACTGAACTGAGCACTATTTTCCCATTTCAATGGTGTGAAGAACGTATGAAATACTTGGGTATATGGATAACCACCAACCCCCGGATGTCTACCGACACAACTTCGCTTACTTGCTACGAACAATTACATCAGATTTAGAAAGATGGGCATACCCGCACGTCACATGGCATGGGCGTATAGCAGTTCTTAAAATGAATGTGCTGCCAAGAATTCTATACTTGTTTCAAACCATTCCACTGGCACTAACAAGAGCCTTCTTCTCGACTCTGAAACCGGCGATTATACGCTATGTCTGGAGAGGGGAGATATCCCGACTGTGACATGAGACGCTATGTTTGCCCAGGTTCAGGGGAGGCCTAGCACTCCCCGACTTCAAAAAATATCACCAAGCTGCCACAATGCAACGCATTCTGGAGTGGCACGCAGCCGAAAATCCGAAGCAATGGGTGACCCTGGACAGAGGTGACTCAGGGGCCAAACTCAGGGCCGAAGTGTGGCAGGAGAAATTGAGATGCCGTAGGAGAGATGACAACGGCAACCCGGTGGCTCAGACGCTGAAGGTATGGGAACCAATTCGGGGACTGGCATTTGTCTCTCCGAGTCCTAGCCCCTTAATCCCGATTACACACAACCCTAATATTGGAGGGGGCCTCCCGGCTGGGGCATGGACATTCCTAGGTGAGAGTGAATATATTCTGATCCGCACGGCGCTAGAGAGGGGACGGATGCAACCCCTGGATTCCCTGCTGGGTGATAGAACGCGGACGCCCATGACAACTATGCGATACCTGCAACTGGTAAATTTTTATGACTCCGTCCCCCATAAGGAGCTCCTCCACAGGGAGCTAACGTGGTTTGAGGGCCTCTGTCACAGGGGAGCCCGATTGGGCAACGCAGTGTCCACACTTTACCAACATTTGCTGGTGGGAAACAACGCGGACAATAACACCTTCAGGAGACGGTGGGAAAATCTAGCTCATACTACCAAGAGGTCAATTATAAATTGATCTCTATGTGGTACAGAACACCGGTGGCTCTACAACGGATATTCACGCAGTGTCCCCGACACGCTGCAGATGCCATGAGGATAGAGGCACCATACTGCACCTGTGGTGGGAGTGTCGAGCCATTACACCGTACTGGGACCAAATTCACACGGAAACTAGAGCTATGCTAGGTGATGACGTGGAATGGTCGATGGAACTGGTTCTACTACATATCACCTCACAATCCATCTCCAGGTACAAAAAGTCGGTCCTACGCCATCTACTGATCGCAGCAAAATCCCTCATTCCTGCGTACTGGAAAAAAACTAAATTCCAACGCATACGGAATGGCTCCATAAGGTAGGGGATATACAGTCAGCAGAGGCGCTACAGGCATTCATCGTGGGGCGCTCGACCAGGCACGCGGAAACTTGGGGACCATGGTTCTTGTATCAATCGACCGGGCAGTAAGCGGATGGCACCGCTGCCTCCGGGAGAAGGAGGGACGGGAGACGGATCCACAACCGATCACAGCCTGACTCCGTACTAGCGTTCATCCTCAGGCGAGATGTACCTCGGCTATACACTGATTACATAAGGGCATCTACTGCCTGATAACATACTATACACTGGATTTTACAAACTTTCACGCATACACAAATTGGGGCGACACGACAGGTGGCCACTCTGACCGACACTGCCATGCGCACATTGACACATGACACACGGTCGCTGAAATCGAATGCGAGAAACTACACATGGTCGGGCGTTGGGTGGGCTGGTCCCACTGCAACACCGACAGATTCCCGGATAGCTACACTTAGGGACGGAGACCGTACCAACACCCCCCAGCTACACCTAGCACAGACCAGCCGGCACATCTCCGCGGAATATCACACGACCTTCTACATACGCACCATACGAAACTTCACTAGCAATGGACTGCTCACGACAGGCAATGACGACACACATAGTACTCGCCCGCAGGGGGCGCCAAGATGGAAGGGGGAAACCTCCTCATACCTATCTCCTTTACCTTACCCTTTCTCTATATAACCAACTCTCTGAACGACACCTTACCCATTCTTGACAATAGGAAAGCAACAGCTATTCATGGTATCACGGCCACCTCACAAATGATGGTGACTTACTCGGAAATACATCCCCAAGATACTTAGACATATTATGAACCCCATGGTCGCATCTGTATCCGTATCTTTAACACATCATACATTGTAACTTCTCTTGTTATGTTGCAACTTGTAACCAACATGCCAAATGCCAATTGCTATACTTATTAGTTATGTTATATCTGGGGGCCTGTGAGCCCCATATTTTTTATGCTCCATATCAATAAAACAGATTTACAAAAAAAAACAAAAAAACATGTTTATTAGAATTCATTATTTGTCTTGGTTTAGCGATTGTACTTCTCTGTGTAATATGTCGGCACTTTATAAATCATTGTAATTGACATGTGACTGGGAGAAGAGAGGATCCCACAGAGACCGCCTTATTGATTCTCGTACGTTAGAGTTTTTAAGTTTAGTTTGTTTGAAACCGTGCTAGAGTGTCTTATTTTCTTTTATATTTTTTTTTCTATAAACACTTCGTTATTCTCCCTTAATTAAAGTGTTCATTAAGACCATAAATGAGTCTAAATTACCTCTGAAGGTAATTGTATTTATCCCATTACCAAATTATTAACTCTGTAGTGGCACACTACAATTTAAGTTTGGGATGGTACAAATGGAGTAAACTAAGACACCCAAAGTACATTTTTGCTGGTGTCAGAGAATAGTAATTTGGTTTGTGTAGGTGTGATTTGTGGGTTCATTTGGTGTACATTAATGACCCAGTAGTGGAACTGAGTTAGTAAATGCAGAGGCATAGTGCCCTAAACTCTTTCATAAACACGCTCTTCCTGCTAGCATGACTTGGTAAGCTATCCTGTCCATAACTAACAGTGTACATGAGAAACCAGGGGGGTCTAGTTACATTATATGATCATCCCAGCGCCCTATTTAGCCTTGTACTGCAGAGAACTCCAGATGGAAATTTTTTCCCCAAGTAAGTAGCTCATGAAGCAGACATTAGGCTGTTAGAGTAGGACCTGCCAAAGATGGGGTACATTGACGTTGTGGCAGGCTTATGCAATGTATGATCATATAATGTAACCAAACCCCCAATATTTTTTGCCTAGATTAGGCGTTTTAAAAAAAAAAAAAACGAACAATCTGTCAGCACCGAAGTTGCTGTCTAGTGGATAAGGGAGTGTGCTGGATTTTCTTTTTTTATCATACTAACAGTGTGTCAGAATAATGTCACATGTATGTATGTGTCACTTCCCACCATTCTCAATGTACTGTAAAAATAACTTTCTATAAAAAGAAGCCAAAGTTCTTTTTTTAGTTAAGTATTCAACTTTGTTTTATCGTGAACATCTCCAATCCATTCTTTTAACGTTTTGTATTTTTTTTTACCATTTGTTACTTTGCTTTATGTCATATTTTTACTTAGGTGTACATGTGTATACATACCCAGGTCCACAGAAACAGAAACATGCCTCAAACACATGAAGGAAAAAAAGCAAACAAAAAATAAGGGCCTTATTTACCAAAAGTTAAAATGTATCTCTCACTTTCAGGGTTTTTTGCATATTTAACAAAGATCTCAGAAAGTGACAGATCCGGTGTGAGTCCAGAGGCAATGGGGTGCAGGAGAGGCAAGTTTTACTAACCTTAAGCTGTTTCTCGCAGTCACTGTCATCTTAATCCTGCTGTCCTCTTTAGCTCCTGGTGCCTCGTTTGCCAGGAGTTGTGTCACTGGTGTACTCGCACGCAGTAGTAGAGAACTGAGGTCTATGGAGGATACCATGAGACTGCGGCAGCCTCTACAGAGTGATGTCTGAATACCACAACAACAACTTCTGGGAATGGACAAAAGTTGACCGTTGACAGCCTTTTGTCAACCTCAGATTTATCACAAAACAAAGTAATCCCTACTTTGTCTTATGATATCTTTGAATTGCGTTGGAATTTCAGTAGAATTCCAACATAGTCTTGATCAGTATTTTATAAAGATTATATAGTTATACTGAAAAGTGACAGAACCTTACACAAGGAGCTCAGATAATTTGGAACCATTTCTCCAGACTCTCCAGTCTTAAAAGCCTGAACACGTGCACCATACAGACATCATCAAGAGTTGCCTGTCTGTCACATCTCCTCTAACACCATTCGAGGCTGATTGCATCCGAGCACCGACCCGGAAAAATGAAATCTCAGACATATACGTATCCATTGCCACACACACCACAAACCTCACACTTCCATACATAAAGGCCCGGGAAACAGATCTGGGACCTCCCTATGACCCCTCTTACTGGTAAGATCAATAGGAATTCCTAACCATATGCATGACCCAGCAAGCATACAAAATGCTTTTCCGGTGGTATCTGACCCCTCAACGTTTAGCAGCCATGAATTTATTACCAAACAACCTCTGCTGGAAGCAGTGCGGAGAAACAAACTTACTATCCAGATTATTCAACAGACCCTTCAGTCTCAAACTCTAAGCACTCCTACTGTTGAAACTGTGGGGATATTTATGGGATGATAATAGTAAACAGTTGAGGATTGCACACTATTTCAATTCTCAGATCCCAAAGATCGTTATCGTGTAAGTGAAATGTATTCCATATAAATAAAATCACAATTTGTTATAAAAATAGATACAATTTATTGTGACAAATTAAATAATAATAATATGTAACATGCGTGATAATAATCAATTAATATTTAGTATAACATAGTATGCAATACAATGGCAATGGCAATGGCAATATATTCCAATGGCTAATACAGCTTAGAATCTACAACATTAGCTGTCAAGAGAAGATTTATGACGGTACTTCACAGAGAAACGAAAGTGAAACTTACACACACAGAGCTTGCAGCTTAAAGGACCACTCTAGGCACCCAGACCACTTCAGCTTAATGAAGTGGTCTGGGTTCCAGGTCCTTCTAGGGTTAACCCATTTTTTCATAAACATAGCAGTTTCAGAGAAACTGCTATGTTTGTGAATGGGTTAAGCCTTCCCCTATTTCCTCTAGTGGCTGTCTCACTGACAGCCGCTAGAGGCGCTTGCGTGATTCTCACAGTGAGAGCACGCAAGCGTCCATAGGAAAGCATTATGAATGCTTTCCTATGTGACCGGGTGAATGCGCGCGCAGCTCGTGCCGCGCGTGCGCATTCAGCCGACGGGGAGGAGAAGAGGAGGATCGGAGGAGGAGAGCTCTCCGCCCACCGCTGGAAAAACACTTTCCCCTTTCCAGAGCCCGGCGGGAGTGGGTCCCTGAGGGTGGGGGCACCCTCAGGGCACTCTAGTGCCAGGAAAACGAGTATGTTTTCCTGGCACTAGAGTGGTCCTTTAAGGCCATAAAACTTTAGCTGACAGTTAGAATAACCCTTTCAATGCTGGCTAGACCTCCTAGGTAATTAAGACCTATTCTCATGTGATTTTAAATAAAATAACATTTATACCAGCTCATAAGTCATTTCCTGGAACCATCCAATAAGAGTAATCTACCATGTTCTATAAGCAGAATTTTAACTTGCCTAAACAGATATGTTATCTTATTTTAGACCTGGATAAATATCACGATATGCTAACATGTGATATGTCACATTAATACATAATTATTATTTTCCCATCTGCAGATTGGGATGTTATAACTATATATTCTTTAGTAACCAAGATTTCTAAATATCGAAATCTGATCGTGATTTATCCAGTCATATATCATGCTATTAGAAAATGTTAATTAATTTAGATTAATTAAATGAAACCAGTATAATTACCAGTTAGGTAGATTTTCTCATCATATGAGTAGGTAGTCTCAGGGACTGAATGGATGTGTGATTGGTGTGTAAGAAATTCTGAGTGCCCTGGAGTGGATATCTGTCATGGATTTCTCTGCATTGCTCCCGACTGCTCACCTCCTTGCTTCTTTGCTTCCTTTTGCATACCTCTCTCTTCCCTTTGTCTTAACTTTTTAAAGGGAAAATTCACTAGGCGATAGACCAATAGAAAATTGGAGGTGTTGTTACCTTCCAGATAGCAATTTAAGTATTTGGTCTATAGAGGGCAGTCTTGTCCCACTAAACATTCCTATCCAGGAAAGAGTTAACTTTTCCTGGTGGCTATTTTGACGTCATTTAGCTTATCTTTATGGTTATTTATAATTTAAGTTTTCTGTCAGTTCAAAGAGTTTCTTTGGGCTTTCTTCAGACTATGTGTCTGGAAAATTCTGCTATAATTTCTAATATGACAGTTATAACTAAGTATGACCCCTAAACTTACAATGGGACGTTATACAATATCGAAAGTAAAATTAAATTATTTAATCTTCTCTGTCATAAATGTCTGGTTTTAGAATTAATTATATTCCATTAGCAGTTAGACAGTCTGTCCATCCCCCGTTCTCATTTCTTATCAATTTGGTTTGTATATACTAAGCATTCCTTAGCTTCTGGCAAAGTGGTTAGTTTTACAGAAGGGATAGAAATCTTGTGTCTTTTGTTATCTTGAAGATAACAAAATGGAGTCTGCTCTGTTCAGAATGATTTAGGCAATATACACTTTAATTTCTATCATAGCACAAAATGTCTGCCGATATAAATACCCTGACAAAACCGTTTGACCCCAACCGATTGACCCCTTATACAAAAAGAAAATCAACTTGCAGCCAGGATCACCTTGGCAACTCGCAGGGCCAAAGGAGAACTCTGGGCATCCCAGAAAATCCCTTCCAGCCAGACGATATACAACAAAATTCAAGACAGCCTTGACTTAGACAAACCAACAGCGCAGGTCAGAGACATACCGAACACCTTTCACAAATTGTGGAACCCATGGATTGAAGGTAGCACATCCCTACCATGGTAACCATCCCACGCAACTTGATCCTGCTCATGTCCTAGCCAGTTGGACTCTGCAACACCCTGCACATATACCACACACCCCTCTCCCTTCCCCCCTTCTCCTCATTTTACAATCCACCCGCGTGAGGGGATTGGAGGCTGGTGCCCAAACTACCCTTTCACAAATCCTGCCTTTTCCCACTTTGTCCTTTGCCAATCCAATAAGATGTAAAAAGACTACCAGGAACACACGCACAAGACACCTACGAACCTACACGGGAACAGCACGAACCTCCACTAACATAGCTCTCCCTGACATTAACGCCACTAGATCTCCAATGAAGCACAGGTTAGGGGAACCATTCCTCACAGGTTAGGGGAACCATTAACCTACACAAGACAGAGACCTAATCACTACTTTTGACAAATGCATTGCCCCTTGGGGCTATTAGCAACTCCCTTACACACAAGTCAGAGCTTTGGTTTTCAGAACTACCCTTGGTCTCATCTCCACGCCAATCTGTCATGGCGGAACTCCCAGCGCCGTGAATGAACCATGGCTGATCCTTCATGTTTGACAAGGATATACAACATATGGTAATTTTGGATTGTGTATGGTCTCACCTCCCCACACTTAGTTCTTATTTCTGTATTTCCTTGAAAAAACTGATTCCTTTAAAATCAAATTAAAGAATTTTGAAAAATAATTGTCTGCCTAAATAGAATGTTTATTGCCAACTAATGAGGTGGTAGGCACAGGGCCAGATATACATCATAAGCACTTTTAGGCAGGCACCCCCAAATCCCCTCAAAACCAATAAAAATTTGTAAAAAACTTGACAGTTTAAATATGATAAAAATTGCTATATATACACACACATATAGAGTGAATGCACGTATGTATGTGTATGTGCGCATGTGTAGCAGTTTGTGTGAATGTCTCAGTGCTTGTCTATGTGTGTTTGCAGGGGCGGACTGAGAGCCTTTGGGGCCCCCGGGCAAAATTAGATCCCAGGCCCTTTGAAGACCAAATATATGTGCATTAAATAAATGTTAAATATAACTCTCATATAATACGGCATTCCTTTGGATGTGTATATTGTGAAGACCTGTGTATCAATGCATGTTTGTATTTGAGTCTGTGTGAATGCACTTGTGCATGTCTGGATGACTACATGTGTTTTTTTTGTATATAGTGTCAGTGTGAATGCATATGTGTATTGAGTGTTAGTGTGTGTCTTCATGTGCAGGGGTGTGGAATATTTTTTTAAAAATCTACTTGTCTCATGATAAGGATTTTTTTTTTCAATCATTCAGTGGTATCCAGAGGGATTACAGTCCAGTATGCATCCACTTCCATTCAGAAGTTGTCTTGTTGGTTTAGTGACTCATAAATGTTTAGAATGGTGTCTTGATTTTTGCAACGGAAAGCCCCTGGATTGTCCCAGATTATTTTTGCTTTCTATGCCAGATTAGATGCAAGCCATACTAAATAAACGTGTTTGTGTATAGACAGCTGTCCAGGATTTACAGGTAAGGAACCCAAAGGCTTGTTAAGAATGCACCTTCTTTAATATTCCTTAAAATGTCTTTCCATCATTGCAGGAAAACACATCAGGGCTTAACAGGGCTCTGATCAGTTAGGAGCAGATTAGCAAAATAAAGGCATAAGCAGCAGAACTGGTAAAATAAGTGAACTAAACGGAAAAGGATCAGCTCTCTAAAAATCAAACAGAAAATTTTAAATATATGTAAATGAGGCCCCACAACTAAGTAAAAACTAAACAAAAGAGGAGATAAGGTTGTGCCAAAACAGAAAAGATTAAGTATAGTTACAAATATATAAAAAAAAATCCAATATCTAAAACTATCCAATATAAAAAATAATAAGAAGTCGAATAAAAGTCCCAATAAAACTTGCCAGAAGATATAGCCTCAAATATGTCCGGAATAATTCTACTAAAACAGTGTCAGATCAGGGTATTCATCCGTATGTAAAAACAAAAGGAAAAACTTATAGTGCAATATATCCCAGAGATAGATAATACCAGTATCAAAAGTCTAATATAGTCCTACTCACATTTTTAAGAGCTTATAACCATCTCTAGCATGGATAGTGTGCAGTGGTACAATCCCCACTTAGGGATACAACCTTTTCTTTTCGTCCGATACATCCGATACATGAATGTCAGCATCATCAAAAAAACTGGTTTCACTTTCAAACAGATGTAATTTACCTTAAATAATTGTATCTCAATCTCTAAATTGAACTTTAATCACATACAGGAGACTCTTGCAGGGTCTAGCAAGCTATTAACATAGCAGGGGATAAGAAAATCTTAATTAAACAGAACTTGCAATAAAGAAAGCCTAAATAGGGCTCTCTTTACAGGAAGTGTTTATGGAAGGCTGTGCAAGTCACATGCAGGGAGGTGTGACTAGGGTTCATAAACAAAGGGATTTAACTCCTAAATGGCAGAGGATTGAGCAGTGAGGCTGCAGGGGCATGTTCTATACACCAAAACTGCTTCATTAAGCTAAAGTTGTTCAGGTGACTATAGTGTCCCTTTAAACCCTTTGATTCTTGACGTATTTTCAGCTTGTTTTATTTCATTTCTTTTAAGAATTAGCACATCATCAGGTGCTCAGCAAAACACACATTTATGTGCCTTATTTATTTATTTGTTAAGATCCCCACAATTCATGTATTTCTTTTTCCACAGACATTGCTATATTGAGGACGGATTTACAGCCCAATCTCGGCAATGGTTGTGTAAGATTATTTAATTGCAGTGCAAAAAAAAAAGATCAATAATGCATGTTACTGTTTGTCTTATTGCTATGGGCCTCTGTAATGTAATATGCATTGTGTGAGTGGAAAAAACGAGCTCCACAGCAATAAAACCCACAACTGCACCCACATAAGATATTTGGCGTCTGTCACTTACTCAGACACAGAAACGTACATACAATTACACTCTCAAATACATACTTTCGTGCATTTTGGGATGCAGCAAAAATAGGTCCTGTGGACTTGTCTCGCATTTTGTCATCAGCCGTCAGATTTCAAAATGCAGTAGGGGACAGGGGACAGGGGACAGGGGAGAGGGCGTGATGGGGTAGTCTGTCAGTCGGCCTGGCCACCCTCTTTAAAGGTAAGGCCCGCTCCTTTGACTGGTGTGTGCACATGTGCAGCAGTGTCTGTAGATGTCTTAGTGCATGTCTATTTGTATGTATGTCTGTTTATGTGTGTGTCAGTAGTTAAGTGTGGATAGCGGTTTGTAGTTGTAGTGTGGGTAGTAATATGTGTATGTTTGCATTTGTAGCAGTGTGAATAGCAGAATGTGTAGAAGTTTGTGTAGAAATGTATGTGTAACAATGTTGGTAGTATTAGTATGTGTAGTTGCGTGTGTGTACAGTGTGAGTATGAGTATGTGTGTGTAGCAATGTGGGCATCAATATATGTAGGAGTATGTGTGTGTAACATTGTGAGGAGCAGTACGTATGGCAGTGTGTCTGTAATATCTGGATAGCAGTATGTTTAGCTCTGTGTGTGTACCTGTCATTTCTCCTGGCCAATCAAACGATCCCCTTACAGAGCCTGTGCCTCCTTATCACACATTGTGGTCTTTATGAATAGCAGGTACACACCACTTTAAGAGCTCCCTCGCCGTCCCCCAGTGCTCTCAGTCATTGACTAAGTGCTGGAATCATGTAGGTACTCTTAAAGCAGTATCGACTTGATACTGGTACAGATGATGGGTCTACTCACCAGACCACCAGGGTTCCATCTCATCCACCACCAGGAATTTTGCTCACCCTCCACTGGACCCCCATGGAAGATAAGCAGGAAGGGGGGTATATACACACACTCACACAAAACATTTGATCACTTAGTAATTCAGTATATGGCAATTTTCTATTCTTTTTCTGACAAAATGACCAAAAAACGAACCTTCAGTCATTTTGCAGTTCTTTCGAAGTCACATGCACGTCTACTATTTTGTTCAAAATTTTGCTACCATGTTATTAACACTTTCTTTTAATAATGCTTCTACTGCCATCTTAGCAATTTCATAGCCAATGGGGTTATATAATATGCAACACATTTTATATTCTTACTGAAATTCAATGTCAAAGTTGCTGTGACTTTATTTTACAGTGGACCTTCATCAGTGGTCGAAAGTCAAAGAATATACAGTATCAGGCAGCCGGTTATGCCCTGCAAGGAAGATCAATAACAGAAAATGACACACAGATTATTAGCCGTTTGTACAAATTAGAAAAAGCTGGCAGAGACCGCAAAGCCAAAAAGCAATCCAATCTGCATCTAATTAGATTTTCATCAGATTGTCATATTTAGGCACAAAGGCTTTGATCCTGAACCACTATAATCCACTATTTTGGCACAGATGACTTGGAGATAATCTGTGTCCCTTTTTCCAGTGAAACTGCAACAGTTACTTAACATAACGCTGAATGTAATCAAACATATCTATCTATTCATACATATATAAAGCATCACACCACATATACACAAACGTTGTATTTCATATATATATTAGCTTGAGTAAAAGTGCAAGTTACAAATATACCATACAAAACAGGGCTATACGTAGAGATATTTTAAATAATTAATATTTTTTTGTGATTTTATTTTAAAGTGCTTTACAAGAAAGCACATAGAGATTCTTTCATTAATTGAATAAACGCTTATGATAAGCAAATTTAGTGATCTGTTCTCAAAAGTGAATGACAGGGTAAATTGTGATTAGTTCTGAATAACAGTGTTTTCAAGGTGAATTTAAAATTTTAGGCAAAAACAACTGAACAGAGGACATAGCGGACTTGGAGAATTTGTTTTCAATGTTGGCGTCAAGTTTTAAATTTCCTTCAAACCCATTTTAAAATTCCCCCAAATTTAATGTATAACACATTGTAATAACATAGTCCAAGAGAACAATTTGTAGATTTTTCAACCTAAAATATTATGAATTAATTATTAAAGGACCACTATAGTGTCAGGAAAACAAACTCGTTTTCCTGGCACTATATAATCCTTAGGTCCCACCCACCCTCAGGGTCCCCTCCAGCTGGGGTGAAGGGGTTAAAACCCCTTTAGCCACTTATGTTTATCCAGCACCAGGCTCCCTCGGCGCTGGTGACCTCTCCTCCCTCGCCGACGTCAGCTCCCGAGTGGAGCAGAATGAGCATGCGCGGCCAGAGCCGCAAATGCATTAAAAACGCCCATAGGAAAGTATTTCTCAATGCTTTCCTATGGATGTTCTGCATGCTCGATGCGATTTCCGCATTGAGCATCAGGGAAGCGCCTCTAGTGGCTGTCCGGAAGACAGCCACTAGAGACTAGATTAACCCTGCAATGTAAACATAGCAGTTTCTCTAAAACTCGTCTCTTCCGTGGGAAGGAATATACATCAGACACTCTGTACAGCATCTCAAAGCTGGCTGTCAGCCTTCAAGAGAGTCGCCATTATTGAATATTGCATTAAAAAAATGCACATCCATTTAATAAACATGAAGAAAATTGCAAAATGTGTTATTATCCATTATTGAAATTAAATGTAAAAGGGCACACAGGTTGGAATTCATACAAAAGAAACACAATATGATAATACACTGCAACCATTACAAACCTGCAAACGTTACTACTTAAAGTTGGCTACAAGTTTATATTATTATAGTGAGAAAACTAGATTTGCAGGAAAATATTCATTAAAGCTATACTGCCGAAAAGGAAACTCCATTAAAGGAACACTGTAGGCACCAAACCAACTGTATTCCTCATTTTTATATTTCAAGTTGGTGGTTATTGTCCACCTTTTTATAATAAAATTGCTGATACTTTTTTCAATTTATACCTGCTGGAGTCTTGTTTAGCATCTATTCCATTGGAGTTGAAGTGGAAGATTAAGCCACCCATCTACATCGGGGGAGGCACCCTTGAGCGCACTAAACGTCTCCATCTTGTGAGTGTATACAATTGTGGCGCATTAATATTTGCATATATCTGTGTTAAACTATATATTTTTTTTGTGTTCCTTGTTTTAGAGTCTGTACAGCCGTATCCCATACGTTTTCTGCAACAAGGTCGTTTCTGGGTTACGATCTTGGGAGGCTGTCTGCTTAATATTTAGAGAGAAGTATATTTTATACTTAAGCTACTACACTATTTACACTGTGGTGTTGTACTTGTTATTTGTCTTCAGCTTAATGAAGCAGTGTTCATTTATAGATCGTACACCTACAGTCTCTCTGCTCAATATTCTGCCATTTTGGTACATTTCCTCCACCCTGGAAACGCCAGTGTACTGAGGGGCGATCAGGCATATTCTGAAATAAAAGTTCAAACCAACCAATGAGGAAAAAAAAAAAAGAGAAAAATCACATATTTTTTAGTAAATGCAATATATTCATTTTAATTTATAATTTAGATTGGATTAACATGCCGACAATACATATATATATTTATAGTATATACATATAGATACATGCACACATGTGCATTTTTTTATTTATTTTTTACAAAATACAAATATAATTAGGCTGCTATTTACTGTGAACTAAATGAAATATAATACCCTCTTGGGTAATTCCCTTAAACAATACCTGAACAGCAGGATTTGCCTGAATGTCAATATTCGTTTTTTGTGTGTATCTTTTGGCTTTGGCACGCTTAGCGCCTGGGTGAAGGGTAATCTGTTCAGTCATCACTTTCTCCCACTAAAGACGCCAGAAACAAAGAAGACGAAAAAAAAAAGAGAGAGAGAAATAACTGAAAGAGGAAGTGTGGTTATTATAAATTCACATGTAATAATTGGCAAACTTCTCCTGTGAAATAGAGACACACTGATTTTCTTTTGAGATATTATGTTACAGTGTGATTCTCCAACTGTCTGTTGTGGTTTACTAGGACGGGGTCATGACTTGGGGGGCCCACATTTCTTTCTTTCCTGTAATAACCATTTCAACCTATAAATGTTCAAACTTGGGAAATATGGGATAAGGTATGAGTTTATCTACTTTTAATTTGCTCTGGCAAGAAAATCACACAGAGGAGTGAAGTTTCTCCAACCTATCATATCTCTACAATAGATTTATATATTGTTGGAAAAACAAAGTATAAAGTAAAGGTTGATTATTCCTTTCTGTGACAAAATTACCATCAATGCGGTGTTTAGTGTATGGTTTGTCAATTAAAGGACCACTATAGTGCCAGGAAAACATACTCGTTTTCCAGGCACTATAGTGCCCTGAGAGGAAGGGCCCTGGAGAGAAAGGGGGTTAAACTTACCTCTTTTTCCAGCGCCGGGCGGGGAGCTCTCCTCCTGCTCTCCTCCTCCTCGGCTGAATGCGCATGCGCGTCAGGAGCCGCGCGCGCATTCAGCCAGTCTCATAGGAAAGCATTTAAAATGCTTTCCTATGGACGCTGGCGTCTTCTCACTGTGATTCTCACAGTGAGAAGCACGCAAGCGCCTTTAGCGGCTGTTAATGAGACAGCCACTAGAGCAGGGGTAGGCAACCTATGGCACATGTGCCATGCACGGCACTCGAGGTGTCTTTGCATGGCACTCAAGGCTTGCTCTGGCCTATCAGGAGTCCCAGTGAAACTTCAGGTATCTGCTAATATGAAAAGGTGGTGAAGGACAATCCTCAATTTATGCATAGAGTAAGTGATCTCAGATCACTTCATTCCAGCACTTGTGAATGGGAATCCACACTGGAGTACAACAGCCCACAGCTGCTGTTGCAGCTCCTGTCCTTGTCCTTCCCCAGGGAAGCCATCCACACAGCTAGATATACACAGAAATGCAGAATAAGCCTCCCCTCATACAAATAATACGAGCAGCCCACACACAAACGCACAATCCGCACAGAAGTAACACCACTAACAATCCATATACATGCACACAAACCCACATGCAGTCTCTCACATGCAATACCCCAAACAGCCCCCCACATATACACACCACCAAACACACAATATGATATATCCATCCACACACACAATTCCAAAAGCAGCCCCCATACACAGCCCACATTCATAGGTGTCATACACAATACCACGATCTCTGAAACTGCTATGTTTATATAAAAAAGGGTTAAACCTAGCTGGACCAGGCACCCAGACCACTTCATTAAGCTGAAGTTGTCTGGGTACCAATGGTGGTCCTTTAAGTGACATTTAAATAAAAGAAAGAGAGGGGGGACTTAATGTAAACAATGTCATGTATTGAATGGAGTACCCTCTCTTCCCCTCCCACCCCCAGATTACTTATTAGCAAGATAATGAGAGTGGCAGATATTAACTAAACCCAGCATTTTCATGAACTAAATATGAATGAAAACACTGAGGCTAAAACAGACAAGTTTTCCAGATCAGCTATTGTAAACCCAGTTTTTCCATTCTGATTTAAATGAACACTCCAGGCACCATAACCACTACAGTATGTTAGTGTTTATGGTGCCAGATATTCCCCGGCACCATCCAATGTAAGTAGTAACAATTTGCTAACAATTTGACTTCTTACCTGGGGACCACCAGACGATGCTTCCTGCTTTTGGACACATGGAAGTGACAGCCCACCTGAGCTAACCCTTGCCATGCAGGGCTAGCTCCAGTGGCGGAACTACTACGGTCGCAGGGGTCGCAGCTGCAACCAGTTCCGTCACTTCAGGGGGGCCGTACGTTAAGGGGCCCATGCTGTTAGGGCCATCCGATGGCTATGGTTTTCCAGGGGGCCTGGTCAGCGCGACCGGGCCCCCTTTGATGAGATCAGAGGAAGGGAGGAAGTGACAGCCCCGGTCACCTTCTCCCAGCAACCACCAGGAGCCACGTGGGAGGAAGGAGAGGAGGGAGTCAGAGTGGGAACTCTGACTCCCATCAGGCTGAGCCACCACTGGACTCCAGGGAAGTCCCCTACATCTAAAAGGTAGGAAACAGGAGGGTGACTAAAATATTTTGTATATGTGTGTGTTTGTATGTATGTGTGTGTGTGTCTGTATGAATGTTTCTCTGTATGTGTGTCTATATGTATGTGTGTATTTGTGTTTGTATATATGTGTCTGTGTGTCTGTATGTATGTGTGTCTGTATGTATGTGTCTGTATGTCTGTCTATGTGTGTGTGTGTGTTTGTATGTATGTGTGTGTCTGCATGTATGTGTCTGTGTGTGTCTGTGTGTTTGTATGTATGTGTGTGTCTGTATATATGTGTCTGTGTGTGTGTGTGTGTATATATATGTATGTGTGTGTCTCTGTATATGTGTGTGTGTGTCTATGTGTGTGTATGCATGTGTGGGAGGACAACATATGGGAGGGTAGACTATGGGGGAGTGGCGAGGGGTAGATGTATGGGGGGGGGGCCCAGGGAAATATTCGCACCGGGGCCCCATGGTTTCTAGTTACGCCTCTGGCTACCTCAATGGCTGAGAGCATTAGTGAAGAGATCTTTGGTTGTGAGAAGGCAGGGAGTGGCACTGGCGAATCTGAGCTAAAATGTTACAACTTAGCAAGAGTTTTGACTTGTTAAATTTGGACGGCACTAGGGCACTCCTGGCAACACAACCCCTTCTAGGTGCTGTAGTTGTTATGGTGCTCAGAGTGTTCTTTTAATTAATAAAAACATATCCAGGTTATTCACTAAACTCATGATTAGCAATGATACCGGAGAAACTGACGGAAGCCAAGCACAGAGAGATGGACACAGGTTTCTTCAGGAAGGAAGAGATTCTTTATTGGATCACCGATCGGGACTCAGAGGGACTAATGTCACCAAAATACAGCAAGTTCTGAGCCCCGGACAATAGTGCAGGCTCCTTATATAGGCACATAACTCCTCCCATATTAAGCTCCACCCGCACATTCTCTTAACCAATCAACACAAATAAGAATTAACTTCCTGTTTGACCGCATGGCTTGTCCAGCACAATGGAGGAGGGGGAATACTACATCCTGTATTCTTGCACATGCTCCGTACACTACTGATCGTATCTTGCCTCGTGCAACCAACTGATCGATACGTCAGCATATGCACGTACACATGCCACGTGGTAATCTCGGCCTACTAAATTTATTTTTACCGAGATTCCACCACATTCCCCCCTTTGATGCCTCTTGATATTTTACAATTACTTGAGGCATCACTTTAACCTTGGTTTGCATACACCGCAAGTTACCTTGAACCAGACCAGACTTATCTTATGATGTGAATCTTTTAACACTCATCTTCCTGCATTGGTTCTCCCTGATCTAAAGCCTTATACTTATAAATCGCCATTATCTGTGCAGCAGCCTTCCTCTCTGCTATATTTTCTATCAGGCTTTGCACAGACCTAACTACTAAGGGTATAAGACACGGCAGGAGTAGACACAACATTAAAATCAGTAGGACTCCACCTACCACTGCCTTAAGCCCTCCAAACCACTCATACCAGCTACCAAACCAACTACTTGGATTATACCCTTTCCATACCTGAGTAGGCACATGCGCTAGTTTAACCATATGGCTAGTAAGCTCAGCTATTGCCTGCCCTTCGTCATCTATTTGAAGACAGCAATTGCTCAGGTTAAACTTCCCACATACACCTCCCTCTACTGCCAAAAGGTAATCCAAGGCTAATCTATTTTGGTAGACTGCCGTCCTCATCCTGGTGTTATGCTTCGCTAGAAGATTGAGCGCTTGTGATGTCTCGTTGGTGATAATCTCAACCACCGCCTGTAATCTTATAATACGGTTGAGCATATAAATTGGGGTTCTGTAACCAAAGGTACCATCCTCAGCCCACGTGGCTGGCCCATAATAATCTATGATACGCTGGGGAGGCCATTCATTATCTTCCCAGGTGCCTATCTCTATGGGTCCCCTTTTCTTCCTATGATTCACATCATACACTTTAACACCTAAAGTCTCACCTGTTTCAATCGGTAACAAGAAGAAGGATGGTTTGAGCATACCCAACACACATGCCCCTTCCCAGTCCTGTGGCAACTCCGAATAGGCTTTCTTACCACAGATCCAGTACAAATTTGCTGGGGCTCTCCAGGTAGATGTGATGGATAAATCAAACCACACATCCTTTAAATTGGCGTATCTAGCAAACGGGTTAGATGGTTCTGAGACATTTGAAGCCGACCACCAAGTTGTATTTTTAGTATCATCATCATAAGCTTTTTGCCCTAGACAAGTTAATTCTCCTACAGAAGTGTTATACATTATTCCTTTCCTTGCTATGCAAACATAACCTATGATGGAGGTCTTTAATCTCCACTCAGATTTACCTCTAACACTCATATGATAATCGGCTTGTGTAGATATTAGTTGGTCAACTGCCTCAGAACCGGACATTACCTCCTTTGCTTCCCAAGGCCATTGGTCTCCCATGTTAGTACCTCCACACACATAGCAGTTGGTAACATTAAGACTACCGGCAATACTTTCGGCTAAATCGATGAACAGGTTTTTAGCATTATGGGGGATCTTATTATCTATACTCATCTCTTCATAAAAGGAATGGTATACTTGATGAGTTTGGGAGGATACCGTATCAGTCTCTATCCCTATAAACAATAATGTCCCAGGATCTAAACCCGTCCCGTATATCTGAAACCCAAATAAATTGCCATATTTGTCTAAGAACTTATCGGGGTTATTTATAAGTATATGGATGGGATTACATTCCATAGACTTACAATATGGGCTAGTCGGCAACTTAGTCACTATCATGTCTTTGTCTACTGTCTGTCCCCAAGTCGCCCACCCCACACAAGACCAATATGGGCAAAAGTTATAGTCTTTATTTGGGCATCTAGGACTTACATATTTATTTTTACTACTGGGACAAATATATTTATCATTAGACCCATACGTCCTCTCCCATCTAAGATCCCCACATACATTCCACGGCTTTCTACCACTCGATATCGCTTTACACGCATCAAATAGCAGAACACCCGAAGAATGTACGGATTCTAACACCGTCTTATTAATTAGGGTCCCCTGAGGATCTCCATTCCTGAGAGTCAACCAAATTGTACGAGGTTGATACTCCGGACTGAAGCACTTAGGTTCTCCTACTCCTAAATGGCACACACTATAGTCTATATTTAAGTATCTACATCTCGATACATCTCCTTTACACTCGTATTGTGAATGCCAAATTAGGGTTTGGGAAATATGGTTACCTGTTCTCGTAGTCTTAATGCATACCTCACAGCTAGGAGTGTCGGTACCTCTACCTTCCTGAATATAAAAACACATATAAATAAACACTATCAAGAGCACATCTTTCGCCGTCATCCTCAGTCTTCGTCCGTGCGAAGGCGCCTCAGCTTCCAGGATGTGAGGGCTGCAGGGAATGGAGTTCTGCTCGTCTTCACAGGTGTCCCTTCGAGACTTTCCTGGCTTATATACTATGTGTTGGTAAGCGGACAGGCTTTATTATGGCCTTCTCACTCACGCACCAAATCCCTGTAACAATAAAATTTGTAATCCACACGATTCCTCGTTACTCCGACTGAGTAGTGCGTTTTAACCGGATCTTGCAGGGATTCTCTGGATCTGCTGTAACTTGCCAAGAATCGACTGCTGCTGGTTTAACCCTGGAGTGATGTATCCACGGAGTCACTTCGGCTACTTTTATCGCTGTAGGGGTAGACAAAAGAACAACATAAGGACCTCTCCACTTGGGCCCTAACGGTACATTATTCCACTCTTTAATCCACACTTGATCTCCTGGATGATAACTATGAACAGGGGGATAAATATTCACAGGTAATCTATCTTGTACCCATTTCTGTACCTCCTCCATAGTCTTACCCAACTCTACAACCTGCTGCCGGGTAATTCCTTCTCCCAACTGACTCAAATCCCCCCTTAAGTTACCAAGTATGGGAGGTGGTCGCCCATACATAAATTCAAAAGGAGAGAGGCCCATCCTTCTGGTAGGGGTACTGCGGATTCGCAATAGAGCTATGGGTAAGAGAACGTTCCACTTAAGTTGGGTTTCCTGACACATTTTAGCCAACTGGTTCTTTATAGTTCTATTCATTCTCTCTACCTTACCAGAACTCTGGGGCCTATATGCAGTATGAAGCCTCCACTTTATACCAAGCATATGAGTCAGTTGTTGTAGGCACTGATGAACAAAAGCTGGACCATTGTCCGATCCTATAGAACAGAGTAGTCCATATCGGGGTATTATTTCTCGTAGCAGGAATCTTACAACTTCTCCTGCTTTCTCTGTACGAGTAGGACATGCTTCTACCCAGCCTGAATAGGTACACACAATTACCAGCAGGTAACGATGTCCACCCGATTTAGGCATCACTGTAAAGTCTATTTGTAGATCGGACATGGGGAGTCCCCCCATAAACTGGACTCCTGGTGGCTTTACTGGTCCTTGTCTTGCATTATTTTTAGCACACGTTACACATCTTCGTACAATGGCCTGAGTCAAGTTGGACAATCTTGGTATGTAGAAATGTTTTCTGAGAGATTCTTCAGTACTGTCTCTCCCAGAATGTGTCCCGTTATGATAATTTTGGACAATTTCTACCGCTAGTGATGCTGGTATGACTATTCTTCCATCTTCTAGCTGATACCACTTGTTCTCCAAATACTTTCCTGGTTCAGTCTTTAACCACTCCTCTTCTTGAGCTGTATAAACTGGAGTCCATTGGGACAGTGGAGTTGGTATAAGAGCAGCTATATGCCCCACATACTCCTGTCTTCCTGATTCAGCAGCACGCTTAGCTGCACTATCTGCCATCCGATTTCCCTTGGTTACATCACCATCTCCTCTCAGATGCGCTCGACAATGTATGATACCGACTTCTTTCGGCTCCCACACTGCTTCCAATAGTTGTAGGATTTCAGCTGCGTATTTGATTTCTTTTCCTTCTGAATTCAGTAGTCCTCTTTCTTTATACAAAGCTCCGTGGGCATGAGTGGTTAAAAACGCATACTTAGAGTCCGTATAGATATTCACTCTTAAACCTTCAGCCAATTGTAACGCTCGTGTTAGTGCTATTAATTCTGCCTTTTGTGCTGATGTTCCTTTCGCCAGTGGCCGAGCTTCTATCACCTTGTCTATTGTTGTTACTGCATATCCTGCATAGCGGATCCCTTCTTTCACATAACTACTGCCATCGGTGTAATATTGAACATCGGGGTTCTGGATGGGAAAATCACGAAGATCTGGTCTACTTGAGAATACTTCATCCATTACTTCCAAACAATCATGTTGACTTTCAGTAGGTTGTGGCAAAAGGGTAGCTGGATTTAAGGTGTTTACAGTCTCTAAATGCACTCTTGGGTTTTCACACAACATTGCTTGATACTTGGTCATACGGCTGTTACTAAACCAATGATTTCCTTTGTAATCCAACAACGTCTGTACTGCATGTGGGACTCGTACATAAAGTTCTTGACCCAGAGTGAGTTTATCGGCTTCAGCTACTAGCAGGGCGGCTGCAGCTACGGCTCTTAGACAAGGTGGAAGTCCGCTGGCCACTGCATCCAATTGCTTAGACATGTAGGCAACAGGTCTTTGCCATGATCCCAAGTACTGTGTCAATACTCCCACAGCCATTCTTCTTTGCTCGTGTACATATAAGTAGAATGGTCGTGTGTGATCAGGTAGACCTAATGCTGGGGCACTCATCAAAGCCTTCTTCACTTCTTCAAATGCCGTTTGCTGTTCTTGGGTCCATAAGAAGGGGTCGTGCTCTGTACCTTTGATAGCTGCGTACAGAGGTTTTGCCAGTATCGCATAGCTGGGAATCCATATCCTACAGAAGCCTGCTGCCCCCAAGAATTCTCGCACTTGTCTTCTATTCTTGGGTATTGGTATTTGGCAGACAGCTTCTTTTCTCTCTGGCCCCATAATTCTTTGACCTTCAGAGATATGGAATCCCAGATATTTGACAGTTGGCAAACACAACTGAGCCTTCTTTCTAGACACCTTGTATCCTGCCTTCCAGAGAATGTGTAGTAGATCGTGCGTTGCTTGCTGACAGATTTCTTTTGTAACTGCTGCTATCAACAAGTCATCTACATATTGTAACAATACACACTCTCCTGGGATGGACTCGAAATCCAGTAGATCTTGGCTTAGGGCTGAACCAAATAGGGTAGGTGAATTTTTAAACCCTTGGGGCAGTCTTGTCCAAGTCATTTGGCGTTTTGAGCCCGTTACAGCATTCTCCCATTGGAAAGCGAAAATACATTGACTTTCTGCGGCAATTCGGAGGCAAAAGAAGGCATCTTTGAGATCTAAGACTGTGAAGTAAGTAGCCCCGCCCGGAATTAAAGCAAGCAGGTTATATGGATTGGGTACAACTGGATGTATACTAACAACCGCATCATTGACTGCTCTCAAGTCCTGCACAGGTCGATACTCATCTGTACCGGGCTTTTGAACAGGCAGCAATGGGGTGTTCCAGGGGGAAGTACAGAATTTTAGGATACCATACCGTATGAACTTATCCAGATAGGATTGGATGTTCTTCTTAGCCTTCTGCGGGATGTGGTATTGTCTTAGGCTCACTGGATAAACCCCATGTTTTAGTTCAATTTTTATAGGTGGAATATTGCGGGCCAGTCCTGGTGGGTTGTTCTCTGCCCAAACTCCTGGTATATTAAATAATGTCTCATCACTCCTAGGGTTTTGGCTAGTCAACGCTGTATAAAGTCGCCACTCTTCTTCCTTTGGTACGGATAATGTCATGATACCTGAAGGTCCATTAAACTTTAAAGATGTTGTTCCATTTGGTAGGAACGCAATCTGCGCTTGTAATTTTGATAGCATATCACGCCCCAGCAATTGGACTGGACATTCAGGCATATAAAGGAATTGATGTCTTACTACGTGGCCTCCCAATGTACAGAGTCGACTTTTAAGAACCGGTTTTTCAGCACTTCTTCCAGTTGCTCCTATCACAGTAATAGTCCTTCCAGATGGAGGAGCAACTAGATTAGTCACCACTGAATGTTCAGCACCAGTGTCGATCATGAACGCACTCCTTTTCCCCCCTATTGATACATCGACCATAGGCTCCGCTCGACCAAGGGGGATGGAGCCCGGTCGGTATCAATAGTCCTCCATGACCGTGTCAGCCAATCCCACGAAGTCCCTGCCTTCTCTATCGCGGGACCTTTGCGCTGCTGGAATATACCTGTCTTCCCTAACACTTCCTCTGTTCCCATTACTCCCTCTATAACCATTACTCCCTCCGGGGCCTCCTCTACCTCTCGCTCTGCCTCTAAAGTTTCCATAACCTATCCTAGGTCTGTCTTTCTCACACTGTTCTCTTCGAGGACACTCATTTCTCCAATGCCCTTCTTCCCTACAGTATGCGCACTGATTTCTACTTAGAGGTTCCTCATTCCATCTACTATCGCCTCTATCTGGGCCCCGTCTATCTACGCCTGCGATCGCTACCGCTAGCATATCAGCCTTTTTACGCATCTTGCGCTCTTCCTCTTTCTTACTTTCTGTTTCCCTATTCATATAAACCTTATT
This sequence comes from Pelobates fuscus, assembly GCF_036172605.1. Lineage (NCBI taxonomy): Eukaryota > Metazoa > Chordata > Amphibia > Anura > Pelobatidae > Pelobates > Pelobates fuscus. Next base: position 108,345,163 of record NC_086327.1, on the reverse strand, counting down.
CGCTACCTCCATTAGTTGGGTGATTGACATACCTGCAAACCCTTCTAACTTTTGTAGCTTGCGCTTAATATCTCCGTAAGCTTGGCTGACAAAGGCAGAGTTCACCATTCGGGAATTATCTGCGTCTTCCGGATTAAAGGGGGTATACAAGCGGTATGCCTCCAATAATCGGTCATAAAAGACACTGGGCGCTTCATCGCTTTTCTGAATCACCTCAACTGTCTTCGACATGTTAATAGCTTTCTTTCCTCCGGCTTTCATGCCAGCAATTATAGCGTCTCTATAGGCTCTGAGTTGAACCATATCAGCACCATTTACGTTCCAATCGGGATCGGTGTTGGGATAGTGTGTTGCGGCCCATGCTGATGGATTGGCTTGGTTTAAAGTACGGGCTTTATCCTCTAGTGCTTTAATGGCTGCTTGATTTATTCTTGTCCTTTCCTCATTGTTAAATAAAGTCATTAATAACTGCTGGCAATCAGCCCATGTCGGGTTATGTGTCTGTACTATTGAGGTGAACATATCAGTCATAGCTTGTGGTTTCTCAGTATACGAGGAATTGTGGGTCTTCCAATTTAAAAGATCGGTTGTCGTGAATGGGACGTATACAAAGACTGGGTCAGCATGTGCCATTTGGCCTGCGGCATCGATATAGGCTGGCCCAGGATTCAGACGAAGAGGCATCTGATAGTGTCTTAATTGTTGGGCACCGGTCAACTGTCGGGTCTGTATGGGGCTACGTGGAGGGGCGTCAGTCATAGGTTCCAGTCGGGGAGAAATAGGGTATGGGGATGTGGGAGCTTGGTTTTGGGAAAAGGTGGTAAATAAAACACTTCGAGTCGAGCTAGATGAAGCTTGACCGGAAGTCTGAAGTGGCGCCAAATCAGGATATTCGTTTTTAATGGGGGTTGGTTCTGATTCCGGAAGGGGAGATTTAGTACGAGGGGGGGTGGATCCTGTACTGGAGGAGGAAGCGGAAGTGGATGGGGGTAATGAGGGGAGGGTTGCAGGACTTCCTGCGTTTGCGTCACTTCCTCTTAACGGAAAGTAAGGGGGCGGCAAAGGGATCTCGGACTCAGGGGGCGTGTCCAAAATGGGCCTAACACCAGTCCTAGTGGACGAACAAGTTCTAGCTACCATGAGGCGACATTGCTCCTCGTGGCATGTCCGGAGCCATTTTGGCGAGTCATTTACGGCCTGTCTCCAACAATCAATATAAGGAAACTGGCCGTAAAGTTCAGGCCTACCTGATACAGCCACGTGTAAGCGCTGTACCAGAGTTGGATCCAAACTGCCACGTGGCGGCCATGCCGCAACCAAAGTAGGCCACTCCCTAGTACACAAAGTGACCAAACGTACAGGAGACATTTTAACCCCAAAATCACAAGTTTTGAATCCCTTTTTAAAATTCTTCACCATACAACCTAAGGGATCCGGAATCGTTGACTGCGACGCACCCATACTTAGCAATGGAACGTCGTCGACAACGAATACTATACACGCGTACTATTCAACAGTCACACCCGTTTCCTCTGGCAACAGCACCACGTGGTACGGTTACCAAGTGAAACGTACACAATAACAATAAACACTCAGGGAATTCCCGTACACACACAGCTGTTACACCAGTCACTAGATAATCAATATTATGCCCTTTGGCGTAACTATACAGTCACCCACGCTATAATTCTCTATATACGAATTACCCGTCTATAACACACCCCAGTAACATCGTCTTTTACAAATAGCGGTTACAGTACGATTAGCATAGGTCAAAGCACAAGTTAAGGTCACAATACAATTATTAGTGGTTATGGTGTTAAACATGCAATAGACGACAATGATTAGTACTTATATACAGTGTCAGTAAATATACAGGGTTATGGTACCGTGCACTATAATACAGCAACACACTATTAACACTCTCGCTAGACGGCTGAGCTCGCGCTATCTAACAAGATATACACTTTACTAAACAATCGTTAACACATTTACAATTCCCAACTAAACTATTGGCCAGTACCTTGAATGGACTACCTAAAAACAATCTACATACGTTTTGGTTAGCCACACTGCCCAATCACCACATATATAGCGAGCTAGAGGACCGAATTTACACAGACGCCTCTTAGTCGCACTATCAAAAGTCTAGTGGGTTCCAAATTTACACGCCTTCCCACTTAGCCCAGATAGGATGAGATCTAGCGAACCGAATTTACACAGACGCCGCTTAGTCTCCCGGTCCCTCCGACCTAGCGAACAAAATATACACCCTAGAACGCTAGTCTAGACAAGACACCGGTGTCCGGCTAGGGCTATTTACACCAGAGCCCCGCCTGACTAACAAAATCAAACGGTCTGACTAAAGAGCGTTCGATCGAGCGGTGCGCCTTCGCTCCTTCCCTCCGACAGAGGGGGCAGATACACAGATTCAAAACCCCTTTGGGCCTACCGCACAATCGGTATACCCCTAGTGGGTCCTGCCGTCTAAAACAGCAGTTGTCTTACCTCCTCGTTCCTGAACCTGAGTTCACACTCATCGACGGGGACACCCCAGCACTTCTCACGTAGAGGCCGATGATCTCCTGGACAACAGACCAGTGGCGCCGAGACGAAGGGAGGTCCACGCAGAAGTTCAGGGGTGCAGCCGTAGAGAACGTGGGCAAAGATAGACCGTCTCACGCCTCTGCCTCTCAGCTACCGTTGAACGATGAGCTTCCCGGCCAATGCACCAAATGATACCGGAGAAACTGACGGAAGCCAAGCACAGAGAGATGGACACAGGTTTCTTCAGGAAGGAAGAGATTCTTTATTGGATCACCGATCGGGACTCAGAGGGACTAATGTCACCAAAATACAGCAAGTTCTGAGCCCCGGACAATAGTGCAGGCTCCTTATATAGGCACATAACTCCTCCCATATTAAGCTCCACCCGCACATTCTCTTAACCAATCAACACAAATAAGAATTAACTTCCTGTTTGACCGCATGGCTTGTCCAGCACAATGGAGGAGGGGGAATACTACATCCTGTATTCTTGCACATGCTCCGTACACTACTGATCGTATCTTGCCTCGTGCAACCAACTGATCGATACGTCAGCATATGCACGTACACATGCCACGTGGTAATCTCGGCCTACTAAATTTATTTTTACCGAGATTCCACCACAGCAATATAATGTTCTGTCTGTGGATAGATTCTATTTTTGGAGAAATAATTAAACAGACAGTATAGCCCCCCAAAAAACTTCAGCTTGTGTCCAAATTGTGTCCTCTTTTTTTCTCATTTTACAAAAAGTGCAAATTTGAATAGAATTTAGCAGTTTTATAAATTAAGCTTGTTACACCCCTTGACTGTTAATTAGACAATCAGTCCTGCTACTTCCTGGTTGGTTAGCTCAATGGAGCTAAACTCAAAAGGGAAGCAATTGCCCAGAGCACTTGCCTTCTCATTGAGCTGCATTGGGAAGTCTGCGATTGGACAGCCACAGAAAGTCTGGGCGGGGTTAGAAGGGGAGGGCTTACAAAGGCTGCAGACATGAGATCGGCAGCTTTTGCTAGTTGTCTTTCCCTATACCCCCAATGAAAAAAAAAAGTATAATTAATAGCATTATTTGTTTATGTGAAGGGTATATCTACTAAATAACAATTTTTATTATTTTTTTCATATTTTGGTGTTGAGTTGAGTGTCCCTCTAAGATTAGGAGGTTCTGGAACAGTCAGAAGCCCACCAGTCTTCTCCATATACTCATACTAAAAGATCATGCAATGTGAAGTTTCACTGTTTAATTCACTGCCATTTAGGAGTTAAATCACTATTGTTTCTGTTTATGCAGCCCTAGCCACACCTCCCCTGGCTATGTCTGACACAGCCTGCATGAAAACAAAATGGTTTCACTTTCAAATCAGCTGTAGCTTACTTTAAACATTTTTATCTCCTGCTCTGTAAATTTAACTTTAATCACATACAAGAGCCTCCAGCAGGGTCTAGCAAGCTATTAACAGAGCAGGAGTTAAGAAATTCAAATTTAAATATAATTTCCAATAAAGGTATAAACATTAGAGAACTCTTTACATTAAGTGTTTAGGAAGGCTGTTTAAATCAAATGCAGGGAGGTGTGACGAGGGCTGCATAAACAAAGTGATTTATTAAGCTAATAGTTGCTAAAGTTGTTTTGGTGACTATAGGGTTCCTTTAAAGAAGAAAAAAAAAGTTTATATTTTTCAGAAATTAATTGAAATTTGCAACGGAATTATCATGAATGAAGATGGCTGAATATACCATCTGTATTTTCAAAGATCCAAAACATACAACAGCATTGAATCTATATTCTTATGCCATTCTCTATTAGGGTAGAGAGATCCACGTTTGAATTTATTGACTAATCTAAAAATTGGAGTGAACTAAAATCCTAATTGCTAAATCTAGGCAAAGATAGTTTATCTGTAAAAAAAATAATCGATTCCGCTATAGTCATAGCTTGGCTTTATTAGCTTACATTTTCAATTTAGGTTTTAATTCCCTACAATTTAAAGTTTAGTGATTTTATGGACACACCTGTCTTATTCATTCTGATGAACAGGACATGAAAAGTGCTGTCTTCAAAGACATTCACATGCTCCTGGGTATCAATACATCGCGAAGAGATATAAGATCCTGCCTTGATTAATTCATTGATTTAGCTCTGACAGCTTATAATTCTGTCTGCTGCAGAGCAGTATTTTTCATGTCTGGCCCATCAGCAAAAATAATGGGTATCTGTGATAGGGAACTAGCCAATCTTGTCTCTGATGTCTTAAAAACGGTTATCAGCACACACGGCGCCTGTTTTACAAACTAATATTGCAAACACAAGTGGGAACTAAGAGAGAGAGAGAGAGAGTGAGTATCTCTCATTTCCATACGGATATTTACAACCACCATAATGTAGCAGACGTTGGACGCTGTATTTGCATTCTGTAGAGGATGCAAATACTAAGATATACAAACTAATCCCTTGTTGACAAGAGTAACTGTAACAGTTTCTAGTGGATATCACACAACGCTTCAAACTCGTTCAGTGCCAGATATATACTATAGGTGTAAACGCTAATGTTATATAGATGTAACCGATCTGTTTCGAAGATTCAAAGATCACTTTTCTCAGTGGTAAAGAACGACCAGTGAATAAAATAAAATGCTGACACCTTTTAAAGCTCGATTCTCTGAGACTTTCCATACAACTACTTAGGTAGCTTCAGCTTGCTGTAGCTACACAAGATGCAGATGTACAAAAAAAAGAATACATTAAATTAAATAATCCATCGAGGCTGGATCCTAAAATGTGCAGGAAAATATAGTGAACTTGATGAAAAATGGTATGGCTTTGATTGTTCACCACTAATAATGGTCACACATTTAAAACTTTCTCATGCACATTAACATTATGAAACGTATTTTCTAAATCTCTCCTGCAGGGAATAAACAGGAGGAAAAACTAATATATATTTAATTTCCATACAAACAGACGTTACCTTAGAAAGTCTTTGCAGGCAGAATGCAAAACACCCACAAGGGACATTGCCACTTTAAGGGAACAATCACCTTCAGAGACAGAGACAGAGTGACAGTATTTGATGTCAACTCCAATAACTCAACTCCAATAACATAGTGCAGGAGTCTGAAAGGCTCAATATTCAAGTGCCAGCGTAATAGCGCTTTATGTGATTAGAATGGGCTTTGAAGCAGGTATCGGGCAAAATGTGTGTTAAATATATTCAACTTTATTTACTGTATGTAATATGATAGCCAAATACAGATATATCTTAGACCTTGTGCTGGACGTTTGAGAATCTGCATTATCATGTATAGATTCAGATTACATGTAAATATCTGAAAAAAAAAAAAAGCATTTAAAAATGTCTACGCTGCCCTCATTATTTTAGTTCTGTAAAAATTTAATCAGTATTTCTTAAGGATTGTTGGACAAAAATACTAGACAATTACTAATACATCCGATATTAAATCCTCAAAATCTCTGCCCAAAATGAATGAATAAAAATATTGTAATAGTAAATTATATATGTGTTCCTGCATTTAAAAACATTTTGGTCTATGGCGAATTTGGTGTTTTATCCTTATTTTATACACTAGCTATACATTCCATTGTATATCACATAAACAGTTTATGTTTCTCTCACCGACAATGTGAAACCAAAGTGCTGATGGTTTTAAAATGGAGGGGGATGCTAGGTTGTGGAGTGGGCTAAAGATCTAAAGTTGTAAATCGTCACCATCGAGGAGTACCCTGCTGACTATTGAGGTTTAGTTTGTGCCATTATTGTGCTTTATTCACTACAGATTGATCCGTAGTAAACAGAGTTTCAAAATGTAGGCCAAAGCAAAAACAAACAAAAAAATCATTGATTTTTTTTTTTTTTGTTTGTTGCATTTTAGCTGTTCTGACCTATATTTTATTAGTCAAAGTATGTTGTATTTTTTGGTGACTACAACCAGCTAGCATCTGCATTCCACCCTCCCTCTCCCAACCCCACTCCCACCCCTTCAATTGAGCATTTCATAAAGATAAAATTTTTGTTAAATGCTCATGAAAACTGTGTTGGAATTTCATTGAAATTCAAATGCAGTCAAAACATGCCATACAACTTCTATTTCCTATGGTAAATCTCTCTAACTTGACAAGACCTGGAGATACCCCAGTCAAGTTTTGTCACTTATAAGGCAATAAGGCATTGTCTCACTCATTGCAAAACAATATCTATGGAGAGTACAGCAATGGGTGACGAAGCACCCAGCTGAAAAACAAAGATGGCGGCGCCAGTGGGGGAACCACATCACACATATAACTCACCTTCAAATCACCACTGGGCTGCCATTCCCCAAGTTGCGATGTCACCATTAGTGCAAATATGCAAAGACCCCTGAAGGTGACAGAGTCACTTTAAACAACAGAACATTTACCCATACCGCTTTGAACCTGGATACGATATAATACTTTGTTAATTTAGAGGTACACTAAGAGCACCTAGACCATTTCATCAGAATGAAGTAGTCTGGGTGCAGTGCCCCTGTCGTTTTAACCCTGCAGTGTAAAGCCTTGCAGGTTTGCATGAATAACCATGTTTTCACTGCAGGGTAAATACACGTCTAGTGACTCTTTCCTGAAAGCAACTATAGGTGATTCACCTGTGAGAATTGAGACAGACTCGGTTTTCAAACAAATGCAGCTCATAGACTGCGTTTCATAAGCCCAGGTGTACCAGCCTCCTAATGCTTCAGTATGGAGAAGCATTGGGTCTCGATGATCTCAGCTAGGGAGACAGGGTGGCAGTCCAGAGATTGGCACGGGGAGTGCTAAAGACAAGCAAAATGCTTTTTTTTTTGTAATTTTTTTTTACTTCTCATAGTGGGACCCGGATATCTCCATAGTAAGTAGGACACTATAGCATTAGGAATACATGTTTTTGTTCCTAAAACTGTAATGTTCCTTTAACCCCTTAAGGACCAAACTTCTGGAATAAAAGGGAATCATGACATGTCACACATGTCATGTGTCCTTAAGGGGTTAAGAACAGAAGTAAAGCAGAAATGTGCATTGTTTTTCCCCAACAGGATTATTTACTAAATTGCATATAAGAGAAACTGAGAAACTGCAATAATCAGCTCTCAGGGTTAACTCCGCCTCTAGTGGCTACCTACCAGACAGCCACTAGAGGGACTTCTGGGTGCTTAGACAACTTTTGGTCGTCTAAATGACACTGGATGTCCTCACGCTATGCATGAGGACTTCCAGCGCCACTGGTATCCCCATAGGAAATCATTAATCAATGCCTCTGTGGGGCAATCATATTGCAAGCACAGCCATTGCCACGCATGCGCATTAGGTCTCCCACGCTGGCTGACGCCTGTGGGGGAGGAGCGTTGGCAGAGCCTGACTCAGTGCCGAGGGACATCAGAGCTGGATTCAGATAAGTGACTGAAGGGGTTTTAACTCCTTGAGCACTGCAGGAGGAGGGTTGCGAAGGAGGGGGGGCACTGTAGAAACCGGCTTTGTTCTCCTGGCACTATAAACCGATCATGACAGGTTCAAATTAACTGAAGATCCGCCTGGAGGAGGTTTTTAAGCTCCACCAGTCAGTTAATTTGCTAAATAATTGATTTGTCGGTAGGAAATGTTCTATTTTAAAATATATATTTTTCTCTGAATTTACAGATTTGTTAGCAATATGTAGAGATAGAATTTAAGTTGCTATAAAAATGTAAAGCAAATTGTGTATACCATGACAGCTAAAATAACTAAGCTGGGGGGGCGGAGCCTGACCGCCAAGCAGTAAAGACGTGGGCAACACGAGCTCTCGCCTGACGGGCTAAATTGAGGATAAAATCAGCGGCTACATAGCCCGAAGACTCACCGGGCTACACTACCCGTGCTGGGAGTGAGCCACGGAACCGAACGATACCCCTTTGAGACCCGTCGGGGCCGGGAGGACGAAACGCCGAGTGCGGCCTACTAAAGTTGGAGCCGGGGAGAGACGGCCGCTCACCCCGACACCAGACGAACCAAGCGACTCCATTGATCTCCTACCCCCCCCCCTTTGGACCGGCGGGGGTTATCCCGGTCCCCACTGGGAGGACGGACGGCGGAAGCAACCGTTACACCCACCGACTGAACGCAGCAGACGCATCAAGGCACTCCAACCTCACGAAATGGCGGAGGCCCAACCACAAGCCCCACAAACTCCCACACAGGCAGGAGGGCCGTTCCAAGACACTATCGAATCCAGACTGGATGCTCTGTTTCAGGCATTTTGGGACAAAATACAGGCCCGAGCCACTGCTGACCAACCCAACCAGGGTACAAACCGGGTGGCGGGAGACACCCCTCCGGGCACAAAACTTACCACAACACCACACAGCTTCAACGGCTGCCCGCCTGGGCTGATAGCCAACAGAGGCATGACCTCGAGACACCGACCACACAGGTGGGGGAACGCACGCCGCAGGCGGCGGATGCCACCGCGCTCCTCCAACTGCCCCTGGGGGGGCCAGGACTGGGCCACACGTAGGAACCGAGTCCGTGGACAGAGGGTGTCGGCTACCACAACGGCCCGGGGTTGGAGGACAAACTCCCGCACCTGCTGCCCCTCGCCTGAACCCGGCAATCACCACAAACAGCCAACCACCCTACTTGCTGCTCACCCTTCCAGGCTGTACACACCTCGATGCACTGCCTCCCTGCAACTGCCATCTATGCGAGAAATCGCCTGCCATGACCGCAGTTGCCTAAGACCCTCCACAAACCTACAGCAGAAGATGGACTTGATCCACAGGACCACTGGGAGCACTGGACTAGCGATTCCTGCCTCACTGCAGACCCTGTGCTGGAAGAGCGCCATGAGGCGACACACTGCGGCAGACAGTCACTGGGACTCCCCCACACTGATATCACCCTTTCCGCTACTAGGGATAGGATGACCGGGCACCTGAAATCACACCCAGAGCTCCTGGTAACTCGCAGAAGACACCGAGTGACGGACCAAGCCTGATAAGAGACTCTCCATTTATTGTGGAGGAAGTACTAACTGCGCTTTATCTAGTTAACTGCTTATAAATATGCTTATAATTTTGATCTAACAGTTTGCATAGTTTGCTGCTCCCAGTCCCAGTACCCAGTGGTATACTGTCCTCAACGAATACATGACTAAATGTTTAACTAGCCTGCCCACTCTCAGACACATCCGCCTAGCATGATCTCAGTCTGAAGTATCTAGCCTGTACAGTCACACGATAAATCATACGACAGTAGTCAGTGGAGCAGACACATGACTATAGCACGTCTTAGACAGCAGTCCAGATACACCTTTTAAATTAAGCCACCACATAATCTAACTACGCTTGCATGTTTGAATGTAGATTCAACCTTTGTCCCTGAGATTGCTGGTGAGGCGACAAATGTTTAGGCGACTAATGTTTAAGCGACAATTATTTCAGTGACAAATGTTTAAGCGACAAATGTTTGAGTGACAAAGGTTTAAGCGACGACTGATTAAGCGACGGCTGTTTTAGCGACAACTGTTTCAGCGACAACTGTTTTAGCGACAAATGTTTAGGCGACAAATGTTTAGGCGACAAATGTTTAGGCGACAACTGTCTAAGCGACAACTGTCTAAGCGACAACTGTCTAAGCGACAACTGTCTAAGCGACAACTGTCTAAGCGACAACTGTCTAAGCGACAACTGTCTAAGCGACAACTGTCTAAGCGACAACTGTCTAAGCGACAACTGTCTAAGCGACAACTGTCTAAGCGACAACTGTCTAAGCGACAACTGTTTTAGCGACAACTGTTTAAGCGACAATTGTTTCAGCGACAAATGTCTATTATTCTAATTCCTATTTTATTAACCACGCTTGTATAAACCTGTTTATATGACGTTCTAAAAAAACAAAAAATATGGCAGTCTTTATCAGAGGTGTATTGTTACCTTGTTACCACCACCTTGTGTTACCCCACAATACCTCCTCTTTCTCTTCTGTACCCCATAACGTATATGCCATAATAAAAGAAAGATTTACATAAAATAACTAAGCTGAGAGGAAAAATAAAACTCCATTTAGTCTGACCTTAGAGATTTTATTTCTGCATTTTGGTTGTATAGGACCAAATATTGCAAGTTCTTGGTCAAGCCACCACAAGGTAATATTTAGTGAATCTACTTACTGGTTTTAGATCTGTGTTGGTTAGGCTTCTGGCTAAATAGATACTGTGGCTTTAAATGTGGTTCTGAGTATTAAGTACACGAGCAGGAAGTAGACAGCAGCAGTTCCGTACACATTCTCCTATTTAATGTAAATATAAATATCTACCTAAATATCAGGTGCATAATACCTATAGTATTCTAATTTGTTCCGGAGCCAGTTCATTGAACAGACTTTTGTTGGGCCAGTGACTGTCTCATAACAAGACATTAAAATATTTACTTTATTCAACAACACACCGGGAGATTTTTTGACCTTAGAGTTGCTTATGCAATTAGCTAATGTTTTACTATTGTAGATAACCTTTCAGAGGTTTGTTCACTAGACCAAGGAAATTGCAAATTTTAGGACAAAGCATATATATATACCAAAAGATAAGTAGCCAGCACTCAAGGTCTTGTGAAAAAAAAAATTAGTTATTTTAATGGTACGAGGATCCCACAATCGGTCAACGTTTCAGTTCTTCGTATAGAACTTTCATCAGGACATAGTACAGTACTGGATACCATGTTCTGATAAAAGCTCTATATGAAGAACTGAAACGTTGACCGATTGTCGGATCTTCATACCATTAAAATAACTGCAGTTTTGTGGGGCAGCACTTTTCATGTGAGACACAGGGCTGGTGCTACCTCCCAAAGCCTAGGGAGAGAAGGGGCTTAAGACCCCTGTATTTCTCACAGAGAAGCTTATATATCCATATAAGCAGTTTGTGAGGTCAACAAATTTGATCTAAAGATATGCTATGCTCTCTTTTGTCAGTTCCCTACAACATTAATTTTTAGTGTGTCAGGACAGTCCTGGAACATGGCATGCTGACTTGGACTCAGGAGTGAGCACTTGCAAGTGTAAAACCTGTCCTTATCACTATGGTGATTAATGCTGCATGGTCCTCATACAGACCAAAACACTAAACAGCAGTGAACTGATTCAATGCTTCTCAATGAGATGCATTTGTTCGGTAGCATGCGTGGTATCTGCACATATGCTCACATCAACATGGGTAAATAGGGATTAGAAGACCAGCTGTTTTGGTGCAGGATAAAGGTAAGCTGTACAAAGCTGTATTCCTAGCACTTTAGCTCCCTCGAGCCCTCCTCTCCCCACAGTGTAAGAGTTAGCATACCCTTACTGTACTTACCCGATTCCAGCGCAGATGTCCCTCGGTGCTAGTTTGGTGCAGAGCGGGAGGACATTCAGCATCAGTTAGGTGACCAAAAGTTGCCTGACCACAAGGAAATGCCTGACTGACAGCCACTAGAGGCAGTCTTAACCCTGCAAAGTAATTATTGCAGTTTCTCAGAAACTGCAATAATTACAATTGCAGGGTTAAATGACCACTATAGTGCCAGGAAAACATGGTGAGGAAGGGGTTAAAACTTACCTTTATTCCAGCATCGGGCGGGGAGCTCTCCTCCTCCTCTCCGCCCCGATCCTCCCTTTCGGCAGAATGCGCATGCGCGGCAAGAGCTGCGCGCACATTCAGCCGGTCTCCTAGGAAAGCATTTACAATGCTTTCCTACGGACGCTTGCGTGCTCTCACTGTGATTTTCACAGTGAGAAGCACGCAAGCGCCTCTAGCGGCTGTCAGTGAGACAGCCACTAGAGGATTTGGAGGCTGGATTAACCCATTTATAAACATAGCAGTTTCTCTGAAACTGCTATGTTTATAAAAAAAAAAGGGTTAATCCTAGAGGGACCTGGCACCCAGACCACTTCATTAAGCTGAAGTGGTCTGGGTGCCTAGAGTGGTCCTTTAAGGGGACAGGGTCAATGCAAATGAGCTGAAGTGATCTGGGTGCCTATAGTGTCCCATTAAGTGTTATACAAAGATTTTGAAGTACATTTTTTAAGGATAGCATCACACATATAAACAGTGGCCGTAATATACTTGTTGGCTCAGCATGTAAAAAACACAAATACCACATTTAGAAATGAGAAAATTAAGTTAAAAAAATAGATGGGTACCACTGGAAGGTAGATTGCAAACCTCACGTAGCTAGTGCAAAATAGAAATAATACATGTAAATTAAATATTATTCAACCCCAAGGTCTGAAACTGCTATGTTTACAGCAGGCAGGGTTAACCTGGCACCCAGATCACTTCATTAAGCTGAAGTGGTCTGGGTACCTATAGTGGTCCTTTAAGATCACCCGATTCCCAAGCTAGCGAGAATATTCCCAAATAGAGACAAGGTCCCAATTATCCAGAGCAATCCACTCAGCCTGATTTGGGCTTCAGCAAGAGCCCATATTATTATGATTATGATATTTATAGAGCGCCGTCAAATTCCGCAGCGCTTTACAATGGGTGGACGAACAGACATGTAGTTGTAACCAGACAAGTTGGACACACAGGAACAGAGGGGTTGAGGGCCCTGCTCAATGAGCTTACATGCTAGAGGGAGTGCGGTAAAATGAAACAAAAGGTAAGGATAGTATTAGACTATTGACAGTTGCAGAAGAGGAACCAGTTGGGAGCTATTAACAGTTTAATTGATAGGCTTTTATGAAGAAGTGGGTTTTTAACGATTTTTTGAACTGTTGGCCTCTTATCTGGTCGCTGGCTCCGAAACCCACGTCTCCATGGATCTGTACACTAGATGGTGTGGTCTGTATACCCTTCGAGGGTGTGAGCTGTGCACAAGAGGTAGTCCATTCAAGACCCTCATCCCAGAGATTCCATATTCAGTAGGTGGCCTGGGCTTCTTCCATGATCTTCTGGGGATTTTAAGTACAGAAGCTTTCATCTGTTCAGATCCAGTAGTTTGTCGCAGGAAAACATGAGGTGAGTTCCAGGTAAGACACTTAAGTCTGTCTGAGGCTTAGCGAAACACTTGTCCAGCCAAGGATGTATATGGCAGGCCTCGGTAGTGGAGGCCTGCAAGATGTTCCAGGCCACATACTTACTAGTGATAGGTAGAGAAAGTCGAGGGGTTAGTGCCAGGATAACCCTCACCGACAGGAGGGAAATGGTTCCCGTATTGTGTCCTCTGACTCTAGAAGGAATACTGGTGGGGAGACTCCTGTACTTTGAAGTAGGCCTCGTGATCACCTCTGAGTCAAGCTGCTCAGCATAAGCAGAAATGCCTTTAAAGAGTTAGCTCGCTAGTATGCAGGTTGTCCCCAGCTTATAGAGTGGCAGTTTTCTCAAGAAAATAGTCGCAATAACTGCAAAATATTGAGATTTCTCAATGAGCTCACTCAAAATGTGAAGGATCAGTAAGGCAGTCACACCCTGCCCCCATAAACAATACATTATTTGAGCGGTGTTGCTAGGTGGTCCAGGGGTCATTTTATGGCTTTTCCCACAAATTGACTTGCATGTTCAACATCCAGCCCTTAACACTGACAGGGTTATTCACTATAGTGAGAATTCTAAGTCAATTTCAAATCAAAGGCCAGAGTAGCTGAGCTCAAAACATAGCTGACTTGGAGAATGTTTCCTGTTCGACTATTTTGACCTAAAATTTGAAATTCCCTTTGAACTTTAGCAATTAATCCTGTAACATTCTCTGAAAACACATTATGATTCACATTTCTAGAATGAATTCAGGTATTAACCACACACCATGCTATATAAACCTGCAGCATTCACCCTAAATTTGCCATTTTTAGCCTGCAGCCACAGCAATATACTAATTGGGGGTCATTTATCAAAGCATCCTGTTCTAAAAAGCATTCTAGAATACTAAAAAGTGTGGGGCAGTCACCTTGGAAACCAGCAGTTATGTTTCATTGTTGACTCATCACCTTTAAAGGGACACTGTAGGCACCCAGACCACTTCAGCTAATTGAAGTAGTCTGGGTGATGTGACCCTTTTGCTCCTGGTGCTGCAATGTAAAACATTGCAGTTCTACATTGAGGTACTAAGTCTGCCCTTTGTGGCTGTCTAACGGACTTTTAAACCGTTATCTGACACTGCGTTAGATCTTCCCCATAGGAGAGCATTGCGCAATAGGTCTCCCCCAATGGTTGATGTCGGTGAGGGAGGAGCGTGGGCGGAGAGCCAGACCCAGCGCTGAGCGACATCAGAGCTGGATTCAGATAAGTAGCTTAAGGGGTTTTAACCCCTTCAGCCCCGCAGGAGGGGGGGCCTGAGAGAGGCGGACTATAGGATCACTTTGCGTTTTTGCACCACTTTGATGAATATCTTCCATTGTGGTGTATAATTAGCTGTAGACATGGTACATTAAAGTGGAACTTTCAGAAATTATGTGATTGGTGACTGAACTCTTACTTACCTTAGTGTAATATTGTTGAGTTTATTCGCAATCACTGGTTTTGTGGACACAGTAAGAGTTTCTGGGAACTATGGCTTTATTATTATATTTTTTAATGTAGATCTCCAACATCTGAACTACAATTCCGAGGACCCTAAGTCAGGACATACCATACAGCAATACTGTTGAAGCAAAAGGGAAACAAGACAGGTTGAGAGGCAGAGATAGAACTAATTATTTGGGTGTCTGAAATGATCTTCTAACATATCTTAGATACCAACAGCTGAAGGCATTCTTTAATTAGCTATTTAGATTTAATTAGACATTGCTGCATAAGCAGCAGCATGTATTTTTTTTTTTAAATACTACAAACGAAGTCCTAAGGTCAGTACAAGTAGAAATCAAAAGAGTGGGTTAGGTAGACCTGTGTTTTGTTTATAGTCAATGTATGCCCCAAATTATTAGAAATAGTTAGGAACTTATGTGTTTTGTTTTGTCGTTAGTAAAACAAATAAAAAAATAATAATAATGCTGGTGACAATCTAAGCAAGCGAACGTATGATGTAAGAGAAATTGGTGATGTGCTTATGGTTGAGGGTGGAGCAAAATCGGGAAGTGTTTGAATTTTATTTTACTTCACCACTAAGAGTTATTCGCTAAATTGTGAATTGCTGGGGATTCAAAGTAAATTTAAAACTGTAGGCTAAAATAGTCAAACTGGTAAATAATTATTAAAGTTGGCTATGCTTCCAGTTGTTTAGGGCCTAAAATTCTAAATTCATTTTGAATTCATGACAACTCCTACTTAAGTGAATGTTGTGAGATTAATCCATTAAACATTGAATTTTAATGAACTGGAAATTAAACTTTACAATTTACTGTCCCTTATTCACGAATGTGTGAATTGTTGTGAATCCAATTTTAAGATAAAAATGGCTGATCTGAAAACACACCTATACTGTCAGGATTATTTACTAAAGTGAGAATTGTTTGCAATTCAGATTTATGGGGAAAATAGCCCAACGAGAACATGTCTCCAAGTCAGCTATGTTTTGAATTTTTTTGCCTTGGACTCAAACTTTAAACTTTCTTTGAATTCTGGACAACTTTCACTTTCGTAAATAACGCTGTGGAAGAATTTTTCCAGTGTGGCTATTTTGACTTTAATTTGAAATTTGATTTAAATTCATTATACATTAACGTAAAATTATACTTTTTATTGAATGTAAACTGAATTGTAGTGAAATAAAGTGGCAATGTCACCATTTGGGGACTTTACCAAATTCACAAAATTCCCCGACTGTAACATCACTGCTGAGGGTCCGGTGGCTGGGAGGCAGGTAAAGGTGAGTTTACTTACTTGACCCTGTCCCTTGCAGGGACCGCCATCTTGATCTGGTGAGTCCTTTTTCGGAGCCAACATCACTGCTCTAGCGAGAGTACAGCATTGAGGTCTATGGGGATCCTGCGAGACCACAGGATCCCCCATAGACAGAGACAATTTCCTACAGCTGTCACTGGTGACTGCTGTCAGGATTAACTCTTATGCCTCGTTTCCACTAAGCGGATCGGTTCGGTACAGTTTGGAAGGTTTAGAATGGACCAGCCCATTCTGGTGAGCATTTCCACTGCAAGTCAGACCTTTCAGGGCCATGCAGGGTTTAGAAAAAATGCTCTTCCTGTCCACCAATCAATGGATTGTATAGTAGCTCTGCCCTAACCGAACCGTTCCATTTTCTATGGCCCTACATCTGAAGCAGGACCCTGAATGGATCGGTACGGTTCGCTTGTATGGACCACTTTCATAATGGAAACACCCAAAATAGCGAACCGTACCGAACCAAACCGATCCGCTCAGTGGAAACGAGGCATATGACTCCGCCCTGAGAGACTTTGTATCTCTATGTCTCTGGACTGGGTTGGAATTTAAGTGAAATTCAAACACAGTCAAAATTAGTATTTCATAAAGATTCTATTTATAGTGCCATTAAGAGTGTGATTAAAGTTCAATTTACAGAGCAGGAGATTAAAAACTTACAAAGTAAGTTAACATCTGATTGGAAATAAAACCATGTTTTTTTTTCAGTGTGTCACAGCCAGGGGAGGTGTGACTAGAGCTGTTTAAATAGAAAACAAACGTGATTTAACTCCTAAATAGCAGAGAATTGAGAAGTAAGACTGTAGGGGCATATTCTATACACGGTCTATTTTGACGCTGGAGATCTGTGAGGACGTCCAGCATCAAATAAGTGCCATTTCCTCAGTGTAAATCGCGGAAGCGCCTCTAGTGGCTGTCAGGGAGACAGCCTCTAGAGGCTGGATTAACCCTGCAGTGTAAACATAGCAATTTCTCTGTAACTGCTATGTTTTCAGCTGCAGGGTTAAAACCAGGGGCACCTGGCACCCAGACCACTTAATTGAGCTGGTCCTTTAAGCTACAGTTGTTTTTGTGACTATAGTGTTTAAATGTTAAATTAGTTTTGACATTTTCCATATTTAATTTGCAAGCATTTTATACAGGTTTTTTTTATTTATTTTTTTAACACATGCATTCATCACTTAAAAAATGATATCTAGGGGAATCTGGTGCATTTGGCAACCAAGACCTCTTCCAGATTATTGCAAAAGGGCAAGTGCTGAGATATAAACTAAACATAGTAGATATTATGGGATTTTGCCCAAGGATGTTTCCTAACTATTGTGTTTTGTTTAATTAAAAATATTTACTAAGGCTTACACCAAATTAAAAACCAGAGTTGCAAAATTGAGGCTAATATCACCAAGCTGTGATTGTTGGAGAATTTTTCCAGAGCATCAATCTTCGTGGAAAGTTCAGCTATTGATTGGATACAAATTGAACGAACGGAAAAACATTGCGCCTAAAATTAATTGATGTTATCACACTAGTATACACGTTTTGCTTTTTGTAGTACGTGTACGTATATACTAGTGTGATAACATCGATTTCATTTTAGTCGCAATGTTTTTCCATTAGTTCAATTTGCCTGTTCTCACAAGGTTGGGGATTTCTTGTATAAGATCTGCTGCCTGTTTACTAGATTTAAAGAGCACCAAACTTCTGAACGTTTTTTTTCTATTAATTGGATACAATTTGGAGTTTAGTGAAGAATCGTGCAACATGATATATTATAGAATATGCAAGAGTTGCAGGACACCAAATCAAAATGTCTGTGTGCACCGTATGACACGTTAAGTCCTATAGTATGTAGAGTTCCAATGCCGCTGGAGGGAATCAGTAAGCCAATAAAACTTATTATTATTTGTATTGGAATTTATATAGCCCTAACTTATTCCACAGCGCTTTACAATATTATAAAAGGGAGAAATTTTATGAGCCCATTAGGCTGATGAAAAGTAACCCCATATTAATGGATTACCATTCTGCAGCATTTGAATGCTACATACTGAAGCATGTGAATGCTACATACTGCAGGGCCCCTCCTGTATATCAGCATGTTGCTGTGCTACGTGTCCAGGAACCCACTGTGGCCGGGTCTGGCAAGCTGCACTCAGAGGCCATGCTGTGCCCTCTCTAGGCTGCCATTTAATGCACTCCTGCGTGCCCTGCGCAATGACGTTACCCATCTGGCCCCCTTACTCAATGTGTCTTGGCCCCGCCCTGCGCGGTGACGTTACCTGTCTGTCCCCCACCTCGCAATGTGTCTTGGCCCCGCCCCGCTCGCTGACGTTGCTTGCCAGTCCCCGCCCCTCCCTGTGTCTTGGCTCCGCCCCGCACTGTGTCCTGGCCCCGCCCCGCCGTGCGTGGGGTTTCCCGGCGTTGTCCGCAGGGTTACCGCGCCCATCTCCGCTCGATGGCTGGAAGGAGCTGTTAGGCACGGCGGCTTGCGCGCGCTCAGCTCTCCATCTTGGCTGCAGGATCAGGGACCCCGGGGCCCCCGCAATAACCAGAGGAGGGTGAGACACCCCGCACGGAGCCCGACACCCACCTACCCGCTCACCTACCTACCGAGAGAGGAGGGAACCGACTGAGCAACGAGAGGCCGCAAAGAGCCGTCACCGCCCCGCACGGCCCCCCTCCCTGCCGCCCTTCACCTCCCCGCCGCGCTCTCCCGACTCTGTCCTCGGCCTCTGGGGGAGGGGGAATCCGGACACCCGCCCGGCACAGCCACAACCCGCGGCAGCTGCAGCCCCCGGGGCCAGGAGGCCGAAACACTGACCGGGGCGTGAACCGGACACAGCTCGGGGGGGGCAGCCCTTAATGGTCACACGTTGGGAGGACAGCAGGTACAGACACTGCATTCCCCGCACCCCTCAATCCCTGTACCCCTCAATCTAACACCCCTCAATCCCTGTACCCTTCAATCCCCCCAACTTCCCTGGCAAACCACCCCCCCCCTCCATCGTCCCCTAAATACCTCAATCCTGAATCCCCAACTTCCCCTTCACCCTTCAATCCCCCAATTTCCATTGCACACCTGAAACCCCCCCTAAATACCACCTCAATCCCCCCAACTTCCCTGGCAAACCTGCAAAACCCCCTCCATTGTCCCCTAAATACCTCAATCCCCAACTTCCCCTGTACCCCTTAATCCTAGCACCCCTCAATCCCTACACCCCTTAATCCTGCAACCCCCTCATTCCCCTAAATACCACCTTAATCCTGCAACCCCCCTAAGTACCACCTCAATCCCCTACATCCTGCAACCCCCCTACATCCCCTAAATACCACCTCAATCCCCAACTTCCCCCTACACCCCGTAATCATGCAACCCCTCCACGTCCCCTAAATACCACCTCAATCCTGAATCCCCAGCTTCACCTACACACCTTAATCCTGCATCCGTCCCCTCAATCTTGCACCCCCACCTTCCCCTCAATCCTGCCCCTCTTTCTTTAACCCTGCACCCCTCAATCCCGAATCTTCACACTCCCTTCCCCACCTTTCCTTTACCCTAATCTACCCCTCCTCACCTTCCCTCTATCCTCATCTGCCCCCTCCTCACCTTGCCATTATCCACTCCACCTGCCCCCACCTTTCTTTCTGCCCCTGCTTCCCCCCTCTCCTATTCCCTTCTACCCCTGCATGAAATTGGTGATTTCAGTTTACCCCCTCCCCCATTCCTCTAAGTGCCTCTCAGTTTTGGTGGGTAACCATTGTTATGTCAGGCATTTTAGCGCCACCACCACCTGCCCCCTTTTAAGATATATATATATATATACCCCTTGTCGTGATTCTCCACCCCATTTTTTTTATTATAAGAATTAAGATTTCACCCCCTCCCCCCTGCCAGACCGCACTTAGAGGAAACCAGCTGTTTAGGGGTGGGGAACATGGTACAGTTTTTATGCTTATTTCTAATCCCTCCTCCCTTACTGAAGGGCAATTGCTAGTGGGAATATTGCACCTATCTCTCTCCCCCCCCCCCCCAATCTGATGGGGGTCGTACTATGCAGTAAATAGCAATCCGGAGGGAGGGTAATGGGTAATCTGTGAATATGCTCTGTATGTTTAAAGATGAGGATCTATATGTATATCTGTGTGTGGTGTCAGAACATTACATTGTAATTTGCAGTCCTAGCTGTCTGCATTATCTGTAATCTGTGCATGTATTCGCACAGAACACGCATGAGCTCCTTGCTACATGTCTGTGTTGTGCTGCATCATTTCTACGATCTGGGAGTCAGTGGGTGCAAAATAATGGTGGATTTTGCCCTCAGAGGCAGTGGAAAAAGGGAGGGACCTGCAAGGCAGGAATGTCAATGTATATATGTATCATGGAGGGAGAGACCTGCTTTGTGTGACAGTCTGCTCTGTGTTGCCTTACCTGTGAATTGTCTTTTTTGCTTCACTGCATTGCCTAGCAGGCTATTGATTTTTATGCTGAGATTGTGTTTTCAACCAAAGGCAGTTTCTCAAAGTTTTAATTTTATTTTTTTAAATAATCTGTTTACTCTGAGGTAGGAGATTGGGCACTACTAGTTTCTACTAGAGGGGCCTGTACTACCTTTGATCAGTTTCTGTTTTTGTGTGTGAATATATAAAATTCTATAGCTTAATGGAAACTGTATTCTGTACAGATCCATTTTACTTCTCTCCCTTTTGTTCTGTGTATGTTTGCAACAGGAAATGGTAAAATGGGGAAGCTGGCTGTCTGTGCAAGCCATTAAATCCTGCTCGGTGTAATCAGAATTCTTTTTATGTAGCCTTGAAATAGCTGATTATAGAGATGGTTTTTAACTCCTCGGGTATCTGGAAAACCTAGTGTCACGAACAGACTGACACATCTGTCATTTATGTTACCCACACATGCTCTCACCCTGTACATGTTACGTTTCAGAATAAAGCCTACGTTTTTGCAAAACAAAGGTTACATTTGCTGTAAATTACTAGCTTGAAAGCAGGTGGCTGAATCTTCTCTTCAGCTGTGAATGAATGGGAAGTGTCAGATCCTAGGCCCAGCTACTGCAACAAGATGGCGTTTTCAGCATTTCATTTTTACATGCTGAAATCACCTTTTTCCTTGTGTGACAGGGCAGCCTCTTTTCCAATCTCGGCCTTGCATTTCCTTCTTGGTTGTGTCACCCTTTTCACAATAGTTAAAATACAGATACTTGTGTTTATTTCTTAATCTGCTGCCCCCCTCTTTTTTATGTAGTCCCCCTACACTCACACACAATGGTGGGAGGGGTTTTACTATTTAGACAAATCTAATGTTATCCTGTATTTGGCAACAATGTACACGTTTCTGCATACAGATATATATGTGAAATTTTTTTGGGGGGGTGTTATTTTAATTTTGCTCAATTTTTTACCCTTTCTGTAAATGTGCTTGTTTAAATGACTGCTAACACTTATCCTGCATGGAATTTGTTGTCGCTATATTAATGGCAATAACAATAAACAGGTCACTTCTTGGCACTCTACAGTTTAGGAGCTTTGAGCCAGTGATTATATTTTGGACCAAGGCCTTTAAAAATGGTGTGCATAGCATATAATCAATGTCCCCTTGTTGTAACCTGAAATTGACTCAAAGCATGCTCAGTGTCAAGTAGGGAAGTGCTGTGTGGTGAGTTGTTTCCCTCTCGTCCACATTCATTGAAATGTGTTGATAAAGCAATTTTTATTTTTAACAGTTTGTTTTACATTTTTTTTTTATTGCAATGTTGCACTTTTAAATGGCTGTTGAGGTAAAACATACACACCATACTTGGATATTGTTACTTTATTTGTTGAACCTTCATTAGACTCTAAAGGGATCGTTATGTTTGCAAATGTGAGCTGGGAGTGGTGTTTTTCGCTGGTTTGGTGGTTTTCCTGAGTCTCATGCTAGGTACCTATATGATGGAAAAACTAATGTGGCAAAGTTCAGTACTCATGATGACAAGGAGATTAGTAAATCATTTCAGTGTAAATCTTGGCAAGGAGGACTAGGTGTTTTTATATACAAATCATAACTACATTATTTTACCTATATTTTGAGTCCATGGCTTTTCTATATCTGCAACTGTGGATGTAGTATGGGTTATTTAATATTTTATTTCAACAGAAACAACCTTGATGGGTGTCATGAAATTTTTTATTTTCCTATGTTTTGTATATATTTTGCAAGCCAGTTGATTAGTATATGTATAAAGTTAGTTTTGATTTGCTTGCCTTACCCCAGTGGTATCTATCTCCCCCCTCCACTGCATGCATTTTTTTATTTTATTTTTTGCCAACTTTTAGTCCCTGTAAGCATGATTGACATTGTTTGTGTTGGCTTGTTTGCCTAATATGATGATGTAGACTCTTTCACTTCTTTCTAAAACTGATGTAGTCGTATACATGCAATGCTCTTTATACATTTTTACTCTACACTGCATTGTTTGGCTAAAAATAGGATAAATGCATCACCTTGGGCTTTCTACATATTCTGACCACTCTGGTTTTGCTTCAGTCTTTGTAAAAGTGCATATTTTTATATTGTGAATAGGATTTGCCTTCAGGCGCTTATTTTTTTTTTTTTTTTGGTAGAATGAATAAAAAATAAAAATAATAAAAAATATAAATATATCTATATCTCAAAGCTGAAATTACAAAGGACAGTGAACTTTGGATTTTTATTTAAAATTTTCCATTTTATAATAAATCCAACACGCGGTTTGATGTGGAATATTTGAAATATTTCATCACAATTCATGTTTATGTGACTCACTAAGCTTAACACCAAGGATCCTCCCCCCCCCCCCCCCCCCCCCCCCCCCCCCGAAAGTATCTTCCTAAGCTTTTGTACCTGCTAATGGACCAAAGTGATTTCACAACAGAACTAAAACTGTTTTGTATGATTATTTGTATTTTCTTTCACTCTATTTGCTGACCTGCATTGGTGTCAATTCTGTAATCACGTGTGCTACATCAGGACCTTCAAGCAGTATGGTGTTTATTGCTTTTTGGCAAAACTGTAAGTCTCAAACCTAATGCTTTTATGTTGCAGTTCATATAATGGTTCCTTGCCAATAACACACAGTTCCACTTTAGATATTTAAATTTGTGTTGCTGTGAAGTCAGTTTATATGAACTACTGAATCAATTCTATGATTTATTTTTTGCCCATGAGGAGTTTTGGGTTGATTCAAACAAAACGCGTAGACCTGGTCTTTGCAAAGAAGTTTTACATTTTTATTTTTTTTAATTTTATGTATATTGTTTGGCTATATCATCTTGCCTTCAAGTACAAGAGGTCATCTGAGACTTCACTCGCCTGGTACTCTTGTCTCACCTTTGATGTGCTTAATATTTTTATTCATCCTGTAAGTGGATCCTTTTTCAATGTTTGACATTTTTATATAGAATCTCTGCACTATTTTAATTTTATCCATCTCCTTCCATTTTGCTGAAGATATCCTGATTTAATGGTGTGCCTACAATCAAACTTATGTTTTTTTTAGTGTTAGACACGTTTCAATTTTATAGTGTATGTACAATACTGAGTTTTGTTTCTATTATCAACATACTGTAGAGATTTTGGTTTTCTGTCTCATTGCTATGATTGTCCGTGGTTCTTAATCTTTTTGTGATTTTAATGGACTCTTCAGTCCCATTAAATTGGTGTGTAACCCTTGGGCACCACCCATCATCCTCTTTATGTATACCAGTTATCACTTTTACTTATTTGAAGGTCATGGTGAGAATGTACTGTATATGATTTGATACCTGCTTTCATTGGATCAGTAGAAGATTAGGAACCATGGACAATCACAGAAAACAATTGTTACAGTAAATTGATCATTTGAGGCTGGACACTTAGATAAGTTCAGATATTTAAGAACATGTTCTGTTCTGATTTGCCTGTTGTGAACTGCTAGAAGTCAAATCATGGTCAGCGACAAGGAAATTCATCCAAATGAGGACACCATCATGGCAGCCTTAATCTGCAGCATTCTGTGCCAGACATCCACCCATTCCATTGGACATCTAATTCAAAATGAGATGTAGATAATGGATTTGATGGTATGAAAAAGCATTAAAAGTTCAAGGGCTCCATGCAGCTTAATTTTATGATGTGGTGTCTTTGCCTTATGGTAATCTATGTAGTTGGCACATATGGATGGGCCTATGACTTTAGTCCTTAACTCTGCTTCTAAGGGCTTTCTTTAATAATGTACAAGGAACTAGTGACATGGAGGGAGCAGTGTGTGATGAGCACACATGCAGTGTTTCTATGTGAAACACCCAGATCTCAAATCTCCTGGCTGTTAATCAAATCATGACTAGCTTTGCTTCTTTACTGTTTTAATTATGAATACTGCAGTGTTGCAAACTTGTATTACTGTATCTTTAAAATACTATTTGACGTCTATTGAAGAAGCATGCTTTGAGGCAATTGGGCTTGTATATAAGATGTAGTTGACTACAACCAGAATTGCAGTAGTTCTGTCTACTGACTGGGTCTTGCACAAGCTGACAGCACTGTTTGCATTTCACGATGATCTGGAGGTTGTCTAGATGACACTCCCTATATATGTTTAAGGCAAATTATAGAGCAAACTAGGGATAAGTAACTGAGGTACAACAATGCAAGCTCTAATCTTGTAGGTGTGAGTTTATCCATGACTTGTAATCAGACCCTTTCTATGTAAATCCTAAATCGCTCACATTCATTTGTTTTGCAGTAGCTTATTTTGCCACGCTTTGCTCAAAATAACAAAGGTCATGCTGGAATATGGATCCTGGCTGCCGATTTAGTCTGAATTGGATTAAATTCTTACTGGCTTTGCATTTCGGCTCACTGCATTAGTGTCCTGATAATTAATATTCTCAGCTTTAATATTCTGTTAATGCCATATGTCTTGCCTTATTGTTCAGACACCATCTAAGGCTGTACTTGCAGATGCAGCCTGTGTAGTGTGGTTTGGCCTGTTTGCCATATACCTTTCTCAAGCTTTGGAATACAAACTTTATTTCACTTTAAGTTTTTTTTTGTTTAAAAAAATAAAATAAAAATTAACATTCACTAAAATCAAAGCAACCTTACAGGGAGCCTGCCACTCGTCCCCAAGCAGTGCAATTCCTTCAACACTCTGAAGCGCCTGCTTTGCCAGCATGCTGGTGTCTGAACGGAGTGATGTCAGACCAGTAACTCTGTTCCTATACTCCCTAGCCAGTGGTAGCAGCTCCAGCTAGAGTTACCATAGCAACCACAGAATATGCAATCCATTTACTTTCCAAAATGCCCTTTTGATTTGTGAGGAAATCTGGTTTGTCTGGAATGTGTAGCAGTTTATATAAAAAAAAAATTGACTGTACCTAATGTTTTGTTACCTTTTCTATTCCCTATTAACGGTATATGCTTCATATACTGAAATTTCATATAAAGGATAAGTCTGTACAATGTTTTCCTGCTACAGAAGATTGTGGGCCTGATTCGTATATGCTTGATGAGATTACTTAGCGGTGTGCAAGTACTGTGTAGCTAGGGCTTGTCATGCTAGGTTGTTCTCAATGAACATTGAGTGCAGTAGGTGTTTTTTGGTTTATGTAGTAAACATCAACCTCATGTGGTTATTTTCTAGGTGTTGCCACACGTTAAAAATCTTTGCGGTGTAGAACAAAAAAAACAGCAATTTTATGTACAAGTTTTGTTTGTTTTTCTGTGCTAAGATATTTAGCTGTGATCATATATGTTAGTATTTTTTTTCCTCCCAGACCTTTTTGTAGTGATAATTGTGGCCACACACATCATTTACACATACAAATAGTATAATTCCCGTGTGCTATTTTTATTTGACAAACTAGCCCAAAGGACTGGTTTGTGCTGTGCACTCCCTCTGATTATGGAAGCCTGCTCAAACAGACAACTAACATTCACAGTGAAAATGCTTCCAACTGAAGATCCATCCTTATTCTTGTTTTTTTTTTTTAAAGACTTTATCTGACATTCTAATGCCCGTAAGGAGTTATGGGTATTTCAATACAACAGTTAGAGGTGCCATAGTTCTCCTGGAATGCTTAGCTATAGGTCTTGCTGAGCAGAATTATCCATATTGTAAGCGAATGACATGCTATGTATATATGAATAGAGCTTGCATGTGGCTAACGCAAAGGGATGCTGCAGGCCCTGTATCTGATTTCTTATTGAAGTGGTTATAGGGTCTATTGTCCCATGGCACTGTCCTTCCATACAGCATTACACAACTTTTTAATGCTGTCAGCTGGATGCACATAAAGCTTATCAGCAAGCTAAAGTCCTTTAGGGGTCTGCAGTGTCTCTTTAACCCCTTAAGGACCAAACTTCTGGAATAAAAGTGAATCATGACATGTCACACATGTCATGTGTCCTTAAAGGGACACTATAGTCACCTGAACAACTTTAGCTTAATGAAGCAGTTTTACTGTATAGAACATGCCCCTGCAGCCTCACTGCTCAATCCTCTGCCATTTAGGAGTTAAATCCCTTTGTTTATGAACCCTAGTCACACCTCCCTGCATGTGACTTGCACAGCCTTCCATAAACACTTCCTGTAAAGAGAGCCCTATTTAGGCTTTCTTTATTGCAAGTTATGTTTGAGATTATCTTATCCCCTGCTATGTTAATAGCTTGCTAGACCCTGCAAGAGCCTCCTGTATGTGATTAAAGTTCCATTTAGAGATTGAGATACAATTATGTAAGGTAAATTACATCTGTTTGAAAGTGAAACCAGTTTTTTTTTCATGCAGGCTCTGTCAAACATAGCCAGGGGAGGTGTGGCTATGGCTGCATAAACAGAAACAAAGTGATTTAACTCCTAAATGATAGTGAATTGAGCAGTGAAATTGCAGGGGAATGATCTATACACTAAAACTGCTTTATTTAGCCAAAGTAATTTAGGTGACTATAGTGTTCCTTTAAGGGGTTAATGTTATGTGGTATAACTGCCTAAACAGTTTATTCCTTGGTCATATACCTACAATCGAAAAGTATAATTATTGTTCACTAGCTGAGGCTAATATTGAAGTCTATAGTCCAACTTGGAAAAGATTAGATTACATTTTTAGTGCAATTGTTTCGGCACTCTTGTGTCAATGTAAGCTGGATGAATCTAGATATTGGAGGTAGTTTGTTAGGCTAAA
The DNA here is from genome assembly GCF_036172605.1 of Pelobates fuscus. Taxonomy (NCBI): domain Eukaryota; kingdom Metazoa; phylum Chordata; class Amphibia; order Anura; family Pelobatidae; genus Pelobates; species Pelobates fuscus. The sequence continues at coordinate 108,317,609 of NC_086327.1, read as the reverse complement.
CTTGTAGAGCCGGTGTACTAGTTTACATTTTTGCACTTTTTATTTTTATTTCTAGAGTGTTGTACTTATCCCTCTGACAATCTTTCTTTGAGACTGGTTTACCAGAATTACTTGTTCCATAGAGATCATACTTTTAGAATATATGCTTTCCTTCACATGGTTGAAAACATTAGTACATTTTAAGTTTAGTTTGCCGATGCACCTTTTTGGTTTTTAACTTTGTGTATTTTGGGAAGTTTGTCCTGATCTGGGAGTCTGACTTTGATAGTCGCTCGTTTAGATGACTCAGTGGGATCTGCTTAAATAGGTTGCCACGAAGCAGCAGAGGTTAGTCCCTCTTTGCAGACTGAGACCTAGTGTGGAGAGTTGGATTAGCCTCGCTTAGCCGCTGTTTAGGCAGGAGGGCTATACGGTATTGGTTCCATAAGAGGGGTTTAGATGTGAGTTTCCTTTTTGTCACTTGCGGCTACTGAGCCACCTGTTCCCCCTTATACAATGTAATATATATGCATGTGTGTATGTATGTATGTAGTCGGGGCAATATGGCCCTAATGAAAAGAGGTAACATAACATATTATAACCAATAAATACATACAAATGTACAGTCGGTTGTGGTGTGCCGGAACCGAGAAAGCAGTAGGCCTGTAATAAAAGTGGGGCCCACCTTGGAGGATTATATGAATAGAGGGAGCGGTGGGTGGGTTGATTTGCCAGACAATCCACGATAAGTTGGGAGTGGATTGACAGCCCTTTTAAGGGGGAATCAAGCCCCTCCCACAACTACAGGCAAAGCCTTAAAATTTGTAGTCGGGGCAATCTGGCCGTAATGAAAAGAGGTAACATAACATATTATAACCAATAAATATATACAAATGTACACCAGTCGGTTGTGGTGTGCCGGAACCGAGAAAGCAGTAGGCCTGTAATAAAAGTGGGCAAAAAGAAAAGTACCATACAAAATGTATACACATAACAAAACATTGTTTATTTGGACAAGTCACGAAAAGCTTGTGTTAACTCTTTAACTGGGTTTGAAATGTAAAGATTATAGGCAGAGGGTTTCCAGCGTTCCATAGCCTTGATGATATGAGTTGGAATGTGGTTGGAGGAAGCTGCAGATGCTGCCCTATACGGAAGGAGTATTCTGGAAAAAGGTTTGCATTTAGGCAGAGCCTAGTTAATAGTAAGCGAACTTAAAGCATGAATATAGATGTCATAGGGATGGAGCCGTGACGTTCTGATAATGGTTGGTTGGCTTGGTTGTTACGGGAAGGTGATGAAATATTACCCAGGACACCATTGTTTTTAGTAAGGAGCAGAGTAATTTTAGGTTAAGGTGGCAAAAAGAAGTGAACCCCCAAATAGATACCACAGCAAACATTACTATTCTGAGACAGTGGCTGGGTACTGGTAGGCTAGCTAGATGCCAAGTGGCGAAGAATTATGCTATTGAGAACGTGACAGAGGAGTCCCTACTAATTGCCAAGCGGCATGAGAGGCGCTACTTATGCGTTGGCCCGAGGGGAAATATGAGGCCACCGAAACGTTGTGGCGGGGTGTTGGCCTCTCGGTGATAACGAAAGCATAAGATAGAAGGGGAGTGACATGGGAGGCCCTCTCTATGCAACCATGCGAGGCGGCTAACTATGATTTGGCCCGAGGGACGTATACCTCAGAGTATGAGGATGGGTGTTGGCCTCGCGGGACCACTAGCTTATGGATTAAGACCAGAAACCTAGTTTGACAACCTAAATCTCAGGAAGCCAGTACCACTCAACCTAGAAAATGTACAGGGTTATGACCTCGTACCTGATAGTTTGAGTCAGGCCGATGCTAAGCGGAAAGATATGAACGAGAGGGTGGCAGTAGATGACGTGCTGCGACCCATGGATAGGACGTGCAGGAGTATCTGTGCGTATGGGTATATTGTAGTGAGCCAGATCGTGGGCCTGAATTAAATAAAATGAACCTACCAGATACTATTGGTGAGCAGCGAGAATATGACAGAGGCAGATGACTGGTTTTGTGTTTGTAAAGCCACAGTCAGTATGGTCCAGTATGCTTAATGTAAATAAACACCAAAACAGCAGGATCTAAGACACAGTGCAAAGTGAACTAAAAGGTAATAATTACAACACTCAAAGCGCCATCACAGCCAATGTTTAACGCACAGTCTATTGAGTATATAAGTTTTAACATTCAGATACATTCACTGGGGGGGGGGGGGGGGGAATTATACTAAATAAAAAAAAAATTGTGCCTATTTCGTGCGTTTTGCCGTAATTTACCGAAAGGATAGAATGTATGAACAGCTGAAACAGGCGAATGAGTGTATACACTGTATTGTTTGAATACCGAAAAGATATATGCAGTAAATTTCCTGAACGGCCGCGTTTGAAAAGATACATGAAGTGAAACATGCAAAACATGTGTACTAGAATTAGCCGAACGGTTTTGATCGGTTGCAATACATGACAGAAAACCGAACGCTCGGTATAAACAAACGGAGCCCCGCCGTGAAAGGTAGCAATTTTTCTTGACTTGCGGTTAAACCCAGTATTTGGAGCCGGGAACGATCTGCGTGGACGCCGCGGCGGGTAGAAGAGCCAGGGAGACACCGGACCAGGAGACCACGAGGAAGACAGGTAAGAATCCAAAATGGCGGTCTGAACCGGAAGTGACTCGCCAGACAATCCACGATAAGTTGGGAGTGGATTGACAGCCCTTTTAAGGGGGAATCCCACAACTACAGGCAAAGCCTTAAAATCTCTCCTTCCTTCCTTCCTTCCTCCCCCTTCCTTCCTTCCTCCCCCTTCCTTCCTTCCTCCCCCTTCCTTCCTTCCTCCCCCTTCCTTCCTCCCCCTTCCATCCTTCCTCCCCCTTCCTTCCTCCCCCTTCCTTCCTTCCTCCCCCTTCCTTCCTTCCTCCCCCTTCCTTCCTCCCCCTTCCATCCTTCCTCCCCCTTCCTTCCTCCCCCTTCCTTCCTTCTTTCCTTCCTCCCCCTTCCTTCCTTCTTTCCTTCCTCCCCCTTCTTTCCTTCCTTCCTTCCTCCCCCTTCCTTCCTTCCTCCCTCCCTCCCTCCCCCTCCCTCCCTCCCCCTTCCTCCCTCCCTCCCCCTCCCTCCCTCCCTCCCCCTCCCTCCCTCCCTCCCCCTTCCTTCCTCCCTCCCTCCCTCCCCCTTCCTTCCTTCCTCCCTCCCCCTTCCTTCCTTCCTTCCTTCCTCCCTTCCTTCCTTCCTTCCTTCCCTCCCCCTTCCTTCCTTCCTTCCTCCCTTCCTTCCTTCCTTCCTTCCTCTTCCTTCCTTCCTTCCTTCCTTCCTCTTCCTTCCTCCCTTCCTCTTCCTTCCTCCCTTCCTCCTCCTTCCTCTTCCTTCCTCCCTCCTCCTTCCTCTTCCTTCCTCCCTCCTCCTTCCTCTTCCTTCCTCCCTCCTCCTTCCTTCCTCCTCCTTCCTCCCCGCTGGAGTGCATGTCTGGATAGGGGAACCACCTCCATATAGCCGTCTGCATAAATAAGGTGTTATTTTTTTACAACCACTTTTACCTCTGTCTATACACTGGAGAGAATTAGATCCAAAGTGTGATATTCGCCTATTTTGTTACCACCTATAGTCTCTTTATTTCTCAGATCCAATTTTGGTTCATAAATTCTAGAGGTACCTACCTGATTACTGATCTACTTAAGGATCTATACTATATGTGCATAAATTCCTTGTATGTATGAATTTGACACCTGAGACTAACGTCCCTAGTATTTTAAAGATACACCACTGTGGTTGATTTAATTTATTTACATCACTTGGGTTTTCACAGTTAACTTTGTTTATCTATTTTTGATATTTTCTATTTGGCTCTATATATTAATGTCTGTGCTTGTCTGTATCTATGGGTTCGGGGTGGGGGAGGTGCTAGAGATGTGTGTCCGGTCTGTGGTGCCTCTGGCCATGAGTGCCTTGACGTGGAAAGTACTGCTTACCGTTGCGTGGGTGTGTAGAGGCTAGGTCGGTGAGGTCTACACAGTTGTGGTGTAACTTTGAAATAAACAGTCAACATGGGGTAACCAAAGAATAAATTGGGGGGGCTCTGAGGGTATCAACGCTGGAGTTCATAAGGTAGTAGAGCGGAACCATCTTGGTTAGGAAGTCACCTCCTGGAGATTTGCTGTGTCAGCAGTCTCTGGGGGTTGTGGTGGCACCTTTCTGTGTAGTTGTCCCTCAGGGAATATTTCGTCGCTGGTGCGGTAGTAGAGTGGGTGCTCCTGCGATAAGGTCAGCCACAGTGGCCGGGTCCACTCGGGTGAGGTCTGACCCCTCCATGTGTGGGGGTGACAGCAGGCCTGCGGTGCGCAGTTGAGAGGCCAGTTCAGAGTAGCTCCGGGCTCGGTACGTTGTGTCCTGTTGAGTAAAAGTAATCATATTCGGAGTTCCCCATTTGTACTGGATACTCTTATTTCAGGGGTGGTGTAGAAGCGGTTGCATGGCCTTGCGCCACCCCATAGTGCTTTTGGTCAGATCCGGGAAGATGGACAGTGGGGCTTCCTCGAATGACAGAGGCGTTCTCCCTCGTGCAGCCTCCATTAGGAGGGCTCTGTCTTGCAAGGTCTGGAAGCGGAGTATTAGGTCTGTGTGTGCTGTGGCCGGCGCCGTTGCAGGCTTTGGTAGACGGAACATGCCATCCAGTCGTACTGCCTTTGCCTATTTAGGTGGTAAGAGATCAGCCAGCAGGCGTCTGATAAAGTGCGGTAGGTCTGTCGAGCTTATAGAGTCTGGGATACTGCAAATCTTTACGTTGTATCTCCTTCGCTAGTCTTCTAAGGTATTTATTTGGTCGTTGGAGGCCTGTTGCTGCTGTCGTGTTTCTGTTAGTTCTTGTTCCAGGGATTTTATCCTGGATTCATGGGTGTTTGATGTGGCTTCCAGTTGTGTGACCCTGGTGGTGACTCCCTCCATTGCCACTTTGATGGCGGCCATGTTGGCCGCTATATTAGTTCTGAACTCTGCCAGCATGTTTTTTAGTACAGAGGCAGTGACTGGCTCTTCTGCAGGGGTACGCTGGGGCTTTGAAGTAGGTGGTGGGGCATATGCTGCACCCTCCCCGGGATCTATAGAGAAGTAGTCTGAGGAAAATGAGTAACTGAGCGTCGGAGAAGTTCCCACTGATATCGTGGGTGGTAGGGTCCTTGTAGGCTTTTGTTTTTTTGTTTCTGACCTATGGCTGTTTCCCGTGTCGGGTAAGTGTTTGAGTACCCGGGTGACCTTGCGAAGTAGCCCAAAAAAGCAAGTTTTAGCGTTGTCTGGTAGGGAGCTCCTGGAGAACGCGTCCGCTCTGCTCCTCCGCTAGCTCTACCCCCCCTTCTAAGAGTTTCTTATTTACATTTTAGGTGCACAGCTGGCTCATTCCTAACCAGGAGGCATCCTCGCCAATTAAAAAAAACTTGCATTCTGGTGATCGGTATAATCTTAGCCGATAAATCACACCCCATTGGGGTTTTATGGGATAAGGATTTAGCACCAAGAAGCAAATTGGGGTGTGCACTGATCTGCCATTTAACCAAGTAATCCCAGGATAAAGGGCGTCTGACCTAGCTTTACGCGTGTCATTAGTTTGCTGTCCAAGATCCATCCAACATGTGAATGTGGCCCAAGGAAGGAGTAAAAATTCTTCAGAAAGCCAGTGAATCCCCCAATTTAGAGGCACTTCATACTTGTTGCAGTTCAACAAGGGTGGGGAGTACAGGCATTTCTTGAGTGGGCTGAGCTGTTTTGCATCACCTTTCCTTCTCCGTGCTTCTTTGACGTTTGACCCCACCCCCTCTATATCTGAACCATGCAAGTAATTAAGCTACATTAGTTGCTGTAATCTATAATTGTGAGTGGATAATGTCCTCTTAATGCATGCATATAAAAAAATTATCTGCTTTTTACATTTTATATGAAATGTACAAATCTATTATACTGCACTTGCACTGTTTTTCCTTTTGCCAAAGTCATTGCTTAAAGCAGGTCTCCACAAATCCCAGGTTGCCATGACAACTAAGAACTTTTGTTCTGGCGCCTTGGCTTTGTCAGCCCGTCCATCCCCTCCTCCTCCTGTCTCTTGCTAGGGATCGACCGATATTGATTTTTTTAGAGCAGATACCGATATTCTGTGAACTTTCAGGCCGATAGCCGATATAATATGCCGATATTCTGTACATTTACCATTTTGGAAAATAAAAAACTATTTCTAAAGGTAAATGCACAAAATATACATGCCACGTGTAGTGGATGCAGTGTGTTTAGACAGGGGAGCTGTGCAGTGTGTGTGTAGTGGATGCAGTGTGTGTTTGTATAGTGTGTGTATATAATGCAGTGTGTGTTTGTAGTGTGTGTTTGTAGAGTGTGTGTATATAATGCAGTGTGTGTTTGTAGAGTGTGTGTATATAATGCAGTGTGTGTTTGTAGAGTGTGTGTATATAATGCAGTGTGTGTATATAATGCAGTGTGTGTATATAATGCAGTGTGTGTATATAATGCAGTGTGTGTTTGTATAGTGTGTGTTTGTATAGTGTGTGTGTATATAATGCAGTGTGTGTTTGTATAGTGTGTGTGTATATAATGCAGTGTGTGTGTATATAATGCAGTGTGTGTTTGTAGTGTGTGTGTGTATAATGTATAATGCAGTGTGTGTTTGTAGTGTGTGTGTGTATAATGTATAATGTAGTGTGTGTGTTTGTAGTGTGTGTGTATATAATGCAGTGTGTGTGTATATAATGTAGTGTGTGTGTGTGTGTGTGTATAATGTAGTGTGTGTGTGTGTGTATAATGTAGTGTGTGTGTGTATAATGTAGTGTGTGTGTGTATAATGTAGTGTGTGTGTATAATGTAGTGTGTGTGTGTGTATAATGCAGTGTGTGTGTGTGTATAATGCAGTGTGTGTGTGTATATAATGCAGTGTGTGTGTGTGTATAATGCAGTGTGTGTGTATATAATGTAGTGTGTGTATATAATGCAGTGTGTTTGTATAGTGTGTGTGTATATAATGCAGTGTGTGTTTGTAGTGTGTGTGTGTGTATATAATGTAGTGTGTGTGTGTGTATAATGCAGTGTGTGTTTGTAGTGTGTGTGTATATAATGTGTGTGTGTATATAATGTGTGTGTATAATGCAGTGTGTGTATATAATGCAGTGTGTTTGTATAGTGTGTTTGTGCAGTGTGTGTTTGTATAGTGTGTTTGTATAGTGTTTGTATAGTGTTTGTATAGTGTGTTTGTATAGTGTGTGTATATAATGCAGTGTGTGTTTGTATAGTGTGTGTGTATATAATGCAGTGTGTGTTTGTATAGTGTGTGTGTATATAATGCAGTGTGTGTTTGTATAGTGTGTGTGTATATAATGCAGTGTGTGTATATAATGCAGTGTGTGTATATAATGCAGTGTGTGTATATAATGCAGTGTGTGTTTGTATAGTGTGTGTGTATATAATGCAGTGTGTGTTTGTATAGTGTGTGTGTATATAATGCAGTGTGTGTTTGTATAGTGTGTGTGTATATAATGCAGTGTGTGTTTGTATAGTGTGTGTGTATATAATGCAGTGTGTGTTTGTATAGTGTGTGTATATAATGCAGTGTGTGTTTGTATAGTGTGTGTGTATATAATGCAGTGTGTGTTTGTATAGTGTGTGTGTATATAATGCAGTGTGTGTGTGTATAGTGTGTGTATATAATGCAGTGTGTGTGTGTATATAATGCAGTGTGTGTGTGTATAGTGTGTGTGTATATAATGGTGTGTGTGTGTATAGTGTGTGTGTGTATATAATGCAGTGTGTGTGTATAGTGTGTGTGTATAGTGTGTGTGTGTGTGTATAGTGTGTGTATATAATGTATAGTGTGTGTGTATATAATGTATAGTGTGTGTGTATATAATGTATAGTGTGTATATAATGTATAGTGTGTGTGTATATAATGTGTGTGTGTGTATAGTGTGTGTGTGTGTATAGTGTGTGTGTGTGTGTATATAATGCAGTGTGTGTGTGTATATAATGCAGTGTGTGTGTGTATATAATGCAGTGTGTGTGTGTATATAATGCAGTGTGTGTGTGTATATAATGCAGTGTGTGTGTGTATATAATGCAGTGTGTGTGTGTATATAATGCAGTGTGTGTGTGTATATAATGCAGTGTGTGTGTGTATATAATGCAGTGTGTGTGTGTATATAATGCAGTGTGTGTGTGTATATAATGCAGTGTGTGTGTGTATATAATGCAGTGTGTGTTTGTATAGTGTGCATTATATATACACACACTATACAAACACACTGAATTATATACACAGTGTGTTTGTGTAGTGTATGTGTATAATAATAGTGTGTGTGAGGGGGCATTTTTTATTAAATTATTTTTTAAAATTTTTATATTAAATTTTTTTTTTTTATATATATTTAATTATCATTTATTTTTTGTTGCCCCCCTCCCTGCTTGTTGCCTTGCCAGGGAGGGGGGATATGTTAATCCCTGGTGGTCCAGTGGCATTGGCTTAGCTGAGGGAGGGGAGGGAAGTGGGGTGGGCAGCAAGCGTTTACTCACCTCCCAGCAGCTCCCCAGTGTAAACCTTGCGAGACCCGCGGCAGTCAGAGCTGGCCGCGGGTCTCGCGAGATTTACACTGGGGAGCTGGAGGAGCTGCTGGGAGGTGAGTAAACGCTTGCTGCCCGCCCCCCCAGGACCGCCGGGCTTGTAATGAGCCCGGCGGTCCTGGGAGGTATTATCGGCAATATCGGTATCCCTATTGGCCGATACCGATATTGCCGAAAATACCGAATATCGGCCGATTATATCGGTAAAACCGATAATCGGTCGATCCCTATCTCTTGCCTCTCTCTGTGCACCAGGAGGAAGTAAAAGAAACTAACTGCTTCCCAGCGCTGATACCGCGCAGGGAATGACAAGCTGGCAGGGAAACGGGTCTGGTCGCAGAGCCGCCTGCACGTCCGCCCATTTGACTGAACCGCTTATTCCCTTGCGCTAGTTCAGCGCCGGGAGTTCAGTTCTCTTCACCTCCAGCGCACTGGAATACAGACAGTAGGGTGGGAGTCTGGGTTAGCAGCAGCTCACTCTCATCAGCTGCATCCAGCCCCACTGTAACATTCCGCTACATTGGTTCTGGTGATTATAGTGTTCCTTTTAGAATTTTACTTTTGCTGTTGAAAAAAGTTGGCTTCTAGATTTAAAGCAAATTTGTCAAGCCCTGGCTTGAAGTGATCTTATAGTGCCAGGAAAACAAACTTGTTTTCTTGGAACTGTAGGCTGCTGGAGTACCTCCCTCCTGCGGGGCTGAAGGGGTTAAAACCCTTCAGCCACTTACCTGAATTCAGCACCGATGTCCCTCGGTGCTGGGTCAGGCTCCGTCCACCCCCCACACGTCAGCCAGTGGAGAGATTTAATGCACATGAGCGTCAATGGCCGAGCATGCATTAGACCTCATAGGAAAGCATTATTCAAAGCTTTCCTATGGGAAAAATCTGACGCTGGAGGTCCGTTAGCACGTCCAGTGTCACATAACTGATCAAAAGTCGGATTCTGGAAGCCCTCTAGTTGCTGTCTGGTAGACAGCCACAGAGGGTAGACTTAGAGCTGCAATGTTAACATTGTAGTTCTCTGGGACTGCAATGTTTTACATTGCAGCACTAAGTGCAAAAGGGTCACAATTAGCTGAAGTAGTCTGGGTGCCTACAGTGTTCCTTAAAGGGGCACTAGGCTCCAAAACAACTTTGGCTTAATGAAATTTTGGTGTATTGATCATGCGTCTGCAGCCTCGCTGCTAAATTCTGCCATTTAGGAGTTAAATAACTTTGTTTATACAGCCCTAGTCACATCTCCCTGCATGTGACTTGCACAGCCTTCCTAAACACTTCCTGTACAGAGAGATCTAATGTTTAAACTTCCTTTTTTTGCACATTCTGTAGAATGTATCTCCTATTCTGTTACTAGCCTTCTAGACCCCACAGGATCTTACTTTTGTGTGAATAAAGTTTTCATTTACAGATCAGGAGATTTAAAATAAAAAAAAAATTTCCTTCTCCCATGCAGGCTGCGTGAGTTGCACTTAGGAGAGGTTTGGTTAGGGGTGCATGGTTAGAGTACGAATAAAAATAATTCTTAAATAAACTGAGCAGTGAGGCTGCCGGGGCATGATCTATATCCAGGATGCCCAAAAGGTATACCCCCCCAGATGTTTTAAAACTAGTTTCCATGATGCTTTGTCATTTAAAAGATCTGCAAAGCATCATGGAAGTTGTAGTTCTAAAAAAATCTAGGGATCTTCTTCTTTTTGGGCTTCCCTGATCTAAATACTTACATTGCTTCATTAAGCTAAAGTTGTTTTGAGGTCTATAGTGTCTCTTTAAATTGACCTGTAGATCTTCTTCCTTTGTGTGCTCATTGGTCAATTACAATCTTATCACATGTAGTAGTGTTTGCACAACTCAACATATTTGTAAACCAAAGCAAATATTTTTTATTTTTTATTATTGCATTCATTACTTCCTGACTGCAATTCATTAGCTATACCACAATGGCAACCACTGCATGCAAAATCTATTGTCCTGGTGCTCCAGGGAAGTGTGTACCCTGGAAGCTTGACAGCTGCTGTCAGTATTAAAGCTTTTTTTGTTAAACAATAGTCTCCAGCAACCCATCTGCCTGTGCTGCTTGGGCTAATTAGGCAAAAATAGCATGTGTAGTAATGGGTGGCTGTGAATTTTCATGTAACACCCACCTCTGGTCTTTGATTATCCTTGCTTAAGGATGCTTCCTCATGCAGGGCAATCCTCCTATGTGACGCCAACACTCTGGCTTTGATGCTAGCATGCCAGCTTCTGTCGCACAGTTCCTATACTCCCTGGTGATTGGTGTGTTGGTGAAGGAGTTTCCATAGCAATCACAGCTCATGGGAGTTCTTTTCTGCTCTTTGTCAGTCAAATTGTCGGCATAGTCTCCATGCCGAAGGTTTGATTGAGAAGTGGGAAAAGTATTTTAACAAATGGGCTACCACAATGTATAAATGACATTTTATTTATTAAGTAGTTTAAGCATGGTAGGTCCCCTTTAATGTCAACTGCAAACAGAAATTGTCCTGGTTAACGGCAGAGATACATTATAAAATTAAATATAGGCACTCTTCCTTCTTCACTGTCCAAGGCATTGAAATTCAGTTTTAAATGCCTCCAAAAAGTTAGGGTTTCAACAAATGAGGGAGGAAAATAATTAGTTTTACAGCGATTTGTGTGTCTACAGGATTGGTCAATTTCTCCCCACACCCTCTTGCTCCTTTACCTTTAATTTACTTTTTGGCCTTGCTGTTTTTAGACTGCTTTAAAGGCTTGTTTAAAATAATAGCCAGTCTTTAGTCCATTGGGGTCTGCCGGCTCAAGAGACAACTCTTCTTGCGCAAGTGCAAAAAAGTATATGCTGTGTATCAAGCAGCTTTGGATAGAGCCATTTTCTAGGGTTTTCCTTTAAGGTTATTACTCCAGCAGTTCGTTTTCAGACTTGTATCTCTCCTGTTTGCCATCATATCAATGACTGAATATACAATAATCACGAGACACTAGTAATGTGGCATAAGCAAACAGTGAAACAGGTTCTGCATGAACTAGAGTTTACTGCCAGATCTTGGTAGACCTATACCAGATCTCCGAATTGGCATGTTATATTCCATGTTTCGCAAGCTTGTTTGATTTTCGGCAATCCTTGCAATACCTAAACTAAATGTAAATAGCATAAGCAGTTCAATTCTACCCTAGATTTGACTGTAAAACTTTTCTACCTGTCTTTATTTACCGATCTGTGACTTTCTGATCTCAGCAAGTGTAGCGTTAGCTATACCGATAGATAACCTTCTCCAATAAATCAGTTTGGCAATAAATTGTCCTGCAGAGAGAAAAATGCTGTTGAGGAACATGCTGGTCTGTTTCAGTTGCTTAGGGACCACAGACTGGATTAGTGTATCATTTTATGTGTTCAAATGGGTGGTCTAAGCACCATAACAATTATAGGATGAGTAGTGGTTGTTTACAATAGTAACCTGTTCTTGAATTATTTGACACTATCAGTGGTTTTGGTCTCCCGTGGACAGGGCCCTCTTTAGAGAATCATTAAAGCAAAAGTTCTTCTTTCCGGTTAGCAATATCTGCTTTGTCCAAGTACGAACTGAATACACAGACGTATCTTACCATTCTTCTATAAAATATCATCTATAGATCTTAATTATATAAAGGGATTTCATTAGTCCACCTGGTGTAACTAGGCTGCTATAGCAATGGAGTTGTTAAATGTTTAGATACAAATGGGGAATTTTGGGTAATGCTTTTGTTGCACCGCTTCCAGATTTATCTCGGTGTCCTCTGACAGTGTGCTACTTGAGTGTAAAGTGAACCTGTCATGTCTGGTTCACCTTAAAGGAACACTCTCGTTATATAGCATGACCATAGTTTAACATCAAACTGTTTAAGGATGGTTATAGTCTTCCTGGCAGTCATTGCTCCTGTGAAAAAATGCAGGATATCTCTTCCATTCCAACCTGGATGACATTGTCTGGCCCAGGTTGCTGGAGTTAGCCTAGCTCATTCAGCAAACGTTATCCATTATCAATGATGAAGTTGGGGCTCTGGCATTTGTGATCCCTGGCCGCTTTGCCTCTCTGCAGTATGAGGGCGGATTAGCCTGGCAGCCAGTTTAACCCCATGGGTAAGAAGGTGCTTGGACACAGCTGCTCCTTCAACATAAAGGGGAGCTGTCACTCCTGAATTTACATGATTGAACAAACCTTTGAAAATCACCTATGACATGATATATATTACACACACACACTATAGGAACGCATTGACTCATTGCTTTCTTATGGTGCTTTTGTAGACTGAGTTTCTTCATGCAAAGCGTGACGATGTCTGGCATCATTTCAGAGTCAAACTCTATGAAACTACAGGAAGCACCTCTAGTGGCTGTCTGCAATAATTACCTTGCAGTATAAAGCCAGCAGTTTATGTATTTTGTTAAGCTGCAGTGTTTCACATTGCAGGGTTGAGGGGAACAAGGAAAGTGCATCCAGACCACTTCAGTGAGCTGAAGCGGTCTGGGTGACTAGTGTCCTTTTAATAATGATTTGACATTGGGCTAGGATTAGCTGGCCCACATTTAGGATAAGTGGTGTGGGTATCTTCAGGTGATTTTTTTTTTTTTAACACAAACTTTAAATGTTTTATGCATGTAAATTTGTAATACACTGCTAATGTCAGAATATCCCTTTAAGGATGGCAAGATATTCATGAAAGTTGTAGCTGTAAAGGATTTCCTTTTCACCACCCCATTAGATCGTAGCCCTAAATTACTATCCTCCTATAAGTCTTTTAAATAAAACACTGGAATATTTGACCTTATAATGTTGGAGTTACAGTAATTCTAGTGTTTTTTCCCTGGAAAACCCATCTGCAGCCAACATTTGTTGCAAGTAAAGACCCAAGTTTCTCATAAAATGCTATGCTGATCATACAAAGGATATATGTTGAGTTCCTGTTTCCTGTATAAACAATTTGCAGAAAAACAAGAACTTAAAAAATAATCTAATATTTAACACAGCAGGGAAAAGCCACACAAGTCGCTACTATATGTTGTTTTTGTTTTGTTTTCTGGATTTTCAGCTTTAGGTTATAGAAAACATTTTGCTCAAATTCAGCAGCTCCTCAGATTGGAATATTTGCATTTTTGGTCGCAAAATACATGCATGATGCAATGACTAGATGCTAATTGACCAGAACAGCATTTGTCTCCGCCTCCTTAGCGGAGATCATCAGAACTGACTGTCTCAGCCAATCCAATGCTTTCCCATAGGAAGGAGAGTGATTGAGGGTGGGGCCGCGCTGGAATAAAGGAGAATTTTCTACTTAAGGGGGGCTGGGCACCTTAATAGTGTTTAACACTATAGGGTCTCTTATACACGTTTGTATTCTTGACCCTATAGTGTTCCTTAACGGTAGAGGCTCTTACTCACAAGTATGTATTTTATACAGTTACAACTATTCTGTGTATGTATGACTTTTACATGGTTAGGTCAGTGTTCAGATGTTACCAGATAGTTACTCTGCTATATAAATCTATACTATATTTTCTTGCTATAGTGCAATTTTTTAGTTATTTTCACCTCAAATTTTGTATCCACCTGTTTATTTTGTTGCTAGACAAATGAACAATAAATAACGCTGTCTGTTTTAGGACTGAAGCCAACATGTTCTAACTTGTGTTGCGACAACATTAAGATTTCTGTTGCTGAGGTGTGTTGCTTGATGTGATCTTGTGCTTGCAGGAGTGCAACAAATAGACCAGGACTGCAGACTCACATTGTACAGATGGCACACTTCACAGCCTGGAACAGTGTGTGTGTGTGTGTGTGTGTGTGTAGCAAATCCTCATGGATGAAGGCATTGTTTTGCACAGCTTCTCCTAATTTGTATAGCTAACCAGGTGTAAGTTTTCAGTCTAATTGTGAGGTTTACCCCACGGAGCTTGCTTGTTTTTGCAGTAATCCTCTTGAGATTGACCGCTGCACAGTAGCTGGGAATACATTTGTGAAAAACACATTTACACTTGGGTGTGTTTTTTTTTTTTGTGTGTGTGGTTTTTTTTTTGTGTATGTGTGTCTGTCCTTTATTTCTTTATTAGATGGCAGATGTTCGCAAATACTCCTACCCCATTGTTTTTGTTGTCTGTATATTTTAAATGCAGTTTAATAATTTCTATGTCCCGTAATGCCGTCCATTCTAGGCTGTCGTTTAGGTTAACAAGAAATGGATTTCTGGAGGAACCCACACCCAACAGTCTTACCACACCTTTTCCTCTTAGAGATTGGGCCACAACAATTAATCTCTAAAAGTGTGTTTTGTTTAACCCCTTAGGACTGAGGCTCTTTTGAGATGTGACAGACTTTTTGGCAGTTTTGCTATTCATTCTGCCACAATTTCATCCTCTCTTTTTAAGTGCGCCCATAAATATTTTTTTTTTGTTGAAAATTTAGCCCTGGTGAGCATTCTTTCGCGTGCCATTGTGTATAAATATTAACGCCTGGTTGTAGCATAGGTTTAGACCTTATAAGCCCTGTCCTATATAATATAACCCAAAATTAAAGGCACACTATAATCACTAGAACTACTACAGCTTAATGTAGTCGTTCTGGTGTCTACAACTAAAAATGTCTGCAGTGACATGGTATTAAACAGAGTTTTCAGAGCAAAAAGGCAGTGTTTACATTGCAGCCTAAGAACACCTCCACTGGCAACTTCTAAGATGGCTACTAGAGGTGTTCCCTGTGTTAGTGCTGCACTGTGCAGCACTGACGTTCAGCATCTCCACAATCTGAATTGATTCAATGCCTTTCTATGAGATGCTGATTGGCCTAGCCTATGGGAAAGCATTCTGATTGGCTGAGATTATAATATCTGATTATGTCAACCAAGAAGGCGGATTGGGGGCAGAGCCAGCACTGGCAGACCCGTGCGGTGCTATAAAAGTAATATATATTTAGGGGACTAATGTCAATAATACATGTTGGTGTTTAAATATGAAATGCATATATAAACTTTTTTTCTTCCCGTTTTAAGTTTAATTGGTACACAAGTGTAGCTTCAGTAAACAAACTTAAAATAGATTTACTAATTAGCCTGATTGTCGGTTCCAAAACAAATATTGCAAGTAGTAAACCAGCTGAATGAAATTTTTGAGGAAATTCAGACCAGATATCCCACTGATGTAAATATCTCATTTGTATTCTGCTACTTTTCTCGAATACAATGACTCTCCACATATATATTTGGTTCCCTCTGTTAAACTGGTGGCATACTCAGAACTACCGCAGCGAGCGAGTTAGCCCTTTAAATCCATTTAAACACCACGGTTGACCATTGTGCAGCACTCACTTTCCGCTCAATTTTCAATTCTACAAATAAACATTTGTGTGATGTCATGTCACACTTGGTGGATCTGGTAGCCTTACACAGTACCTGTGCAATATATCGCCATAGCAACCAGTTCATTCTGTAGGGATGCACCGAAAATGGGTAAAATCTTCCAAAAATTACCCCTCCTCTTTCCCCCTTATGAGAGGGCACAATGCCCGGTTAGTAGCCGGCAGTATAAGAGCACAATTTCCATATATCACAATACACGGGGGTGGAATGAGAGGTGGATTTATACCATGAGCTGCTGTCCCCGTGCCTTCACTCCTATGGACCAAGGGAGGAATGATAATGTTATGTAGGAGAGACAGGTTAGGGGGACCATGGACCCGGTGGAGAAAGCATTTAATGGCTGTCGGTGCTCTGCCTCCTCCCGTCTCCATGGTTATAAGCCCAGGTAGCCAAGGACGGGTCACTTCCGCTGAAGCCAGCAGGGACACGTGGATCCAAGATGGCGGCGGCTGTTGTGGTGTCTTTCCTGGCCCTGAGGCTGTGCAGGGCTGGACAGGGGGAGTGTGGGAGAGCACAGGGCTTGATAACTGAACCGGAAATCTGTATTAGGGGGGCTGCTTTCCCCAGAAGTACAGGGGTACATATTAGGTACTATAACTTTGCACAGTATAGTATATTTTATTACTATTACATGTCACACAGTAAATATAATATACTGTGTGTTATGTGTCTGGGTGTGTGTGGAAATAAACAACATAACTCTACATGGCATCATACACTATAATAAAAAAAAGTAGTTTTCTGCCAAGGGCATCCTGAATTTTTGGTTTCTGCCTAGAATTTTAATTTCGGTGCATCCCTAGTATTCAGTATAACTTCTATTTTATTTATAAAGCTCCAGGAAAATCTGTAGTGCTGTACAATGGGTGGACTAACAGACACGTAATTGTAACCAGACAACTTGGACGCACAGGAATAGTGTGGTTGAGGGCCCTGCTCAATAGTGACACAAAGGGTAAAAAAAAAAAAAGTAAAGGTAGAAAAGTAGGTTGTTAGCAGGTGTTGGTTGTAGTACAGCTGTGTGGAAACACTGTGATACAGTTAAAGGGACACTATAGTCACCTAAACAACTTTAGCTTAATGAAGCAGTTTTGGTGTATAGAACATGCCCCTGCAGCCTCACTGCTCAATCCTCTGCCATTTAGGAGTTAAATCCCTTTGTTTATGAACCCTAGTCACACCTCCCTGCATGTGACTTGCACAGCCTTCCATAAACACTTACTGTAAAGAGAGCCCTATTTAGGCTTTCTTTATTGCAAGTTCTGTTTAATTAAGATTTTCTTATCCCCTGCTATGTTAATAGCTTTCTAGACCCTGCAAGAGCCTCCTGTATGTGATTAAAGTTCAAGTTAGAGATTGAGATACAATTATGTAAGGCAAATTACATCTGTTTGAAAGTGAAACCAGTTTTTTTTTCATGCAGGCTCTGTCAATCATAGCCAGGGGAGGTGTGGCTAGGGCTGATTTAATTCCTAAATGACAGTGAATTGAGCAGTGAAATTGCAGGGGAATGATCTATACACTAAAACTGCTTTATTTAGCTAAAGTAATTTAGGTGACTAGTGTTCCTTTAACTTCCTGGGTGCGTTACAGCAGCTTTGCATTGACTGCTGGCAGAAGTCTCCATGTTTTGTAGCTTTTTATTGTAAAGTTTACTCAAATTGGGCTACCTTAACTTGCTGTGTTTAAACCGAGCAATCCCTGTTTCTGTACTTGAGGCTTATAAGGTAAAAGTGTAAAAAAAATTTAAAAAAATGGCACACTACTGGAGATACATTTTATCCTGTGCATTTTTTACTTCACTTCTTACCGGTATGACATGAATTTTCAAGTTTAATGTAGGAGTGCTAACTGGGTTTCCAATACAAACTAGACTTCCAAAGAACACCATAGCATTAGGAATACAAACCTGTATTCTTAACACTATTGTTACTCTTCCTAGTTAGTTTATTGGAGCACCCACAACTAATAGTTTTTTGTTTTTTTTGCTTTATATTCTCCTGGCTTGCTGGTCTCTCCATGGCCACCCTGCATCAGTACTGATGTCAGTCAATCCAATGCTTCACCATAGCGATGCAATGGGCTGTAGGACAGTCACCCTCCCAGACTTTGAATGTGAAAAGGGCCATTAGGGACCATAATGACTTAAGTCAACTGGTATTGTTCTGTGGTCCAGTGTTTAACAGATTTTGATTGGGTGAGAGCCCCAACAGATTGCCCCCACCCCTTAGAGGTATGCCTAAAATAGTTACACTCCAAGTTAGCCATGTCAGTGGTCAGCTGGCATTCTCAGCCAATCACTGCCACACCTCTGTGATTGAGCTAATGCGAAATCATTTGTCTGAGAAGCAGAGAAGGGCCAGGCTACACATGCCCAGGAACCCCCTCCTTCAGTGAGTCGATTACCTTTCAGTAAACCGTGGGAACATAATAGAAACAAGCATGTATTTTTTAAATTTTTTGTCCTGTCTGAAAGTTTAGTTGTAAAGGAGAATGGGATAATGGTTTATGAAACGGATATGGTTTTGGTTCACTGTGCTTATTTTGGATATGGCTTTTGCATTATGTACTCATTATGTAGTCACTGTTAAGACTACCCCTATTCCATTGCCCATATTGTACTTGTTCTGTCAGCCATTTCCTTCAGTTTAGATTCTGTCAACATTTTTTTTCCTGGATGCTTTCCAGCTTAATGATGGCCATGATTATACTGTCTAAGCTGCTGACCTGTGTACTTTCTTCTGACTGGCTTTATTTTGTAATGTCTTTATTTTCAAATAACCACCTCCCAGATTTATACACTGCATGCTCACGGCTGGATTCTTTAACATGTTGTTAGAATTTTTCTCTTAACTTTCATTAGCTAAGACAAATTCTTGGTGCCCTGCTCTCTGAGGAAAGCTCAGTGTCTGCAAGCAGAGGGAGGAGACACTGAATGTTTGGATGTGTTTTAGGCAGCCATGACCCAGGAAGGATCTCTAACCGCCATCTGAGGAGTGGCTACTAGTTATCTCTAGGCTGTAATGTAAACACTGCATTCTCTCTGAAAAGACAGTGTTTACAGCAAAAAGCCTGAAGGTAATGATTCTACTCACCAGAACACATTCAATAAGCTGTAGTTGTTCTGGTGAACATAGTGTCCCTTTAAGGCAGGCTTCCCTAAACTCTGGCCCTCCAGATGTTGCTGAACTAAAACTCCCATGATTCTATGAATGAAATAGGGTGAGAATCATGGAAGTTGTAATTCAATAACATCTGGAGGGCTGGAGTTTGGGGAAGCCTGCTTTAAGGGGTAAACTATTTACTGTTTAACTCTGGGGTTGTAAAGACTGCAGTCTTTCCCTTGTCTTTGGAGTTGGAGGCTTCAATGAGGAAGTCCTCCACTGTGGGCCTGTAAGATATTAAGTGCTTGGGATGAATGAGCAGACAAGTGCCGTTTTCTATACTTAAGTGATGAACCATTTTACCCTTTAAGTTAAGATGGTGTCCAGTACCCCCGGACACCATAACTTGATTAAGATATTCTGGTGCCTGGAGTGATCCTTTAAAATCCCTTCCATCATTTGTCCTCCATTTCTATAACCACTTCGCTTGGAGGAATTCTGTAAATGTTAATTTACAAGGTTGCATCAAATTGAGTTTATTTCCTTGAAAATTTGTTTCAAAACAATTGTAGACAGACTAGACAGATTACAAATATACAAATGCATTAAATATGGAGATTGTAATGTTTTTTTTTTTTATATAAAACAAGACCTTGTACCAACTCAAAGATGTCACCATAAAGTTAGTAGAGATGTAAGTAGTATCCCAGGTTTTCATTTTACAGTGAATGTGAATCACCAAGCCATAGTACAAACTGACTCATGCTAACAATATTATTAAACCATAAAATAATAAAACTGTACCCTGATGTTACCAGTTCTTCCAGGAATGCCCAGTGGATCTAGGTAGTGTACAAATAAAGTACTCCTTAGTCTGCTTGGATGAGTGGTTTATGTTCTATGTGTAGCTCTTAAATACTTTTAGCTTAAAGAAAACTAAATTTATTAGCTTTCCTTATTCTATCTATTTAGCAAACATGTTTGAAGTCTGAAAAATGTAGAAATGCAGCCTGCCTTTTGCACTTTACTGGAATGAAGAGCCTCCATCTTGGCTCCTTGTCAATTATTGTTATAAGCTCTGCCCCTTTCAGCTGTTTGCTTAGTGAGAGGGAGCAGACACAATGTTTCTGTATGCAATGTGCAGAACAGCTTGGATATGTAAAGAAAGAGCAGATCTTCTCTTCCTTGCAAAAGTAATTCACACTTTGTGTTCTCTCCTTCTCTAACCTTGCTTATTTTTATGCAAATATGTAAATCTTTGAGCATACTATTGCATGTATTTAAGCGTATTCTGTGTTTCCACATTGCTAATTTTCACCTTTTTAAGGAACTAAAATATTGTATTCAGTCTGGTCTTTGAAGCCTCAGACTGCATTGAAGGTGCTTATCTTAAAAGATGCACCATGCATGGTGTCATTTACCCTCATTTGTTCTTCATGAGCCTTGAGTATAATGCATTCAAAATAAAGAAGTTTTCTCCTGGCTCTGATACCTTTCTACTTACTAGTATTAGCTTCTATAGTGATTGCCACATAGGAGTAAATAAGAACTACTCTTATAAATATTTGGCATATGTGGGAAGTTTGTGCCTGTCCCATGGCTTACTGTTGGAAGTGAGACCGAGGTTGGTGTTGGGTCTTGCCTCTAGAATTTGGACACTGCTGTCAACAAAGTAATCACTTTGTGAGAGATGGAAAGACGTGCAAAATCAGACCTTAGAGAGAGATGCACGAATGTCACGGAAAGAGACAGACCTATCAGTGATGCACAGTAGTAAGATGCTGTCCTTTTTGTCTTTTGTCCTGTGCAGTTGGCTAACAAATCCCACACCACCCAAAAGGTTCACTGAAAGTATAAGCTCCACTGCCCTGACACTGCATTCTTCAAGATCCTCTTTAGACCTGCCTAATCCCCGACAAGGATGGCATTCTTTAAGTATCATGTAGAATGTGCCCAAGTGAAATGTAGAGCTGTAATCCATGCTTCATTTATCTTGTACTTCACTTTAACGGTGCTGATCATTTTCGTTTCTGTAACATATAAACCAGACCAACAATCCTGGTAAGCATGCAGGGCTTGTTCCAAACAATGTTACACACATTCAGCTGCTTTATTAAAAAAAAAAATAAAAAAAAGATGCAGTGTTTGCATAAACTAGTATGTCCAGTTGAAAATATCCATCTGTTAAGAGTGTAGTGGTAAAGAAATGTTATTGATCAGAGTATCAAGTAATCAATATATCTACTGCAGTGTTTCCGTTGTAGGTTTAAGCGCATCTCAAATGGCTCTTCCTGACTGCCACTAGAGGCTGTTCCCTGAAAGAACGGGAGCCGCTCTGTTCCCTGTAATAACGGGAGCGACTTACTGTGCATGTGCACCAGCATACCAAGGCTTGCCTGTGGGGAAGCATTGCATTGGCCAGTCTTGATCTCAGCCAGGGAGGTGAGGCGGTCAAAGTGAGGGAAAATAGGAAAGTTCCTCTCTCAAATTATCATGGGATGGGGGAGGGAATCTACACAGGTAGGGGAACACAATAGCATTAGCAATACAGGTGTGGGTTCCTAACACAATGGTGTTTCTTTAATGCATGCAGAGCAAGCAGTGTAGTTGTGCAGTTTCTTCACCCTTTTGATTTTGGTAAATATTTTATGTATTAAAATAACTGAGGAATTATAATCTGGATACCAGCCTTTTCTGTTCTTGATGTGAATGAACCTCCTCCTAAGGTGGTTTTATGATTCTACTTTGGTGTTTTGCACATTCTTTCCTTGTGTGATGCACTGGGACTATTTTGGGGCTCCTTAACATTCCACAGTTCTTGCTTAGCGGTCGGTGTATTGCAAGGTTTTCCATGAAAAAAAATTTCATATTTGTAAGCGGAGATCTATTTATATATATATTTTTAACCTTTTTTTTTCTTTTCTTTTGTTTGGTAATGTAGATTTCCACACTCTTCCTTTACGGTTCTGTGATGCCTGAATTGCTGGAAAATAATTTGACATGTTAAATTGCATTTTCAGTTTGCAGGAGCACGTTAATGTGTAAAAGTCGCTTTTCCTTTGTCTTCTCCGTGGGCACTTGGGAAATCTGTGATTGTTAGGAACAGTGTTTACAAAAGGCAGGCTAAAAATAGACGTTATCCAAATTTTAACATATTAAGATAATTGCCTTAGCCATCTTTCACTTTAACACACTACTGGTGGCTGCCTAGCTTGCTAGCATCATTTGTACCATATGGGCAACAATGCATAGCGTGTAACAAACATGTTACTAAATTGTATATAAAAATACGCAATGTTTGTATGATCTGAAAAAAATAAAAATTTTGTAGTAAATAATGGAGATGGGTTTCTTGTAGAAGAAGTATTAACTTATCTTATTTCTCAGATGTGTACAAGCCAAACATCGAAACAGTTATTCACTAAACTCTTGTATAGAATTTTAATTCACAAGTGTTTCATTTTGGGCAGTTTGGACTTAACATTTCAAAATCCCGTTTTCTGACTTGCAAGAATTCCTGATATATTTACAGCTCCCCTTTGTATGCTTCTTTAAATAAACTGCTAAAACTACCTGTGCCAGCACGAGCATTATCTTGGAGGAATATTCTCGTCAACAAGATTAAAGGGATTTGCGCGCATAGATTTAATTTACTAATTGAGTCTGTATTTGTCCTGAGAGAAGGTATCGGTGGAACGGTTTGACTGAGGGATTCAGAGGTGAGCCTGTTTATGGAGAAACGAACTTGGATTGTAAAAATATTTTCTAGAAAACAGGTTACTTTTTAATCGTTCCTTGCGTTCATAGAAAATCTCCATACCTTAACCTTTGATTTTCACGGACATTTGTGGGGCTTTGAGAATTGCACACGTGTGTCAAACTTGTGCTTTTAAATTGAAACCTTTTGTTGCTGAGGTGGCATCGTTCCTGATACTCTGTAGGTTTGTCTGGAAAAAAATGAAACTTGGCAAATGTGTGTGCGCACGGTAAATGGATGCGACTGCTCGCTGTTGGTAATTAATGGATTTTGTCATTGGAATTTGTACTTGGTGAAGACCCTAATCCAGCTACTTTTAACAATTTTAAACTCATTAGCCTTGTAGCATTGGTAGCCATCTGGAAAATTGTGTGGCTTATATGTATTTTTTTTCTTTCCTTTTAAGAATTAAAATATAAAGAACAATGCTTAAGATAAAATACTCCAAAACAAGCTTTCCAGATCTAAATCTTTTTATATTTTGTTAAATCAATAGTGATTCAGGATGGTTTTCTGTTTTGGCTAGTATCCAGAATGGAGTTGGTCCTGATGTATGCCACAATAAGTGCTTGGCAACTAATTATGTTCTGGGAAATCTACACACTTTTTTTGGATGGGGAAGGGGAGGACAAAGCATTTATGCTTCCTTTATTCTGCCATTTATAAATTATTTAAAAATATATGCATAGATAATCTGGTTTCCATTATGGTTGAAACATTTTTCATATTCCACATTTTCAGTTCAGTCATGGGATTGATTAGCCAAAAACAGTCAACTCGTTGCTGTCTTTTTATTCTTTTATTTTTTTCATTGCCCTTGGATGTAGAAAAAAAATCCATTGAAAATGGTGTTGGATTAGGGTCAGAAGGATAGTGAACAGTTTAAGACTCTCAGCCGGTATTGTGTTAACCGGATTTGAATGAGTAACTGAGATTATGCCACCCTCTATTTTGGCTTAAAGATGACATTGGATGGAGGACAGGTGAGAGAGACGTAGCTGTAAACGTTCTGTGGACTAGTTTCCTTAAGGCGAAGAAACTTTCTGTGAGTATAGAATGTGGGGTGTTTTTAAAGATCTATCTTTTAGTATTAGACTTATTAATTCAGATAGGTATTTTTATGGTGTAATTTAAACCCCCTTTCTAATGCTTTTATGGTGTTCATTCCACAGGATTGTGGAGGACAGTTTGATGTATATGTATGATAAATAGCTGTTTACAAACTTCCCACCATGTCAGATTTTTTAAAATTGTATATATTGCTCAGGCAGCATAACTTCTTGTTCCCCAGATCTATGTAGTAGTCATCCTAAAAATAATGCTCTATAAAATATGCACACTAGGAACAAACTATAACCTCTCATTTGTCAGGCTGTGGTTTATGCGGCTATGAAGACTGTCACTGTGTGTACTTCGAGAGTTTCTTTACCACTAACTAGGCTACCAGCTCAATATATCAGCTGGAGAATTTAGAAGTTGGTCTTTAACAGTTCTAATTTTCTACAAATTGTTTGCTGTCTTAGTTTAAGCTTTTGGTAATTTTTCATCTACTTTATATGTACACAATTTACAAACTGTAACCACTTTACTAGCGAATATTAAAAAGAAGGCCTCTAGGGTCTGCCATGAGCAATCTCAAATAGTGACATCACAATCTTATGGTTGTAGTGTTATTTAGTATTACCCATGACCAGACATAAAAATGTATATGCCTAGAAGGCTATGTATGTCTGCTATATACAAAATATTGTACTGAAATCTTGCTTTTATGCTTCTTTAGAATATGTAGTGGTTATGATGGTGTAATAATTTTTTAATTTTTTTTTAAATGTCCTATACTTGCATCTAAAATGAATGCTTGTCTTGGAGAATAGACTCTCTTGCTGCCTGCTACGTGTGCTTTAGAAGGTCTTGATGTTGCTTTATGGGAACTTGGGTAGAGCTGATGGTGTAGAATCAGACAACGGAGTGTAAAACAGAACATCGACCTTTGCTGTGCACCTTTGTGAGATATCGTTGAAGACTAGGGTATGCTTTTATAGTACAGCATATACAGGGTTATTCACTATATATTCTCCAATTGTTAGTGATCATGGTAATTACCAAATGAAGATGGTGCCTGCTAGCATTTCTTTTAGTTTATTGTGGTTGGATCCAGCCTGATATGCCACTCGTGTAGATATGGCCTCTCATTTTCCAGCCTGATATGCCACTTGTGTACATATGGTCATTCTGTAATGTGACAAGTGAGCTTAACAACTTGCTTTTGAGAATTGAGCAGGGATTCATTCACCAGAGGGGCGGGCTAACTGAATTTTTTTTTTTTTTTTTTTTTTAAAGATTCTTTATTTATGATGCTTTTTTGTTTTTATACAGTAAATTAAATGGGATGGGGTTACAGAAGAAAAATAAGGGAAGGGTGGGGGAGGGGATAATACACAGTCGTATAGCATTAGTTTACATTCTGGATTTCTAGTCGTTTGAGTTATACAATTGCCCAACATATAAACATTGATCAGATAAGTCTAAGCTGTATCTTGTTCCACATAACCTTGGTAAGGAAGTAGACAGGAGTCCAGGGGAGGGGGAAAGGAAGAAACAGAAGGAAGACCTGGTTTGCACCAATTTGTGCTTGCTTTCTGCTGCGGGCCCGTTTGATGTGTATTGTCGAGGTAGGCCCTGTGGGGTCCTTTCCTTGTTCCCAGGTTGGTCATCCCGCTCCCGTCCCCCCCGTGATCTCCGGTGAAGGTGCTGTCGTTCGTCAGTTGCCTATTGCTATGGTGAGCTTTTGGTTACGTCATGTGGCCAGATGTAGGCTATGGTCTTAGTCTTTCTTTGTAGCATGGTTTGGTGTGTTTTTAGGGCGTATGTATTTCGATAATGAAACTAGTCAATGCTTGTGTATCCTGTGCAAGGGTAAGGTTGCAGTGCCATGGTTAGGGGATGGGTCGTGAGAGGGTTCCCCCGCTATGGGGGGCCACTCAGGTGAGTGGGTAAGGTAGTTTGCGACACGGAGTCCCAGCCTCGCGATTCCGGTGGGGTCAGGTAATGGTCAGGTTTGAGGGGATCTTTATGTTGTTTTTAGCGGGTTCCATCTGTGCATGTGCTGTAGGGGGTCCTTATCTGAGGGGTGTTAGTTCCCGTACTTAGTATATCTAGGTTTACCAGGGTATGGAGGTATCTCCCTCGGGAATTTTTGTTTGTTAAATTCTAAAAAAAGAAATATTTTAACCGGTTTATCTTTTTGATGAAGACTATTTTATAAATATTTAATATTTTTAAAAATGTAGTTGTATGTTTGTCACTGAGCTATCTGCAAGAATATATTCAACACTGAAAGGCTTCTGCAAAATCCCGGTTGTCTTTCAGGTTTTCAAGACAAAGGATTTGTTTGTTGGAAGGTAGAAAGATCTAGAAGAGTATATGTATTTTACTTCAGTGTATATGTAGAATGTGTTTGCCCCATCTAAGCATACATGTATACAAAATTACAAAGCATTGGAGGTAGTTTAGACCCTTTGCACGATTTTTGTGCAGTCTGGGTTCGTTTCCCATTTATATAGTCCTCATTACAAAATGAAAATCTAGTATGATCAGATTGTGATCTTACACAGTTTAAAAAGGCAATGAGTTGAAAGCTGATATTTCTGTGTAAAAACAGACCAGGTTCTCGTTGGTCAACAATTGTGCTCGATAATAAGGGCAGTGAAGTATTGAGGAATTGTCACTATCCCACCAATTGAGAACGTATGGACAAAGTTTTCTATAAGGAGTGGGCAGTAGTTCTAGAAATGTTTAATCCGTATATTTTGGATAGCTACTAAAGGCAATGGCTCTACATCTGATTCATCAGCCTGCAGTGCTTTTTATTGTCTTTCCTTTCTCATGGTTGGAACTCTTCAGCCTAACAGTTCTCATTTCTCAAGTGTGGAATTCAGTTATTTTCCTGGAAAGGTTTATAGGACTAGTATTTCTTCTTTGCTGAATAACTATATTATAATATAACTATATTAATCAACACAGTCCCCATTGACACGAGAGGCTTGTTCTTGGTGAGACTTGTTATCCACCGAGGCTGTGCAGTATGGATATAAACGTTACCGCTGAATTCACATGCGTATATAACACGCTCCTGGTTAAATGATGTTTACTTGGGTTTTACTAGTCTGTGTCCTTCTTAAACCTGAATGTTAAAACATCCTTGTTTTATGCTGTTTTGGTGTTTGGCAATTTAGTAATGTGACTTGTTTCGTACTTATTTTCATGATCAACTACAGTATATATAAGCAACATTGTTAGATGTTTTTGGTTTCTTTTACCTTTTGACAAGGGGCCCACATAAAATACATTTCCCACTGTATGTCTTATTTGAAATGAAACTTTTAAATGCGAAGATATTGATGTGCATCTAACTGTATTGATAACATAATTTTGAAGAATTTTTTTTCCCCCCTTTTTTAGGTTTGTGTTGGTGGTGGCAGATAAGCTCCATTTATAGCAAAGAAAAATGAGTGAACTCGATCAGCTACGTCAGGAGGCTGAGCAACTCAAGAACCAAATCAGAGTATGTACATTACTGAATATCTTAAAGCTTAAAAGTCAGACCTAAGTGTTCTGCAAGCTCCCTGGTGAATATAAATCGGTGACACCTAGAAAATGTAGTTCATGGACATAATTTGAGTGGAACGGATAACGGCTTGTCATTAAATCTGAAAGTCATTTTAACTTAACAGGAGTGGCTTAAAATATGTCCAGTCCCTGCCCCCAAGTGGCCAAATTCCACATTTTATTTTTATTTTTTTTTTTAATTCCATCTTGATTTGTCTCCTTAGTATGGTTGATCTGTAGACAGTCTTAACTAATGCTCCCTGTTGTGTTAAAACATGAGTCACTGCTGTTTGCCAACATGCATGCTTAAATGTTTTGGTCTGTAAAACTGCACCTTTTAAAAATACACATGGATTTTGTCCATCTTACAACAAGCATAAAAATGCTCTCTTCCGCTTCTGCTATGGACAGCCCAACACTGTCAGTGCACAAAATTCATACAGCATTATCCACAAATGGCTGACTTTGTGTTGTGTTCCATGAGGCCTGTCTATGGTCAAGGTTTTCTATGAAAGCAGATTCTAGCCATTGCCAAGATGTGACATGCGTGCAGGTGTCTATAAATATAAGGACACCTGCCCTAAAGGTAGAACGTTTGTGAATTGTGGGTCCACTTTAATGGTTTATCGGAGTGCATTTATTTAGTCACACTCTTTTTGTTTAAAGAGTTAAACTTCAAAGCTACTGTAAATTCATCTTAGGTGTAGTAAGAACCCTGAAGAGCACTAATGAAATGCTTTCAGACTGCATTTTCAGGAATTTCTGGTTTAGTGCTGTAGTCTGTTTTCAAAGCCTGCGTAAAAACATGGCTTTGTGTCTCTTACCTCTCACCTCCTAAATTGTTTAATTTATGGTGGGGGAGGAGGGGGGGTTTGGCAGTTAAAATTTTGGTATGATCTTTTTAAATCCGTCCCTAGCCAAAATCTCCAAGGGACAAATCTTTTAATCATTTTTCTTCTCAACCCAGTGTGTGTGTGTATGTGTGTGTATATATATATATATATATATATATATATATATATATATATATATATATATATATATATATATATATCTCTATCATTACTTACTGAATCAGAAACACACTAGTTTCCGGTTTGTGTGGGTGGTTTTGTAGATGGTCCTGATTGGGTTGGGATTATTTGAATATACACTGAAGCCAGGTACAGCATAGCTATTTTGCAAATGGATCAGATGTCATCACCTACTTTCTCTTAATTCGCCTAGACATTTTCCATGAATACATGCATAAGATACAAATAATGTCAGTCCTGCTTAAAGTGTTTAAAATTATCATAACCCAGTATGGATTTCATATGTGGTGGTTAAAGTTTTAGTTGAACAATGTAGAAAACAAGAGGACATTAAATCCAACTTTAGTGGCTGTTGGATGGATCTTAAAAAGATTAGGAACGGGGGCGGAGCCTGGCTACTGAGCAGTACAGACGTGTGTTGCCTGAGCTTCCACGAATGGCACCAAAATCTGACATTATTCTCGAACAAATACCTCACCTGGACGCAAAGCATGACTAAGCTTGTGAATGAAACCCCGGTGGTGCTGGAGATCCCTTCCGTGGACCTCTCCCCCGCTGGAAACCCTGACTCTCGAGGCTTTGCGGCCTACCAGTGACAGAGGGGAGGAGAGGATGGCCGCTCTCCTACTGGTGCTGAAATACTCGACTAGTGCTGTGTTTTCCCCTCCCCCCTATGAAAGGTGGGGGTTATCCCGGCCCCCCTGGCTAGCATTATACCCAAACGTTACTCAGTTGCCAGACACAAACCACGAGACGAACCCGGCCAACTCACTCAAGATGGCGGACGTGCTCCCTGAACAGGGGCGCAAACTGCACAGACTGGTGGATGATCTACCGGGCTCGGTAGAAGGCATGCTACAACGCCTTGACAAATTGTTTGAGCAATTCTGGCACAAGATAGGTGCTCGAAAGCAGTACCCACACCCTCAGCAACAGGGGAGAAGGTGAATTGACGGGAACCGCACAAAGCCTGGGTCTCCCGTTGGTAAAGCACCAGTGCAACGTCAGCCTAACCTACCAAGACGAAGGGCCGCTCCAGTAATAACCGCAAAGCATGTTCCACGACGGCAGTCGCGGCACCCGCATCCAGAGGCGGACCACTCCGGGCCCCCACAGTAGAGCGGCGGAGAGGGACTTGACATATCCCATAGCCTGGTTCCACGGATTCCGGACAAGGGCCCCCTCGCAGACCCGGAGGGAGAGAGAAAACACCCTGGCATACCTAACTTACATAGCAACACCCAGAGACTCACCAAAATACTGAGCCGAGGCATCGGCTGATATCACTATACCACCCTGTGCGCGGCACCCGTAATCTCTAGGACATGTTTCCTTGTGCTGCACTTCTATACCCGTGCTGATGATGCCGCTAATTTGATTTAATTTTCTGTCATACCGTAATTGATGTTTTGTTTGCATGCCTCTATCTACACACAATCCATGATATGTTGAGGCAACCCAGGGGTTTACCTCACTATTATTACTTTAATGGCTCACCCCAAAAGCTACTCTCGTAACACATACTCTATGTACCTGCATTATGCTATTATGAAATAACTGTGTTGTGCGCATGCCCATACTAAAGTGCAGCCATGCAGGATACTATATAATATCTTGTACCTAGCCTAATTAACACTAGCGACTATCGTGTATCACTCTCTTGTTTCATACATATACTAAAATATTCAACTGAACCTCACCAGATACATTAAGCCTGTTCATAAATGAAAAATGTGCAAATACCCATGCCACAGTCTCTAACCTGTATACCCGTATGTACACTGTTGTGGTGTTTAACACTGTTATGTACTACCTGCACAACAAAAATAAAGAATAAAAAAAAAAATTAGGAACCGGGACCAGACACTCTATAGCATTGGTAATACAGATTTGTATTCCTAACGCTATAGTGTTAATTTAAGTAGCATCACTACCTGCATCCCTACAGCAGGTGGTTAAACGGAAGATATGTAACTGCTTTATAGAAAATTCATCAAGATGGCTGACATCTATGGAATCATATCTATGTATTCTCACACGTTGTTTAGGATTCTTTTGCGTGAGATGTATTGATGGATAGTCTTGGGTGGTTGGCTTAGGTGAGACAAAGTTCACCTATCATTGCCCTTTTCACAGAGATACAAATACAAAATAATCCCTTTTTGTTTAAAGTAGCAATGAGAAATTAGGAATTTTAAAATTGTTAAATTTTGTTAGGAATACAAACCTGTAAATGGTAAAATAAAACTTTAAATGCTTACCTGATTCCAGACCAGCTGCCCCTTGGTTGGGCTGGTCCGTTAGTTGACAGGGTTACCTAATGGGCATGCATTGCAAGCTTTCCTTTAGAGGTTTTCAACACACTGGACATCCTCATGGGATGAGGGTGAAGACGTCCAGTGTCAAACTGTGAAACAGCAGGAAGTGCCTGGAGTTGCTGTCTAGTAGTCTGCCACTAGAGGCAGACTTAACCCTGCAATATAAACATTGCATATTCTCTGAATGGGAGTTTAAAGGGACAGGGACAATGCATCCAGACCACTTAAATGAAATTAAGTTGTCTGGGTGCCTATAGTGTCCCTTTAATCTTCTGTTTTAGCACAAAGAATTTATATTAGATGAACTGTCACTTTCTCACTTTCGGTACTTCCAAATAGCTAGCTGAAAGTTGGCTATTGGTTGTGAAAAACATTTTTCTAAAAACATTTTTTCAGGTTTCTTTAAGATTTTGACTTGCTGGCCAAGGCTTTACTAAGTATACGTAATTTAGTTATCCTCTAGTTCACGTCTGCATTGCGAGTGTTAAATACTCCCCCGCTCCTCTGCCTCTGCAATAGTCACTCCAGTAAACACTGCAACAAACGGTCACTTCTCTGGAAGTGGCAGTTCCTCTTAAGGACAACCATGTGACCGATCATGTTGACTGTGTATCTGTCATGACAGATTCCTTTTTAAGTTGTAAAATTTACTTGAGCAGCGATTTTCTAATTTATCATAAAGATGAATGATATATTGTTGCTTTAGAAGTTAATGGTAAACTCACCTCTACAGTGCTGCTGCCACAGCCATGATGTGAGTCTAGATTGCAAGCTCGCCAGAGTAAAACCTCATTCACTTTTTTGCATCTGTCATTCATTTTGTCTGTCAGTTGCTTGTTTTAAATTCCCACTGTATTATTGTGAAGCTGTGTGTTAAATGAATGCTATAGCCCTATGTCTGATATTGTAGGACTAAAAACCTTTTTTTATATATATATATATATATATATATATATATATATATATATATATATATATATATATATATATATATATATATATATATATATATATATATATATATAACTCTTTCCAGTGCAGAGACTCCTTAAGTGCTGGCTGCATCTCTTCCTGCAACATGAGTTTTGACTTAATTCATATGTGCAGCACTCGCCACGCACATTAAAACTTCCCTGTAGGAAAGCATTGAATCCCTGCTTTCCTACGGGGAATTTGAAGATGTTGGGCATCCTCATGCAAAGTGTGAGGACGTCCAACGTCAATCCAGATGGGTGTTTAGTGGATGTCTTCTAGACCATTTATCTACCATTTATCCGTGTGCAAACTGAGGCGTACAGCACAGTTGGTTTACTTTAGAAGTAATCTTGTTCTCTGTTAAACCTTAATTCACAGGAGGCTACTGCAGGCTGTAGCAGCCAGTTGATAGATCATATTGCGTTAATCACCATGCAATAAGTTAAAGATTCCATCAACCCCCTCCCCACCACACTCATTTCCTTTCAATAAATATGTGAATATCTTTCAGAGCAGCCGTTCTACAGTGTCCAAGACTGGTATTACTATCTATGCCATAATTGCTAGCTTTTGGTAACTTTATTGTTCCATTCTCAGATCTTAACTGCATACCATCCGTTGCACTTTATTAAATGTTGTATGAATATTGGTTGTATGATTTCTCCTAATTTTATGCCATACATAAAATGTTCAATGTATTAGTTCTAACTGATAGTTCTGGAAAATTAGTCTTAAAGGAACACTATAGAGTCAGGAACACAAACCTTTATTTCTGACCTTTTTATAGTGTTAAAGCCACCATCGGGCCCTCTTGCCAACCTAAATATAGTATAATCTTGTATTAAAGTCTGCAGCTGCTGGTTCTGCCCCTGTTTGCCTGTAAAACTGTCTGTCTGACATTATCAGAAGTGGTGGTCTGAGCCAATCACAGTGCTTTCCTATAGCATTCTTAGACTGTCAAGGAGGCAGATCAGGGGCATCTCTTCATAGAGATGAATTGAATCAATGAATCTCAGAGGTAAGTTTAGTGTCTGTATGCAGAGGGAGGAGACAATAAATGTGATGAATACTAGGCAAGACTGAGATAGGAAGCACCTCTAGCAACCATCTAAGGTGTGACTAGTGAAGTTATCCCTAGGCTGTAATGTAAACACTGCATTTTCTCTGAAAAGACAGTGTTTACGGCAAAAGGCCTGAAGGGAATGATTCTACTTACCAGAACAAATTCAATATGTAGTTGTTCTGATGACTATAGTTTCCCTCTAACCTGTATATCTGCCAATTGGTTGGTAATGTGGTTTGTTGCATCACTACATTCCATCTTAAAGCGGGTTCCAGGAGACCGTCTGGGATTTAAAAAAAAAAAAAAAATGCAACTAGAATCCAAACTTGTTTCATACAATCTGTGTGATAGTCTGCCAGTGTTGATCTTTGAGGCCGCCAGTTTTCACAACCAACAGTTGGCAACATTTGACCATACCTTTCCAAAAGTAAATCTATTTTGTCCTTTTTCTATTTAATTTTTACACTCACACACTGCTTCCTTGATTTTAACTGCTTGTTTTCACAGGTACAACATGGAGTCAGGCTATTTCTGAGTGGTTTGGCTTCCTACCTGGGGTTTGACAGGCACCTCTCCATTCATTTTTTTTTTTGTTTGTCTCCAGAGCGGAACATTCCTCAGCAGGAACATCCTTTAGCCCTCCTTGGCTAAACCCTGCACACAAAAAAGTTTTACTTGCCGTTGTGGTGTGTGTATATGGTAGAGGGAATTGCCAGGGCACTCCTAGCACCATGCAGCGAGAGTTGATTAACCAGTCACTTTTTATTTTTTTCCCAAGCACCAAACAATATTATGCTTATACTGGCCCTTATGTTATGAAAAGTATGGCAGCATATCATGTTTGCTCATTTGTTGTAAGTGTAGCCATGGTGCAGTGTGTGTGTATTTGCTTTCAGGAAAGTAAAATCATGCATTAAAAAGAAAATCGCTTTTGAAGCGGACTCTTTTTAGCGCTTATCCCACTTTACGTTTCTTAGCCAAGCTTCTCCGTTCTTGGCCTCCACCCTCAATCTGTGGTGAAGAATGTCTTTATTTCTCGACTATGTTCTTGAGTTTTTAAACACCCCTTTAGCAATATTAAAGTTGTATTCAGCCTTTCAGACTGACGCACTTCAGTGATATTGTTATTCAGAAATCTTAATGGCATTCTATTTAATGAATTGTCTTTCTAAACCTGTTCTTTGGACTCCTTTAAGGGTTCAGATTGTGTTCAGCAAGTGTAGGATTATATTCCCCAAACTGAATTCTCTGCTTGCTGCACCTTGTATGATGAGGGCCTTTGTCACTTCTGCCTCTCATACTGTTTGCGCAAACAGAAACCAAGATACAGTATTTGTAAAGAGGAACAATCATGTCCCAGCATTTGTTTGCTTATCTCCTGTAAGAAATATGCATTTGTGAGGTGTGAAATTAAAACTAAATGTAGAAATGCATTCTGTAGAGTGGAGGGGTTGGAATTTCCACTGCTGTAAAATAAGATGGATTATCTTGTGGCACCAAGGGGATCTCGGGGCACATCCCCACAGTTCCAGTGCATCAAACCACCTTCCCAACAGTGACCTCCACCCACCCAAAACCACACAGTCTTCCCTTTGATACCATATAGTTATTCATAACTATCCCTTTGAACATATTTCGGAGTTATTGGCCTATATTCCTGCACACACTTTCACTTGGTTGAAACGATGCCTAGCTTCTGGAGCTGTGCCTACAAGATGCATTAAGATAATAAGTTAGCACTTTCCTTCCCATGAGGTCATTTAATTACATTACACCAACAAACTAATAATACCAACCTTACTCAACTGATGCTGCCATTTGTTGCTCCAGCAGGCATGAAATAGTGCCAGAAACTGCAGCGAAAATTAAATGCAGTGCCTAAAGTTGGGTACCTGTCTGGCAGGCAGCTCAGTGGGTGATCTTGCCTGCCTCCATCTTGGCTCTTTGTCAATTGTTATAAGCTCTGCCCTTTGCAAATGGCATCAGAGGAGGAATAAAACCGGGTTTCTTTCTCTTCCCAATTTGTAATATGTGTGGGCCCTGACTGTTCCTAGTCTGAAGTCAGTTGTGATGTAAATTATTAAATTCAAAAGAATACTGAACATATTGGCAACTTTCAATGCTTTATTCAGTGTTGTAATGTCCAGAAAAGTAGTGGTTCCCCTTAAAGGATCACTATAGTGTAAGAAAAACAAACTTGTTTTCCTGACACTATATCATCCTTAGGACCCCCCACCCTCAGGTTACCCCCCTACCTTGGTGCTGAATTAGTTAAAACCCCTTCAGCCACTTACCTTAATCCAGCGTCTGGCTCACTAGGCGCTGGTGACCTCTCCTACCCCGCCGACGTCCGCTCCCAAGTGGAGCGGAATGTGCATGTGCGGCAATAGCCGCGCATGTTTTTAAATGTGCCCATAGGAAAGCATTTCTCAATTATTTCCTATGGACGTTCTACACACTGAATGTGATTTTGGCATTCGGCGTCGCAGAAACGCTGCTAGTGGCTGTCAGGAAGACAGCCACTAGAGGCTGGATTAACCTTGCAATGTAAACATAGCAGTTTCGCTGAAACTATGTTTACATCTGAAGGGTTAAAACCTGGGGGGACCTGGCACCCAGACAACTTCATTGAGCTGAAGTGGTCTGGGTGACTATAGTTTCCCTTTAAGTGATTACCATGCATTATGCATATAAAATGCAAAAAAAATGTGCGAAAAGAACTCCCTCATTTGACCATCACAGCAAGTGTATGATAATAGACAAAACCGATATGGTCAACATGGACTAGAAAATGCAGTATAAACCCAGAACCTCGTTGTCCTCCCTCAAATCCTTTGCTGTAGTGGTTATGGTGCCATCATGCCCTTGGCTCCATTCTTTGTCTCTATGCTAAGCTGCTGAACAGTTAAGTCTCAGCTGTCATAAACAATCAAAACTCCATAGAAATGTGGCTAAAACTAATATTGCTACGTAAAAGTGTAACAGCAGATGCGGTCTTATGGTTTCCTGCCACTCAAAATTTTTGACAGAAAAACTGGGGGAGACACCAGGTGATTTCTGCCACTATATCTACTACAGTGGACTGCAGTTATGGTGCTTACAGTGTGCCTTTCCCAAACTAGTCCTAATAGCCCAACAGCAGTCCAGGATTGATGTATTTCCATTTCATTTCCAATGGATATACTGACTAAACATGGACATGTTTTGTTAGCATATCCACTCAGAAGAACAAGTTAAATGGCTTAGAAGTGGTTTAACCCTTTTTATTTATATATATATATATATATATATTTTTTTTTTTTTTAATTATTATTACTTTATTTTTTTAATACAAAATATTTTTTTGTATTGTTCTTTTCAGTTCTATCTTGTTGCGGCATTAGTATGCATGTTCACCAACACCAATCTGGCCTGGACAATATGCTTGGCTTTTTTTTTTTTTTTTTTTTTTTGAATTTTTTATTTTTGCAGTGCATAAGATGTTACAGCGTTTCACGGGGTACCCCAAAGGCATTCCTCGTGTTATTCATACAATAATTACATTGGGGTATACGTTTGTACTTGCACAATTTTATGTTAAGGTTGCGTACTGACAAAAAGATATACAACGTTATTTAGTTAGTTTGCTAAGACAAAAATCGCTTGTTCAGGATTGCTCCTAAGTAGCTCACCCGGGGAGGCAGGGTACGTGTTTTAATTACAGGCAGCGTGTGGGAACAGTAGACATTATGGCTTAAATCATGGCTATTACAGGCAGGGTATGAGAGCGGGCTGCGTAATGGTTTCAGCAATGGTAAGGTGTCTTGAGTGTTAGCATGGTGTGAGTTTTGTGAGTAGAATGTAAACGTTATGCTGTGGTCAGAAATGCAGTATGTTAGCTGAAGCCTATTAAATCCAGGCAATTATTTACTGCTATAGTATATCATAATCATAATATCACCCAGTCCGTTTGAAAGTTCATACAGCAACATGCGCTTCAGGGGTCCGGTGCTGCAAGGGTGGCAGTGGATCTATGGTTAGCCCATGCGATCTTCAGCCCGACGCGGTGTTAGTGTCCCTGTAGGCTACGGTACCTCTTCAGATGTGTCGTGTAAGCTTGCCTCTGTGAAATGTCGAGAGGAGCAGTCTCCGCGGTCGGCATTGAGGGTTGCCTCTTCTGGCATGTGGCTCCCTTCGGTTGGCGGCAGAGTCGTAAGTATAGAGCTGAGTCTCTGCGGGTTGGTGTCTCCGCCGCTCCGTGTCCGGTAAGCCTCCCTTGCTGCCTGTCTTCTCATCTGTGTATTGCTCTGGCAGGTGAGAGGTCGCTTGGCGAACTGTGAGAGAGTGGGGCCGCCGTCTTCTCATGTTTCCTGAGCCCATGCTTGTGTGTTACCTTACGTGCACGTGGCAGTCGCCATCTTGTGCGATGTGGTCGGGCCCTCAAGTGCATTTGTGGCGCCTGTGTGCTCGAGCTGCTATGCCCCCGGGCGGGGACCGGGATCACCCCCCCGGTCCATAGGGGGGGGAACAGGGCCGGGTCCACTCAGGTTCGAGCCCCAGGCTGGGTGCTGTGTGGCAGGATAGTGATGCGTCGGCCGTCCGCACCACTCACCGCGGGAGAAGGCCGGGTATCGCAAACCTCTCCTCCAGGGGACTGTAGCTTGAGAAGCCAGCCTCTCCCTGGCTCCAGCAGGTCCTCTGCTTAGGGCACTACAGTGGTCGGTCAGTTCCAGGCTTAAGTTTGAGTCTTTCTCGGCTTTTTGATGCTAAAGCAGCAGGAGCTCCTTCTGCCTGCGACCGTCCAGCTCGGCGGTCCGGCCCCGCCCCCATATGCTTGGCTTTTTAACATGTTCAAATACTTGACCAGTGATACATCTCTGGCTTTTGTTTTATCTCTGTGTACATGAGGATTTTTGTAAGTGAATAGTTCTCCGTGTCTTCATTAATTCTCAGCTCTTCTAAACAGTTATTAAAAGCCTGGCTCCAGTGAGAAGCAGACTTCCTGGATAGCTTTAGTTCAGTGTATCCGTTAAGTCTGTTTTTTTGCAGAGCTCTGTGAAATGTTAACAATATGTTGTATGAAATGAATGATTGTTTAAATGTAGGTTTTCCATGAAAGTTTCACTTAGCGCAGATTGTGACTTGACTGAAGTTACTCACTTTGTGTTGCTTTAGGATCCCGGTGCCTTCTGTGTAATACCA
This sequence comes from Pelobates fuscus, assembly GCF_036172605.1. Taxonomy (NCBI): domain Eukaryota; kingdom Metazoa; phylum Chordata; class Amphibia; order Anura; family Pelobatidae; genus Pelobates; species Pelobates fuscus. Next base: position 108,279,584 of record NC_086327.1, on the reverse strand, counting down.
AGTTTGTTTTTTCTTTGTTTCCTGCTATCCTGTAGATTATTCAAATATAGATATTTGATTCTAGATGGCCTTGCCTCTATGTATTTACAGGAACACATTTGTGTTGGGAACACCAGGTGATGGAATAAGGAGTGTTTAAAGGGTTTCTCACCCTTTATTTTCCAGAGGGTTAAAAACACTCACCTTATTCCAGCGACTAGGTCCCTCAGTGCTAGCTCAGTCTCTGCCTCATCAGTCAGCACTGGGGAAAACCTAAAGCGCATGTGCAGTGAAGCCCATGCACAATACCCTCGCCATAGGAAAGCAAAGCAATTAATTCAATGCTTTCCTATGGGGGATTTGAAGACGCTGGACGTTCTCATGCAAAGGAAACTCTCCTAGTGAGTGTATGGAAGACTGCCACTATTGGCAGACTTGACCTTGCAATGTTTCTCTACAACTGCAATGTTTTCTATTGCAGGGTTAAGAGGAAAGGGACCCTGCATCCAAACCACTAAATTGAGTTGAGGTTTGGGTGCCTTTTGAAGCAGACCAGTGACTGCTGAAACAAAAAGGGTGGAAAACACTTGTTGCCATATGAGGGGGCCTCTAAGATGCTCACCATATATGAGGTGTCAGTTCATTTTGCAATGAATAGAGAACCTAAAACTAAGCAGTACCACACATCGAGTAACGTGAAACACTGCAGTAAAAGTTAGATGTAAAAAGAGGGTCTGTGTTTCCAGGCTGTATGTGTACTCTTGTTCGTGTTTACTGTAGTCTTCCCACTTTCTGTTCACTTTAATAATGGTCTTCTCGCTCCACAGGATGCAAGGAAAGCGTGTGCAGATGCCACTCTGGCTCAGGTAAACCATTTTATTTATTGGGATGGGGATTGTGGTCTTCATTTGAGTTTTGTTAAGATGTTATTTGTAAAATTTAAACACTCTGGTATTGGATGCACAAATGTATACTGGTATGATGGCCTACATTGCTGCTGGTATGCAAATATTAGTGCTTCATATATCTTAGAAATTGTTACCAGCGTGCAATTGAACACAATGCCACAGCACACTTTTAAATATTGTAGCTAGCCTAGATTATTGGTAAATAGTGTGAAAGTTTACTAAATGTGAGTATATACCAGGTTTTTTTGATTTTTTTTTTATACATTTTGAGAATATCCACATTGAACTATAGATTTAAAAGTGAGACTGTGAACAACTTTTTCACTTTTAGAATATACCATTGATCTTGTGCTAACGATCATAATCTGTGCATTTTTGAGTGTTTCACGCTCCACGAGGTTTTTTTTATCATTATTATTTCTTTTTCCTCTTCTAGATCACAGCCAATATTGATCCAGTGGGTCGGATTCAGATGCGCACTAGGCGTACACTGAGAGGGCACCTGGCTAAAATCTATGCGATGCACTGGGGTACTGACTCCAGGTAAGTGTGGCAGGAGGAAATTGCAATGTAACCTAATCTCACTTTCTGAATTCTACCTTTTTTTTTTTTTTTCCCCTTCTTGGTAGCTTATGAACCACAGCTAACAACCCATGATCTATAATTATATCCCTGTTTGGATTTAGGGGTTACCCACCTTGGTTCCATTTGTGCATTATTTTGAATAAGCATAACATTCGTTGGAGGTTAACATGGTTACGTACTTGGCAAAAAGGCTATGCAGATCCAGATCTGTTTAAAAGAAATGCAAGCGGGTGGGGAATTTAAGGCTGCTTTATTCTTAACTCTGTCCCCTTGGCCAATGTAATTTATAGTATTATACTTTTTGTTCCCTTCAGGCTGCTAGTTAGTGCCTCTCAAGATGGCAAGCTTATCATTTGGGACAGCTACACCACAAACAAGGTAAGAGAAACATGCTAAGAAATGTTACCACTTTAATTGAACCCGAAGGAATATGTAAACATGTTTATTTTTAGTTTCAAATAGAAAACAATATATGTAGGCAACTGATCATAGCTCATTTTGCATTGCAGCCTGGAAAGGTGTGCCTTTACAGGCAGTGCTTTTAGCCAAAAATAAAACCGGGATGTTAAAGAATCATAGCAAATCAAAATTATCCACAGACTCAGATTATCATAGTTTATAGAATATTAACAAATTGAATACAAAAAATAGAATTACAGCAAAGTGCTTATAATAAAGCTGTGCTTTGTATGGATAAATAAAACCTATAAACTGTAAGAGAACTGATGAAAGAGGAACTGCCTCGCGTCTGGCTTGTAGTAATTACAATGTATGATTGCCTATGTCGTCATCACTCAGATCTGGAAGGATACTGTTCAAAGATGGTATGCTCTTCTTATTCAATAGGAGTGCCTAGAGGTATCAATGCTAAAAAAAAAAGCCATCCATGCTAACATATCTTAGGGACCAGACTGCAAACATTGCCATTTGCTAAAGTGGCTTTATCACCTCAAGGTGTCTTATTATACAGTGTAAATTAATATTACCTAACAAAGCTGTAGTGAGTTTAGATGGGATTATCACTGATATCATGGTCCATTATTTGTTTGTGTGTGGAAACTGCTACTTTGAATTGCTAATAAAACAAAAGGTGCAGACAGGATCCATTGTCCGCATCCAATTAGTACCTGATTTACAGGGTATCCTTCAAGTTTCCACTGTGCAGAAACCCGAAACTGTTCTTGGAGCTGTCTGCTGCTTTGTGCCAACATGCTCAAAGCTAGCTGTAAAATATATTCTTTGCATTAGGAGATTCCATTTTTCGATATATGAAAGTGAAAACCCACAGCTTAAAAAGTTCTAGGATCCATGCTTGATGTCTTGTAGATAATCTATTTGAGCTGCCGTTTATGGTTGTCCTATAATAAGTAAACAGCTCAGTGCGGTTCATCTTACAGACCTCATGTGCATGTCTGTATCTGTCCCTTGGTTCTGCTTTACTGTGTTCAGTTGGCGCCATGTTCATAAACATAAACTATTCGTAGCCTCATTAGTTTTGTGAGCACTGATCTTCCAAGCTACTGCGAGCAGAGCCGAGAAAGATCTGCGTCAGTGTGCACGTAGACATTTCTTGGTTTTGCCAAGTTAGTTTTACTTTCTCCTAGACTGCCCACTTCCGAGGGGGCAGTCTTTTAGCTCCCTCGGACCATATACAAGGGAACCAGAACTATGAAAATTCCGGGGTTCTCAATTTTGAGCTTATTTTCAAAATCTCACTTCCCTTAAAATTAAAAGTTTTTATTTTTTGTAGTTTTGGTAGTTACATGTGTCGCATAGTCATCTGGTTAGATGATGACCAGTCTAACTCGGTGAACTCTGTTATTATGTATGCCTGATTTACAGTAGAGAACTATATCAAATGATTGATTTACCTTAAAAGCTATATAGATAAAAATCTAACATTTCAGTTGTTTATAGCGGAGTGCTAGCAATAAATCTCTATGCAGGGATTTGTAGTTAATTCTAACGTGGACAAAAATCCATGTGGTTACTGTCAGTCTTTAGTCATCGTCCCCGTCCACCTTTACGGACAACATTTATGGAATCCTGCTTGAATTTACTTGTATCTTGTATATTTCTCCCACTGTACAATTCTATCAGCAGGTCTCCCCCGGAAGTATTAATGATCCAACCTGTCCACCATGTCAGATTCTCACTTACAAAGAGTTAAAACTCTTTGTAAATGAGAATCTGACATGGTGGACAGGTTGGGTCATTAATACTGCCTCTGGTGGGAAGTGCCTATCACTGCATACAACTGTGCATGTAGCCATCAGTCTTTATATAACCACTGAATGATGTTGTGAAGTAAATGTATTAAATGTTAAGGGAGAATATACCGAAGAACAGAGAACCTTTTTAGATATTTATATATGATTTATGTTGTTTATATAGCGCCAACAAATTCCTCAGCTATGCTGCAGTTAGTGGATATATCACTTAATTCCTAAAGTGTGAATTAAATGGCCCTAAAATAAATAGGTCTTGCCAAATATGTGCATACAGTGTTAAAATGTGCATACAGTGTTAAAATAATTTTCACATGCACCCTTAAAGGGATACTCCAGGCACCCAGGCCACTTCTGCTCATTGGAATGGTCTGGGTGCCAACTCCCACCACCCTTGACCCGGCAAGTGTAATTATTGCAGTTTTTAATGAACTGCAATAATTACCTTGCAGGGTTAAGTCGTCCTCTAGTGGCTGTCTATCAGACAGCCACTAGAGGGATTTCCGTGTTCTTAAAACATGAAAAGTGTTTTAAACGACGCTAGACGTCCTCACGCTCTGCATGAGGACCTCCAGCGTTGCTGCAGTCCCCATAGGAAAGCAGTTTTGCGCGCAGCAGGAGCGTGGGCGGAGCCGGACCCAGCACTGAGGGACATTGGCGCTGGATTCAGGTATGTCACCGAAGGGGTTTTAACCCATTCAGCAACATGGGATGGGGGGTGGGAGATAGAGGGGCACTGCAGGGTCCTGCAGTGCCAGGAAAAAGGATGTTTTCCTGGCACTGGAGAGTCCCTTTACAGGCTTTTTCTGTTGCTAGTGAAAGTTCATGTTATCTTGATCGACAGAGGAAACCGTTGCAGTATGTCAAACTGTAATCTGAAACCTTAGTGACAGCCTCTCTGTGCTGTATTCCTAGAAATGTTGCTTTTACGCCATCTAATGTTTAGATGAACCTGTTCTGAAAAGATTTATAGATGCTCCAGTTGTGTGTTCTATCCTTTAAAGCCATTTAACGGTTAATAACTGACGTTAATGCTCCCTTCTACTGATTGGAAACATGGGTGCACAACTCAAACTGTGTAGGTGTGTGATACTTTTTTAGTCTGCATCTAGAAGTATGGATTTCTTTTTAAACTTGCAAGTCTGGCTATGTTGCAGTCAGAACAATTTAAAGACTGGTACATCATGGTCTGTTCAGAGCTGTTTAGTACAAAACCGTTTTCAAGGACCACTAGAGGCCCAGTTTGTGTTTGGCTTTTTTTTTTCTTTCCTATCTAGAAATACCTATATTTTAATATACTTGGCTAACCTATTTTTAAACTACTATTCTTATATCAACTAGTGTGCTTTTTATGATCTTTAATCATTGGAAGAAAAATCCTGACACTTCCATCCTTTCTTTTCAGGTTCACGCTATCCCATTGCGTTCATCTTGGGTAATGACATGTGCATATGCCCCCTCTGGAAATTATGTTGCCTGTGGTGGACTCGATAATATTTGTTCCATTTACAACCTGAAAACCCGTGAAGGAAATGTGCGAGTGAGCCGTGAGCTGGCTGGACACACAGGTGAGTGCTGTTACTTCCACACCTTACACTGGTGCTCTGTAAAAACCTTAAAGCAAATCAAATTGGTTTTCCTTTCCTTATGCCCCATGTATTGATTATACTCCCCTCCTTGCCACTTGCTTTTGTTTATATTTATTTTGTATTCCTTCTCCCGGATCTCTCTATCGGAGTGCAGCCATTTTATTCTACTGTTTGTGATGTCTGCCGTTTCCCTTCTATGGGACTGATTGTACTGATGGGTTGTGGATAAACTTGATTGGCAACTGAAACAGAACTTTGCTTTAGGAGCCGCCCAATGTCAAGTTTTGTCAACCTGACTGCTACACATAAAAATGTCTGTTTATGTATTTAATGAAAACTAGAGCACTCAGGAAATAAGATTGAGACACTGCAATTTAAAGCGTCTGTGTTACCAAACATAAACTTAATCTAATCTGTGTATCTCGCGCCATTCCATTCAGTAATAGCTATACACTTCCTGCTGGATTTACTTGCCTCACTAATTGTTGGTGGAATGGCTATCTAGAGAGTTACACACATACAATTGTCTGTGTAGTTTTAAAATGACACTATCCTCTGGTTAATCTAAGCATGATTACTACAGTGTTCTTTAGGTTTTGATGCTGTCCATGGAAAAAAGTCCCTGTCTGTGTAGTTTGACTCTCGGGTTTACAGGGCACCTTTGTTTTGGCTTCTTGTCATTAAAGCGGAAGTTCCCTTTCCGCAATTTTGTCCCAGTTTTGATGGGATTCTTTGGCGACCTCTCATTCTTTGAGTTTTATCCAAAGACGGATTATTATTATTGCCATTTATATAGCACCAACAGATTCCGTAGCGCTTTACAATATTATTAGAGGTGGGATTTAACTATAATAGGACAATTACAAGAAAACTTACAGGAACGATAGGTTGACGAGGACCCTGCTCAAACGAGCTTACAGTCTATAGGAGGTGAGGTATAAAACACATTAGGACAGGAAATAGCAATCACATAAGGTGGGAGTGAAGCAGAGCTGGAGGAGAGAGAAGAGTGCTGCCCTTTAGGAGAGGGCAAGAAGTGGGTATGCGTGGTAGAGGTTACTCTGGGAGGCCATAAGCTTTCCTAAAGAGATGGGTTTTAAGGCACTCCTTAAATGACTGAAGACTAGGGGAGAGTCTGATGGCGGTAGGCATGCTATTCCATGGGTAGGGAGCTGCCTGGAAGTGTGAGTTGGCCATACGGGTGTGAGCAGCGAGCAGGAGAAGGTCACGGGCAGAGCGGAGAGACCGAGCAGGGGCATACGTATGGATCTGTGAAGAGATATGAGGGGCTAGAATTGGTTTTGCTTTATAGGGATGGGTTAGCACTTTGAATTGACTCCTGTAGGATACAGGAAGCCAATGAAAGGACTGAGAGGTGTGAGAGGACCGACTAGAGAGAAAAATCAGCATTCATTACAGACTGTAGTGGGGGCAATGCGTTTTTTGGGAAGAGGGTTACAATAATCCATGCATGAAATTACTAGAGCATGGACAAGCTCCTTGGTAGCATCTTGCGTAAGAAAGGGGCAGATGCGGGCTATGTTTTTAAGATGGAATCTACAAGACTTGGTAATATGCTGGATGTGAGGCCAGAATCAAGTATGACACCAAGACAGTGCGCTTGCAAGGATGGACTTGTGTGGATACCACTAACTTGAAGGGAGAGTGAACGAGGAGGATCAGTATTGGGAGGAAAGACAAGGAGCTCGGTTTTAGCGAGATTGAGTTTCAGAAAGCGGGAGGACATCCAGTCAGAGATGGAAGAAAGGCCAGCAGTGACACGTTGCTGGGAAGAGGTCCGGGGAGGAGAGCTGTATCTGGATGCCATCAGCGTACAGGTGGTAGTGGAATCCAAATTAGGTAATACGTTTGCCAAGAGAAGCAGTATAAAGAGAAAATAAAAGGGGACCAAGGACAACGCCTTGGGGGACTCCAACCGAGACAGGACGAAGGGAGGAGGTATCCTTAGAAATGGGGACACAGAATGAGCGTTTGGAGAGATAAGAGGAAAACCAACGAGCCGACAGTCACAGACCAAGCGATTGAAGAGTTTGGAGAGCATGATCAACGCTGTCAAAGGCAGCAGAGAGGTCAGGAAGAATTAGTATGGAGTAGTGGCCTTTGGATTTAGCTGCGACTAGGTAATTAGTCGTTTTAATAAGATCAGTCTCAGTAAAGTGGAGGGGGTGGAAGACAGATTAAAAAGGGTCTAGGAGAGAGTTGGAATTGAGGAAGTGAGACATATGGGTAAAAAAAAGTTTGTCCAGAAGCTTTGAGGAAAAAGGGAGCAGGGAAATGGGACGATAGTTAAAGGGGGAGGAAGGGTCGAGGGTTTTTTTTGGGGGGGGGGGGGGGGGGGTTCAGGATAGGTACTTCTGTGGCATGTTTAAGGTCAGCAGGGACAATACCAAAAGAGAGCAGTTGAAGATGTGCGTTAAAGAAGGCACAAGACAAGTGAGAGAGATGTGATATGGGACAGGATCAGGTGGTGGGGCGAGAGAAAAGGAGAAGCGCAGCCACGTGCAGTATCCGGGGAGAAAGTCTATAGGGTAGGAAAGGCATGATCTACATGTGGTTGAGAAAAAGAAAGGCGGTGTGGGGTGAATTCTTTCCTTAGCTGTACAATCCTGTCGGTAAAGTAGCATGCAAAGTTATAGGCTGAAAGGTTAGTTTGGGGGGTGGCCACAGCAGGGCAAAGAAGGTGTCAGACGCCTGGGATTGCGGGAGCATGAACTAATGAGAGGAAAAGTGTGACTATTTCGCAAGGGCTGCGTTGTAGGAACATAATATGAATCTATAATGGAGAAAGTCTGACTGGGTTCAAGACTTCCTCCAGGAGCGTTCAGCACAACGGGAGCATCTTTGCAGGTGGCGTGTTGATTTAGTATGGTTGGGGGCGTGACCTCCTTGAGGTGCATGTTTGGAGCGGGACTGCAGCGTTCAAGGCCAAGGTGTGAGGGTAGTGTTATATGTGGAGTTGGCCAATGAGGCACAGGAGAGGGAAGGGATGGATAGGAGTTGTGAATAAATATCAGCTGATAGCTCCTAAAGGTCAATAGAATTAAGGTTCCTCCTGAGCTGAGGGTTAGACTGAGGTTGTTGGGTGGTGCGTTGTCATGTCCAGAGTGTGGACAATAGAGTATTCAGAGATCTGAAGAGGAAGCTGAACCCAGGCAAGTTTCAAACAGATTGAAAAGTGACTCTTACTAGGAGTCTTCCGGAACCACTCTGTAGTGGTTGTTTCTTAAACTGACCCTTTTAAAGATCACTAAAGTCACCCAGTCTACTTAATCTCTGAAATGCTCTGGGGGCAGTGACTCTTTAGTTTTAACACTGCAGTATGAAACAGTGGCGTTTTTGCCATTAGAGGCTCTTCCCTACAAGAACAGTCAAATTCTGTTCTCAAAAAAATGCTGCTTCTAGAGCAGCATAACAACTTTAAATTTTTGTAACAAAATTATGCAGCGTGCACTTGTAAGGTTAATGTCATTCGACATTGACATGAAAGTGAGCTTTCTGGGAAAGCTTGCCAAAAATGAACATTGAATAAAGTATACTTGGCTTTCAGTAAACATTTTTGTTCTCACTTGAGTTATATAATTACCCCTCTTTATAAATGTCCCTTTAGCAAAGGTTTTCCCATAGGCTGAAGTTATGCGAAATGAAATGTTTCACTCATACAAAGTGCCTACTTCCAGTATATCGACATGGTGGCTGCTTCAGAGAGGTTTGTTCCTGTTTTTCTGTAGCTTGGCAATAAATCATGATGGTTGAACACCGTTTAAAACAAGAGGAAGTAGATTCCCTATTTGGGGGGCACAGTCTGGTTTTTCTGTTTGAAAAATCTTGTCAAAGTGAAAGCAGTTTGTTTAACATATGCTGCAGTTTGTATTACTCACACGTTACTCATTAAAACATCCCCTTTTTTTTTATTGCCAGACAAGTTGCTTGTCAGTGGCTACTAGAATGTGTTTAGGTGGAGGAGGTCTGGGGACCATTGTTGCATATTCAATTCCTGGAATATTATGTACATATGTATCGGTTTAAACGCATGCACATGTGTAGCATTGACAAAGTGCTGCTGGTTTGGACGATCATTGATGGATATTAGAAACCTCTCGGACTGTATGACTGTTACAATGGGGTTTTTAAAACAAGCTTCTGTTAATCAACAGGAATGATTTCTAAAACCTGTTGCAACACCCATGGAAATGTGCACAATTCCCTAGGTGATTGGTGGAATTTTATATTTTAATGTATGCGTACTGACAAAGCTGTAATGCATTGTTTAACACTCTGCTGATTAAGACTTTTATAGGAGATATAGCTTGGCTCTAACAGATTTGATTTTTAATTGACGGTAAGCACTTTACATTCAAATGATTTTTATGATTAGTTTTGCACCAGAAAAGCAAGGAGCACATTGCAAAGCGGTTTTTGGCCCTTTTCAGAATTTAATCTGTGAAATGTAAACTTCTCTGTTGGTTTAAAATATTAAAACCAATGACTTGTATATCAGACTTTTGCTCTAAATTAACTGACTTACTGAAATGCTAGTGTGTTTTTATTGGGCCCTTCCATGTTGATTTTTCAGTTTTCAATATTTTTTCTCAGTTCTTTTAAAAGCTGCCGTTCTACTGCAGAATGAGGATTCCCCTCACGAATATATAGTGTCAAAGATTTGAATGTACAGAGCCACCCTATTCATCTCAACAAGCTATGCATTTCTCCTTTGCTCTTTCTTTCATAGGTTACCTGTCCTGCTGCCGTTTTCTGGATGATAACCAAATTATTACAAGCTCTGGAGATACCACTTGGTAAATATCTGCTTATAACTTGTTAGCATTGTGACAATCAGAGATTGGGAGTCATCTTGTCTACCCTTTAAATGATCTCTACTTAAAGTGCACTTTTAATCTTTTTAGGAACTGTAAAAAAATTCATACATTCATCGTTCCTAGATTACTGTCACAATGTATTAAAGATTCACGCTGTGCACCTATACCTTTCTGGTATTGATGTATGAATTACTTAAGCCAGTCTGTGAGTTGTATACATTCCATCTGAGAAC